>NC_058102.1:56219583-56852500 GCF_020171115.1 Neogale vison
AGATACACTATAGAGTATTATGCCTCCATCAGAAAGGACGAATACCCAACTTTTGTAGGCAACATGGACGGGACTGG
Organism: Neogale vison; assembly: GCF_020171115.1. Classification (NCBI taxonomy): domain Eukaryota; kingdom Metazoa; phylum Chordata; class Mammalia; order Carnivora; family Mustelidae; genus Neogale; species Neogale vison. Next base: position 56,219,661 of record NC_058102.1, read on the forward strand.
AAGAGATGATGCTGAGTGAAATCAGTCAAGCAGAGAGAGTCAATTATCATATGGTTTCACTTATTTGTGGAGCATAACAAATAGCATGGAGGACATGGGGAGTTAGAGAGGAGAAGGGAGTTGGGGGAAATTGGAAGGGGAGGTGAACCATGAGAGACTCTGGACTCTGAAAAACAATCTGAGGGTTTTGAAGGGGCGGGGGGGGCGTGGGAGGTTGGGGTACCAGGTGGTGGGTATTATAGAGGGCAGGGATTGCATGGAGCACTGGGTGTGGTGCAAAAATAATACTGTTAGGCTGAAAATAAAAAATAAATTAAAAAAAAAAAAGTTGGGCACTTAACCAACTGAGCCACCCATGTGCCCCTGTATAATACCTTTTTCTTTATAAAATGCTCTTATGCTTAAGATTCCCAGTAATCCAGGGTGCCTGGGTGGCTCAGTGGGTTAAGCCTCTGCCTTCAGCTCAGATTATGATCTCAGGATCCTGGGATCAAGCCCTGCATTAGGCTCTCTGCTTTCTCTCTGCCTGCCTCTCTGCCTACTTGTAATATCTCTCTGTGACAAATGAATAAATAAAATCTTTGGAAAAAAAAAAAGATTCCCAGTAATCCTTTAATATACCTGAGTCTTGAAAACTGGTACACTAATCAGATTTTAGCTGGCATCCAAAGCCAAAAATTCAGTCTACCATTGAGGAAAATTAAACTAAGGAAGTGGTGGTTATGTGGTTTTAATGTAATTTTATAGGAGGGGACATAAAATACAGGAACCCTGGATTTATTCACTAGGCCTTTCTAATTAAAAAAGAAAGAAATAAAATAATATTACTACCATGAAAACTAAACAAAGGGTTATAACTGTTGTTGGGTTTTTATGACTGTGTGAGGTTTACAAAATCAGTCAAGTCTCTAAAGTACACTGTGTCCTCTTTCTGGTTTCTCAAAGGCAGCCTCTCCTGAATTAATTAAAAACAAATATATGAGGTATTAGATTACAGTGTTGTGTTATTGATTATGGAGTTCACTATGTAGAGAATAGATGTGTTTACCATTTATTTTACTATAGACCTGAATTTATGCTGTAAATATGTTCCTTTTTAAAAACTGTAGTAATAGCAAATATACTTTATTTCAATGTAAGATGATTTCCAAAATATTTCATTAAAACTGCAGTTTTCTGAAGCGTAGATTATTATATTGGAATAAAAACATGATAATGCATAGTATAAAAAGCTTTAAGAGACCTGTATTTTTTTTTTTTAAGAGAGCGTGCTTGGGGGTTGGGGGGCAAGAGGGAGTGGCAAAGGGAGAGAGAGAGAGAAGCAAACTCCTTGCTGAGCGCAGAGCCCATGCAGAGCTCAATCCCAGGACCCTGAGATCATGACCTGAGCTGAAATCAAGAGTTGAACCCTTAATCGACTGAGCCACCCAGCACCCCTAAAAGACCTGTTTTTGAAAAGTTGGAACTAATTTGGGAGTAGTACTGAATCAACTAGCTTTACCCCAGTGGTGGAAAGCAAGGTTTTTTCCCCAGAGCCCTGGAGTATTCAGCCTCATTTCAGAACCACCCTGTAAAAATGCGTGCTGGAGTGGTTAACCGTCGGACATGTTACCACCCAGCATCTGGTAGATGTGGCTGATTCATATGTACAGTTTGGTTTTCCACCTAACCATTATACTTAGTAATGAGCTGATCTTTATAGGGTACTGGATGTTGTTGGTGTCTGATAGTAATAGTGATTTTCAAACAAACTAATGAGAGTTTTTATAGCCTCGTGAATATTGAATTTGAGTTTCATTACCTGATAAAGTTGCTACTTTATTGCAATGATTTGTCAGTGTTTGAGTTTTGTATCTTCTCTTTAACAATTGCCTTTTAAAGCCTCAGCAATATTCCTTTCAGAATACTGAAGTTGTGACACTTTTATTCCCTGAGGGTAATTTTCAGAAAGAACTAGGCGTCATTCAGAACCTCGTCAGATAAAGTAGATAATCTGAGGCAGACTGTGTTGTAGCTTCTAAGAAACTAGTTCTAAAAGCACTTTACCGAAAAGCTTGTTCATTGTAATAAATGTAACCCCTTTCAAGGTAATTGCTTTCAAGAAAATTTATTTGATGTTCAAGTTCAGGTTGATGTATTTAAAAATTCATCACATTTAGCTCATAGTTATGTGTTGTATAAGAACTTGGGGAGGTTCCAAAACTAAACAAGGAAGATTAAATTACTTTGTCACCAAAAAATTGTGCCTATGCAGGAAAATGAGTAACAGAGATATTGAAAAGATGTCATATGACGAGTGGGAGCAGGTAGAAATCTCCTGAGACAGTCTAGGGTTATAATTATAGTCTTCTAAAGGCAGGAGAGAATTATCCCGAAGATGTCAGGGACTTCCAGTGTGTTCCTTTGGACTCGATAAACTTGAAGAGGGAAGTCATAGCCAAATTGCTTAGGATACATATTTATAAATAAATAAGTTAATGAATATATATATTATATATATTTATATATATATATTTATTCACTATATATATATATATATATATATATATATATATATAAAAAACATAGGGCACTTGGGTGGCTCAGTTGGTTAAGTTTCTGCCTTAGGCTCAGGTCATGATTTCAGGGTCCCGGTGTCAAATCCCACATCTAACTCTCTGCTCAGAGAAGCAGGCTTCCCACCAAGCAGGGAGCACAGTGTGGGGGCTCCACCCCAAGACCCTAGGATCATGACCTGAGCCGAGGGCAGATGCTTAACAATTGAGCCACACAGGCGCCCCCCCATTGGTGTTTTAACAAATATCGTCTCTTCTATGTGTTGTTTTTTAATGTCGAGATCACACTGAACTTAGAATTTTAAATACTGATTTTTTTTAACTTACTATTTTCTCAAGTCAATAAAAATTCCATGTAAACAAAGTATTTAGTGGCAGTCTTTTAGATTTTAGTATCCAGCTACATATGGTTCATGAAGTTTCCTGTTAAACTACTTAAAGATTGTTATTGAAGAAATAATAAAACTTAGAGTATTTCTTCTCTCACACTCATGATATCAAGAGTATCAGAAAAAAAAAAAAACCATACAAACAAACAAACAAAACAGGAAGCAAAGACTCCTAAGGCATTTCATGGGATTATGCTTTCTAAGTTTCATAGGTTTCATTTATTACTTGTAAATGTTTTCCTTACTAATAATATGCAGCCATAGTCACTTTCCTAGAAACAGAACTAAGAGGAAAAAAATGGTTTCTTTTCTCTCTTGCTGAAGGTGGTTGGAGGGAAAGTAAAGAAGCCCGGCAAACGTGGTCGGAAGCCAGCCAAAATTGACTTGAAGGCAAAACTTGAGAGGAGCCGGCAGAGTGCAAGAGAATGCCGAGCTAGGAAAAAACTAAGATACCAGTATTTGGAAGAGTTGGTATCCAGTCGGGAAAGAGCCATATGTGCCCTCAGAGAGGAACTGGAAATGGTAAGAAAGTCTACCAATAAACACATGAAAAAATCAACCTAAGCTTAGCAAATTAAAGTATGGAGATACCAATTTTCACGTATCCACTTGACAAATCTGGGAAAGAAATCTGTTAGCCAGGATGTAGGCAAATAAGCATTTTCACACAGTGCTGGTGGAAGCAGAATGTACATGACTGTTTCTCTGAGGGACTGTTCATGAAAGAAAAAATTGGAAAATAACCCAAATGTACAAGAATAGGAGATTTTTTAATGGCTGCAAAGTAGCCAACATTCAGATATTGGACTGCTTTGCAGCCATTAAAAAAAAATCACGATGCACATATATATTTACTGCTGTAGAAAGGCATTCACAATATATGGCTAAGTGGAAAAGGCAATATAGCAGTATTTAACAATATGCATTGTATACCATTTGTATTTCATATTTATTCACCATATTTCATTCATTCATTAAGACTTTGGGTGATGAGGGGCGCCTGGGTGGCTCAGCGGGTTAAAGCCTCTGCCTTCCGCTCAGGTCGTGATCCCAGAGTTCTGGGATCGAGCCCCGCATCGGGCTCTCTGCTCAGCGGGGAGCCTGCTTCCTGCTCTCGCTCTCTCTCTCTCTCTCTCTCTCTGCCTGCCTCTCCGCCTACTTGTGATTTCTGTCAAATAAATAAATAAAATCTTAAAAAAAAAAATTAAAAAAAAAAAAAAAGACTTTGGGTGATGAATGTTAAAGAGAAGATGAAATGTTAAAGAGAATGGAAATCTCATTACTATGACCTCAAGGGAGGAGGTGACAGGTTGGAGAAGAGAGACTACTACTATGATCATTACAAAACTGGGATAGGCTACTACCTCAGCATTTTAAAAGGCAAGACATAAGGTTGGGTCCTGAAGAGAATCCAGATATATACTATTCAGTAGATTTAAAAAATATATGATATTGAATTTGACTTATGCTATAAATTATTTCTCACGTTCTGCAGTGTAAACCACTTGAGGGCATAGCCTTTGAACTGACTAATCTTTGTATACCCCCAAAGTCCATAGTATACATTTCAGTAGAAAGTAGACATTCAGTGAATGTTTATGAAAGAGAATAGAAATTACAGAATTATTTATTTTAGGAATGGAAATGATAATGTGATAGTTAGCAAAAAGAGAAGGATCCTAATTAGTGGCACACTGTGGGGAGATGTTCTTTTCACTAGAGGGGACTTCTAAATCTGAACGCTACTCCAGTGTATCACAAGAAGAATCATCAGCAGTTGCCTACCCTCTTCTGAAAGATGGCAGACCTTATACATGTCCTCCGTGGGAAACAGGAAATACGGTGGAGGGCAGGATTCCCAGCAGCCAGTTTGACCTCTAGTTATGGAAGTTACTACTTCTAGGATTTCCACCAGTGGTTCCTGAACTCTGACTAGTAAAATTTTACTTAAATATATTTTACATATTTCAGTACAAGCAGTGGTGCATGGCAATGGACCAAGGAAAAATCCCTTCTGAAATCAAGGCCCTACTCACTGGAGAAGAGCAAAGCAAATCTCAGCAGAACTCAAGCAGGCACACAAAAGCTGGGAAGACAGACGCTAATAGCAATTCCTGTGAGTACAATGAGGGGGAGCGTTTATATTTAGAGGAGCATCTTCAGGTAGGGTTTCCATTGACCTCTTTCCTTGGTATATCATTAAATAAAATGTTGATGTCATTTGTAATACACTAATAGCAAGTGAAAGAGTGTTAGATTCTAAATACTGAAGTGAATTTTACATGGGATCTATGAAGAGCAACTGCTAAATGTATGGAAGAATTTTAAAGTAGACTTAGCCCATAAATGGGAGTATACCATTCTAGTTATTGTTGGTAATAAAGCCTTTTATTTGTATTTTGATTTACAGCTTACAAAACACTTTCACTTATATTTATCTTGTTTTTCCTCCAATGTTTGTGTTAAGGAATTATACTTTTTATTTTATAGATGAAGAAATAGCAGAGGAGGGCGCCTGGAAGCTACTGCCTTCAGCTCAGGTCATGATCCTGGAGTCCCAGGGTCAAGTCCCACATTGGGCTCCCTGGTTGGCAGGGTGTCTTCTCCTCTGACCTTCCCCCTCTCATTCTCTCTCTCTCAAATAAAATCTTAAAAAAAAAAAAAAAAAAGCAGAGGAATTGGATAAGGCACCCAAGGTCACACAGCTCTAATGGGAAAACCTGTCTTCACCTAGTCCAAACTCTGTCTAGTACAGTAGCCCATCACTGTAGGATTTTTTTTTTTAATTATGGTGAAATTTACATAACAAACATTTTAAAGTAATAATTCAGAAGCATTTGGTACATTCACAGTGTTGTACAATCACCACTTCTATGTAGTTACAAAGCATTTTATCACCCCTAAAGAAAATCCCGAATTCATTAAACAGTTACTTGTTATTCCATCCCTCCCACCCTTGGCAACTGTGAATTTACCTTCTGTCTCTGTGGAGTTACCTATTCTGGATAAATTTCATGTAAATGGAAACATACAGCATGTGATTTTCTGTATCTGGCCTCTTTTCAGCTAGCATGATGTTTTCAAGCTTCATCCACATTATAGCATATACTCGTCCTTTTTTACATTTTGTGGCTATATAATATTCCAGTGTGTATGTATATAATAATTGATTTATCCATTGGTCTATTGACATTTGATTCTCCCTTTTGGTTATTGTGAACAGTATGCTTTGAAACATGACCATACAAGTGTGTGTTTGAGTACTTGTTTTCAATTCTTTGGGTTATACACCTAGAAGTAGAATTGCTGGGTCATATGGTAATTCCACATTTAACTTTTAGAGGAACCACTAACTGTTTTCCACAGTAGCTGAAATATGCTGCACTCCTACCAGTAAGATAGGAAGCTTTCCATTTCTCTACATCTTGCCTGTGCCTTTTATTTTCCATTTTTAAAAACTACAGCCTTCCTAAGATGTGAAGTAGTATCTGATTGTGGTATTGATTTGCATTTCCCTGAAGACTAATGGTGCCGAGCATCTCTTCTTGTGCTTCATGACCATTTGTATATCTTCTCTAAAGAAATGTCTTAAGTCCCTTGCCCACATTTTAATTGAGTTGTTTTTCATTTTGTTGTTGAGTTGTAAGAGTTCTTTATATATTCTAGGTTCTAGACCTTTATCAGGAATATTTTGCAGATATTTCTCACATTGTATAGGTTATCTTTTAACATTCTTGATAGTGTCCTATTAAGAATGCACGAAACATCGAAATTTTGTTGAAGTCCAGTTTATCTGTTTTTTTCTTTTGTTGTTCATGCTTTGTCATGTGTAACAATCCATTGCTAAATCCAAGGTCATGAAGACTTACCCCTATGTTTTCTTCTAAGAGTTTTATGGTTTTATTTTTTTTATATATTTTTTTTAAAGATTTTTATTTATTTATTTGACAGACAGAGATCACAAGTAGCAGAGAGGCAGGCAGAGAGAGAGGAGGAAGCTGGCTCCCTGCAGAGCAGAGAGCCCGATGCGGGCCTCGATCCCAGGACCCTGGGATCATGACCTGAGCCGAAAGCAGAGGCTTTAACCCACTGAGCCACCCAGGCGCCCGAGTTTTATGGTTTTAGCTCTTATATTTTAGCTCATTGATCCATTTTGAGTTTATTTTCTATATGGTGTGAGGTAGAGGTCCAGTTGAATTCTTTGGCATGTGAATATCCAGTAGTTCCAGCTCTATTTGTTGATGAGACCAGGAAGATTTTGTAATGAAGATGTATGGATTGGTTTCTTTGTCATTGTGACTGCTTTGGGAGCACTTGTAACAGTTTTAAAAGTATATTATAAACTTTTTATCTTTTAAAATTTTTTAAAGTTTTGGGTTTGTTTTTTGTTTTTTGTTTTTTGTTTTTGAGAGAGAGAGAACGGGGGTAGGGATAGGAGGGAGGAAGAGGGACAAACATACCCTGCATTCAGTGCATAGCCTGATGCAGGGCTCAGTCTCAGGACCCTGAGATCACCACTTGAGCCAAACTAAGAGTCGGCCACCCAACCAACTAAGCCACCCAGATACCCCTCTTTTAAAATATTTTTATAAAATTGAAGGGTTTGTTTTTTGTTAGCCTTTCTTAGATGAGGTAACATTTGCCTTAATCTAAATTGAATTAATGAAAAAAAACCCAGATCAGCTCAGTTTCCTTTCAATACCTATTTTTAAAAAGCCTTTCTCCATAGATACCAAACAAACAAAATGTATTTAAAAACAGATTAACCAAGCTTCGTTGACTTGCAAGCATTCTTACATTGGTAACTTTATCTTTCAGGGTGAAGATTTATAAAATGACGAGTCACTGATTGAAGCCAATACTTTATCCTATGGAGGATGAATGGGCAAGATTGTACTTCTTGGCTCCATTTACTACCTACTGCTCAGTAGTCATCTCTGTAAATCTGCAGTTTCTACCAAAATGTGTGATCATAGATCCCAAAGGATTTTGCTTTAACTTTCAACACTTAGAAAATTTATAAACATTCAGACCTGTTCTGGTTGCCCTTGCCACCCATGGCATTGAACATGTTGCAATGCTTGAAAACACAGGAGTAGAGAGAAGTGGGTGAAGATTGTATTTTTGCACCTTAACTCTACATTGCTTTATTGGTTAATTTATATTCTTTCCATGTATTTCATGTCATTGTATGTGTATGTGTGTGTAGGTGTGTCACCTTCTTTTATGTTTTTGACTGCCCTACAAAGAGAAACCAAATGGGCTGATTACCAAGTTCTCAGCCTTTATGGACCTAATCTTATTTGTTTCTATCTACTTGAGTAATGTTTATTTTCTGCATGAACCATGATTTCTCCTGTGAGCCATTCCAGCATAAGCTGTGAATATGTATTAACAAATATATACATTTCTATTTTTATAATCCATAATGATATGCCTGTTTTAAATAATGTACATGTTAACAAAATCCATCAGGAAAGCCCCCAAGACAGCGTCTGTTTAAAACTTTTGTTGCTGTCTTCTCAAACTATATTTATAAAAGTTTGCTAGGGCCTAGTCCATATGTGGAGAATAATTAGTCAAATTTTATTTTTAAGCAAGAAGTAACCTTTTAGGCATTTCAGCAGCAGACATCCTCTTGACAACCTAGAATATGTATGTATGTACGTATATATATGTGTTTCTATCGTATGTCTGTATATGTATGTGGGGAGGGTAGGAGTGAATGTTCACACACATTGCCTTGTGTAGTCAACTAACTCGGAGTATTTTCCTAAAGAAAATAGGATGAAATCAGCTGCTGAGATCGAGTTTCTGCCTCAAGAGATCTGGAACAAACCGAGGGAGAAATTGTTAGTAGATCTAATGGCTGTAGGCATAACCAGAACACTTAGTTTCTTCCCTGACATGAGTTTCCGCAGGAAAATGTTCTGAGCCAGGAAGAAACACACTGTGGGTGTGCATCTGGTTCGGCCCTGACGGCACCTCCGCTCTGGAGTGAAGCCGTGAGCTGGAGTTGTGCACAGCAGGCGGCTGGTGGGCCAGGCAGGAGGGGCACAAGGCCAGAATGGTTCTTTCCAGTTCCTGTCACAGCTTCATTTACTTTCTTCCTGACTACCAGAGTGATGGTTGAGGAATCAAGCTCATCATATTCTACTTGCAAGTAGACTAGGAATCTTTCATTTTCCTCACTGAGACACTTTATCACTCTCTTCTTTTTCCCATAGTTAAATCAGGAACTGTGTTCTCTGTTGCTGCTAAATTATAATTGTTCTTAGCTCTAATGAAGCAAATATCTGGCTTCTGAACAGTATGTTTTGTTATGAAATGGCAGTCTAAGAGGAGGCATCATCGTCTAGACTGTGGGGTGGAATAAGAGATGGACCACGTAGTGTCAGATTACAAGGTACTCTCCCCCCTTCTCTTAGGCCACACATTTGAATGAAGTGCTTCCCTTTAGCCTGAGTTCCTGAAGATCTCTTGTGGGTATATTGCAAACTCAGATCTAGTCTAGTCCTGTGTGACTACTGATATACCACTAGCCCAGCCTGTTGGGTCTCTCTGTGTTTTGGAGGACTGGGGGTTTAAGAGTATTTAATGTCTTTTTAGGATCACAAATATAGATAGATTAAAGATTGTTAATATTCAGACCTTCAGAATTTAAGTGTTTTAAATACAGTGTTCAGATTGTAATGGGTATGTTTTTGCCATCTGGTCTACTCAAGTGTATATTTTTATTTAGCAAAACAGCCCAAGATTTACTCTGTGTTGCTTTTGTTCAGTACCTTTTGAATCCCCAGAAGAGTTGTTTTCAAAGCAAACATTCCAAAATGAATGTGGCTCTTCAATGGAATGTCTCCATTGTGCTTGAAGTATTTCTTCTCTGGTTGTAACGTTAATTACAAGGTCATTTGAGCTACCCTCCACCCTCACCCCCAGTATCTTTATAAGAGCAGTGACTTTGTCCTCAGGTAGAGGATGTGTAATTTTGGATGACAGTAAATTACAGCTCACTGAGTTTATTCCTAAACCGATCTTTTTGGTATTTTAAAGTAGATCATACCAAGAGAAAGTTCCTTGGTCTTAAAAAGGAATGTTTTGATTGCTTTGGGTATTGTGCTGGCTGCACGCTTTGGCCACTTGAAGCATGTTAATAAATGTCACTGATTAAAACAGCTGGAGCATTTCTTTTCCCATTCCAGTTAAGAAGCAGCACACTGAAACCGTAGCATCTCTCCCTCTCTGTAATGACAGCACCCAGGCTGAGAGAGAACAGAGGAGGGTGAGAGAATCGGTAAGCTCTGTCCCTGTGGCATCAGTGCTAGTCTCTGTGCTCCCTGAGCAAAGAGAGTAATATTTTCTTTTTCTTTCTTTTTTCCCCCCCAAAGAAAGGAAGGTAAGGGGAAAATACCTATTTGTGTATTCAGACCAGTCATATTCTGTCATTAACTTAGCATAGACCTGCCACATAGTAGAACAACTGAACATAATAGGGAATAAGTTTGACCAGGCCAAGTTTTAGAATATAGCTGACATTCTTAAAATTTTTTTTCCTATTTTATCTAAAAGCTGTCTGTTGCATCTAAATCAGAATCTGTCTTACTGCAGCAAATTCATATCACCGTGTATGAGCTAATTGACAGTATTTATCAGCATCACCGTTTAGCATTTTACTTCATCATCTTTGAATTATGATAGACTTGATTTGGCTCATTGCAAAAAGCATAGGTTTAAACTGGAGCTAGGTTTAGTTAAAATAAAGGCAAATAAAATTTAAAAACATAAATACTATATTTCACCAGAAATCAGTTGCATATTATCAATTACATATTTAGTTTTAAAAGAGAGGAAGATTATTAATCCACGTGGTATTTGGGGGTGTTGAGGGAATTTTTCTTTCTCTGAAGAGCATTGTACAATTATATTTTTATGAAAAATAAAATATCTTCACCAGAGACATCTCAAATGGTCTGTTTTACAATATTGAAGTAATGTCCATGTTAGCACAGAGTAAAAAGAGTGAGATTTAAGCAGAAGAACTGGTCTTGGGGTCATTTTCTGAGTCACCTTGAAATCATTTACCTCTTAGCCTGTTTCTCATCTTTAAAAAAGGGGAAGATAACTTTCACAGAATAATTGGCAGGCTAAATAGGAGTTATGAGCAACTGCTTCTTAATTAGTAAAGAACTATATTAAATTTAAAATAGTCACATATGCCTGAGTTTTTCTATTGTTAGAATTTAAATCACTGAAGGTAATTATTTTATTTAATGAGCTGGAATTTAAACATGGAGGGTTGTAGGTATCACATTTCTGAAGTGTTTTTAGCTTCATCATTATGTCTATCCCTGGACTGTTATAGTTGGAAGCCATTTTTAACAATAATAGCCTTCTGTTAATTAAGCTAATTTTAAGAATAATTAGTGTTCTAACTGGTAATAATCCTATAATCTGCATAAAGCAGGTTTTCAGGCTGCTAGGTAACTTGGTTCTCTTTTCCCTTATTCCATCCATTTTACTTAACTATAGAGTAGTCATGAATCAGAGCCAAGACTGCCATGTAAGGTTGTGCCAATTGTGCACTACACAAAGGCACCCAGTTGAGGAGGTGAATGGACCTAAAATCTGGCTCACATTTCCTGCAACAGGCCATGTGCAGTGGAGAGGAGACCTGGTGTCTCCTCACCAGGGCACCTGTGGCACAAATCTGTCCAGAGAGTACAGATTTGTGCCTAAAATTAAAATTTGCCCTAAAGGAGTACCTTTCTTAACTCCTCCATCCAGAAGGTGCCTTTTTAAAAACATGAAACAGTGTTTTGCTGCAGCTGGCTTATGGCTGGCTCCCCGGAGGAAAGCTAATTGTGTGCATCTCTTCTCAACTCCACATTGAGTGACATCCAGTTGGTCGCTTCTAATTGGCAACGCTTGGAGTACTGACACCATAGAAGTCAGTAAATGCTACAAATCAGGGATTCCTCCCCCCACCATGCCCTGCCAGACCTAATTTCCAGCACACCACTGAAAAAGACTTAGTGTAGGCTAGAATGGCCCTGACCAGAGCACGCACAGTAGAGGCCTCAACAATGTATGCTTGGAAGACCCATAGAGCTGGAAGTGCTCTTTTGGTAAGTGTAGGCAGCTTGGAGATGTCCGTATCAAAATGAGATTGCAGTTGACTCTTGGACAACACAGTCCACAAGTTATTAGAGTTTGTGGGGAGGGGCTGAGGGAGAAGGAGAGAGTTACAAGCAGACTCCACGCTGAGCTCAGAGCCCGATGCAGGATTGGATCCCACAACCCTGAGATCATGACCTGAGCCAAAACCAAGAGTCAGGTACTCAACCAACTGTGCCACCCAGGCACCTCAACCCTGTATTTTTCTTACAATTTTCTTTTTTTTTAATTTAAAGATTTTATTTATTTGACAGAGATCACAAGCAGGCAGAGAGGCAGGCAGAGAGAGAGGAAGGGAAACAGGCTCCTTGCTGATTGGAGAGCCCGACGTGGGGCTCAATCCCAGGACCCTGGGATCGACCCTGGGATCATGACCTGAGCCAAAGGCAGAGGCTCCAACCCACTGAGCCACCCAGGCGCCCCTCTTACAATTTTCTTAATAACAATTTCCTTTTTTCTAGCTTACTATATTGCAAGAATAGAGAAAATAATACATATGACATACAAAATATGTGTTGACTATGTTAATGATAAGGTTTCCAGTCAACTGTAGGCTATTAGTAGTTAAGGTCTGGGGGAGTCAAAAGTTCTATGTGGATCTTCGTGGGGTATTGGCACCCCTGCCCCTTGCATTGTTCGAGGGTCAGCTGTATCAATAGTCGTGACTTAGAAACTGTTCAGGACAGCGGAGAGATACTCAGCCCAACTCTTGAAGTGACTAAGAGGTAAATCAGTTGACTTCTTAAAGTAAGCCCTGGGGTGCAAGTGGACAGACTTATTCCCCTAGTGAGCTGGGACAGGGCCCCCAAATACCCCTGGGCTTGGGGTTGGGCTGGAGTTGGACAGTGAACTTTGGCTTGCAGGCCATTTTTGACTCTGAGGAAAAACACATATTTGAGCAGGAGAAATGTCCTGTGGTTCAACAGAACTGATTCCATGCCTCAGTGCCCCCGTGCTGAGAAGGAAAGCAATGCCTGCTAAGCACTTTACAGCCCCAAACCCAACATGGAACCAAGTTAGCAGGCTAAAATGACAACTTGGCGTACACCGGGCAGACTTGGATAGTCCAGAACCAAACAGGCCAAAAGGCCATCCCAGGCCCACACAGTTTTGGATCGCACCACCTCAGTGGAATGAAGACCATGCCTGCCAGCACTACAAGGAAAGAAAGTATAGGATTTATGGCTAAATAAATAAATAAATAAATGTATATACAAAATTCCCCTCAAATGTCAAGCCAGGGCAGCCCTAGGCTGCAACTGTCACATAAGGAGAAGAGCATTGAAGAAGGAAGGGGGGGGGTGGAAAAGATGGCCAAGCCTTCTCCCCAAAGGAGGCCTTCACGTAGGTGTCAAAATACAAAATGAAAGCCAGCAGTGCCTCTTCCCTTGTGAGAGGAGCCCCGCGTTTTTACCACTCCAGACAGAAAAGGGAAAACCCACATGCCCTTGAGCCTTTTAGGGAGGCAGAGGAAGAAGCCTATCCAGCAGGCGTGAGTGCAGTGTCTTTAAAGCAGAACTATGCGCTCTTCCTGGCACCCAGCAGAGTGGAGAGAGCCAGAAGCAGTGAGGCAAGGGAGGCTTGAGGACAAATCGTAGCACAATGGGGCTCAGGAGATGCTGACTCACTGCCCAGCCAGACAGACTGCAAATATAACATAGGAGAAAGTCCTTTTTCAAATTTTACAAAGGGCTCATCACACAGGTCCTTTCCATTATCCCTCCATTAGGGAAATAAAATGTCTTATAGAAGACATGAAGATATTTCTGCAAAAAAGACATCCAAATGGCCAATAGACAGATGAAGAAGTGCTCAACATCACTCGGCTTCAGGGAAATGCAAATCAAAACCACTCACACCAGTCAGAATGGCTAAAATTAACAAGTCAGGAAACGACAGATGTTGGCAAGGATGTGGAGAAGGGGGAACCCCCCTACACTGTTGGTGGGAATGCAAGCTGGTGCAGCCACTCTGGAAAACAGCATGGAGATTCCTCAGAAAGTTGAAAATAGAGCTACTCTATGACCCAGCAATCGCACTACTGGATATTTACCCTAAAGATACAAATGTAGTGATCCAAAGGGGCACGTGCGCCCGAATGTTTATAACAGTAAAGTCTGCAATAGCCAAACTATGGAAAGAACCTAGATGTCCATCAACAGATGAATGGATAAAGAAGATGTGGTATATATATATATATATATATATATATATATATATATATATATATACAATGGAATACTATGCAGCCATCAAAAGAAATGAAATCTTGCCATTTGCAATGATGTGGATGGAACTAGAGGGTAATGCTAAGCGAAATAAGTCAACCAGAGAAAGACAATTATCATACGATCTCCCTGATATGAGGAATTTGAGAGGCAGGGCAGGGAGTTGTGGGGGAAAGGGAGGGGAAAATGAAACAAGATAGGATCGGGAGGGAGAAAAACTGTAAGAGACTCTTAATCTCACAAAACAAACTGAGGGTTGCTGGGGGATGGGTGGGAGGGATGGGGTGACTGGGTTATGGACACTGAGGAGGGTATGTGCTATGGAGAGTGCTGTGAAATGCCTAAGCCTGATGATCCAGACCTGTACCCCTGGGGCAAATAATATGTTATATGTTAATAAAAAAATGTCTTATAGATCATTAACCACATCATTCTGTACCTGGGGGTGACAGAACAACATCAGGCTAAAGTGTGCTCATCAGTTTGTTCCAGATATAGTGAAAATCAAGTATCTCTACAAGTGTACTAGGTACCCATGGCATTTTGAGTCAGGTGGCTATTTAGGAACATTTTTGTTGAGCAAAAAGAAGTAGGCAGCTGTGCTGGTAGATGTTTAACGACCGACTCCTAGTTGGGGGAGTTCTGTTTGCAGTGTTTAACAATTTCTGGGGTAGAAAAACTCCCACCGTGGTCGATTTAGGCAACCAACATTTTTTTTTTTTTAAAGATTTTATTTATTTATTTGACAGAGAGAGATCACAAGTAGACAGAGAGGCAGGCAGAGAGAGAGAGAGGGAAGCAGGCTCCCCGCTGAGCAGAGAGCCCGACGCGGGACTCGATCCCAGGACCCCGAGATCATGACCCGAGCCGAAGGCAGCGGCTTAACCCACTGAGCCACCCAGGCGCCCCAGCAACCAACATTTTTGAAAATTTAAAAATTGGCTCTTACAACACCTATGACCCACCTTCACACCACTGGGTAATCTGTATAGAATAAGAATAGGCAATCTGTTAGGAGCCTTTCAGGTGAGAGTAAATACCCAAGTAAAACTGGTGTAAAGAATCATGAGAGAGAAAGCTATGGGGGCTTGACAATGTCATTAAAGACATTTAAAGTCATTAAAGACAGAATGCTTCCTTCCTTCTGCTCTACCATCCTCAGTAGGTTGGCTTTTGCCCTTGGCTTATCCTCTCATAAACATCCCAAACAGTAAACTTGTTTGTCTTTTCTTTGAAAAAAAAAAAAAAAAATTAAAAAGCCATGAACCATTCTGTTAAATTTTTCTTCAAAATAAACTTAAATGTACCTTATATTATTTGTGTTCCCAAGTGTGAGTCTTTGGCTTTTCATATGTTTCTTTTGCCTTCGACTCCAATTACCAAGTAGCTGTTTTTTTTTTTTTTTAATACCTTCACTTCTGTTTCACTTGATTTCACTGAGATTCATGTGTAGTCATAGTAATAGTTCATTTATGGTTTAACTGAAAACAGACAGTTGTTACATGGCTTAGCTACACAGTTGCTTCTGACTGATCATGGCCCACAGTGACTTAGGTCCCATTTCATTGATTTTTCATATTCTGCTAGAATGAATACTTAAATTAACAAACTGATTTTTCAACCATCAGTTTTCTTTTCCAGGTAAGTGGAAACCCCAACAGAAGAGTGATGATAAAAGTCTACATTCTGAAGTATTTCGTGTCTCCTGTTTTTAGACCATTCCTTCCTAAGAAATATTTGAAGGGTGAATATTTCCCTTTGGGGGGAGTAGAGAAGTGGCTCTACCACCTACGTCCCTTCCATTCAAGTCCCTGCTTCCCATTGTTCCTTCTCCCTTGAGTCTGTAAGATCTTAGCAGAATTAAAAAAAAAAAAAAAAAAAAAAAGCTAAAGGAGGAAAACAATGCCACAATTTGAGAGTAGTATTAAAACCTGTTTCTACTGTTAACACATGGCAAAGTAACATGCAAAGTATGCAAAGTAACTTGAAAGATGGAAAAATTCATTGGGTTAGCAATGGTAAAGTAAAATAACCATAGAAAACCTTTGTTAAGGGTTTCTCATGTATTCAGTAACCCACTGAATGAGTTACATGAATTTGGGCTCATTTTATTACTACAACAATTCTAGATGTTAGGATTAGACATTTTAGACATGTTAGTCTTACGTGTCAACTTAGCTAGCTGTAGTACCTAGTTATTTCTCAAACACTAATCTAGATGTTGTTGTGAAGGTACTTTGCACTAGTTATTTCTCAAACACTAATGTAGATGTTGTTGTGAAGGTACTTTGTCGATATGATTAACATCTACGATCAACTGATTTTAAATAAAGAGTATCCTTGATAGTATGGGTGGGCCTCATCCAATCAGTTAAAGGTGTTAAGAACAAAAAAATGAGGTTTCCTAGATAAGAAATTCTGCTTTAAGACTACAGCTTCAAAGCCTGCCTGCTGGCCCATCCTATAGATTTCATAAACAACAACACCAATACCTGAGTTTCCAGCCTGCCTGCCCTATACATTTCAGGCTTGTCAGTCCCTTCAATGGCCTAAGCTACCTCCTCCTCCATATATTATCATCATCCCATTATTAGGGTTCCAGTGATCCCTCATACAGGTGGGCACTGCCATGTTCCCCATCTTAAAAATGGGGAAGCTGTGGTTTGAGAATAATTTGCTGGGTTAAACAGGGTTAAGCAGAACCTGAACTTCAACACAGAAGTTGACTTCGGAAACTTTGAAAGTGACCATCATGCTCTTTGTGGCTAAGGGAAACTTTGCTGTCTGGATATACACTGGAAGGTTGTGCCTAATTTTCACTAATGTTTATTTTTTAAAGACTTTTATCTCTTTATTTTAGAAAGAGAACAGGAGTGGGGAGGGGGTAGAGACAGAGGGACAGAGAATCTCCAGCAGACTCCCTGCTGAGTGTGGAACCCACACGGGACTCAATCCCAGGACCCTGAGATCACGACCTGAGCCAAAATCAAGAGTTGGGTGCTTAACTGACTGAGTCACCCAGGCGCCCCATAATTTTCACTCGTGTTTAAAGAGTCACTCAAGGAGAATGCATCTGCCCGGAGAATCAGAGAGCCCAGCAGTGTAAATGAATCTAGACAGATGGACAGAATATAGAACTATTCTTCTCAGCTATGGTATAGCCCATCTCTCTCCCGTACAGCTCCTCACGCCTACTCTGCTGCCCCGCTGTCTTTGGCATGTCCTCATCTTAGCACCTTCAGGGTCCCACTAGCAGAATCCAGTCTTTATTCTTTAAGAGACTCTGCTTTGGAAGACACAACAGGGAAGCAGCCTAGAGGGGATGCATTCAAAATTCCCTTAGAGGAGTTTTAATCTATATCTAGCTGCTGTGGGCAAATAGCCGGAACTACTCTATTGACTGCCTGCTGAAAACCAGATGATGTTCTCCCTATCCTGAAGCCAGATACACCCATCGCTGCAGAGCCCAGAGACTGTTGGCAGTCTTTTCCTGCAGAACCAAAATCATACATTCTTCAAATTATAGGTGACTCCTAGTCGTAGAGCCCCTAACTCAGGGTTGATGGGCAGTTTTTAAAAGCAATCTTTGAAAGAGACTTCTACAAAAGAATATAGAACTTTTGAACACAAGTGTTCAGCTAAACAAAAAAGTTCAGAATGGTCCAGATTGTAGGAAACCAAGAAATTAGAGACGGTCCGAGGGAAATGAGAGAGGCCTCAAATAAATTTAACCCAACGTCAATTTAACTGCCTCTGTACCAGAAGCATAGGAACCTTTACTTTTAGGGCAAGTCTGGATTGCACTGCTATGAAAAGGGCCATGAATTCTTGGAGCAGAATGGTACAAGAAGCAGAAATGAGAGAAAGGCCTGGGTAAGTGTGGGCAGCACAATCACCACTTTGGGGTGGGGCCTGATTTTCTAAAATGACACCATTTGTAAAAAGGGTTTCAAATACTATTTTGACTGGTGATTGCATGTCTGTAAAGAGTATTAATTATTTTGGGACTACCTCCAATGTTTAGATGCTCCGTCTTTGGAACACACTGATTGATTAGTTAATCTACAGCTGCTCCTGGTGCTCAGCAATTGTCCCTGTCTTGTTGCTAGGAGATCAAGACAGCTCCAAACCGGCCTGTGTGACAGGCATCGTGAAGAGGTGGTGGGTTCTGCCGACGAGCCACAGTGCCATCAAGTGGTCACTCTGCAAAACGGTTGGACGGAGTGGGTTTCTGTCCCCTGTTCTCTAATTAGACCACTCAGGTTGTCTCTGTTCCAGACAAATTAGCCCCTTAGCTGAACCTCAGGGAATGGTGTATTCTCTCCATCCTCTTCTGCTCACAGTGAGGGTTTTTTTTCCTTCCATAAATGAATGATGCCACAGCAAGCAGGAGGGTGAAGTTAAAAGAATGTTGGATGGGTTGGTAGACAGCATTTTAGTTTGTCCTTACTCTGACCTCTCTTGGTTGTAATTTCTTCCCCTAAACAAGGAAGGGCGTAGACAAGGTCTCTCAATTCTATCCCCAAATCCCTAATTCTTTGCTGCTTTTACATGCAGTTGTTCCAGAGCGTATCCTTGTGGCTGATCCTGGTCAAGGAGCTCCCACAGACCTTGGTGCTGTGGCTTCACGGTGAGTTTGAGCAGGTGGCAGCAAGGGTGGCGGGGGTGGCGGGAAGGGAAGGGAAGGACCATGCCCACCACCAGAAGCAAAACCCACAAACCTTCTCTGGCAAATGACTCTGCTTGCACATGTTTGATGGGAGTCCCCCTGGGTAAACCTGTCCTTCCTAAGCAAGGAATTCTGGCCCAGGGAAGCTGCTCCAGGAGTCTTGGGTAAAATCCTGTGATATAAGGTCAATGGGAAAGCCCTTCTGAGCGGGATGTGCTCACGGACTCAGAGAAGCAGCCTGGCTGGACTCGGAGTCCGGCTCAGAGTCATTCCACCTCAAAGGATGCACCCCCGTCCCCTCCTCTGATAGTCTCTGGGAGCCAGATAGAGCCAGTCTCTCGCTCTACTCTGCACTCTGCCCCCCACTACCTTTCTACAGCTGTTTGGAGGCCCCACGAATCCAGATTCATCGTGCGCCTCGTCATGGACCCAGCACGGAGACTGGGTCCTTTATCATTCTCTCCAACAACCTGCCTCCTTGTGGCTTTAACTCTTTCTTGCAAGGCAGGTATGAGTTATTGTGAATGTTGTGCTGTCCTGCTGGGACTTCTGCAGATCTTCATCAATCTGTACATGATATACAGGTTTCTCTGATTTCAGGATCAAGTGAGACAACAGGGATCCTGAATATTAAGCCAGCCTGAACAAAAATACAACGAATTACCAACATGCTAAGAGTGCAGCTGAATATGATTTGGTTGACACTTTTGTCATTATTTGGGGGATTCTATTTTTAAAAATCCTACTTTCTACAATAAGAGGTCTTATGAGACTGTGTCACTGAATTTCCACCTACTGGGGTAAACTCACAGAACATTCAAGACAGAATGGACCGCAGTACTCATCTTTTAGTTTAACCTGAGACCTAAAAATATATATCAAAATAAAATTGAGATGAATTATATTTAACTTTTTACAATCTAACTTCAAAAAATATGCCATCTAAAGGGACCAAAATAAAAGTATGCACCCCAACATGGACAAAAATACAAGGGTCTTCTTTTTTAACAGGTCTGAACCTCAGAATCCAAGAGCCAATGAAGTAACTGTCTAGCTCAGTCTGTCATTTTAGAGTGCCATCTGCTGATGTGGTAAGTGAGAAGATGAGGAGGAAAAAGAGAAGGAAGAAAAATTTGAGATGTTCTTTTTATCTCTTGAATCTGTTGACTGAAGGAAGCACCTCCACTTAAAAACATCGGCTCTGCAGACGTTTTGTACATGAGCTCTTTCATGGAGGTCGGTCCTGGCCCTGAACACCAAATCCAGTCTTGTCTCATTTCTCTGCGATTGTATCTCTGATGTTCAACACCACAAGTCCAAGAACCTATCAACTTATCCATGGCCAAAGAAAAGGTGAGGACCAGCTTGTCAAATTTTGCCTAGACTCTCCTTTTAAACTAGCCAGATTTTCTTAGACCTTCTTTAGATTTCCACCAAGGTGAAACCCAGGAGGCCTGGTGAGGCCTGGCTGGGGTTGGTCATTCACATGCTCCTTAGAGAGACTTCTGTAATGTCATGGGAAGAGTGACATACTGGCAGTTAGAGGACCCGAGTGTGTGTGTGTGACAACCAGCCCTGTCACACTCTAATGTGGGCAACTCACACAACATGGCATCATGGGTTCCTAATCTGAGAAGCCCAGATGCCAAGTGTGTCACAGAATTCTTCTGAGAGGATAAAATGAGATAGTGTTGGTAAAATCACTGAACTGGAATTATTATTTGCAGCTCTTAACTGGGATGTGAAAATGCATACAAGTCTTGTCTATAAGCCTCCTATTGTTTAAATAAGAACGTTTTAATAATGTGCTGGCCTTACATTTGAAATAACCAAAACCCGACAAGCAGAGAAGAAAACCTCGAGATAACCACAAGCAAAGAAAAGTCTGGGGTTGGCAAGGGTGTGATGATGTAACCTGGAGAGAGATGTGGGGAAAGAGGTGCTGGCTGAGGAAATGGCCTCATGTCCGAGTCTCTAGGACAGTGAAGAAGGTGCTCCTTGTTCTTGCTGTCTTTAGTGTAGGGTAGAGCTGGGCATCCAAAGACCTCTGCCTGAACTGCAGAGCCCAGAGAAGTACCACCTGTTGTTTCTCCTGTTGGCATTTTCTGGCTTTTCTAGCAAGGACACTCATTGGCTTGAGTTTAACTCAAAGAAGAGAAGTAAACATCCCAGACACAGCCTAGATGGGATACAGATTTGAGAAAAAAACATTATGACTTCAGAATTTTCAGGGCATCATCAGTTGCTTAGGTTAAGGGGGAATGGAAAAAAGAGAGAGAGAGAAAGAAAGAAAGAGAGAAATTAGGCAACTTGATTATCAATTTTCTTTCCCTAAGAATCCTGACTGAAATTCAATCACAAACTTCCCAGCAAGTTCCAACCTATTTCATCCTACGGAGTGCATTCTATAGGAGATCTAGACAGTGGTTTCTCAGAAGAAGGTAATGTAAAAATATATACAATATTAACACTACCTCAGTGTTACTTAGAGTAATGCAAGTCTCTGAAATGTGTGACACAGAAAATTCCATTCGGAACCAGAAGCCCACAGTTAAAAAATTTCAGAAGGGAGGAGAAAAAGCAGACAGAATAAAACTAAGTTGAGTCATGAATCAAAGACTGTGTGTATGGTTTATGCTTTTGGGACCTAATAAGGGTAAGTAAAAAGTAGGAAAGCATTACCTTTTTTTTATGAATGTAACTAATACAGTAAAGGGACTACTGACCATAGCTCAAGGTGAAAGCTTCCTCTAAAACAAAAAGCAGCCAAAATAAAACCACAGTTTACAAAACAAAACATTTCCCTCAGAAAGCTGATTGGGGGGAAAAAACATATAAAAAGCTCCTGTTTTTAGAGTTAAAGCTTTTTAATCTCTGGCACATAACAATAATTGAAAGAATTCTGCGAAATTACACAAAAGTATTTGGCGGATTTGAATTAATGGGCCAAGCGAGCTTTTTTTCCTTGGCTTCTCTGTCAAATGAATCATATATCGAGTCTTTGGTTATAGTTTTGGCCGTGGGAGGAATTTCTGAAATGCCAACGTAGTTTTTTTTGGCCATCCTTGAACTGGTTGTGATAGTATAGGCATTGCTTCGGTAACATTTCATTGAGGACATGCAAAAAGTCTCTTTCATTCCTCTCCTAAAGTTGGCATTATAGATGGAATACAGCATAGGTTTAGAGGCTGAAGAACTAAAGGATATCCACGTGATAGCTGTGAAAACAAGGGAACTTTTCTTCAAGTCTCGTTCGTGGGGGTGCCACAGCTGAGCCACATGGAAAGGCAACCAGGAGAGCAAAAACAACAGATTTAAAATGAGGAACATCTTGATCGTTTTCACTTTGGTCCTTGGGACAATGTTCATGGTCCTCCTCACTGTTCGGCCATCAGTGCCTATTCTCCAAATGTACTTCACAACCTTCTGGTAAAACAAGATGATGAGGACAGATGGGATCACAAAGCTCACCAAGAAATGGATGACACTATAGGCAGTTCCTTCCCAGGAGGAAGGGAAGAAATAGTTGCAGTGATTGTCCCAGCTTGAGCCAAAGAAAAAGAACACGGGGGTCACAAAGGCAGCATCGAAGACCCACGAGGCCACGATCATTTTCTTGGCCTTCTCTCTGGACACCTTGAAGCTCAGGGGGTAGACAATGGTGTAGAACCGGTCTATGCAGATGGAGAGGAGAACATAGATCTGGACGCCTGGGGTGAGGTACTGGAAATACCGCACGACCTTGCACATGACGCTGCCGAGTGTCCACCTGCCAGTGGCAAACTGCAGCAAGACGAAAGGCGTGCTGGCCACGCTGACGAGGAGGTCCGCGCATGCCATGGAGACCACAAAGTAGTTGGTGGTAGACTGAGTCCTCCTGCTCCGGTGGATGACCAGACAAACCAGGGAATTGCCGGAGACAGAAAACAACCACAGGGCCCCAAAGAAAATGCTGGCCGTGGCCACCTCGCCAGGTTTCAGCCCCAGCTCCACGTCTGTTCTGTTGCTCATCCAGCCATGCGCCTCATGGAATTCCGTCAGGTCACGGCGTGGCAGGGAGGAGGCGACCTCTGTGCAGCTGTGGTTTTGCAGGGGCACCAGCAGTGTGGGAATAACCAAGGGTGGCTTGCTGTTCTCCATTCTGGGAGCAAAAACCATACTCACTTGCTTCCTCTCAGTTCTGGGTAAGAAAAGAAGAAGGAGGCCTCCTGTTAAAATGGTGTCATGCAGAGCGACCCCCAAGCCTACCGATCTTACTGACACCGATCTTACTGACACCGATCTTACTGACACTGGTCATTCGCCAGGGAGGAGGACTTGTGCCTTGGCAGGAAAACGGGACTACTATCCAGGAACAGCTTGGGCTCCGTCTCTCTTTCATTTCAGGAGCTGTTTTAGCGGATCCCAGCTCAGGCTCTCTCTGGACTCCCCCTCTTTTGACCCTTCTTCAAATGGGGTAGAACTCGTGCCAAGCCCCACCCCTGAACATACCCATGTCGCCCTCACTCACCAGGGACCACGAAGGGTGAAGGTGCTCAGATCTGGCTCATGGCGAGGGCACCACCCCCCAAAGGAAGAGCTGCTGGAATGGGGGGTCAGTAGATGAGAAGTTTTTAAAGGTCGTGACACTGAAGCAATGTGGCTGTGAGCGGAAAACATGAGGAGATGGAAACACACAGATGTCAGCTCTGGAAATGGCTTCCGGCACTCTGTGCATACAGACTGGCTGGCTCCTGGAAGGGGCCCCATTCTTCCTTCTGCAGAGCTTCCAGTATAGAAGCATGAGGGAAGTACACAGAGCCACCGTATGTAACCCTTACAGGAGCCAGAATAGCGCCTAATTTAATGATCTCTGAAAATGGCTCACTTTTTTCCCAAAGAGGATGTGCTTCATGTTCTAATAGCTTTGCCACTTATCCATGACATATCTTGAGGCCTGTCTGCTTGTTACTGTTTCATAAGAGGACATATGGACAGGAGAACATACAAGGTGTCCTCTAAAGAATGTAACCAGGTTACTGGGAAGCTTATGGTCTCTAGATGACTAAAAGCAACCAACTATTAACTGTTAGCTTTTCAAAAGCTTATGATCCTTAGATATAGAAGAATATTATAAACCCTAGCCTTTATTTTAATTTTGGGGGGGGAGCTACTTGGTGAAGGAAAAAATTATCCTTTTACATAGGTAAAATGATTATAAACTTGTGAGCTTTTCAGTTAAAATTGGGGTGACTTGGGTCACAGTTGGATTATTAAGGTCTAACTTGGTCTGAATCTCTTAAGCAGAAAAGAGAAAAGCACAGCCCCTAAATCCAAAATAACCAGAGCAATTCCATGGGGGCTGTAGATAAGAGGACAGCATCCAGCATCAGGGCCCAGGGTCCCCCGCAGTGGGTTCCCGTGACTAGCCTCACAAAGAAACATTTCTGAAGTTTTAGAGGTGGGATTAAGGCACACGTTTTTTGGGGTTTTTTTAAGATTTCATTTTTTTTTTTAAGATTTTATTTATTTATTTGACAGAGAGAGATCACAAGTAGGCAGAGAGGCAGGCAGAGAGAGAGAGAGAGAGAGGAGGAAGCAGGCTCCCTGCTGAGCAGAGAGCCCAATGTGGGACTCGATCCCAGGACCCTGAGATCATGACCTGAGCCGAAGGCAGTGGCTTAACCCACTGAGCCACCCAGGTGCCCTCATTTTTTTTTTTTAAAGTAATCTCTACACCCAATGTGGGGCTCAAACTCACAACCCCAAGATCAAGAGTTGCATGCTCCACCCACTGACCCAGCTCCACCCACTAATGAAAGAACAGTTCTTACTGTTCTTACTGGCCTGCTTTTCCTCGAAGGACTTTTGCACTTATTTGTAGCAGGGAGAGGAGTGTTAATATATACTGTCCTCACCAAGAAACCACATTCAACGAAAATCTGGAGCTCAGGGCAGTCCCATATTATCTTCAGGGTTTTGTTCGTTTGTTTTGTCCATGAGGCAGCCCCACTTGATTTCTCAAAAGAAATGTAAGATAATTAGACATCTGACTATTAGAAGTCCTTTGAGCATGGCTGGCTGGTTGAGAGTCAGTTGTAAGAATAGCAACCATACTTTCCTTATTAAAAAAATCAGGATATGCAGCCTGAATACAGAACATGAGATCTAAAATTAGCACTGTCCTAGAAAATCTGGAATGCATGACCCTTGTACTTATAAAATTGAAGTAATCTCTTCACCTTCATTTGTGTAAAGCCTACAAAATGCCCCCCAATTTTTTTTAAAGATTTAAAATTTAGGGGTACATGGCTGGCTCAATGCAACCTGATCTCAGGGTGATGAGTTCAAGCCCCACATTGGGTGTAGAGATTACTTACAAATTAAATCTTAAAATAAAATAAAGATTTAAAGTTTAAAGGAGACAAACAAGTCTCCCAGGCAAAAAGGGCTGTTCTAAGTATTTTTGATATCTGTGGCCTAAATAAAACAGGAGTTGGTGCCACAGGCACTATTCTGTATTCAATACCCATTATTTTGAAACCTGTGAACTGACTTGTTTCTCTCTTCCTCTCATAGCAAAACCTTGAAGATGAAACTCAAGTTTACCACCACAACTTGGGCACCATGAGGCCTCCCATCTGCCATCACTTCCTCCAGCTGCATGTCACCAGTGAGTGTGTCTGCCCACTCTTCTAGCCCCACCACTGGGAGCAGAGGGACCCGCTCCTCAGAAACTGGACAAGGGAGCCTTGAGGAGCTCCTGAGTCCACATCTCCCCCTGATGATGGCACAGCTGTTCTGACTCTATGCAAAATCACTGCAGCTCTGTTTATTCATTCCAGAAATCAAGACACTATGCTAGGTACTAGGGAAAAAAAGGTAAGTAAGGCCAAGAAGAAGGCAAATGTATACACAAGCTGTTTGATCATATTATAACTAAATCCTAAAATAATTAAAACTGACACAACAAGACAAGGAGCTAAGTGGCAGAGGAAAACAAGGACCTGATTTTGCACGGGATAGGAGAAGGAAAGATTTCACAAAGGAGGTGAGGTCTGAGTTGGGGACAAGGAGACCAGGACTTCTTCAGGAAGACAAGGGAATGAAAAAACATTCCAAGGGAGAGAGAAAAAACATGGAATGATTTGGGTGTTGGAGGGGGTCATCTTTCTGGGTTGATCTTTTTTGGGCCCTTTTCCCTTTAGAGACCTCATTTTCTGCCAATCATACCTTCCAGAGTTTATCGTTTTTAAATGCCTGATAATCAGACTGGCCTAACTTTCCCCCAAGGTTACAATGAGAGGTTCTATTTTCTGTATTCATGGGCTGTGATGTGATCAGACAGTGGATGAGAATATTAACATATCCAGAATGGTTGTGGTATCCCTGTTCACACAGCACTTCAGTATTTTCCAAGTGTGTTTTGCTTTACAGCAATGGTTCTCTAGCTCAGCAATGCAGTTGACCCTTTATCTTTTTTTTTTTTAAGATTTTATTTATTTATTTGACAGAGATCACAAGTAGGCAGAGAGGCAGGCAGAGAGAGAGAGAGAGGGAAGCAGGCTCCCTGCTGAGCAGAGAGTCCGATGTGGGGCTCGATCCCAGGACCCTGGGATCATGACCTGAGCTGAATGAAGACAGAGGCTTAACCCACTGAGCCACCCCAGATGCCCCGAGAGAGCTTTAAAAAAATACTCCTGCTCTAGTCCAACCCCCAGAGAGTGAACTGAACTGGTCCAGAGAGCAGCCTGGGCAGCAGGAAATTTCAGGGTTCCCCAGGTGACCCTCACGTGCAGCCAAGATAAGGAATTCCTGCTTTAGAACCATTCCCATGTTTCTGTCATTCCCCCACCATGCTGGGGGCTCCCAGAGGAAGAATGTTATTCTTTTTCTTTACATTAATAATTTTGTATTAAGTATTTACTGAAAAAAATCCATGACAGAGAACTGAAATGTGTGACTCCTGCTCTAGGGGGCTCTGCTAGGAGAATTAAACCAGAGATAGAGCGACTGTGTCTTCTCTGGAGCTGAAACACTGATGACCATGGAGACAGGGAAAACGAATCCTGAGCAGAGCAGGGCAGGTGAAACTGAAGTCCCCTTGGACAACTGTTACCTGCAGAAGAACTCCCACTGAAGGAGAGTGAAGGTAGCTGAGGGGGTCCTCAGACAGGTTTCTGCAATCCCCACTCCAGAAAAAAATAGTATGCCGTATTATAAGTAAGTTCTAGGGTCCCAAAGTAAAATTTCAGAAAGGTTTCCCTGCTTCATTGATTTGGAAATAAATCCCTCTTCAGAGGAGTGTTTCTGAAATACAAGGACTGCGTAACTGATTTTTATGTCTGGGTGGTCCCTATGCAGGAATTTTAACAGCAACAGGAAAGATCTGTTTCCTGCTCAACCTATGTTTTCCTATCCAGTTCTGTGACTGCCCCAGGACACACCCCACTGACTGAAGGCCCTTATTAAAATATATCTCTATACAGGGGCACCTGGGTGGCTCAATTGGTTAAGTGTCCAACTCTCGGTTTTGGCTCAGGTCGTGATCTCAGTATCATGAGACTGAACCCCACAGCAGGCTCTGCACAGGCGTGAAACCTGCCCAAGATTCTCTCTCTCCCTTCCCCCAACCTCTTCCCAACTTTTTCTCTTTCAAAAAAATTTTTTTAAAGTATCTAATACTTGAAAATAAGGCAAAGAGAGTATAGCAGATCTTCCTAATGTCATGCTAAGACATTGTTAAATTGGCTTCCCCCAAGAATTATTTAATTCTCTGGGAGAAAGCATCCATGCTTGACTTTGCTATTTACTATATGAAGAGAGCCCAGACATGTGAAGGTACGTGTTAATGTGCAGATTTCTGTCCTGCAGAAAAAATAACCCCCAAATTTATGAACTTATTGCTCTGTAGGACATTAGCTGGTTTTGTGTCTACCTAACAATCTTATGTCCACCTTCTTTAATAAAAAAAAAAAAGACAATAACAAAACCCTATAAATACCTATTTATTTGAATGCTCTCGGAACCAGCCAATTGATGTCACCGATTCCTTCAGGAGTAAGTTGACAAATCTCTGGCATGCATTCATCCTCTATTTGTGTAAGACCCATTATTTTATTATTCATTCATTCATTTATACATTCATTCACTCATTCCCTTATGGGGGGACAGAAGGAGAGAGAGTGAATCTTAAGCAGACTCCATGCCCAGTGCAGAGTTGACTCTATGACCCTGAAATTGTGAACGGAGCTGAAATCAAGAATCAGTTGCTTAATCAGCTCAGCCATGCAAGCACCCCAGCAGTATGACCCTAGCTTTCTGAAAATCACCTTGAGAGGTGGATGAATGTATGAATGATGAGACGCACATGAAAGGACCACAAGGAGGTACAGAGGGGCTCGGCTGACAGACTCCGTGTACATCACAGTTCTGCCTGAGGTGATTCTTGGCCAAGCATATCAACTGGTGCTTAGGCTTATTCTTTTTTTTTTTTTAAATTTTATTTATTTATTTGTCAGAGAGAGAGAGAGTGAGTGTGAGCACAGGCAGGCAGAGTGATAGAGAAGCAGGCTCCCTGCAGAGCAAGGAGCCCAATGCGGGACTCGATCCCAGGACGCTGGGATCATGACCTGAGCCGAAGGCAGCTGCTTAACTAACTGAGCCACCCAGGAGTCCCTAGGCTTGTTCTTAAGTCCAAGAATCCTAACAACAAATGTGTTTTCCCTCATGAAATTATAAAGATTCACAGACATTCTCACAACATAGGAAGACCATTTTTATTTCTGACATTTGTTCAAAAATTTAATGTCAAACTAGAATTTTTATAATGTTGAATTTTTATATGATTTGGTTGGAAAAAAGAAAACCTGCAGCATTTTCTGTAGAATAGTAAGCATCTGCTGGACCGAAGCCAACACATACTATAAGGCTGTTTACTAATGACCAATAAGATTAATTACAAGGACAGAAGTTTAACATTAATACTATGGAGAGTTGATAGATATTTTGTGCTTATCTTATGTCAGGTATCTTTAAAGTAGGTAATATTATTAGCTCTGTTTCAAAGATGGAATAAACTAAGTTCCTCCCCAAGATCATGCAGTTATAAAGGAGTCACCCCAGACTGCCTCACTCCAAAATCCATGCACTTAACCACCCCTGGGGCTTCATGCGTGAGGAGGCCACAAAAGGCAGGATCTGAATTCAGAGGGTCAGTTGTATGGGGATAGTCTTTCTTGACTCCTCAATCAAACAGAGGAATGTAAAATTATTCTGCCACAGCCTTTTGCCTACCCACAGATACATCTGTTCAATATGCTAGCTCAGAAATATGTGACATAGTGAACATTTGGGGAAAAAAATCACTCCCACCACATACTGCACAGAGGCTTGGCATCAAAAGTGCAGTAGACATGTTGGTCTGGAAATACAGCCTTTCTTCAGAATAGCCCCTGAGACTACAGGAAATTCATTATGACAGATGAACTCTTATAGCCTTTAAACACAGGATGAAAGCCGAACTCTAAACCATTGTGAACTGGAGGGAGGAGAAGTTTGATCAGTGGTACTAGCCCAGGTAAGAAACTGCCTCCTTTAAATTTTAATTGTTATAACTTAGAAAATCTCTACCACGGTGGTAGAGATTTTCTCTTAAACATTTCATGATGATGGAGGCTCTGCGTATATGTGAAAAGAAGAAATGCCCAGAACAGGGTGGGTGACTGGCTTGCCTGAGCTCCCCAGAACCAGCTGTGTGCATTTCTTCCCAACTCCAATGACATCATGTTGGCATAAATCAGCCACGGTTGGAACAGTCACACCATGGAAATGGACAAATACCACAAATGAGGTTTTCTGCCCCCTGTGCACCCAGCTATCCCACATTTACCAGCCTACCACTTCCAGTAGGATACGATTTACAGGGTGACATCTCCCAGAGCCCTGAATTTACAAACATCAAAGGAGGCCACAGAAGGCATCAGAAGCTTCCCGAGTGGCTCTCTTGCTCTCTGGCCCTGAGCTGCGGCTCTAGGGTGCACATTGAGCCAAGTGCTTCATGACTTTGGTGGGGGCACAGGAAAACCAGGGAGGATAAGACACATTCTCACAATGGGCCGCCCAGGTACAGCTGCCAGATGAAATACAGGATGCTCGGTTCAAGGCAAATTCCAGATCAATGACATTTTCTAAGCATAGATATGGACCACACAATATTCAACTGGTGTCTTCTATTTTTATTAGCTAAATCTAGCAAACTTATACCCAGAACGTAATCCTGTGCTAAAAAAGCATCTATTCTTCATCTTACAACACAGGGATATTGTGAAGTGGATATGTACACAGGCTTTGAAGTCAGACAGCTGAAGTGTGACATACTAGGGTCACACACTAACTATTTGTGTCACCCAGGACACATTTTCTAACCCTCTTGAGCTACAGTTTTCTTATCTGTCAAACGAGGATGATTAGTCCCTATCTCACTTGATTATTGTGAAGTTTACATGAGATAATACATGCACAGGAGTTAAATGAGTTAACACAAGTCTGTCTGGTACGAGGAAATACTCAATAAGTGTTATCCCTGTACAGTTCTATAAATTACCTAACACAGTGTTAGATAAATTATAGATAATTATATCCCTGTATAGGGATAACACTTATTGTGTTAGATAACACAGTGTTAGATAATTTATAAGCACATAGCACGTGCTTAAACAATTAGCACTCTTGGGGCACCTGGGTGGCTTAGTTAGACAAGTCTGACTTTTGTTCAGGTCATGATCTTAGGGTCCTGGGAACCAGTCCCACATAGGTGTCCCTGCTCAGCAAGGAGTCTGCTTCTCCCTCTCCTCCCACCCCTGGCCCCGCTCGTGCTCGCGCATGCATGCACACACTCTCTAGCTTGCAAAATCTTTTTTAAAAAAAATTAGCACTTTTATGGAGGGTCCTCAGAAAGTTAAAAATAGAACTACCTTATGATCCAGCAATTGCACTTCTAGGTATTTACCCGAAGAATAAAAAAATATTGATTCAAGGGGAAACATGCATCCCAATATTTACAGCAGCATTATCAACAATGGCCAAATTATGGAAACAGCCCAAGTCGATCGACTGATGAATGGATAAAAAAGATGGGTGTGTGTGTGTGCATGTGTGTGTAATGGAACAGCAGCCATAAAAAAGAAGGGAATTTTGCCATTTACAATGACATGGACGGAGCTAGAGAGTGTTATGTTAAGCAAAATAAGTCAGTCAGAGAAAGACAAATACCGTATGATTTTACATGTATGTAAAATTTAAGAAACATATAAACACTGGCAAAAAAGAGAGAGACAAACCAAGAAAGAGACCCTTAACTATAGAGAACAAACTAATGGCTACCACAGGGGAGGGGAGTAGGGGATGGGTGAAATGTGTGGTGGGGATTAGGGCATGCACTTGTGAGGAGCACGGGGTGATGTATGGAAGTGCTGAATCACTGTACTGTACCCCTGAAACTAACATTATACTCTATGTTAACTAACTGGAATTTAAATTAAAACTTATTAAAAATTTTTTAAACTTAGCCCTCTTACTATTGTTAGCCCATAAAAGTCTTAAAAGCCCTATAACAAGCAAATTTTGTAACCACATCACACATCATGTACTATAGTGATAATACTAACACGAGTCACATAATTTAACTATATTAAGAGCCAGTGGCTTTGGGGGAGGAGCCTAGTACCTAATCATCATTCACATTGTTGGTTTTAAGGGGAAAATCACTAAGGTCCAAATAAATCAACACAACCTTTCCCCAAGTTGGGCATGATTTCTTTTAGTGACATATTAGCCCATAAAACTTTTTTCTATACCCTAAACCAAAACATGTAATACAATGAGTTGAATATTTCTCAAAAGCATCTAAAATCTACTCTGCTAAATTACTTCCATTAGGTAATTTTGAATACTTGCCAAAAACCTCATATTTCCAATGAAAAGAACTTCCCCTCCACCACTTGAGACTCTGAGTATCACAGGCTAATAAGCCTAGAATTTTCTTGAATGCCCTTTTCCCCTTTCCTATTATAGATTATGAAATATATACAAATATTCCTCCATAGTATTTCCAGCTCTGTGCCTTTCAATCTGTTTCCCAACTGGGATTAAGCTCAGTTTCCTGAGATCAGACTGGGTACACCATCTTTGTGTTTGGAGACTGGTTGTCTAAGGAACTACATTTACTCTTCTACCACATTGACCTTTCTTTGTCCTTCACGTGAATTTTAAAGTATCAGAAATAAAAAGTCAGCATCATAGGAGTGATTTCTGTAAACAAGGAAGGCTTCTATCCCAACTCCTCTTACCACTAGAATATCACTCTTTTAAGGTCAAGGTCCCAATTAAAATGTAATATGTACGTAATTCCTATGTAAAATGTAATGCTTGGGAGTCCAAGCTTTACTCCACAAGGTTTCTGCTGGCTGCAAGCTGCAGGCCTCTCCAAATTCTTTACAAACAGTGTTGCAGGAGAAAATGTTAGGTCATACTGGCACCCCAACATGGGTATGTATAAAGGACACTGGCCAGTATTTCTTACCCTATTGCCACTTAGTAGAGTCGTGCATAGGAGGGATGCAGCTCCAGACCTAAAAATACTAAACTTGTCCCTCTCTCTACTGTTCCCACAAAATCTGTAAAGTCAAATAAGGTGGGGAAAAAAGAGAAATAAACATTAAGAAACTTCACCCTAAGAAATGACTATGTTGTTACGATGGTATATGTAAAATCATCTTCTATTTCACATTTACCCAATATTCTTTTTTTTTTTTTAAAGATTTAATTTGTTTATTTCACAGACAGAGATCACAAGTAGGCAGAGAGGCAGGCAGAGAGAAAGGGGGGAAAGCAGGCTCCCCGCTGAGCAGAGAGCCCGCTGTGGGGCTCGATCCCAGGACCCTGAGATCATGACCTGAGCTGAAGGCAGAGGCTTTAACCGACTGAGCCACCCAGGTGCCCCCCAATATTCTTTTCATACATAGTATGAACAGGATTGTGCTAACTACTGGAAGTACAGAAGTTAACGAGATAGACAAGGTTCCTGCTTTTATGGAGCTTATCTCTGGGGAAGTGGGGGGAGAGAAATAATAGCAAAACAAACAAATAAGTGCATAGTAAAGAAATGGTTGGTGCTATGGAGGAAAATAGAGCAGGATGAGGTACAAGGGGTCCATGGGAAATGGAATGATAGGTGACTGGTTGGTCACCTAATGGCCATTCCCAACTTCTCCCTTACCTTCCTCTGTCAAGTGGCTGAAAAGGCAACATAACCACTTTCCACCATCCCTTGCAGCTTAGGAATGGTCACATCAATATCCTCTGCTTCTGGCAAGACAAGAGGAAATCTCTATGAGGGTGTTGGGAAACTCTTGGAAAAATGTCTCTTTCTTGGTAAGAGCAAAGAGGCATGCAGAGTGTTCTCTCTTGTGGGCCTGGCTGTCCCTTGCTTCTCACCTTTGTAAACTTGTCATGTGATGATGTCAGGGCACTGGGTGGTATCTTAGAAGGTCAAGGAAGTCCTGGGACTCACAAAGATACTACCCAGTGTCTTGACACTGTGGTGCATCCATCACTAGACTCATTAAATAAGCAATATGTTATGGTTTTAAGCCCCTCTGAGTTTTCTGTTATTTGCCTCTAAAATCATCCAGACTGATGCAGGGTCTTATTTCAGATGGAGTGTCCAGAGAAAGGTTCTCTGAAGAAGTGATACTAGAGCTGAAACCCCAGTGATGAGAAGTCAGCCATGTGAAAATTGGAAGAGCATTCTGTGCAGAGCAATGTGTGCAAAGACCCTGGGGCAGGAATAAGCTATAAGCTGGAGCAGATGAATATGGAAGGAAATGGTTCCTGATAATCATCGGAAAGGTGGGAAGAGAATCAGATCACACAGCATTGTCGGGCACAGGTATTCCTACTGCAGTGAAATCCATTGCAGGTTTTATGCAAAGGCGTGATAGGAGTATGACCTGATTTATGTTTTAAAAATACAACTTTAATTGCTGTGTAGGTGGCTAAGAGAAGTGGGGGGCATCAGTTAAGAGGCTATTACAATAACCTAAGTAAGTGATAATGATGACTTAGACCTAGTAGTGATGTAGGTGGAGAAAAGTAGATCAATACTGAAAATATTTTGGGGACAGCCAACAAGATTTGCTGATGTGTGACAGGGTTTGGGGGCAGGGATGACTCCCTGGGCTTGAGGTTCTGAGATGGGGGGAAAGTTTGGGGAGCTGGAAATCAATAATTCTATTTTGGGTGAGTTGCATTCTTATTAGATACCCAAGTAGAGCTATCCAGTTGGCAGATGAATATCAAAGTTTGGAAAAATGTCTATTCAGATTATTTGCTCATTTTCATTAATTCATTCATCATTCCATAAATACATTTTAAGATCCTACCCTGTGCCAGAATGTACTGTGCTAAGAACCATGTATACAAAGACCAATAAAACTGTGCCCCTCCCTTCATGAAGATCACAGTCTAATTACTACTATTGTGGAGGGATGTGGAGAAGAGTAATAAATAAGTATAAATAAAGACAGTAAGTTGTAATGAGCAGAAAAGAGCTAAAGAGCAGAGTATGGCAGGAGGGCCTGCTTTGGGGCTGGATGGTCAAGGAAGCAATGGAAGCAGTAGGAGCCAAAACAGAGAAGAACAGGGCCATCTACGGTAGACTCTCTAAGACTCCTCCTGCAGACAGATGACAGGACAAGGAAACCAAGTCACCAAGCTGCCCTGGATCCCCAGCCAGTTTTCAGATCCTGAGCAAAGTTTCAGACTCCTTGAGGCCTGGCCTTAGGGCTTGTTATAGGCTGCTTCCCTTGAGGCAACTCAGACTTCTCTGCAGTCCAAAGAACCTATCACATGGTGGGGGATGGGGCGGGGAAGAGAAAAAAAGGGGTAAGTGGGCCCTGGAGGGACAAAGCGCCTCTGGAAACTTCCTTGCACTCTTGTACAAGATGTGTTCCTCTATTCTCCCATCCCACTCCACACTGCATCATCATTGGGTCATTGAAGCAGGAAGCAAAGAATGCCTTCGTTTCTGCTTAGAGGAGGAAGGAAGTGGGGGGGGGGGGAGGTCTGACTCACTCCCCTGCAGGTCACTGCTCCATGGAGTCAGGGCTGTCCAATAATAACTGCAACTGATGACTCCCGCACATCGTACAGAGGCAAGATAAGTCACTGGGGGTATTGATCTGTGCTGTGCTTCTAGTTGAGATTCTTTCCTATTCCCTTCTGAGAATGAACCCAGACCCTAAATGCTGCCTTGTCTTGGAGGACAGTTGTATCACTGGGCCCAAGACAACCGTGTCCTTGGCTTTCATTTTCTGGAGGCTGAGTTCTCTGAGGGGGATTTCTACAGAGTGTAGGAGGAAGAAACAAGGAAGTCGGAACCAGGATGTGGCTGTGGCCCCTGGAATCATGCAAAAGGCAGGCCTGGGTGGTCACAAGAGATCTTTTTGGGGATGACGAAAAGGTTCTGAAATTCAATTATGGTTGTGCAACTCTGTAAATATAACAAAAATCACTGCCTTGTACACTATTATGAGTGGGTATCATGCTATACAAATAGAGTTGTTAAAAAAAAAAGAAGAAAAAGGTAGGCCTGGGACCCTTGCCTCACTTCCCCACTGCACTCCAGGTAAGTGACAAGTGGTAATGGAGGAGTGCAGCAGAGGGGCTGGATCCAAAGACTTCCTGGCAGAAAGTAGAGTCCACTGCCCCAAGGTGGGTACCAAAGCTGCGATCTCCCAGCCTTCAAGCATACACGCCACCTCGGACCATAATTATACCTCTGCCATGATCAGAGGGGATCCAAGGTTAGAGGGACCACCCATATATTTTGCTGGGTTCGCAAGCCCCAGGACCTAGGAAGAGGAAGAGAATCCCAGAAATGCTTGTCACTGACTTTCCCATTAGCCTGAAAGGATGGAACCCTGCTGTTATTTAAAGGAAGTAATGTATGTAGTAGGCAGACTGGCCTCCTAAAGATGTCCATGCCACACAGCAAAAGGGACTCTGCATATATAATTAAGGTTATGAAACTTAAAATGGGAAGATTGTCCTGGACTATCCAGTGGCCACAAACTAACGAGCCCTTAAAAAAGAGGATCCTCTCTGGTTAGAAGCAGAGAGATGAGGCAAAAGAAGTCAGAGAATGATTTCAAGCATGAGAAGGAGCAGACATGCTGGCTCTGAGATCCAGGAGCTCCAATGCGATAACCAGGGAGAGGCCACTAGTTGTTACAGATGGCCTCAACTAACAGCCATCCAGAAAATGCGACCTTAGTCCTACAACCACAAGGCACTGGATTTTGCCAACCACTGCAAAGAGCCTACAAGAGGAGTCATCCTCTAAGAAGGAACACAGTCCTGCCAACACCTTGATTTCAGCCTATGAGACTCAAAGCAGAGAAACCAGCCAGCCCGCCCAGACTTCTGACCTGCACAACTGCAATATAAGAAATAACTGTTCTTTTAAGACATTAAAATTGTGCTACTTTGTTCTGCAGTAATAAAAACTAATTCAATATAGCCATTTCTTTGATAATTCAGTGTGAACATTAAAATTCATACCAGCCATCCTACCACTACCTTCCACTACCCCCCAGCATCTAGAACACCAGAAACCTGGAGAAGCTCGAACAGTATAGCGCTTTCTGGTTTACCTTAAACATGGGACTGGGGGCTAAGAAACCTGGGCTCTAATTCTGAATATAAGTACTGAACAGCAAGACAAGAAACACAGGTCTTACTTCTACATCACGGTAAGGACCTTAAGTAAATCAACCTCTCAGAATCTCCATTTCCATGGCTATAACATATGTGAGTTGGTCGAGATGATTTCTGAAGTCCTTTTAGCGTTATGAACTAAAACTGATAGGTAGACATTGTGATGCGCAACACACATTTGTTTAATTTATAACTCACTACTTTCACCTGGCAGAGAGCTCACCCCAAGAG
Source organism: Neogale vison (assembly GCF_020171115.1). Classification (NCBI taxonomy): domain Eukaryota; kingdom Metazoa; phylum Chordata; class Mammalia; order Carnivora; family Mustelidae; genus Neogale; species Neogale vison. The sequence goes on from NC_058102.1 coordinate 56,256,664, forward strand.
TGCATTTCGGTGGGAGGAGAGGGAAGCTAGTTAGGGCTGCTGGGGCTTCTGTGAGCTTCTGATATCCAAGATCTGATATCCTTTGGGTCTCCAAAGGAGGGATGAATTTTCCCTAGAGGCCAGCTAAGCAGCCCTCCCCCAACAACTCCGGTAATTATTCTGGAAGTGCCAACAATCTCTGACTGAAGATTCCCTGCAAGAAGTGGTCTGGTCAAAGAGGACTTGCCAGCTGTGTCTGTCTGCCTTTCTATCTACTACCAAGCTTCTCAGAGGGGAGAGACACTTACTAGAACCCCTAGCTATCCTCTACCAATTACCCACACCTCTCTTTCCAGTATGGAGTCTTTCGAATTCAGAAGTAGACAGTTTGGCCAAGGCATATGCACCTCCCCAAATTCAATTTAATTCATTACCACAGACATTTTTTTTTTTAATAGTAGCTGTGTGCTCGCTGAGTCTAAAGTAGAGGGAAACAGCTGTTTTGGAGGTAAGCATTTAGTTTCATTTTTCAAGCTCGGATTTCAGTATCAACATCTCTAGTTGCGCAACCTAAATAAGAAAGAAGCAAGGAGGCAAAGACCAGACACATCACACTCAAAGCAAAGAACTACAGAGATGCAATTTACAGGAATTTGAAAAGAAGGTGAAGTTGCTGTTAAGCACAGAGTACAAACTCTACACAGAGAGTTACTAAGCACTCTGATTTTCAGAAGTATGTTCTGTGTCACAGCAAATTCACAGCAACACACAGGGTAAATTTTGATCCTCACCACTATCGTCAGTCAGGGTGTCCTGAGAAAGCAAACCTTTTAAGTTCATAGAGCAGAAGTTAGATTTGAATTGGCTTTCATGTGCATTTTTCATGGACAAATTATGCAACTGTATATAGTCAGTTGTCATTGAAAATATGTTGAATGTGAGGTGCCTGGGTGGCTCAGTTAGTTAAGCCATTGCCTTAGGCTCAAGGTCATGATTCCGGGGTTCCGGGATCAAGTCCCGCATCAGGCTCTCTGCTCTGCAGCAAGTCTGCTTCTCCCTCTGAACTTCTCCCTTCTCATGCTCTCTCTCACTCTTTTACTCTCTCTCAAATAAATAAGAATCTTTAAAAAAAAATGTTGAATGTGTATTTGCATGTTTCACATGGTTAATATATATTTTAGTACTGTATATTTTTAGACATCTGTTCAGTTAAAATGATATTGCTCTCTTCTCTCAGTGCTTCTTACTTTAATCCCCTCTGCGCATCAGTCATGGTTGACCCAAATCATCAACACCAGGCATTTTTAGCCTTTCTTCCTCAGAGACAGATGTGACAAATGTGTTCATACATGCAACACACTCCTACAGAAATAACCAGAATTATGTGCAACTCTAGGAGCTTGACCTGTACCTCTAACACCAGGTCCTCAACCTAAGAAAGCATGTGGAAAAGAACATTATTATGTAAATATCCTTAACTTTGTCCTAATTAATTAAAAAAAAATCACCAGCAAGTCTTGGCATTTGATTTATTAGCAAGCAATTATTTGCAACAGACATCCTTTGTTTGGGACATATTTTGACACCATGGTTGATAAGCACAGTCCACTATACCGTAAGTGTACAGTGTATACCTGAAGTCTGAATTCTTTTTTTTTAAAGATTTATTTATCTGAGAGAAAGAACTTGAGAAAGAGCACAAGCTAGGGGAAGGGCAGCAGGAGAGGGATAATTTTTTTTTTTTTTTAAAGATTTTATTTATTTATTTGAGAGAGAGACAGTGAGAGAGCATGAGAGGCAAGAAGGTCAGAGGGAGAAGCAGACTCCCCATGGAGCTGGGAGTCCCATGCGGGACTCGATCCCGGGACTCCGGGACTGTGACCTGAGCCGAAGGCAGTTGCTCAACCAACTGAGCCACCCAGGTGCCCCGGAGAGGGAGAATCTTAAGCAGATTCCCCACTGTGTATGGAGGCTGAAGCAGGGCTCAATCTCAGAACCCTGAAATCATGACTTGAGCCGAAATCAAGAGTCAGACACTTACCTGACTGAACCACCCTAGTGTCCCTGAAATCTGAATTCTTGAAGGCTAAGGGTGCCTATCACAGAGAATGGAGGAAAAACACTGTAAGAGACAAATATGGTTATTTTTCAAACTGGGGAATGATGGGATACTATGAACCTATTATAAAAGTCTATTAAGGAGCATTTTTCTGGAAGTAACTAATCTCCTACCTATGATCTATAAAGCCACTGATATTCCAGAAGGTTTCATAGGCTGCACCCAAACTTGAAGGCATGCTTCCTTCTTTAGATGTGGAGGAAAATAACTTTTTGCAGATTTTTTTTTAAAGATTTTATTTATTTGACAGAGAGAGATCACAAGTAGGCAGAGAGGCAAGCAGAAGGAGAGAGAGAGAGAGAGAGGGAGGAGGAAGCAGGCTCCCCGCCTAGCAGAGCCCGATGTAGGACTCGATTCCAGGACCCTGAGATCACGACCTGAGCTGAAGACAGAGGTTTAACCCACGGAGCCACCCAGGCAGCCCAATTTTTGCAGATCTTAAATATGAAGAGGTTATATAATGCAGTGATTAGGAGTATGGGCTCTTAGAGCTGTGATTCACAGGTCGTTCTGCCTCCCAGGGGACATCTGGCAATGTCTGAAGACATTCTTGATGTCACACCTGGGGAAGGAGGGTGTTACTGACATCCAGTAGGTAGAGGCCAGGGACGCTGCTAACCATTCTAGAGTGCAGTGGGATAGCCTCCTGCAACACAGATGTAAGCTGGCCCCAATACTAACAGTGCTGAGGTTGAGAAACCCTCCTGTAAAGCAGCCTGCCTGGGTTTTAGGTCACTTAATACTTTGTAACCTCTACCAAGTTACTTAACATCTTTGTCCTTATTGTCTTTACCAATGAAATTAGGATAATAATGGTACCCACCTCATTGATTTGTTGTGAGAATAAAATAAATGATGCAAGAAAGAAGCTAAGAACAATGTCTGAAATAAAAGGAGTGCTCAACAAATGTTTACTTTCCTTATCACTGAATGCACTGAGAAAGACTGAGAAAGAAATATACAAAAATTTTAACAGTGGTGGTTTCTAGGTGGCAAGATCATGACTGATTTTTATTTCACTTCTTGGTTTTGTTTTTGTTTTTTTTTAATATTTTATTTGTTTGTTTGACACAAAGAGAGAGAGAGGGAGAGACTGAGCACAAGCAAGGGGAGCAGCAGGCAGGGGAGAAGCAAACTCCCCACTGAGTAAGGAGCCTAACGTGGAGCTCGATCCCAGGACCCTGGGATCATGACCTGAGCCGAAGCAGTCGCACAACCGACTGGGTCCGTGTGTGTGTGTGTATGTGTGTGTGTTTAGGATTTTCATTTATTTGAGAGCGAGACAGAACTCGAATGGGGAAGGGCAGAAGAGGAAGGAAGAAAGAATCTGAAACAGATTCCACACTGAGCACAGAACCCGTGCAGCTCAATCCCACAACCATGAGATCATGACCTGAGCTGAAAGCAGGAGCCTGACACTTAACTGACTGAGCCATCCACGTGCCCCTATTTTCATTACACCTCTCCATTTCTCTTCATTTCCCAAATTTTCTACAACTCTGTTTATATTAACCTAATATCCAAAAACGTATATATTTTTAAAGAATGCAGAGGAAAGAACTTTACTTGTCACAGAGCGGAAAGAGCACAGAATTCAGATCCTGGCTCTATGTTGTGTGGGACTTCAGGCAGGTTGGTTAAATGTCTCTGAGCTTCAGTTTTCCGATCAGAAATTGGGGCTAATAACCTATATCGCAGAATCTCTACCAGGATTTCACACGCAGACATCCAGTGCCTAGGAAAGTATGCCAAATGAGAGGCTTCATGAGATGATGGCTTCAAAAGTTTAGCTGAGGGAATATGCCCCCATAAACAGGAAAATATATTTATCATGGTACCCCTATTTTACTTTTGAAACTGTCCTCTTGGAGAGATCACCTCTCAGCTCGTGCCATTTTTTTGCCTTGGTTCATAAAGGAGAAGTTGTATCCATACTCTGGTTCTTCTGTCTATCCCCTCCTCCTTCCCTGTGTACACATATGCTAGGAAATGATCCAGTCAGTGGGCTGGCAAGGCCTGACTCGGGTGGCAGGGTTTACTGGCAGTGGGCAAGTGACTGTGCCTGGAAGGCAGGACCCAGGCCTCACTTTCTCATATCTACTCCCCATGCTCACTGCCCGCTTTCTGTCTCGTCTTTCATTCCAAGTCTCCAAGTGGAAAGCACACTTGGCAAGGCCTCTCCATAAAGGGACACCTCTCTACTTTCTCTCTCTGTTGGATCTTCTCCTGTTTGGCTGGTTGAGCAGAGCTGGGAGATTTGAGAGAAAAGAGTAGGAAGCCCAGCAAGGCTTCCAGACCTCAGCCTATAGAGGACACCAGGCCGACTTCTTTGGGCAGCCCTGCAGGAGCGTGGTGGGCATGCAGCTTGTGCTCCTACTGGGTTGCCTGCAGAGCTGTTTCTTCTGCACAACTCACTCAGCAGGTAACACTGGAGGTAAGGAAGATGAGTGGATAGAATTTAAGGACCCATACCTTATCTACAAACCCTATTCTTCCTCTCCTTAGTGACTTAATTAGACAGGAATAATATAACAGGAATATTTGTGATTATCAAGAGAAGTGACTTTTTTTTTTTTTTTCAAATATTTTTTAACCTAATCTCTACACCCAGTATGGGGCTCAGATTCATGAGCCCAAGATCAAGAGTTACACAGGAGCTCCAAGAGAGAGGACTATTCTAACCCCAGTTAGCCTGCTAACTTGAATTCAAATCCTAAGCAACATTTCCAGATACCTTGAGACAATCTTTAACACCCAAGTCCTAGCTGCCATGGTTTGGGAAAGGCAGCCTGGCTCCAACCTACTCTAATAGTAAGGATCCCAGGGTTCTCTGGGGAGGAGTCTACAGTCCTGTGAGCTCTTGGTTCAGCATTCTGAGGACTGGGAGCCACAGCTGATTAGGAGAGGCCTGCCTGGGGCAAGAACTGACTTCAACATGTTCAATCTCAACCCAAGGTGAACTATTTCAAGTGTTGGGAGATGGTGCCAGGCAAACGCCACAAGAAAATGAGATTGTTAGGGTGCCTCTATATCCAGATATAAATACAAATACCAGGAGAACTTCATTCTAAAGATAAATAAAATGTCAGGGGGATTCATAATCCTCAGGAAAGAATTTATGGATACTTCTTGAACTCTAGTGTGCTACTGCTTCAGAGTCAGTCAGACTAGCATATATAAATTTCAGACATAATTCTGGTTGTTGCCCCGGTCTCTCCTACTCCACTGTCCTCCCTATGAGCACAAGCAGAACAAAACAGGCATGGGCCCCTATACAGGCCCCGGCCGAATGCTTTACAGAACTTCCACAAATGGGTATTGAGAGCTTACCATAAACCAGGCCTAGTGCTAAGTGCTAGAAACCTGATGATAGACGCTATGGTCCCTTTGCTCAAGAAGCTCACTTCAGGAGACTATAATAGTGTAAATGTGGTACTTGTCCCAGGGAAACAGATTTCAGCAGGGTTTAATATAAAGGACCAAAGTTCAGTATTGTAGGGGACCTAACCACTCTTCAAAGTATTCTTCAATGAAACCCTGAAGGGAAATACCTCATTTAGTAAAGAATTTCACAAATTTTATATTTCTATCCCTTTTTTTTTTCTCCTTATACCTTTAACCTAGTAACTTCCCTTAGTTTTCCTATAGCATATAAGAATGAGATCAGTAATCATTTATTGTCAAGAAGGGAAACTATACAGACCATGGAAGAAATATCTATATTTCAGAAATTTCTAGAAGTTAAGAAAAAAAACTTCCTTTTTCCCTTAAAACCTAAAATAATTTGCAAAGAGAGTAAATCTATTCCCTTGAAATATGGTAATATTATTTTAAAGCAACAAATCCAGTCCATTCAATACCCCAGTTTATCTTCATAATTTTTAGAAGTTGTTAATCTATTTTACTGTGAAAACCAAGTAAGTGCTTTTTAAAGATAGTATGCTTAGGCTGGTATTGTTACTAGGTTCAGCGGATAAAAGAATGTTAAGTTCAATTAAAAAAAAAATCAACCATGATGTAATTCTAGATTTCTTTTTTGCCTTTGGACATCATCTGGTCACCATAGTAACAGAGTATTTTACTACCAGATATCTATACAGCTCAAAGGGAAGAGAAGAACAGGCAATCACTTATTGGGGTATTTGGGGGTACAGAAGATGACTATTGGGATAATTTAATATATAAATATAGATTCCACTGGAGATCTGTTTCAGCCAGGCAAGCTGATTTGATCTTCTAGTAGCGCCAGCTGAACAAAATTTGTAGCCAAATCAACTGTTGACATCATTTGAAATAACACAAACAGGGAAGAAGCATAGGTTAGGTTAGGAGTTAAACTCATGAACTCTGAGGTCAAGTTTCTTGGGTCCAAATACTGTTTCTAGTATTTGCTAGCTGTGTGATCTTGGGAATATTCCCTAACTTCTCTGTGCCTTAGTTTTTTCATTACCAAAATGTGAGTACTAATACCTCCCCCAGAGGGTTACTATAAGGATTAAATGACAGATTATTTGTGCTTATAATGACATCTCACACACAGCAAGAACTTTAAGTATTTGTCAAAGATGAAATAAAATTTAAATTTGCTAGCTTCCCTCATTGTGCTGGGTAGAAATGGTCAAAGATACCAAGATTTGAGTACATGACAGATTATTTTAGCCTGTAACTTTGGAAGATTCCTTTGAGAACTTCCTGGGAGCCTTCTTGAGAGCTACTCTGTAAGATTTGGAAGTCAGTGGCACTCTACTATCCCAAACCAGAGACGGAAAAAATCATAAGCTCTTCTGGTATCAGGAACATCAGAAGGCAGACAATTGCACAGCACAAAGAAACAGCATGCCTGCCCACTCAGGCTCCCTAAGCCACTGCCAATCACCTCTGGGAACACGGGCACAGAATAAGCAACTAAAAATGGAGAAAACAAGATTTTATGGCAGGGACAAAGAAATTTAGTTGATTTCAGTAATATTATTTGTTTCCTCTTTCCAGGACTCAAAGAAAAAAATCATTTTCATCAATTAGTGCTTTGTTTTATTAATTATCACTATACATAATTTCCATCAATTTTTCTTCAGGGGCACTTACTCTGGTGAATCAATTCATTTTACAGAACTACCTAAGCATCTTTTCTAGACCTGTAACAAATCTAAAGCCCCCTAACCAAATCTAAGCCAGGAAAAAAATCTCCGAATTGCCTGGAAAAAAGAAGGTATCATGTCCTGTAAGCCAAATTTCAGCCGCGATACCACGGGATCCCAGGCACATACCTTCATCTGGACTTGATTTCAGAGACGGTCTCCTTGGGTCTTCTCGGTCAGGAACAGCCCTCGCATAGGAGTTTGGAGAATGCCATACACCACCGGGAAAGCTTGGGAGCACATTCATTTTTGTCCTCTGCCTTCCCCTTGGCTCATAGCCTGCTTCCTGGTAGGAAGACAAGATGACGCTGTGCTGGGTTGACTGTTAAACCATCTTCCCGCCCCCAGCCCCACTCTCTTGGTGCCCCTCCCTTCTCCTTTCCAAGGCTCTGGAATGTGTCACATGGGAAATGGATCATGTGGCTCAAGGGGAGAATGTGGCCATCTTCTATCTCCCTTCCCCCACTTTTCCTTTCAGGAGCAAAAGCAGCAGAAATCTCTGACCTGATTGGCTCTGACCAAAAATCTCCATATGAAAAGGAGAAAATTCAACCAAACCTCAAGGCTTCTCCACTTTCTTTTTTGTTTTATTTTTCATCTGAACATTTTATTCTGAACATTCAGGGATGCTTGGTAGGGAGTGAAATGTTACTTTCCTCCCAGCCTCTTTCTTTCTTTCTTATCATCAACACCCTAACACGACAAGGTGTTCCCTCACTCCCCTCTGGAGCCCCCTTAGCACGTCTGAGACAACTGAGTGTTCAGCACCAAGGACAGCATTACACCCCTTTCAGCATTCATTGAAACCATTTGTCTATTTCATCCTCAGGTAAATAAAGATATTTTTAAAATATTTCTCTGAGGTCGTGTGTCCAACTATAAATTAGGCTGTATAATTAGGGCTCTGACTGTCCCTACTATCAACTTATTGCTACCTTATAAATACAATTTTTATATATCATTAAACCCCAAATCCCATGCCTATCTACCTCCCAGTCCCCATTCTACCACCCATCCCCACCCCTTAGATACACTCCATGTTTTGGGGGAAGGGGAAATTCTCATAAAACAGTTTACTATATGCCCATATATCTATGCTTATGTACAAAACAAAACACAGAAACACATAGCTTTTTTTTTTTTTTTTTAGTATATATGTCAAGACGTCCTTAGCCCCATTCCTAGGCCTCAGGCAGAGCTGAATTAGAGAGGCTGGGAGGGAGTCTGGTGGAAACTGTTTTGTGCAGGGTCTATCCTGCTTTGCTGACGTCCCTGTTGCCATGGTGCTAGGTAACTGCTGAAGGGGATGATTTCTTTCAGAACCGGTCACCATGGGACCCTGCTGACTAAAGAAAGGGAGAGGGAAAAAGACTGAATTGCTGAGGAGGGCTTTCAATTAGCATTTTCAGAGCCAAATTTACCTAAAATTCAGTAAGCCCTTTCCTTACTGAATTGCTGCTGACCCTAAATCTCAAAAGCATTCTGGAAATTAGTATGGACACTGTGATGGTCACTCCCCCATATTCCACTGCTTCTTTCCCCTAAAGGTCTATTTAGGTGCAACTGAATGAAAATGCCAGCTTCACAGAACGACTGTGGAGTGCCATCCCAGAGTAAGAGGAAAGGACATAGGAACCAATTTCCCCTCACGCTGGGGCTTCTGACTTTTATGACACCATTTACCAGAGTCCCAACAGCCTTAATTGGGAGATGCTTTAGAACCACACCTGACTGCTAACACAAGGAACAATTTGCGAATGCTTTACAATGTTATGGGAGAAATGACAAATATTTTTTAATGTGAGCTGCTGAATTATTTTGAATAAAAATAAACTTGATTACTTTAAGGTCAATCCTTTGGATAGATTTTGGACTACCCCAAATCAGGAATTTAAGCTAGCTTTACGTTTGTCTCATTAGGCTGGCATAAAACCGACTGTTTCTAACTCAGAGTGCTTACCATGGCAATTCTAAATATTATTTTTGGCGGGCAAAAATACTTTCAATATGCAGGAATGAAAATTCTGTTAAAAAAAAAAGAGAGAAAGAGAGAGATTTCACAGGGAGCTGGAGTGTAATTTCAAGAAATCAAAGTTCCTTCCTTGCTCAACATTCACATCTTAAGACATATTTACTTCTTTTATTTTAGAAGAAAAGTCAGGTTAATTCCAGTTTTTCTATATAAGACTCATAGAAGATTTCAACTCTGCTAATTCTGATGCTTGGTGCTTTCAGAAAATTCATTTATCAGGAAAGATGGAGAGGTGTCTGAAGAAATTCCTAGAGAGCCAGCAGGATGGTGACTTCAATATCATCTCCCTTTTCTTTGCCAGTAGTAATGACAAGAATAACACAAACAGCTAATATGTAACATGTCCCAGGTGTTTAGCACATGTCAGTCAGTCCTCCTACCAAACTGTGAGACAGATACTATAAGGAGCTCTCCTGTTTTATAAATGAGACTGAAGCTTCCAGAGGATAAGGAATATACTCTGAACTGCACAGCTAGTTAGTGTGGAACAAGACTTTGGAACTATTTAACCTGACTGCAAAGCAGGAACACTATACAACACTATTCTGCATCGTTAATAATGGACTAGACTAATAATGGACTAGACTAGACTAAATGGACTAGACTAAAATAACTTGTCAGTGTAATGTGATGTGGTTCACTACTAAGGGCTTCTGACAGGAGAAATCAAAAAGATTGTTTCAAATTACTTGAGACAAAAAAAAAAAAAAAGACCGAATTATTCATTCCTTTTAGGATGATTGAATGTGTACATCACAGCTTAATGATAAATAATAATAATTTTTCAAAGAATCATAATCTAGAATATTATTAAGGATTTTTATAAAACATGTGGTATAATATACTAACTCTGCTTTTAAAAAAATCTTAAATTTGTAATCACCAATCTTATTCCTGGCCATTTGGAAGAAAATAAAAAGACAGTGTCCTCCATCCAAACTCCTAAAACTCCACAATACCTGTAATTGGGGTAATATTTTGAAAATGATTTATGTGATTTTTTTTTTTTTCTCCTTTGCCTGGGAATCAATTTGCCTTGGAAATAGGGAGTGTGGCACTATTTCAAGTTGCAAAAAGAATGGAAAGAAAGAAGGAATTAATATATTCAGCTTCTGAAATTCAAAACAGGAGTGTGCAGAAAAACAAAAGCCTTGAAATCCAGGCCGTTCTTTTGAAAGTCATTCTTGAAATTCCTGTATTTATGCCTTTACTTGTCATCAACCAAACATGAGAGAATTTGCTTAGAGTGTTCGGCACTCTAGAGAGTCTTCAGACTGGGGCAGACAAAAACTTTCCAAGAGGTCCCAAAGCACACAGTTTAATGGGAACTAATTTCTAGATCCTCAACTTCCACAAGTATTATTTTTTTTTAAGATCATTTTAAATTTAATTTGACAGAGAGAGAGAGAGAGATCACAAGTAGGGAGAGAGACAGGCAGAGAGTGAGGGGGAAGCAGGCTCCCTGCTGAGCAGAGACTGATTGTGGGCTCAATCCCAGGACCTGAGACCATGATCTGAGCCGAAGGCAGAGGCTTAATGCACCGAACCACCCAGGCACCCCACAAGTACGTTTTCTAAAGCTGATTTTCCTGAAAACCTGTGCAGTCAGGATGCCATACTGATTCTTGGTTCCCACCTAATAGTTTTCCTTCTGTTCTACCATAGAAGGTGAACTCTCACTCACCCTTATCCTACAGTGGTACACAGCCTGAATTTTAAAAGCTCCTGGGAATCAAAGGAACACCTGGAAATACTGGGGATGCTCTTGAGATACCAGTGACCAGCCCCAATAATTGAGTGACAAACCCTATTAAAAATCGTGAGTTTTCTAATGGCTTTCAACAAAACTGAAAGCAAACCACTATCCAACCGGCCACCGAGAGATTCATTAAAATAGTTTTCTTAAAAGAAAGTTCTTTTTACAGAAGAATGCCAGCTAATGAATGTAGAGTATAATAGCTAGGGCAGCATTTTGCAGCTCCCAGTGAAATAACTTATTCAGGGAAGGACTAAAATGGGTATTGAAACCATCAGATGAAAAGTTTTTGAGGACAGGTTGTAGATTATTTGCAAACTGCAAAGGGAAATGTATCTTTTTCCATGCTGAGACTGGAAGGTCACCATTTTAACCAGGTGACCAAATTTTTAGTATCACTAATAGTGAGACAACATGAAATTAGGTGCCTAACAATGAAGCAATATGACCTACCCAACATTACTAATCAAGTATTCTTTCTAAAAATTGTCTAACCTGAGTCTAATCAAACCTCTATTCACAATGTCTAGTTTTTTTTAAAGGGCAGGATTGAGAGAACAAGTTAAAAACATTATGGAAATAATTAGCCAAACAGAATACAGAATATTCTACAAGGGGACTCGACTGGACTTATCAAAAAGTCAATGTCATGGGGCACCTGGGTGGCTCAGTTGGTTAAGTGTCTGACTCTTGTCTGGCTCAGGTCATGATCTCAGCGTCGTGAGATTGAGCCCTGTGTCAACATGGAGCCTGCTTAAGATTCTCTTTCCTTCTCCCTCTGTCTCCCTACCCCACTGCTCATATGCTCTCTTTAAAAAAAATAAAATGGGGCACCTGGGTGGCTCAGTGGGTTAAGCCACCTTAGCCTTGGGCTCAGGTCATGATTTCAGGGTCCTGGAATTGAGTCCTCCTTCCCCCTCTCTCTCTGCCTGCCTCTCTGCCAACTTGTGATCTCTGTCTTTCAAATAAAGAAATAAAATATTTAAAATAAAATAAAAAATAATATTAAGTCAATGTCATGAAATAAGAATTAAAAAGTTGTGCTGTTAGAGATTCAGAGACTAAAGACCACAACAACGGATTTGCTGAAATGCAGACTGGGAATGGAGAGAGAGTGGATATAAAGTAGCTATAAAATATTTTGGGGATAATCTGGGAAATTTGCATTGTGAAATGGACATTAGGTGATATCATGGAATTGTTTTCTATATTAGGTGGGAGAAAGAAATCGTAGTTTATGGGAGAATTTTCTGATTCTTAGGAAATGCTGACATATTCAGAATAAAGTATCAAGACAAACACAAGTTACCCTCAAATTGTTCAACAATAAAATATATGTATGTACATAAACAAAAGGGGCAAGTAAATATAGCAAAACATTAACAATTGGTGAATCTAGGTGAAGAGCATATGGGTGTTTACTCTACTTATCTTTAAACTTTGGCAGCTGAATGAAAAAATAAACACTGCCCTATGGTAGAACAAGTACGTGCCACATAGAGTCTGGCCCTTTCCAGCTCAGGTTTAGTGAGAAAGAAAGAGAGATCAAGGAAAATAAAGCTGTCAGGAAACCAGGCCTGAGTTCTTTCTAGGCCAAAGTTGGATTTGAGTGTATTCATTTTCTACTGCATCTATAACAAATTACCACAAACTTAGTGGCTTAAAACAATACAAATGTATCATCTTACAGTTCTGTAGGTTAGAAATCCAACATGGGTTTTACTGGACTAAAATCATGGTTATGGCAGGGCTGCATTCCTTTCTGGAAGATACAGAGAAAATCTATTTCCTTGCTTTTCCAGCCACCCACATTCCTTGGCTCAAAGCCCTCTTACTCTATCTTTAAAACCAACAACTTTGTACCTTTCTAACCATTACACCATAGTCACATCTGCCTTTGACTCTGGTCTCAGACTGGAAAGTTTCTTTCAAGGACCCATGTCATTAGATTGGGCCCACCCAGATAATCCAGTATAATTTTCCCTCTCAAGGCCCTTAATTTAATCATATCTACAAAGTCCCTTTTATCTTGTAAGGTAATATATTCATGGGTTCCAGGGATTGGGACATGCACATCACTACAGGGCCCTTATTCTGCATACCAGTGAGTTACCTCTGTGTTAAGAGGATCTCTGCCTCCAGGAGAGAGAGAGAGGAGTCAACTATCCTAAGCTGTCCTGTTCCACTGAAGCATGGAGTATGAACTAACAGCCAGAGGGTCTGCCATGGCTAGGTGAGGTGACTCCACAGCAGGGGCCAAGAGGAAGCTGAGTCCACAAGGGGAAGTAGCCAGTACTCCCTGGGAGATTTGCCTAAAGCCAAAACCAGGTCATGAATTCACCAACTGCAGGCTTCAGCATCACAGACCAGCAAGTTCCCCAGCAATCGGGCCAACACGGGGTATCTTGTCAAAAACTGCCAGTACATACTCAAGGTCCAAAATGAAGCCAGTGAGTACCATCTCTCTCACCAATTCCACAAGGATGTGATGTTACTGCTCTCCACTCTACCACCCTGTATAAATGGATGTTACCATTAGAGAAGATGTAGGACATCCTTGGGAGGCATTATGAAACATGAAACATTTTTATCCAAAGGAGACTTAAACTACTTAAAGGAATTATTTAAATAATGAAATTGAACCATATTTGAAACTAATTAGACACTTAGGGTTTTTTTCCTCCTGTAACCTAATCATTGTGGGGGGTGTGTGTGTGTGTGAGTGGTTTTAAAACATCTCCACAAATTCTTTGATATTTCTCCCTTCAAACAGTGGTATCTAATACCACTCTCCTCAAATGTGGGCCTTCCTTAGTAGCCTATTTCCAGTGGAAAAAATGTGGCAGAAGGGGTTCTATGTAACTTCTGAAGCCAGACTGTAATAAGGATAGTTTCTGTCTGGCTCTCTAACATCTCAGATTACTCATTCTGGGGGAAGTCAGCCACCATGTCAGGACATTCAACCATCTTGTGAAGGGGCCCACATATGGAAAACAGGCCTCTCACCGACCAGCCCCAAGGAGCAACCAGCTGAGTGAGTGGCCATGGCAGCAGATCCTCTGGCTCTCGTCAGGCGACTGCAGTCCTTGTCAACATCAGGGCTGCAGCTATGTTGCCAGAACCAAGCCAGAACTGCCCAGCTAAGCTGCTCCCAAATTCCTGACCTACAAAATTAGGAGATAATGTTTATTATTGCTTTAAACTAGTAAGATTTAGGGCATTTAGGGGGTTTTTTAAATAGATTTTATTTATTTATCTGAGAGAGAGCAAGAGCAGGGGTGGGGCAAAGGGAAAGGAAGAAGCAGGCTCCCTGCTGAGCAGAGAGCGCACCGTGGTGCCCGATTCCAAGACCCCGGGATCGTGACCCAAGCCGATGGCAGACACTCAACAGACTGAGCCACCCAGGCACCCCAGTTTTAGGTTATTTTGTTTTACAGTAATAAATAATACACAGGTGAAAACTCTGGAATAAAAAACAAGATACCCACTCTTTCTAGGCATAGCTGAGCAGTAATAAGTGAAATAAGTATCCCTGCTACATATATGTGTTCCTTACATGGAAGGTATGTGGTTTCATGATGCCAAGACATTAGGAAGAGGAGAACACAATTAGCTACTTACACTGTTATTTGGGAGGAAAAAAGAAGATTATAAAGATTCAGAAGAGCTGTACAGAACTCTAGAACAGGAAGATGGACCTTAAATGGGACTGAAATAAGGGACCAGAAAGCTGTCAGAGCCAAGACAGCCACTGACTCTCCGTCTTTCTCTATGAGGCTACAATGCCTATTGTCTCCTATTCCCTTTTCACTGGCTACATTCACCTGTTTCTCTTTTGATATCAGCTCACCCTGCATTACTGGCCCCCAAAGGCTGGTCCCAACAGGCCAAGATGTCTCTGAAACATGCATGACCTTATAAGCTCAATGCTCCTATCAAAGTAACCCAATCTCAATTAAAAACTGAACTACCGTATGATCCAGCAATCCCATTTCTGGGAATATCTCAAAAGGAAATAAGATCAGTATCTTAAAGAGATATCTGCATCCCATATTCATCAAAGCATCATTTATAATAGCCAAGATGCGGAAACAGTCTAAGTGTCTGTCAAAAGAGGAATGGATAAAGGAAATACAATACACACAGAGAAGTATTTTTCAGCCTTTAAAAAGAAGGAACTCCTGGGGCACCTGGGTGGCTCAGTGGGTTAAAGCCTCTGCCCTCGGCTCAGGTCATGATATCAGGGTCCTGGGATCGACCCCCCGCATCGGGCTCTCTGTCAGCAGGGAGTCTGCTTCTCTCTCTCTCTCTCTCTCTCTCTGCCTGCCTTTCTGCCTACTTGTGATCTCTCTCTGTCAAATAAATTAATTAAATCTTAAAAAAAAAAAGGAACTCCTGTCATTTGTGACAACATGGATGAACCTGGAGGACATCATACTAAGTGAAGTAAGCCAGACAGAAAGACAAATACTATATGATCTCACTTATATGTCAAATCTAAAGAAGTCAAATTCCTAGTAACAGTGAATAAAACAGTGGTTACTGGGACTGGGATCTGGGGAATAAAGGGAGATTCTGGTCAAAGAGTACAAACTTTCAGTTATAAGATAAACTGTTTTAAGATAAACTGGAGACCTAATATACAGCAGGGTGACTAGAGTTAACAATAATGTATCATATATTTGAAATTTGCTAAGATAGACTTCACATTTCCTTACCACACACATACAAATAGTAACTATGTGATACAGATAAACTAATTAGCTTGACTGGTAATAATCTCACAACATATATGCATATCAAAACATCACACTGTACATCTTAAATATATGCAATTTTTGTCAGTAAATTTCAGTAATTTCAGTAAAGCTGGGGACAAATACATGACCCAGTCTCTCAATGTTCTGATCTATATTCTTAGGAGGCAGAGTCTGTTGGACTCAGCCTAAGTCAGATACACAGCTAGATCCCATCAGTTGTAGGCAGCAGGATGGAGTTCTCATACTACCCTCTCAGCACTCCATAATTGGCAAATTTTATAAAAGTGCAGGGCAAGGAGAGGGAGGAAATGAATGACAGATGAAATGACTGGCATCTCAGTATGCATGTATGTGTTTTTACAATCCCATTAACTCTCCATGGGTGAACCTGCCAACAGCCCAACTCTGAACTCACAACACCTGTGGCCTCCAGCTCCCCTCTATTGTAATCACCCACCTGGCTATGCACACCCTTCACTCTGCTTGTAGCTCTCCCACACACACACACACACACACACACTATGCTCTTTCCACAGCTGAGACTTGACACACGGTGTCCTCTGCCCTGTCCACCTTGGGAACATGTAGTCCTCTCTCAAATTCTGCTGGGTTTCATCCTGGGTTGGTTCTATGTCCCTTTACCCCCACTCCCTCCAAAATAAGTTACTCGTATCTTCCTTTTTACTATAGTACTTCTTTAATCCTCACACATACTACTTCTGTCGTTGTATATATTATATTGCACTGTGTTCATAAATTCTTATAGGGAGGAATGTCATCCGGTTCATCCTAATACCTCCAGAATTAAAAAAACAAAGAAGGTACTCAACAATAATGTTCCAGCGCATTGAACAAACTTAATTTGGGGGACTAACTGAAAGCAACTTAATTCTTATTTTCCACTGACCCTGTGAAAATACTCTGTAAGGGTTGGTTTTTTCTCCCATCCCTGAATAAAAACTTAGGCAGTCCCATTCCTTTTTCTGGTAACTTTTAGTTAAGAAAAGTTAGTAACTAAAATATCCGGTCCTGGGCGCTAGGGTGGCTTAGGTGGTTAAGCATCTGCCTTCCACTCAGGTCATGATTCCAGGATCCTGGGATCAGCCTACATCCGGCTCCCTGCTCAGCGGGGAGTCTGCTTCTCCCTCTCCCTGTGCCTGCCACTCCCCCTGATTGTGTTCTCTCTCTGTTAAATGAACAAATAAAATCTTTAAAGGAGTTATATATATCCAGTCCTGTGTAATAATCAAACTTTGCCACCTGACTTAAAGGCTTTCTCCCTCCTCCCAGTTTGTGCCTGCTACAGAGGGAAGCTTACATTTAGGAAAAGAGTGTGGCCACTTCTCTCTCCCTGACTTGTCTAACAACACTCCAATAACTCCATTCAAATATTCTCTTCGAAACCCCTTTATCAGTCTTCATCTTGACTTTGTATGCCCTTGATAGGGGTGAGAGTTCAAGAATAGCCTCGTCAGTTCTCACCCTCCTATAAATTACAAAAGACCTATAGAGCAGTCTGTGGTATTTCTTGTCAAAGAGCCTCAGCAGCACTCCTATTTTAACATATTTTTACAAAAGCTGGACTAAACTGTCACTGCTTGAGATTTTCCTACTTCTAACTTTCAACATGCTTCCCTCCTTACGCCAAGTCTCCTATCCTCCTACCCCATTCCACTCCTCATTTCGGCATATTCTGCTATTCTCCCACTTTATAAGCTTTCACTACTGACCCCTGCAGTCTGAATCCCTTGTCTCCTTATCTAGCCAATAATGTTTACTCATTTCCCCAGTGCTCTTGCTAGGGACTAGACAAACTAATGCACTTCTCAAGAAAAGGGACCCAATTAAAGATAGGCTACCCTATGTGGCGGAAGAAATTCTTGGCCAGTACTGCTACAGTTGGGTTTAGGCACCCAAAGACTGAAGGAGTATGTTGGTTGCAACTTCTGAACCACTTATATCCCTAGAAACTAATGTCGTCCTACTAGAAAGTCACTTGTCTCTTAGAAGCTCAAATCCCTGAACCAGACATGCCATTCCTTCTGTTTCAAGAAATTCTTTATTCACTAAAAAGGTTACAAAAACAGGCTTGCATCTCACCTTTCTTCTCTGTTAGTACGAACAAAACTGTGTCGTGAGGGCGCCTGGGGGCTGGGATCGAGTCCCGCATCGGGCTCTCTGCTCAGCGGGGAACCTGCTTCCTCCTCTCTCTCTCTCTGTCTGCCTCTCTGCCTACTTGTGATCTCTCTCTGTCAAATCAATAAATAAAAAATCTTAAAAAAAAAAAAAAACTGTCTCGTGAGAACAGCCACAACAACCCTGATAGGTCTCATTGTCAATGGCCTGCTGCACGTGTTTTCCCACAAGCACCTTTCCACCAGAGAACACCCACATATACACGCTACAGTGATGTCATGATGCCCATGCAACAGAGTAGAGCCAGCTATAAGAGGTCACCTCACCCCACTATGGACATCAGCCCAACATTCACCACATGGTAAAGCAATAAAGACAATAAAAAACCATCTGTGTTGCCTGTGCTAGATCAAAGGATCAACTTGGGAGACTCAAAGTCCTCCATCTCTACAGCAAGGCCCATGTACTCCTGAGGTCTGTATTAATGACATCATCACCTGCCTTTCCCAAATCCGGATGTTTACCACATTCTTGTCATAGTGGCCTCTTTTCCTGAATATAGCCCACTATGTCCTAGTCATCTGCCCATCTCAAGCACTAGCCTTTATTCCTCTACAAATTTTTCAAATATACAGCCATACAGATAGATGGTCCTAAACCACAGGTCTAATTTTCTTCTCCTTCTTCTAGATGGAACACCTCTTTTTTTTTTTTTTTTTTTTAAGATTTTGGTTATTTATTTAAGAGAGAGAAAGATAGCTAGAGCAAGCACAAGCCGGGGTGGAGGGTGGGGAGAGGGAGAGGGAGAAACAAGCTCCCCACTGAGCAGGGAGCCCCATGCAGAGGTTGCTGCCAGGACCCCAGGAACATGACTTGAGCAGAAGGCAGATACTTAATCGACTGAGCCATCCAGGCGCCCTAGAGGGAGCTCTTAAAGCAGTGGTTCTAACTTTAGTAGCAAATGAGCTTTAAAAAATTACTCATGTCCAAACTCCACTATCAGAGATTCTAATTCCACTTAATCGATTGAGTGGGCAGCTTGGGCATTTTTTAAACCTCCCCAGGTAATTGTAATGTGAAAGCAAGGTAGAGAACCTGTCTTAAATACAGATGGCTTTATGCTACATAGAACTTCCATATTTGAAGGGCAGATAGCATGCATAAATGTGGGAGGCTCAGGGAAAGACACTTTCATTTGTTGATCATAAATTATATATCAAATTCTCTGTAGTAACTCAGGCAGCCTTCTAAATAGTACCTCATTTCATCTTTACAATCATCCTATGAGGTAGGCACTGTTATCCTTATTTTACAAAGAAGAAAACTGAGGCACAGGCAAGTCACACAGAGTAACTGGCATAATCAACCAAGGCAACCTCCAGATCTGATTTCCAATTTTATACACTTTCTGTGACTCCATACTGAAATGTCATGCCTCCTACAGCTAGATGATCCCACTTCCTAAAACAAGACACCTAAGCTTTATCCCAGAAATCCTATTCTACTGCGTCCATGAATTTTTTCCTGGAACATTTTCCCATGAATGGCACACATAGAGCCCTGCTACCAGGCTGTACTTTAGGCTGCTAAAATGGAATGAAGTGCTCCAAGGGAAAACTTTTTAGGGAACTATCATGTAGGGTAGTTATTGGGTCTTTATTGAAGTACTTCCATTTTAAAATTCATACCTGGATCCTTTGCCCATCATTGCTGACTTAAATCCTGAAGCTTTCTCTATTACAGATTAAGCTATACTAGCTACATACACACCACTGCTTTGGTGGGCTAGTAAAATTATGTACTCTGTCCGTCCTCTGCCCTGTACTCCAGACAGGACACAAAAAATCAACATAGAGTGGCTAAGCTGCCTAACATTGCTGCCAATATCAAGATGGACTCCAATACCTAGTGAATTGGAAAGCGGGAACTAGAAGTATGTCTTATTGTAATGCACCAGTGGTATGTCTAAGGGACGAAATTCCACCACTTCACAAAATTCACATTTCATTCTGGCTGAGGTATAGGGTGGGTGGGAGGTGGTAGGAACAAGGGGAGTTACTGGGAGAGAGTACTTCAGGTATCTGGGTGGTACCTTTCGGACGATGCAGGACAAAATCCAACGTTTGTGCGCAGGTGTCCCGTGTATCCTGCAAAAGAGGTAACATTAGTCAGGCAGATAACTCAAGGCAGTTCCCAAATTCCCCGCTCCTCTGACCTTAAACTGTTCTTTCTAACCCTAACCTCAGCCCTTGTTCAGGACTATGGCTTTTAAGATCCCCTTGTTCCACTCACTCAGGGACTTCCCAATTTTCACCTTACAAATCACGGCCTAATCATTTCTTCCTTTCTGTTCAGGAACATGCATAGGTTCACACTACTTTAAGGAACGTTCTCTACTGACAACAGTTTTCTTTCTAGTCTCACCTCTCCCTTGTGCTGTATAGCTACTGCCTTCATTTATCATCTCCCTCCCATTGCATTACCTTAGTTCAGCCCAGTCTCCCTGTCTCCAGTAAGGGAAGAAAAAAAAAAAAATCTTGGCGCCCTCAGATTTATTCCTTTAAGTGGCTCCCCGAGTTATCTTTCCAAACACATCAAAGTCATCACCCTCATTTTAAGACTGGGATCCGCTCCTCCACCCCGACTCCTTTACTGCTGGCTTGGCTGACACTGGCTCTGACACAGAATTCACGGCCAATATATAGCAACGAAAAGAAGGGACGACCATGCAGTCGTGCAAAGTTGTGACGGCAAAGTCTCCAAGAACGTAGTGTCGTGCGCCTTAACACCGCCCCCTCCCATCCCCGCCACACCTTTCTGGAGGGCCAGATTTAGTTTACTATTGACGTCGCCGAAAGTTTCAAAACTTTTTCGCGCTCCCAAGGATTACTCAGGAGGCATGCGCACACGTTCCCGCGGACGTGCCTCTCTGCGCTCGGGAAGATCTCGCGTGGTTTGAGGAAGCCCCGAGACTAGGAAGTGTTCTGTGGCGCGGTGAGCCCTTTCCCCATCTTCCCCCATCCCCCACCCCCAAGCTGGGTGGATTTGTGCCGTAAACAAATAAAGGAGAATGAGACTCGGCGGCGAGAGCAAGCGAGGCTGGTACAACCAGCCATCAGGCTAGCGGCGGTGTTCGGGGACGAGGAATTCTGCAGACTTCTCTGCCAGGCCCCGAAAGCCGCGCCTGTTCCTCGGTGGGGGGAGGGGGGAGCCAGAAATTAGTAAAAATAGAAAAGGCCAAGCACTTTGTCACCCTAAGCGGCGTTTTGTTTTGCTTTTTCACTTTAAACTTGAAAAATCCTCCAGGGGTTGCCAAGCCAGCGGTTGACCCTCCTGCTGCCACTGCGCCTGCGCGGCGTTTGTTTACCAGCTCGGGCGCCCGCGCTTACTTGAGCGTCTTGGTGTGTATGTAATTCACAGTGAAAGTCGTGCTTCTCTGGAAGTTGAGAACAGGACGTTTGAAGTCTTAAGTCCGAAGCTAGTGAAAATACGAACGGGAATGAAAACCCTGAATATTCAGAAATCCTTGCCTTCTCAGACCTGCCATAGGAGGGCTTTATAATGTACGTGACGAAGGAGGGGGCACCACTGTAACCATTAGTAAGAAGTTGCAAGCAGCGACGGTAAACCTAAAAGCGCAGGTAGTATTTAGGTACCTGTTATGGAAAAGATGCAAAGAAGCCTAGCCGGAAAGCCATCTGGGTCGAGCAAATCCCTAGCAGTACCTGCATGATTAAGACTGACTCTTGAAACAAACTCAATAAGGCAGCCATGCAAATTTTGAAACTAAAAAGGGAGGTAACTCTAGAAGCAATCGCCATTAAAAGCACAAGCAAATTTTAAGAGATGGTTTTAAGATGCCTTCCGAATCCGTTTCAGATGCTTTAGAAGTCCATGATACTTGGAAAATGAGAATATCTGGTAGAACTTAGTGGTGTAGATTTATGAATCTGAAAACACACACAAAGGCAGGAAGGCTGATTTTTAAGTGTCTTTATGGAGGCATTTCTATTGATGTACTTTAATGTGCTCAGAAATAAACACGAAACTGGTAAATTCAGCCAAACCTGAATCTTTATCCTAGAATTGGATAAAAGCATAGAGGTTAGCAATTTGGCCATTTTATTGCACTCTATTTGTTAAGTTTTAAGCGAAGACTTGGACTTGGGATAGAAGAAAATTTCTACAAAAGAAGGTGAGATTTTTTTTTTTTAGGTAGCATGAAATTCGGTAGAAAAAAATGTATGGATGTATGCAGGTGGGGCCAAATTTTGAAGGCTTTGGACATCTGCAGTATGGTTCACATGGAGCCTTCACCTTAAAAAAATTAGCCCCAGGGACACCTGGGTGGCTCAGTTGGCTGAGCATGACTGGGGTGGTGATCTTGGAATCATGGGGTCTGGCAGGGTAGGTCTGCGCACTGGGCACTGGAGTCTGCTAGGGATTCTCTCTCTTCTTCTCCCTCTGTTCCCCCCCCAGAGGCCCTGCTCACATGGGTGCGTGTGATCTCAGACTCTCTCTCAAATAAATAAATTAGGTGCTGGAATGTTTTTTATAATGTTCAATATGATAGTAAAATTTAGTAAATCTGGTAGTTTGGATACTTAATTACCTTTTAAGACATAGTTGTACCAAAGTCAGAAGTAACTTTAAAATCCTGCTCTGCTATCTAGAAGTACAGTCATTTGGTTGAGGAAGGTGATAACCAGTTTTCTAAGCCAGGATTGCATTGACATTTTCTTCATGAAGGAAAAGAAATGTAGATAAGGTGAATTAATTCTTTGTTCACCTTAATGATTAAGACTGACTCATAAAGACGGCTGGCTTACTTCATCAACACAATAAACAACTGTAAAAAACTGAATACTTTTATTGCATTGGAAGAGATGACTCTAATGAAAATTAAGTATGGGAATCGGATGAAGAGTTGATAAAGAACTGTGAATCCTTTGAGACGCCTGGTTTGTTTACATGTGATAAAAATGTTAGTGTAAGACTGGTAAGTGGTCAAATAAAACTTCATCTTTGTTCACTGAAAAGAAATCCTTTGATGAATAAAAGAAATTCACAAATGGATTGGTTACCCATTTAGTCTGTCATATGACTCAGCAGGAAATATACTTACCAAAATTTCCACAATCAGTAGCTGAAAAAGTGACCCATACCATTTTTTTAGCAGCATTCTGGGCACACTGTCCTGTTATTACCCTGACACTAAAAAGAAGTAAAAAAAAAAAAAAAAAAAGGCAAAAACTGCTGCCATTGTTATCCACATATTTATGTGAATCTGGGTTCTTGAATTACTGTGACCTCTAGACAAGTAAGAAATTGCTGAACAATGAATCTAATATGCATTACCAATTATTCAAAATTGGTTGAGTCAACACAATATAATCTTATTAACGGAGTCGTGGAAATATTTTTCAGGATAGATAACTTTAAACATTTTTTCAAGTATTAAATACGTATATAACAGCCAAAGTGCAGTGTTTGTGCATGGAACCTTAATGATAAGGGACTTCAAGGAAATTTTGCTGCTGCTTCTAATTCTGCAGTCTTTTAAGTGTTGGGAGTAATTCCAGCAATCCTGTCATACTTAAAGAAAGAATGTTGTCATCGGTTAGCAAGGGGGAGGAGGAGGAGAGAGAAAAGGGTGAACCTCATTTGCAAATATTATGCAAAGCCCATTGAGGACATCTTCTCTGCTGAAGCACCCTTCCTTCCGCTAGAGAACTCTGCCTCAGCCTCCCTCCCACCCCCATATTTTCATGGCTAGCTGCCTCATTGCATTTTCATCTCTGATCAGCAAAGATGCCTTTCTATTCTGCCATCCTCAACATATTAATGAATCTTCTATCCTAGTCACAAGATGGCTGCCATAACTTCAAACAGTATGTTCTCTTTTTTTCATATTTTAATTATTCATTTGAGTGAATGAGAGAGAGAACGAGCATGAGTGGGAACAGGGAGGAGCACAGGGAGAGGGAAAAGCAGACTCCTCACCGAGCAGGGAGCCCGATGTGGGAATTGATCCCAGGACCCTGAGATCATGACCTGAGCTGAAGACAGATGCTTAACTGACTGAGTCACCCACGCACGCCTAAACATCATGTTCTCATATCAAATGTTTCAAACAGAAAGAAAGAGATGTGGTAGGGGGAGGGGTGGTGCTCAGCTCTCTCCTTGTGGCCTTTCTCTTCTTATCAGGGTGAAAAATTTTCCCATATGACTTCACAGACTTCCCTTTACATTGCTCATAACCATATCATATGACTACCCATGGCTGAGAGGAAGGCCAGGAATGCATGTACAGGAAAAAACAAGTATTCTTTAAAATTGTTCACTATAAATAACAGGACTTACAGAAAACGTATAGGCTTAGGAGCAGACCCTCAAAACCTATGCAACGTTGTTACTTGAGGACAATAAAAATTACTATGCTAATAAAAAATAATACCAATTAAATCTCCACTGGCATTTGTGTTCAACTTCTTGGTTATCCTTTAGATCTATGCCGCTCAATATGGTATCCATTAGCCATGTGTGCCTCTTGGGCATTTAAATATGCTAATCCAAATTGAGATGTGCTATAAATGTAAAATATACAACAGATTTCTAAGATTTAGTAAGAAAAAAAGAATGTAAAATAGCTCATTAATAGTTTTTATATTGGTTACGTGTTGAAATATTTCACTTGTTTCTTTTTACTCTTTAAAGATGTGGCTACTAGGGGTGCCTGGGTAGCTCAGTCCTTAACCGGTTGCCTTTGGCTCAGGTCGTGATCCCAGAGTCCTGAGATGGAGCCCTGTATAAGGCTCCCTGCTCCTCCAGAAGCCTACTTCTCCCTCCCCCTCTTCCCCTGCTTGTGTTCCTGCTCTCACTATCTCTCTCTCTCTCAAATAAATAAATAAAATCTTTTTTTTAAAATGTGACTACTCAAAAACTTAAAATTGCATTACATGTCTCATATTTCTATTGAATAGCACTGCTTTAGAACATTTAACCCTGGAACACAAGCTTCCTTCTTACGCACATAGGTCCTGGAGGGCATTTGCTTCCAATTAGAAGCAGTTTCATCAAAATTAAAAATATGATCCAAAATTTAGCCTTCTCCATCAGTGGCCACCCCCCCACACACAGGAGAAATTCATTTACACTGTGCAGCTTCACCATATAAACTATTGTTGTGAAAATCTTAAAAGTTCTTAAAGATCGAAACAAGCCTCTACTTGTACTGAAGAAAGGCATTCCTGAGGAATTGTCTGCTTTTTTTCTTAAAGTTTTTATATTGCTAAGGTTTTTTACTTAATTGTGAAAAGGCTTGTTCCCTGATCACTTCAAAATGCAAGTATGCCAGGAAAAATAATGAACAAACAAATGTAATTTCTGCATTGTGTTGACATTATTTCCCCCATTTACCAATTGCATATGTGCTAATAATGACTATATCTGGCATAAAGCTTTTATGGTGGGAAATAGAATGGCCAGTAGGCAAAGAGAGAGAGAATTTCAATCCTGTATTTTTAAAGGATTGGTATATGATTATGGGCTATCTTGAACAGTGCCAGTGAACAATAATAACGGGAATAAATGACTTTTTTTTTAAGTTTTTATTTATTTATCTGACAGACAGAGGAAGCACAAGCAGGGGGAATGACAGAGGGAGAAGCATACTCTCTGCTGATCAGGGAGCCCTACTCATGGCTTAGTCCTGAGACCCAGAGATCAGATCATGACCTGAGACAAAGGCAGACACCTAACCGACTAAGCCACCCACGTGCTCCCAAAATGACTCTTCTGGTTACAAAGTTAACACTTAGTTATTTGTCCCATTTGATTAACTCAATTACCACTCCCCCCAACCAGTAAAAATCCATTGAGTTTTTAAGGCCCATTTCATTTTGTTTAAGAGATTTTTATTTATTTTTTTATTTATTTATTTATTGGACAGACAGAGACCACAAGTAGAGAGTCAGGCAGAGAAGGAGGAGGAAGCAGGCTCCCCACTGAGCAGAGAGCCCAACATGGGGCTCGATCCCAGGACCCCGAGATCATGACTTGAGCTGAAGGCAGAGGCTTTAACCCACTGAGCCACCTAGGTACCCCAAGCCCCATTTTATTTTTAAAAAAGTTTTTATTTATTCATTTGACACACAGAGAGCACAAATAGGCAGAAGGAAAGGGTGAAGAAGCCTCCCTGCTGAGCAGTAAGCCTGATGATGAGCAAGGAGCCTGATGTGGGACTCCATCCCAGGACCCTGGGATCACAGTCTGAGCCAAAAGCAGTGGCTTAACCCATGGAGTCACCCAGGCATCCCTTAAGACCCATTTCAAAAACAACCTCTGAAGCCCTCCCTGATCTCCCCTCTAAAAACTTCGTAACACTTTGTGCTATATTTTTAAAGCAAACATATTTGGCCTTGCATTAATATTATTGTCTCTTTGTTTAATTTTTAGATATAGAATAAAACTCTCCCTTGAAGACAGTGATTGTATTTTATTCACTTTTTGAAATTCCTCTAGTGACTGGCCTTATGATTCATACAAATTGTGCACACTTAAGTATTTGTTGAATTTCATTATGTTGTATCCTCTGGTTATTTAAATAATAGAATATTTTAAAAACTTAAAGTATGAATTGGTATTTGACTCACATCTCTAGTGCTAAGAAAAAGTACAACAGAAACCTCTGTATAGAATGGTATATATTTTAGATAGAGATAATAGCATTTTTTTTTTTTTAGAAAATCCAACTAAACATGTTGAAGTATGTACTGATGGGTTTTTTAATTATTTTAAATAATTATATGACTAAACCACAGTAAATATAGACCTATGATAAATCTGGACGCATCCATAGAGTGATGACTCATGTTTTAAAAGATTCTACTTTTCTTGGGCGCCTGGGTGGCTCAGTGGGTTAAGCCGCTGCCTTCAGCTCAGGTCATGATCCCAGGGTCCTGGGATCGAGTCCCACATCGGGCTCTCTGCTCAGCGGGGAGCCTGCTTCCTCCTCTCTCTGCCTGCCTGCCTCTCTGCCTGCTTGTGATCTCTGTCTGTCAAATAAATAAATAAAATCTTTAAAAAAAAAAAAAAAAAGATTCTACTTTTCTCATCTCCCTTCTTCTCTCTTTCCTCAGTGCCTTTTCCCCTTCCTCCTGTTTAAACTCCCTGTGTTTTCTTTACTTATCTAATTTGATAATCACTCAAAATAAGAAACCAACAAAGGTTGTCTAACTCTTAAATCTAAAATACCATAACCACATTTAAAATTCTGAGAAGACAGCATTCATATTAAATAATACTCCTGATGAAATGAGTAATTACTGGGGCACCTGGGTGGCTCAGTAGGTTAAAGCCTCTGCCAAATAAAATCTGTCAAATAAAATCTTAAAAAAAAAAAAGAAATTAGTAATTATTAACCCTGTCCATCTAATTATAGCATTTTACCTCCCAGTGATCAAGGCACTCAAGAATGATGATTTAATTCTGCTCTCGTCTTTTCACTTTGTTTATATAGTATGTTGACACAAATCTCATGTTGACTAGAACTCTATCAGAATGACTTACAAGCAAAAGAGAATCTACCATTTGGCAACCAGTATACATTTTTTCTAAATTTTGTACAATTTGTTTCTTGTATAATGTTCCCCATGCCTTTCCTGCTGAGCTGGGAGCCCCTCAAGTAGAGAGAGCTTGTCTTATTCGCCACTGTTGCTCATTTGTCTCTGTAACCCCAGCACCCATGTAATGCTTGACATATGATAAGTAATTAATAAATACTGAGTAAAAGAACTACAGCTTTGATCATAGAAGCATATGGTTCTGTGTGAGCTTGGTTGGGTTTAAATGTGTGTTTATACTGATTATGTGTGTTTTTACTGGTGTGTGTTTATACTGGTGATGATTGTTAAGGAACAGTCTCATTTGTTACCTTGAGTAATGTGTGGAGTAGGTGTGCAGATGTGTTCATGTGTATTATAGGAATCTTAGACATACTGCCAAGTCCTTAGAAAATAGTAAGCCAAGCCATGGGGCGTTGAAAGGGTCCCATGTAAGCAGGAATCAAAAGTTCATAATAGGGACGCCTGGGTGGCTCAGTTGGTTAAGCAGCTGCCTTCAGCTCAGGTCATGATCCCAACGTCCTGGGATCGAGTCCCACATCAGGCTCCTTGCTCTGCAGGGAGCCTGCTTCTCCCTCTGCTTCTCCCTGCCATTCTGTCTGCCTGTGCTCACTCTCTCTCCCTCTTCTCTCTGGCAAATAAATAAAATCTTTAAAAAAAAAAAAAGTTCATAATAGAGTTCTAGATGCTTTGCCATGGAAATCCATGGCCTCTCATTCCAACACATAGTGACTACAGGGTCCCTGCGTGTCTTCTGTGTCTTTCTCTTTTTACCATGACCTTCTGATTCTTACTATGCTTCCCAGTTCTAAATCTTTAGTCAGAGTGTAAAATTGAATTGCTAATTATCAGGCCCCATCATAAACCACAGCTCCTGGTCAGGAGCCCATGCCATAGATTGTAGGTCGGGCACTTTCTCTGGAGAGGGGCCACAGACTTGATGGGTTCTATGACTGCCATTTCTAAGACCCCTTAATAGAATACAGTGGGAGAGACGTGTCTGGGTGGCTCAGTTGGTTAAGCAGTTAAGCATCTGCCTTTGGCTCAGGTCATGGTCCTGGATCTAGACCCATGTCAGGCTCCTTGCTGGGTAGGGAATCTGCTTCTCCCTCTGCCCCTCCCCCTGATCATGCTTTCTCTTACTATTTCTCTCTCAAATAAATAAATAAATAAATAAAATCTTAAAAAAAAAAAAGACTGCAATGGGAGTTATCTCTTTGAGCTATAAAGAACGTGTGTTATTGGCCACTATTGGGTGCTACATACTTCGCATTTATTTCGTTTAGAGGATTGGAAGTGGACTCGTTGGAGATACAAAAAAGATTAAATGTTGTAGATTTATATCTGAAGTCAAGGCAAATATGTCACGGAGGGTATATGTGTTTGTGTATGTTAAGGGGCTGCCTTTCTGAAAAAGCTAAGTTTAGTAGAGAAGGATCAGGTTTAAGTTGTTACCTCAACCTTACACCTAATTGTGTGTGACCATAGACAAGTGACCTTTTATCTTTATTTCTACTTCCTTGCTTGTTTTATAATACTTACCTTGACTGACTACACAGTTACTAAAACACTACGCTATGATCAAATAAATGTTAAATTCAGATCAGTAAATGAGTAAGGTACGTATCATTAATGTATAAGACAATCTGAAAATGTTTAACAGGAGGAATCTATCCAAATTTAGCGTTCAATTAAATTTGGTGGGGATTAAAACTGTGTATGCTTTTTAAAAAGTAGATGACAAATACGGTTGTCATTTGTCATAGCTGCGGGCTTAGGGCTGATGGCTCTAGCCTTGTGCTGCCCTCCTGTGCTTCTTAAACAGCGCAGCAGGTCAGCAGCATTCCTGCCTGATGAATGCTCTTGGCGGGGAATTCTATCTTATTACTTACCCTCTTCTGTCCTCCTGTGGCCACTGAGGGCCTAACTGTTCTGGATGTTCCTGTTTTCTTCAGTAAAGGGAGAGATGGAAAACTACTCTGAAACATTCTACGCCAGAAAATCTAATCCCGGGTTAAGGAAAAAGGCAATAGATTGCATTTGACAATGGAGATCTAATTGGTCCACTAATATAGGAAGATACTAAGCATATTTTTGAGATTTATAGAAGAATACCATTATGACAGAGTAAGGAAGGGCTTTTTGTCAAGAATAAATAAAAATGCAACTCATTGTCCTTTTAATACGCTAAGAATTTATAATAGACCCTTACACTGTTTCTTTGGTAAATAAGACAGTATTATAGTGGGAACAGAAGATGCTGTTCTACAATGAATTTCTAAGCAGAACATTAGCCAGTTGAAATATGAGACTCACAAGCAAGGCTAATTCCGTGCTAATTCTCTTAGCACATTCTCCCAAAGTGATTCCTTTCAAAGAGGTTTAAGGAAGTTTGTCAACATGACAACTTTTTGGAAGGTTCAGAAAAGATATTGAAAGAAGCATCATGAAACCATACAAAGAAACAAGTAGAGAGAATAATCAAAGGGAGACACCTTTATAATGTGTTTACTCCCCATCTGCCAATGCTCAGACCTCACCCCTGGCCTGCTTCCAGACTAGTTGACTAATATTAGAACCTAGCTACCCTCTGCCTACATGAGGTATACATGTGTGCATATTTTATTCTTGTGGGTATATAGCAGTCAAGATTTCACATCTTCCAGTCTACCAAAACTACTCTTATCAAGATCACCAGTGACAGGGCACCTGGGTAGCTCAGTGGGTTAAAGCCTCTGCCTTAGGCTCAGGTCCTGGGATCGAGCCCCGCATTGGGCTCTCTGCTCAGCAGAGAGCCTGCTTCCCCCCGCCACCCCCACCCCCGCCTGCCTCTCTGCCTACTTGTGATTTCTGTCTGTCAAATAAATAAATAAAATCTTGGGGGAAAAAAAAAAAAAGATCACCAGCGACCTCCATGGCAGAATCCAACGGTGGGTCTTCAGTCTTTGTATTTCTTATCAGCAGCACTTGAACCATTTGATTTTTCTCTCCCTGAAACACATTCTTTAATTTGGCCTCTGGGTCACCTCACTCTAGGCTCTCTTCCACTCCAGTCTGTGGCTCCTTTCCAGTCTTCTTTGCCTAGATCCTTCTCACCTTCTTGATTTCAAAAGG
This sequence comes from Neogale vison, assembly GCF_020171115.1. Classification (NCBI taxonomy): domain Eukaryota; kingdom Metazoa; phylum Chordata; class Mammalia; order Carnivora; family Mustelidae; genus Neogale; species Neogale vison. Next base: position 56,287,321 of record NC_058102.1, read on the forward strand.
TTGTAATACAGTGAGGCATACTGCTCAGGCCTCTTTTCTTCTCAATCTAAATTTACCTCCTTGGTGACCTCATCTGGTCCCATGGCTTTTTAGTCCCATCACCTAAATGCTGAAAATTTCCAAATCTGTATCTCCAACACAAACTTCTCTCCCCTGAATTCCAGACTCACATATACATCTGCTTTGACTCACCATCTCAATTTGGATGTTTATGGATATCTCAAGCTTAACGCATTCACAGTGAAATTTGTCCCTCTCTCAGCCAACCTCATTTCAGCAAAGGACCAAACTTTCCTTCAGCTGCTTAGGCCAAAAAGCTTTGGAGTCATTGTGGACTCCTCTCCCTGATACACACATTTCCAAACCTTCAGGTATCCATAAGCTATGGCTTTTAAAACACTTCTATCAATTCTATCCTTTTTCTGCTTACACGGCTACCATCCTGGTCTGAGGCAGCATGACCTCCTTTTGGATTATTGCAGTGGTCTGCTACCTGGTCTTTCTGCTTCTCTCTTGCTTCTTTGAAGTATTTCCCACTCAGCAAAGTGATCAAAGTCAGCCAAAGTCCCATCAAAACTCTCTGCTCAAAGACAGCTTATCTTAAATGGAATAAATCCCAAAGTCTTTAGCGTGGCTTATAAAGTATACCTCATCTGGGCCCCTACCTACTGTCTGATTTCATTTCCCACCTCCCCATCCCTACTCTATTTCTAGCTTACTAGTTCCCTTACTGTTCTTCAGCCATTCAAGGCACACTCCTACCTCAGGGCGCTGGGATTTGCTATTTCCTCTGCCTAGAACATAGAAAATTACATAGTCAATGCCCTCATTTCATTGAGGTCTCTATTCAAATGTCACTTTATCAATGAATTCTTTCCTTTTAATATAGCATCTGCCGTCATTACTCTCTTACCCTGGAGTAGTTTATTTTTCTTTCTAGCACTTGTAACAACATGACACACTATGCTTATTTGTTTGTGTATTGTCTGCCTTCCACACTTGAGTATAAGCTCCATTGCATGAAAGCAGGACTTTGGCTATCTTTGTTTTCTACTGTGTCCCCAGAAAGCCTGGCATCTGGTAAGGGCTCATTAAAAATTTAATGAATGAAGGAATGAACAAATATTCATGTGAACAATTATTCAGAGAGTGGTCAGGAGTAGAAAATGAGCACTTTCTCTTCTCTCTCTCTCTCTTTTTAAGTGTAACTGCATAAACTGAAGACTGAGATCATAATCAAGGGAGGTTTTCTCCTTCATGTTTTCTCAGTTTAAAGAATAGAATGTGGCTGAAAACAGTGAATTGGTAGTGAACATGTTTATTATCTCAAATTCCATGTTTTCGTCCAGAAGTTGTCCACTTACATTTCAGTCTTGGAAACTGAATAAATCAGATAAATAAATCCCATAAATCAGGTATGCAGTCACAATTCCAGTTCTTTCTATTTATTTCCCATGCTTATGAAACAAGCAATACTAGTAAATCTGCATTTGCTTACTATATTTTACTTGGAAATGACAATTTGCCTCTAAGCTGAGACGCTTGAGGTATTTTTTTTCTTTAAAGCATGACCCCACTTATCAATTTGCAACCCTTTTTGAATCCAGTTCCTTTCAAAGTTGCTACTTTTCTTTGCAGGAATTTAACTCTCATTTCCCCCAGAAACTTCTTTTTTTTTTTTAAGATTTATTTATTTGAGAGAATGAGTGCATGCGTGTGGTGAGGGAGGGGCAGAAGGAGAGCATTTCAAGCAGACCGCCCCCCTCAACCCCTCGCTGAGTCACTGAACACACAGGGACCAGCCTGGGGCTGGATTCCAAGACTCACATGATCATGACCTGAGCTGAAACCAAGTGGTGGAGGCTTAACTGACTGAGGCACCCAGGTGCCCCCTTCACCGAAACTCTTTTTATGAATACTGCATTGTAGGTAAGTTTAGGCAATGATTCCTCAGTCATAAAATTTACAAACCCACCATGTCATTGCATCTTCTACACGTGTCATCACCTTGGACTTTGGACTGCTTCACAAAAGCAGGCACGCTAGTCTTTGTGCCTTTTCTGCTCTCTTGCGTGGCTTTAGAACACTCAGCCTTCGGTCTCAGGCCTTCATCTGTGAGGAGCATAATAGCATTTGTCTCATAACTGTGCTCTTATGAGGGCCAAATGTGATGACACCAGAAAAGCTGCTTTCAAATATGTAAACTGTTGTGTTCATCAGGAACATCTTGGGTTCTGCTAACAGAAACCCATTAACAAACTAGCTTGGAAAAAAAAGGGGGGTGGGGACTGTTTTATAAATACAGGGCTGTCCACAAAACTTAAGTAGGGAGTTGGACCTCATGAGCTTCAGGATCCAGAAACTGGGGAGTCTTTGGTGGCTAGGGGTTGTCTGTCTGTCTAAAACCCATGGTCTCTCTTCTCTACCCCTCTTTACCTGTCCGTTTCTTTCTTCTGACACTCTATAGGTGATCTTCATCTGCATATCCATCATTTATGGGTCAAAGATACCTTTCTTAAAACTGCTCTTTCATTTTTAAAACAATTTTTTAAAGATTTTATTTATTTATTTGACACACAGAGAGAGCACAAGCAGGAGGAGGCAGAGGGAGAGGGAGAAGCAGGTTCTCCGCTGAGCAGGGGGTCTGATGCAGGGTCTCAATCCCAGGATCCTGGGATCATGACCTGAGCCGAAGGCAGACGCTTAACGGTCTGAGCCACCCAGGTGCCCTTAAAACAGCTCTTGCAATTCCAAATCTTCATTACCTTATTAATCCCTAACTTACAATTTATTAACTGAAGTTTCTGAGACTTTTCAGGAGAGCGAATTTGGTTGACCACGTTTACGTCACATAGGACGCCTCCTCTTTCCTCATCTGGTCAGGTTCAGGAACGGAATGGAAACAGTGTCCTGTAATCAGCTGCCCCTCAGCAGAAGAGTCTAAGGGAACAGACTCTCTGAGAAAAGAGCATGGGACAGTGAAGAAACAATGAATGTTGCATACCTCCAGTGTGATACAAACATAAACAGATAGAGAACACCTGGTACATCCTCATTCCCATGCTTCTGTAACTTTTAATCTACTAAGTATCTGATGTAGCCATATGACTAATGGCACATTTGTAAATACGGACAGGTCTCACAGAGCCCCACCAACCAAGACAACCTTTCACATTATGTTTCAGATTCATGTTTCTAATATTATCTCTGTAGCCCTCTTAACAAACATAGCCTCTGTTTTTTTTTTCCTGAGGATCGAGTTTCAATGAATATGCTGACTGTATCAAATTCTTAATCTTCCCTATTCCTTATCTCCCCAACTTCCCCCTCTATACTAATTAGAATTGACTGCAGGATGCTAGAGCAAATAGACCCCAAATGTAATGGTTCAGTGAAATAGAAATTTTTATGTTTTCTTTCAAGTCAGGGACCCAGGTTGATCACCTTCAACATGTGGCTTCAAGGACACCTGTCTGGCTCCATCAGTAGAGCATGCGACTCTTGGTCTTGGGGTTGTGAGTTCAAGCCCCATGTTGAGTGTAAAGCTTACTTAAAACAAAAGCAAAATGAAAAACATGTGGCTTCCAAAGTTGCAGTAGTAATCACCCTTATAGCCCATGGGAAGGGGGAAAGAGAGAGGCAGAAGCAGGAAGCTGATGTGACAGGTTTTATGCGCTGGACTTGGGAGACCACATACCACTTTTCCTTACATTCTGTGGAAAATACCCGATCATAAGTCCATATCTATCTGCGCACTGGGAAATTTAGTGTGGCTGGGCAACTGTAAGCCCAGTTATAATTCTGAGACAAAGGGACAAAGCAAGAATGGATCTGGGGGGACAGCTAGCAATCTGTTACCTCCTCCCTCCGTGTGACTGCTCTTCGTTAATGCATGACTCTGAAATACCTAAGTGTGAGTCCTTCAAGTCAGCCTTCATATCTCTGTCTTTCCCCAATCCCCTTTGCTCTTCAAATTACCTAAGCAATCCTACGTTTGTTCTGAGCTTTTCATTCCTTCCTCCCCAGCACTGCTTCATGCTCTTGTAGCCCTTGCTTGAGCCTCTGAAGTTACCTGAATGGTCTCCCTGAGTCAGCCTCTTCAGGCTCATACCCATCTATTGTCAGATGCCACTTCCTACCACAAAGATCTGGTTGTCCAAGACAGTTTGGGCTGCTTAGCAGTTAGCCTCTCCTACAGTGAGGCCATAATCACCACATACAAAGCATCTGAGCTATGCCTTTGTTGCTCAGGTGATTGTGCCAGATTGCCTCCAAACCTCTGTTCCCAATCCTCTCATCCTGGTCTCGTGACCCATGCTTCTACCCTCTTGCCTCGTAACCCTCAGCTTCCTTTGGATTAACACCGTGATGGGACTGTCTACCTAGCTTTCCACTTAGCTCTGTCCCTGGACACTGTCTCTCAAAGTCCAGGCTTCCCCTTGTTCAAGAGGCAAACCTGGACAGTGATCACGTTATTCACGTCACCAAAAGCTCCATGAGTTCCCATTGCTTACTGAGTAAAAATGGGGTTTTTGTTTGTTTGTTTGTTTTTTAGTATACAATCCATGGACTGCCAACTGTCTGATCCCATCCCCCAATTACCACTCCTATCAATACATCCTGATAATCTTGATATTTTTCTCCTTCTTCAAGATCTGAAGACATACTCATATATCACTTCCTTGAAGGCTTCTTCCTCCTCCCTCCTTTGGAGTTCATCTTTGTAACCTGTTCTTGCAGGTGCCGCTTTCTACCTCTGCAATTTTTTGTGCACATGGTGGCCTCCCACACACCCGATGTATACTTCCTAAAGGCAGGGGTTTTTAAGCCCCATTCTGCTGAGAACAGCTCTGTGGGGAATACCTCACATATGGTAAGAGCACATCATTCAGCTGCTTAAAACCTCCTAATGTCCCAGTGGCTTCCCATATCACTCAGTCCACGATAAAAACTCCATAGAGTCAGGGCACCTGGGTGGCTCCGTCGGTTAAGCCTCTGTCTTCCGCTCAGGTCATGGTCCCAGAGTCCTGGGATAGAGCCCCACCTCACGCTCTCTGCTCAGCAGGAAGCCTGCTTCTCCCTCACCTTGTTGCTCCCCCAGCTTTTACCCCACCCCCCCCCAGCCGTGTCAAATAAATAAAAAACAAAAACCATACAAAAACAAACAACAACAACAAAAACAAAACACAAAAAACCTCCACAGAGGCCTAGATGGTCTTGTGTGGTCTGAGTTCCTGCTACCACTCTTCTGGCTATTCCTGGAACACATCATACAAGATCTCACTTCAGAGGGTTTGCATTTGCTGTTCCCTTTATTGGGACACCCTTTCCCCAGCTATCCACACAGCTTGATTTCTCAAGTCCTCAGGGTTTCTCCCCAGGGCCACTTCCTCAGTGAGGCCTTTCCCGGCCACTCTGGTCCCTTTAGGACCTCACGGCCCTCTCTTTGCTTGCCCCTGCTCATTCTTTCTCTAGAGCACGTATCACTTCCTTACATAGTCTATCTTTCCCTCCTGTATTTTTGTGTTTATTTTTGTCTCCCCTCTTCCTAGAACGTAAGTTTCATCCTCCTCTAAATCTGTTTACTGCTCTATCTGCAGCGCCTAGGATAATGCCTGATATATCCAAGGCGGTCCTTAAATATTTGTCGAAAGAGAAAAAGAATAAGCAAATTAGTAGAAGGTGCCTAATAAATATTTGTTCCACTGAATGAAAATGTCAGAAACAGTGGACTGTGAAATTTTCTCAAACTCTGAAGGTATGTGGGTTTCGGAGAACAGCGAAATTGAGCAAAAGCTGCCTCATTATAAACATCCTTGAGGAAGGATTAAAATTGGGTTACTTGTGGTGGGAGGGGCTGCTGGGCCAGGAAACTAGTACCTTCTCAGAAACACGGGGGAGGAGGGTGCTGCAGGCCTTCCCCTCACTGAGAGGACCGCATCTGGGAGGCGGGCTCGCCCTACCTCCGCATTTGGACACTTGACCACCACACAGGTGTCTGAAGTTATTTTGGGGTCTGCCTCTCGGTGTGTGAAGGACACGGAAATCTGGGCTGGCCTACATGACACTGCTCCGTTCTAAGGAGAAAACTATCCGGAGTGAAAACGACTTGCAAAAACCCCGCTCAGGACGAGATTCTGGGTCCTGGGGAAGCAGAGCCCATTTTAGAGCAGTGCGAGTGGAACTTTCTGCATTCTACCCAAGCTCCGCCTTCGTGCTGTTTTTCTGAGCGTTTCGCCGCGGCTTACTCTGTCGCCCCCGAACGCTTTCCGCAAGAGGATGGCGCTCGGATGTCCACATTCCCTCTTCCCCTGCAGACTCTGTAGTATTTTTTTTTTTTTTTCCACGCTTCGTCGCTACTACAGCAGACGCCTGCCTTCTCATTATTTACCCGCACCGATCTCCGGTGCCTGGACTGTAAACAAAACACTTTAGATCATGGCAAGGTCTGTGTAAGCACAGCCTTTCTGCAGGCGGCCCGTTGTCTTAAGGTGGCGTGACTGTGACTCGTTTACTTTTCAGGATTAACAAAGCCACAAAATGGTGCTCCTACATATTACTGAAGAAAGATTCAGGGTGCGTAGGGGGTGGAAATGCTGATTTTTTACTCTTATGGAAGATATTAATTCCATTAATAAAATCCAACTCTTGCGGTATGTTGGAATGGAATGGAATACCTCCATTTACATATATGTGGTACTTTATTCCTACATGTGAATTTATGCTTATATATATTATAGAATTCCTGTGTAGGCTAGCAATTAGGTAAAAATGTCAACAATGACCTACTTTCAGGAATAGGGTATAAATTATGATATCGAGGCCTACCCTAATTTTCTCATCTTTCTCCCCCCTTTTCCAGCCCAGTAAATTAAGTAGTGCATTCGACGTGGAAAAATAGAGACAAGACCTCTCACTCAGGCTCTCACAGGATCAGACAAATATTTTGTTAAGCAGGTAGGAAGTCCTGACTTTGAAACAAGTTGGGGACACTGCCTCTCTTCTCTCACTGCTTTCTGGGTATCACCCTTGTCCTTTTGGAATCTGCATTTTAGTTGAACTAGTGCATAGTGATGGGAAAAGCCAGTGACAGCTGCATATAAATATCAGTGACCACAGGCCACATCAAGGAAACATCTGCAGGCAGCCCAGGGAATGAGCGGGAGCCATTTTGAATCACTTGTAAGAGAGGAGGACCTGCAGGCTACATACAGCCCAGGCGAATGCAGACAAAACCTGAACCTTTAGGGAGGAAAGAAAGAGAAAATGAACCAGCCTGAGAGGAGACCTGCCTCTAGCCCCCGGTCTGCTATCAACTGGCTAGGCATCCCTGGACAGGAAACCTCTTCTGCTGTCAGTTTCCTCAGTGGTATAAAAGAGAGGGTTGAGCCCCAGTGTTGCCTGCTCTGACATTCTGGAGTGCTGAGATGAGCGAGGCAGGCCCCCACACAAGTGGAACACACAAACAATATGTGGTTAAGAAAACAAGTTAAAAATCAAACTCACCTGTGGCATAGGTACATTAAGAAAACATTGGTGCTGTGTACGATTACAACTGAGGGAGATTAGTTTCCAGTAAAATGTACTCTGTCCCAAACCAAGATTGTATGTATGGGGATGCCGTGGGGTGGAGGGAGACAGCAGAAGAGCCTTTGAGCTCGGCCTCGGATAGGACAGCCCCTCCTCCGCCTACCGTTTTAAGTCCCACCACCCTGCGCAGGATCCTTCTGGTAGGTAATTTCTAGCTGCAAAGGGGAGCCGAGAAACGCCCAAGTAATAATATCAGACGTGAGGATATGGTTGTGGTAGGTTTTATGAATCATTTCATAATCTGGACTTTCAGATTACTTTCACCCTTCAACGATTTGTAGCCGTCTGTCTAAAGGCATTCCCTTGCATCTAAATTCTGTTCTGGGAAGGCAGGAGCAGTCAATCTGGTGGGAGAAAAAAGTGGAGGAAGGAAGGGGCTGTTGTATTTGGCGGCGGACTCAGGTAGAGGAAACTGCTACAACCCCAGGAAAGAATCGAAAAATGAAGAGGAGACGGAGTTCCCACACGCAGCCCCTGTCAATGGCTTTAACTGTGCTCGGGAAGCCAGAAGCTGCGTCAGGGGTGTAACCTCGCTTTTGAAACCGAAGTGTATCTGAGACAGCTACCAAGTTCATTAGGGACTTGGGAGACCAGCGGACTTCTTGATCTTGAAACCCTTACTTTTATTGAGGGAGACCTTGGGTTCAGAATACATTAAAAGTGCTGCGTCCACGTTCGCCTCGGCTTCTTCCCCAAACCCCCCGTTTCCCTAGAAGAGCAGAGACTTCTAGGTTCAGAGTGAGCTAACCAGGGCTCACCCCCAGCTGAGGCACCCAGGCGGGGGGGCTCCTAGCCCCTCGGAGCAGGCTACCCTGCCTCCCAGCACTGCCAGAGGTGAGGGCCCACCGGCGAGAGCCCAGCTTGGGGGGCAGAGCTTCCACAGCCTGCGTCCGCCCTCAACGGCCCGCACCCCCCAGGCTCGGCGACCGCGGGGAAAACAGGATCGCCACCAAGGCGTAAACCGACCGCCAACCACCTTGGAGATCACGGGATCCTGCCCCTCCGTCCCCCACCCCCCGGCGAGCAGCGGGCGCGCCAGGCAGCGCCGCGCGGGGACCTGAACCCGAGGCCCCGCCGCCCCCGCCCCTCCTGCCCCTCCTGCCCCTCCCCGGCTTCCCGGCCGTTTGGCGAGTTTGTTTGTCTCGTTTTTAATTTCTCCGAGGCCAGCCGGAGCAGGTTTGCTGGCAGCGGCACACCTCCGGCAGTCACGCGACCAGCCAATCTCCGGGCGGCGCTGTCGGCGGCTGCGCGCGCGGGCGGGCGGGGAGGCGGCGCGGCCGCGCGGGGCCACCTTAAGGCCTCGCTCGCCAGCCTCGGCGGGGCGGCTCCCGGCGCCGCAACCAATGGATCTCCTCCTCTGTTTAAATAGACTTGCGGTGTCAATCATTTTCTTCTTCGTCAGCCTCCCTTCCACCGCCATATTGGGCAACTAAAAAAAGGGGGCTCGTCTTTTCGGGGTGTTTTTCTCCCCCTCCCCTGTCCCCACTGCCTCGCCGCTCCGCGACTCAGACGCCGGCAAGGTTTGGAGAGCCGCTCGGTTGGCGGGACCCGCGGGCTCGCTGCCGCCCGGGCTTGGACGGGCTTTGCCACCCCCTCCTCTCTCCACTCCCCTCCCCTCCCCGCCCTCGAGCTCGCCGGTACACTTGATCGGCGGCGGCTCTCGGCTGCCTGGCCGGGGCTTCCCCTCCCCCTCCAGCAGAGCCAGCGCGCCCCTGACGCTCGGGCAGTTACTTGTCGGTGTTTGTTTCTCTTGGCTCCGAGCGCGGTCGCAGGGCTTATAAGAGGGGTGCGGGCTGGGTCGGGGCGTTTTGTTTTGTTCAGTTTTGTTCTGCGAGCGCGCGCGCGAGGCGGTCGTGAAGACCCGGGAGGAAGATGTCAAACGTGCGGGTGTCTAACGGGAGCCCGAGCCTGGAGCGGATGGACGCCAGACAGGCGGAGTACCCCAAGCCCTCCGCCTGCAGAAACCTCTTCGGCCCGGTCAACCACGAAGAGCTGACCCGGGACTTGGAGAAGCACCGCAGAGACATGGAAGAGGCAAGCCAGCGCAAGTGGAATTTTGATTTCCAGAATCACAAGCCCCTGGAGGGCAAATACGAGTGGCAGGAGGTGGAGAAGGGCAGCTTGCCCGAGTTCTACTACAGACCCCCGCGGCCACCCAAAGGCGCCTGCAAGGTGCCGGCGCAGGAGAGCCAGGACGTCAGCGGGACCCGCCAGGCGGTGCCTTTAATGGGGTCTCAGGCAAACTCAGAGGACACACACTTGGTAGACCAAAAGACTGACACGGCGGACAACCAGGCTGGCTTAGCGGAGCAGTGCACTGGGATCAGGAAGCGACCGGCCACAGACGGTAATGACCCTTCCCCAAACCGAACATGTCCGTCTGTCTGTCCGGCCGGGGCACCAGTTTGACCTGCTTGAGGGTCTTCACCTCCGCTTTTTTTCCCCCAGAGCATTCCGATTTAGCTTTCGGGGAGCGAACTGCCCTAATCTTAGGTTTTTATTAAATGCAGTCCGGCTGACCGCTTGTCTGGTGATGGTTTTTAAGTCAGGAGCCCCGGGGGGTAGTATCTGACCATTTCTCTAACCGAAAACATCGCAGTGCCTTCCCGCTAGCCAGCGGTAGGTCTGTGACTATGCAGGGATGTTTATCAGCGGCCTCCCTCTAGGCAATGGAGAGAGAGCTTTGGGGCGTAGAATACACTTTCTGTTATGTGAAAACAACCTCATTTTGTGCCCTTAAAGGCCACTGGGTATGACGGATCCAGGATTGTGGGTGGAGGTGTGGGATTTTCATCCTCTGACTATTGTGCCAACTTCTGTCAGCCATTGTTTTCCTAATAAAGGTTGTGTGTGTTCTTTTTTAAAACTCCCTCTTGCCCTTAGATTCCTCTCCTCAAAACAAAAGAGCCAACAGAACAGAAGAAAATGTCTCAGACGGTTCCCCTAACGGGGGTTCAGTGGAGCAGACGCCCAAGAAGCCGGGCCTCAGAAGACGTCAAACGTAAACTGTTCGGTGGGTTGATTGCTTGCAGCACGTAACTGACACCCCGAATTGGGTTTTCATACCCTGACATACCCGATCTTAGTGGTTGCTGGCACACTAGAGCTTGTGGGTTTTTGTATTGTTTATATTTTGGGAAGTCAAAAAGTAGGAATGGGGAAGGTTGGGAATCACTGGTGGGGATACTGTAATTTTTGCACAGTTTCTACATCCCGAGATCATTTTTCCTTGAAACACTGAATAACCAGAGCAGGTGTCCTAGCCAATTACTTATGACCAAAGACTGATGAGTAGGAAGGTCCAGTCCCTCTGAATCCCACCAAAACTTGTTGGGAACAATAGGTTCTTTCCCCCATCTGAACAAGAACTGGGATATGCCTCAGTCCCACTTCATGAGAATTCATTTCCCAGAGGTTCAAGTTGACTCAGTAACAGATTTTGAGGTATATGTGGGAAAATGGCAAGTGATTAAATTTTAAAATTTGAGGGAAAAGTTAGGTACAAATGGCTCATATATGGTGAATTCCGTTAACAGTGTTAATAGAGAGGTATATTACATTCTTTTATTATTTTCACAAACTGCTACTTTCTGTTTGCTTACAAATTTGGAGAACAGGAAATGAGCCCTGTGTATTAAAAAAAAAAAAAGGCTGGGGGGGGGGTGCAGCGGCGGGGGGGGGGGCAACATAAAATGGAAAAATGCTAAGGTCCCTACAGAATTTTCTGATAACACTGAAGTTGCAAAGCAGAAGTTAAGTTAACTTTGTTGGATTAAGCAGTCCAGGCACAAGTCAGAATATGTATACTAATAGTCTCATTGTGCTAGAACAGGATGATTGGGATATTTGTAGGGAAAACGGGTAATAGATAACAAGGGCCACAAGGGTAGATCTACCTTAGGCAAGAGAAGTGGAGATTTTTTTCCATCTACTAAAGTCTGATCAATATGAATAGTTAATTTGAATATTTGAGCCCTCAACTTTCCACAGATTGGTTATCCATAATGATCAAAGTGTATATGTTAATAGTTTGAAAACTTCATACCTTCGAGGACCATAACCTCTTCCCCAACCCTAAACACAGTCATAGCTTCGCACATAAAGAGATTTCAGTAGATGTTACTAATTTTTAAAATTCTCATTTATAAAAAGGTAAGAATAAAGAACATAGAGATTAAGGTGAGATTCTAGTTTGTTGTGTTTTTAGCTCATAATATCATATATATGATTTCTTCACACCTATCTGACATTTTTCAGAGCTTATACAAAACATCCCTGTAGAATCTCTATTTTATAGCTATATATGAAGTGGGAAAATTGGATTAAAAAATTTCCTGAAGCAGCCTTCAGCTTGGGACTTGTGGTTTTTGACCTGTAGCCTGGCTCCTCAGATGAGCCACAGTGAATCACACCTACTGAATTTTGATCTGACCCCATTCTGACATACAGAGAGGCATTTGTTAGTAAATACTGCCAGTTCAGAGAATACTAGAAATAGTAATAAGAACTTGTTCAAAAGCATTCATGTGTGTATTTTGCATATGACCAAGAAACTAGAATATTTAGAATTTTTCTTTGGCAAACATTTATAAGTTATAGGCCCAGGTGTTTTTTAAATTTAGAAGATCTGATACTGTTAAGTATTACAGTTTCTTAGTTTTCCTCTCCTTACCGTCTTTGACCCCAATTCTCTAGACCAGGGTTTCTCAACCTCTGCACTGTTGGCATTTTGGGCTGAATAATTCTTTGTTGTGGGACGCTGTCCTGTGCATTAGTAGAATGTTTGGCAGCAACCCTGGCCTTTCCCAACGGATGCCAGTAGCACCCTCCCCACCCCCAGTGTTAACAACCAAAAATGTCTCCAAACATTGCCAAATGTCTCTTGGGGGGCAAAAATGCCCACTAGTGAGACCCACCGCTCTATAAACAAGAATACATGACACAGAGGAGAGTAAAAAGCTAATGAAAGAAACATTGGATGGAGAGGACTATAGTCATGAACTTTTAGTACACACTTTTCTCTTCTGTCACTTCGATATTTCACAATTAAGACAGTGACAAAATGATTCCTGTACTTCATTGGTAATGCTATTCTAGTGCTGTTCTCCTAATTGTTTTTTTTTCTTTTGCAGAATTAAGAGCACGTTTCCTTGTTTATCAGATACATCACTGCTTGATGAAACAAGGAAGATATAAATTAAAATTTTTTAATACATATCGCTGACTCCATGGAATGGACATCCTGTATAAGCACTGAAAAGCAACAACACAATAACACTAAAATTTTTAGGCACTCTTAAATGATCTGCCTCTAAAAGCATTGGATGTAGCATTGTGCAATTAGGTTTTTCCTTATTTGCTTCATTGTACTACCTGTGTATATAGTTTTTACCTTTTATGTAGCACATAAACTTTGGGGGAAGGGAGGGTGGGGTGGGGCTGCGGAATTGGCATGGGGGGTACCTTATGAAGAGCTTGCTTCCATTTAGAGCAAGGAGTAAAATATTTGACTTGCATGGAGAGAAGCAGTTTTGGGAAGGGTTTGAATTGTTTTCTTTAAAGATGTAATGTCTCTTTCAGTGAAAATTGATACTTCATTTAAAAAAAGCATCCGAATTTGAGCACCGGTTGCAAATAATGGCCAATTATTTTTACATGAAGCTTTTTCTCATTTGGGAGCTCTGATGATTCCATATATACTGGCAAATGGCTTTTTTTTTTTTAACAACAGCAAAAAAAAAAAACCCAAAACCTATTCTCAGTCATCCCTGCCCCCTCCCCAGTTCCTCTTAAAATTGGAATTTACCAGTTAATTATTCAGCAGTTAGGTAATCATTCCAGGTAATTCTGGGCAAAAATCTGGAGTATATGGGGGAGTTCTGAATGCTCAGAATTGACCATCTAATTTTTATCAGGTTTGTTGAGAAATTTTCTTAATTTTTTTGGACTTTGGGCTATGTAGACATGGTCAAAATAATTCCAAATCCTTGGATATTTTTTAAAGATCTGCAACTTCACATAAGAAAAATAATGAAATAATTTTTAATTTAAAGCTTCTCATTCTATTTGTTAATCTGTCCAAAGGAAATGGTATTTTTAAAGAAAAGTGTGTAGAGAGAAAAGCACACGTGGAATTATTGAAATGGATACTACATCTTTAAACAGTATTTTTACATTGCCTGTATATGTGTATGAAACAAACAATTTGAAGTGTACCTGTGTACATAACTCTGTAAAGACACTGAAAAATTATACTAACTTATTTATGTTAAAAAGAGATTTTTTTTTTAATCTAGACCATATACAAGCCAAAGTGGCATGTTTTGTGCATTTGTAAATGCTGTATTGAGTAGAATAGGTTTTTTCCCTTCTTATGTTAAATAATATGGCTATGCTTAAAAGGTTGCATACTGAGCCAAGTATAATTTTTTGTAATGTGTGAAAAAGATGCCAATTATTGTTAAACATGAAGCAATCAATAAATAAACCTTCCATAGCTATTCATTGAGTTTAACTGTAATGTGCTTTATTAAGCTTGAGGTATTTGACCTGGCATTCTAGTCTTACACAAATATAATGTGAAGTGGCAAATATCTTGATAATTTAGGCCCATGTCTGCGATGATGTTTATGTGGCTCTGAATGTGGTAGTCACTATTTTCCACTACGTTCTGTATGAGTGAGCAAAGCTTTAGACATGTGAAGTGGAAAAGCCACATTTTCATATAAGTAAGATTGTCAAATCTCTCATTAGTTCAAATATTTAGGTCTTAGAGGTTATGTGTCAGAATCAAAAATTTTTACGTTAAGTGTAGGCTGGCTGATCACACATTTGCAGGACTGAAAATGAAAGTAACATGGTGACTTCTCTAAATTGTGTATTTACACATGGAAGTGTTGTGAGAAATGAGAGCAGTTGCTTAGACCATGTAGTGTACACCTCTTGTCCAAAGTATTAAGATACATATAGGTCTTTTAGAAATCGGCATGCATTCCACACTAATTTAAAACAGTTATTCTTCAAATTAAACTGGTCATGACAAACTCCTCAAAGTTGAACTTTCCTGGTGATAATCCACACAACCTAAAACTGGTTCATCTGAATACCACATCTGAAGGTTTGGGGCCCATATCCACATGGCAGAGATAGATTTTTTCTTTTATTTAAATAAAAAATTTAAACAAGGCCTTTTAAAGTCAAATTTCCAAAAAACTGATTTCCTGTTATTTCACATTCTCTTAAAAATGGAGCTAAGGTGTAAAAGTAAGTTATTTTTTCTAGGCATCTGCAGATGGTTAAATTGCAAAAATCTGAATTTGGGTTAAACGGTTACCCTCAAATACTTGCATTTACATTTTCGCACCCCAAAAGGGACTCTAAACAAGATAGTTTGAGCTTATTTTGACCTGAAGTTGCTTTAAAAAAAAAAAAAAAAAAAGCGGGTGGAGGGGGGTAGGTCGTCTCTTTGCTGCTGCCGGGAAGGGGAAAGAAGGTCCTTTGGTGGCTGGGCTACATCTTCCAAGTAGGTATTATTTTAATTAAAGGCTAAAGGTGTTTTTATGATTCTATTCAAAACACGCAGATGGAGTGGGTTTTTTTTGTTTTTTTTTTTCAGAAAGACACAGAAAGCAAGAAAACAATTCAAAATGGGGAGGAAGGAATGGAGAATCAGGAAATAATGAAATAAAATTACTTTCTAAGCCAAAAATCGTACTTCAAAAAGTCTCTGACAAAAGAAAAAATCCTCTTAATTGCTGCCTGTACCCCATTTTCCTTTCCTCAAAAGGCATCTTTAATGTGAATTTTTAGAGACTGCGTTTTAGGAGTTCTGGGCCAGGAAGAAGTGGATGCTTGCCGCGCCAGGCACGTTCACAGGAACGCAGCCCCCGAGTCACCGGGTCAATCCTTTCCACGTCTGTGTCAACTCTCCAAGTGCGTCCCCGATATTCGGAGCGTCCTCTCCCCGGCCCCTGACGGCGGGGCTCGCCGCGGGCGTCCCTATGAGGGGATGCGGCCGCGGGCACCAGCCACCCACCACCCTGCTGCCCAGGCCCGTGCGTCGTCCTCTCTCCAAACTGCCCCGGAGCCCCGTAGCCTCCCGTCCCGGCAGCGGCGGGGTCCGGCGGCTGGCGCCCCGGGACGAAAAGCCCATCGAGTCTCACCGCCCGTCTGCCACTTGCAGCACCCGCGCCGCCGGGGTCACTGCGCGCAGTTCCCGCGCCCCGGGAGCCCGCAGGCCGTGCACGGCGGCTGCGCCCGGGCCCACGCAGTGGCGCGGGACGGTTTCTCACCAACTTTCCTCCCTCATCATCTCTCCTCTGGTCTAATAAAGAAGCGGAAGCCCCCCACTTCTTTCCACAGTCATACCCTCCACACCAGCACCTGGCCAATTCTAGAGCGGTGGAGGGATCTGAGCGACGGGGAGAACCTTTCCGAGTCAGTGGAGCATTCGGGGCAGCAGCCTGCTCCCACTCCCACCCTGGGCTCCAATGATCCGCAGCCCCGCGCATTTCGAAAGGGTTCCCGGCTCGCGGGGGGCCAAGGAGGACCGCAGCGGCGCGCAGGAGGGGCCGAGCGCCACAGCCGCTTGCGGGGTCGCTTCCAACTTTGCAGCGGCTTTGCAAAGTCCACACCCGCCCCCCCCCACCCTCTCAACACGCATCCCCAGCTGTCCGGCGCGGAGGACTGGGGCAGGGAAGAAATGGGGAAATGTGGGGCCAGGGGCATGACTGCGGGACGTAGGGGACCGTGGAAATCCGCAGGACTGGAGCGGGGCGCGCGGCCTTTCAGGCCACGGAGCGCCCACCGCCCCAGCCGCGCCTAGCGACTTTTCCTGGCGGCCGGGAAACGCTGCCTTCGCCATTTCATCTTCATCATTGTGAGCGTAGACACTTGCTCTTCATAAGTTTTTTTTTTTGGATTGAAAAGGTGTTTTAAATGCACGTCTAGGATCTCCAATCTGCTTTTCAGAGTGTGGATTTCTTTTTATTAATTTGCTATCTTTCACCTGGGCCACACCCAAAGCCCGCTCCCCTCCCTCTCCGCCAACATTAAGGTAAAAATCCTGCAGAGGAACTTGGAGAGGGGGGGCAGGGAAGGAGGGCCCACAGTCCTGCCAAATTCCCTCCGCCCACCCGGGGTCGGGGTGGGGGGAACCTCCCGGATCTCGGCTCGCGTGGGGGTGGGGTGGGGTGGGGTCAGCCTCAGTCGGACCCTGCAGAAGCGAAAGTGTAGTATTTGCACGGACGCCAAAGTCCCCGTGCGGCCGCCCGCGTCCCAGGTCTGTCTCGCGTGGGAACATACAGTAGGCAATTATTAGAAAGCGAAAATACAAAAAGAAACCGGTGCGTTTTGGGCGCGAAACGTCGACGCGCCTCAAAGGAACGCGAAGAAAAGGCAAGGAGAAGGGCGCGCGGCCGGGACGCGGGGCCGGGGGATTGCATCATTGCTGCTCCCCCTCCAGAAAATGGGCTCCGAACCGCGCCGACCATCATGGCGCTCAGGTCGGGCCGCGCTTCCCGCGCGCCTTCCCCGAGCGCTCGGGCCGCGGGCACTGAGCCCCAAACGAGCGTTTTGCAAACACCCCCCCCACTAACTCGGGCGCCTGTTCCCCCACCCCCTCCTTCCTTTTGTGTGCCCATGTATGTGAGTGCGTGCGTCCGTCTGAGTGTGGGTAGGACTAGAGAACTCGAAGATTATTTCTTTTCCTTTTTTTTCCCTCCCTTGCTGGTGGTTGTAAACTTGATTGGCATTGGCTGCGCCCACTGACCCCTGCGCGGAGTCCACTGCAGATTTAAGGTGGATCCGAAAGGCTGCGGCTTCAGGCGGAGTCTCGCGCTTTAGCCGGTTTGGGAGGAAAGGGAGGAAAGGGGAAGGGGAAGGGAAAAAAAAAAAAAAGGTCCCAAACCGTGCGCCCGGCGCGTTTTCCCGAATCCCCTGCGGTACCAGCCCCCGCGCCCCCCCAAGCCCGGCGAGCTCTTACTCCGCCCACCTCCCGCTCCTTCCCCATTGGCCGGCGGGGGCAGTTTGAATTTTTTCTTTTCTTTCTTTCTTTTTTTTTCGGATGCTTGTTTTCTTGTAAAAAATACAGTACCCCACCTCGTACTATGAAACCCACTGCGGCGGCCTGAGGTGGGGTGTTTTAGCTGGTTTGGGGGAGGCCGGGGCGGAGGCGGAGCATCTGTGCCAACATTTTGCCCCGAAGTGCCGTTGATATTGTACTGGCGGGTAGGGGAGCGTGGGGCCGCGGTAAACAAACTGAGTAGCTTCGGTGGGGACAGAGATGTAGTATAAAACGTTAATGGATGTCCAGGGCGCACCGTTTCGCCGGCTACTGGCCAGAGGTGCTAGGGAGTTGCTGACAGGAGCCCGGGAGAGGATGCACCTTCCCCTGCCTTGGAAAGGTAGACTTGGGGAGGGCTGGGGTTGGGGGTGAAGTTGGTCCAGTAAAGAATACCTCCTCACAAAGGGGTGGGATGGGGGGGAGAAGAGAGAAAACAGGGGAGGTGTAAATATAGCTCAGGTCTATTACCTCAAGCGCTGCTCAGCTAGCATGCATCATAATTCAGCCAGTTGCTGTCATTTTTATTGGATTATTTAAAAAGTTTTCTCTCTGATTTCGAGAGTGCTTTTGAGTAAGGACAAGTGTTAAAATAATATTGAGGAGAAAAACGAAAGAGGGAATATGACTTTTAAAGTGACTTTGGCTTCTGGGTCTGGAAATTAATTCTTTTTGATAAAATCCTTTAAGGCTTAGGATAATGTTATTTGTACTGCAGGTCTAATAGAAATGATAGCCCTTACTAATTATAGCCCAATTATGTTTCACTTTGCTGTGAAAATTTCAGAAGTTTATAATAATTCAAAGTATTATTCAAATCACTCTATCTTCAGGTTAGTGAAGCTAGCACATATGCATACATTGTGGGGGTCTCTTATTCTTCTCGCACTGTAGCTAACGATTTTAACCAGATGTCCAGCTCAGCCTTCAGTCCAGCCTTCAGTCAACAGTTCTCAACTTCCCCAGTCATTTTTTTAGTTCTTAACTCTTTCAGTCCTTCCTAACCCAGCTTAGGCTTTACTTACTCAACCGAACTGAGCTCCTTGGACCACCATAAACCAAACTATCTGTGCCCTCAGAAAGGAATTTGTTTGAGTTAAGAAAGCCCCCAGATGGACTGGCTAGCCTCAGGAAGCAGTGAGTTCATCATTCCTGAAGTGTGAATCAGTTACTAATCCGGATGACCCCTTGATAGGGACATTGTAGACAAGACACATATATCAAGTGAGTGTGAGGACTAGTTACCTCCAAAGTCTGTTCTAGACCCTTGAGATACTGTATTTCCAATCTTGAACTTTATGGCTCTCCTGTAAATTAAGCAACTTTCCTTGGTCATTACCATCTTCTGAGTTGTACTGTCCAGTATGGTAGCCAGAAGCCATATGTGGCTGTTGAGCACTTGAATGTAGCTAGTCCAAATTGAGATGTGCTACAACTGTGAAAGACACACCAGGTTTTAAGAATCAGTAGGAAAAAGAATGTTAAATATCTCATTAATAAGTTTTATTTTCATTACATACTAAAAAAGTCATGTTTTTGATATATTGTATGAAATAAAAAATATTAAATTTCACCTGCTTCTTTTTACTTTTTTTAACGTGGTTAAATGGACAATTTTAAGTTACCTTATGACTTAAGTTGCCTTATATGACTCCCATTTTATTTCTATTGGACATTGCTGTTCTAGACTGGCACCTATGATACCTGAAGTATTATCTTTGAGAGTGGGGACTAGTAATACTGATGAGTAAGTAACTTCCAGCTGCCATCCGAACTTCCCAACTGAAAGTAAGGCCCAAACTGAGCCTCTGGAAACTTTAAAAAGAATTCTGCCAACACCTAACACCTACTGTTTCATCTTTTTTAACACTTAGTATTGGGTTTGAGCCCAGACTGGAAATACGGTACAGATCTGTCTGATGAAATCAGACGTGATAACAGCTTTCCACATTATGTAAATAGAGAGACTAAGGAGTCCAATATGTTAGGAATGAGTCTGGAAAACAATTTAGACCCCAAACAAAGTGTCTACAGGTAACTTTTCACTACCACTCTGCAGTGGACTGGAAGGCAGGGACAGATGGAGCAGGGTTCTCACTCTGTGGATATATCTCTAATGGAAGACTTGAACAAATGAAAAGGTGCGTCATATTCTTGGGATAGAAATATTCAACGTGATAAAGATGACAATTAAATCTATACTTTTATACTAAATTCTGGTAAGTTCTGATTATCCTATTCTATTCTATTGTTCTCTCAGTTTATGCACTCAGGACTATGTCCTTTTAATTACTGCAAATTTAGAATTATGTCATAATGTTTAGTAGCACTAATCCTCCATACCCAACCAGTCCTTTTCTCTTCGTTTTTTCAGAATTTTCCTGGATGCTTTTGCTTGGCTGTTTTTCCATTTGGACTTAAATGAATTTCTCTGGTTTGAAATCTATTTACTTTTTTTTCTTTCTTTCTTTCTTTCTTTCTTTCTTTCTTTCTTTCTTTCTTTCTTTGTTTCTTTCTTTTTCTTTCCTTCTTTCTTTAAGAGATATCACAAGTAGGCAGAAAGGCAGGCAGAGAGAGAGAGAGGAGGAAGCAGGCTCCTCAATGAGCAGAGAGCCTGATATGGGACTCGATCCCAGGATCCCAGGATCATGACCTGAGCTGAAGGCAGAAGCTTTAACCCACTGAGCCACCCAGGTGCCCCTGAAATCTATTTCTTATAGGCATCTAAAAAAATGGAGTGGGATCCTTAGCGCATACTTTACACCAGGATCAATTCCTGGAGGATTAGAGTGAAGTGTAAAAAAATGAAATAGACATACCAGAAGAAAGTTCAGAGGATTTTAAAAAAACCTAATCTGAGAGTTGGGAAGGTCTTTCTAGATATGAAACAAAGCAGAGTCTATTGGATATAATATTGTTAAATTCAATGACCTAAAAATGAAAAAGTTTCCGTATGGCAAAAGGTATCAGCAAAGTCAGAGGCAATGACATAGGGGTGATAGTTGCACACCAGTGTGATATACCTCATGCCACTAAGTTCTACACTTAAAAAATGTTTAAAGTGGAAAAAAAAATGTTTAAAGTGGTAAATTATATGTGTTAAACCATAATAAAAAAATAGATACCTACATGCATGCATACTTACATACATTCATACACACACACACACACACTACTGGAAAAATTTTAAAGTTACCCATGTTCTGTCTGAAAGAATCTCACACACAGTGTTGTGGGTCCCATCCTTTGTGAGACACTGGTTGCATTTCAGGCTCGAGTCAAGAGTACTTGTGTTTGATTCCTGGTCACCTAATTCATTGCCTATAAGAGCTTTTGCAAGTTACTTCACCTTTTAAAGCTCCTATTTCTTTGGCTTTATAGTGAGGATGCCTTTAGCTCTCTCATTGGGTTATTAACCTATTCAGTGGGATATTGTATTGTGGTACTTAGCACAGTACCTGTTATATAATAGATATTAATCATTATATATATTTATAAACAATATAACATCCCGTTCATATTTTGGATTCTCAAGTAAGCAACCACAATCAGCACTATATTAACCCTGTAAATATGTTTCTCGATTTTAATTACTGCTGTTATTACCCTTAAGAAGAACAATATTTTTGGGGTATTTAATAATATAGTGCAAAAAAATGGTTAAAATGGTAAATCATATGTTAAGTATAATTAATAATTATAATTACTACTAATAATGATTTTATTACAATTTATTATTTATTATTACAATAATAATGATGATTTAAAAAATATATTTTATTTATTTTTTTGAGAAAGAGAGCGAGCACATGCGCAGGGGGCGTGGCAGAGGGAGAGGGAGAAGCTGGCTCCCTGCTCCACAAGGGGCTCCATTCCAGGACCCTGAGATCATGACCTGTGCCGAAGGTGTACAGTTAACTGACTGAGCCACCCAGTCACCCCTATTTAACACTATTTTTTTTTAAAGGTTTTATTTATTTATTTGACAGAGATCACTAATAGGCAGAGAGGTGGGGGAGAGGGTAGGTGGGTTGGGAAGAGCAGGCTCCCTGCTGAGCAGAGAGCCCATGCAGCCTAAATCCCAGGACTCTGAGATCATGACCTGAGCCAAAGGCAGAGGCTTAACCGACTGAGCCACCCAGGTGCCCTATTTAACACAATTTTATTTAAAAACCTAAATAAAGCATTTGTTGAGTTTAGGGCCATTTCTAATTATCTCAGAAAGGATCTGGTATAGATTTGTTTGTGGTACCAAATCAGTAATACACACCCTCCAAACAAAAAGAATGGCAAACTGGGAAAACTGTCCACGACCCATATACTGGAAGACTAATTTCCTTGATAATTATAGAATTTCTATAAATCAATGAAAAAAAGCAAACCAACAGAAAAATAAGCAAAGGATATGAATGCAGTTTTCAGAAAAGGAAATACAAAAGGCTCTTAAAACATGAAAACATGCTCAACTGTAGTTTAAAACTAGGGAATATAAACTGTATACAGAACACATAAGTCAAGGCAAATACTGTCACAATTAGCATCACTCAGATACAAAGTTGGCCCTTATCCTTTCTTGGCAGTTTAACCTTTCCTTCCCTCCTTTCTATCCAAGGCTGAGTGATTGCGTCCCCGCCCCGGGCTTCACTGGTGACCAGAGAAGCAGAGTTTGCATGTGTGGAAGCCATGACCACCTTTCACATTCAGTGTCAGATTCCCGTCATCCAAACCGGCTAGTCTTCGGCCTAGGGTCACCTTTTTTTGCCCACGGAAATCCTCTGAATCAGCCTCTTAAAGTGAGTCCCACCACTTTCCTTGACACACCTCATTCATTCCCAGTTTTAATTCCTGTTTGTTGGCTGATAATCTGAGCCTCTCCCAAATCACCGCCTTCGCCAGGGGCTTCCTTCAAGTTCTCTATTCTCTTAAAAGCTTCAGGCGGAATTTAGTATATGATAAGCACAAAATATCAGATCAGTAGAGACTGTATGATGGAATAAATGGCTTTAGGTGGCAGGATTATAGACAGCCTCGTGGGAAAATGTGAAATCTCTCCTACAAAAACACACAGACACACATTGCATTTTACCTTGTAGACTGTGGGTTTCCTTTTTAATAATTCCTCTTCTACAAATTTACTTTTGGGAAATAATCAGATGTATGACTGAAGATATATTGGCCACATATTGATCTTTATGAAGGTATATATTTGATTATAAAAAGGAACAAAGGAGTAAACAAACAAATAACAACTCCTTAGACATGGGAATATGGGATTGATTATTCGAATCAACTGTAGTATATCCAAGAATGACACAGATTGCAGCCATTAAAACACTCTGGGTTCCTTTATATATTCGTAGGAAAAGTCAATAATATTAAAATAGGCACAGAACAATGTTTATGGTATGACTCCATTTTGGTCCCCCCAAAATTATTTATTTATTTACTTCTTTTAAAAAATATCTTATTTATTTATTTGACAGAGAGAGAGGGAGAGAGAGAACGAGCAAGAGAAGCAGGAGAGGGAGAAGCAGTCTCCCCGCTGAACAAGAAGCCCGATGCAGGACTCAATCCCAGTATCCTGGGATCCGACCAGAGCAGAAGGCAGACACTTAACTGACTGAGCCACCCAGGCGGCCTCCCCTTATAAAAAACGCCTGGGTGGCTCAGTTGGTTAAGCAGCTGCCTTCGGCTCAGGTCATGATCTCAGCGCCCTGGGATCGAGTCCCACATCGGGCTCCTTGCTCGGCAGGGAGCCTGCTTCTCCCTCTGCCTCTGCCTGCCTCTCTGTCTGCCTGTGCTTGCTCTCTCTCCCTCTCTGTCTGACAAATAAATAAATAAAATCTTAAAAAAAAAAAAGAAACAACTGCAAAGGTAATTCAAATTTGAAAACTATTTATCCTTACAGTTATGGAATGCAGAATAAGTTTCTCTTCGTGTCTCTCGTTCTCTTTTCTCAGACATCGGCAGAGAACAAGCATTTCTATAATTCATTTCCCTTCTATTTGTCTGTCTGTTTAGTTTCAGATATCATTAAATCTATATATGAATTATGAGAAGTGCGTTTTGGGGTATATGCTTCCAGAGCACGTAAATGAGGTGTAAATATCATTCCCATTAACTCAGGAATATCTTAACAAGCCCTGAAAAAATTTTTGTGTGCCCTATTCCATATTTTTGGCACAAGGGATCCTATGGGTAACATTATCCCAAACCTCACATTCCTTGATCTTTGGCATTTGGCACACCCAGAGCTTCTGCCCAGAATTCAACAGATTAGCTCCCTGTCTTAGTTTTATTACTTAGGACGTAGTGCTGGGGAGATGGTTTTAAATTTCTCGTTAGCAGGCCAGTCTTGAGCTCTCCATGGGACTGACTTGGGGCAAATCTTAGAGTCTCCGAATACCAGGTATGGGAGATCATGGCATCCAGTGTCCATTTAATAGATGAAAATATTCTAATCCTTGACTTCCTGTAAAGTGGGGAAGTTAAGATGATTTATAGGTTCCTTCTGGCTTATGATTCCGTGATTTCTGTTTCCTACTCAGAATCACGTAGTCCATCTACATGAATCAGGTTATTTTCCAGGGAAGCCAGATTCTTGATTTTTGGCTGAAAACCGTATATTCACAAGAGTCAAAGGAAGATGATCATACAATAGTGTAGACGAACAGTGAACGTTTATTATCTTACTGGAAAAAAGCCCGTGATAACTTCGTGGTTGCTCAGTGGTGCTAAACACTGCTTCATTGTTGCGTGCAGACTCGTCCAGCCCTTGCTACTGACCAGACTCTGAGTCTTCAGGAAGACAAACAGGAGTATTGCCCTCTTCAGGCTGTTGGAGGAGATGGACAGGGAATCGCAGCCGTACTTATTAAATGGAATTTGCTCTAGTGTTCTGAAGGGATCTCAGAGCTTCTGTTTTATGCTCTAGCAGTTTGGGCCCCCTATAAAGGTATTCAGCTGGGGTAGCAAAGCAGGGGCTGAAATCATAACTCTTTCCTCAAGTCTGCCTGTGTTGGCCAAAGAGATACAAGCCATTAAAAATCCAGCTCTCCACACGGGGCCTTCTGTAGTTAGTTTGCTGAAAGTCCCCTGTGTCCTAACGGCTGCCTTGTAGGATGCCCTAAGAGTTTGACACGGTGTACCTAACCTAGCCATGGTGGTGAGGATATCTCTCCTAAGGAAATGACTTTCAGCTGAGACCTAGAAACTAAGGGAGGAAGGGAAGGAGAGTGACCCAGGCAGAAGGGTCCAAGGCCCCAAGCCGGGGAAGGACTTTGAGGAAGTGGAAGAAGGTGCTTGTGGCTGGGATGCCGTGAACCAGGACAGTGGGAATGCGAACTCTGGTGAAGTTGTGGTGAGGTCTAGACATGATGGGATTCTGGACCTGACTTTAAGAGCAACAGGAAAGCCATTTCTTTCTAAGGCATTACTTAAGCGACTGACTTGTGCAGGTTCAATTAAACTTGATTATTATCCTCCTTTAATCTAATTCTAGTTAAAGCCCTTAGTCTTTTTTTTTTTTTTTTAAGATTTTATTTATTTATTTGACAGATAGAGATCACAAGTAGGCAGAGAGGCAGGCAGAGAGAGGAGGGGGAAGCAGGCTCCCGCTGAGCAGAGAGCCAGATGCGGGGCTCAGTCCCAGGACCCTGAGATCATGACCTGAGCCAAAGGCAGAGGCGTAACCCACTGAGCCACCCAGGTGCCCCAAAGCTCTTAGTCTTTTTTTCTTTTTTTTTTTTTGACAGGAAGTTGGATTTATTTGTGGACATGAATATGATGGGAAGGGGTAGTGCCAAGATTCTCATGAGTGCAGAGCCCTCCATTTGTCCAAGGGACCATGGTTAGGGATGTATTTGACCCCACAGCCATCTGGGATAAGCCGCTTTTCAGCCATCATGTCTTCAAATTCATCCGCATTGAACTTAGTAAAGCCCCACTTCTTGGAGATGTGGATCTTCTGGCGGCCAGGGAACCTGAACTTGGTCCTGTGTAGGGCCTCAATCACATGCTCCTTGTTCTGCAGCTTGGTACGGATGGACATGATGACTTGGCCAATGTGGACCCTGACTACTGTGCCCTGGGGCTTTCCAAAGGCACCCCGCATACATGTCTGCAGCCTAAATTGGAGATAGCCATGAGGTCAGACCCCAGCATCCACCAAAAAGGATTGTCTCCAAGGTCCCTTAGGGCAACCCATACAATCAACAGGTTGCATACACTACCGAGGAGGCTACTGTTTGCAGCCATGGCACACTGGGCCCTCATAGACAAAGAGCACAGTCGGCGGCTTAATTGGCTGCAGTCCAAAGCTCTTAGTCTTGATCAGGATCATTTCCACGGGATGTGGGCTGAGTCTGGCACCTTTATGTTTCTTTGCAATGCTGTTCAACACACACAACAGAAAACATGTGTTCAAACTCTGGTTTCAGTAAACGAAGGGGATGTGAAGTCTTTGGACCATCAGGGCAGATACTGGCCACAACCGATACATTGCTGGCTTGGTGGGGGGACCCCCCCCCCCCAGCGCCCTGCAAATCCCACCTCCTGGTGTCCTCTGTTGAGTGATAGAAGCTGAAGGTGTGCATCTTACCCACCACTTGGGCTCCCCCAGCTGCCAGTTCAGCTTGCCTTCTCTCTTCTCTGGCATGATGAGCCAGTGGCCTGTCGTTTTAGGGGTGCGCCCCTGGTGTGCCCTTTGCAGGAACAGTGGGTGTGAATCTTCAGCCTAGGGGTGAATATCGAATCGTTTTTTCTTCAAATAGCTCAACATTTTTTTTGCCTTCCATTTTTACTGGGTGACTGGCTGGAATGTTTACAAATAGTTTGGCCAAAGGATTCACCATTTATTTGCTTTTGGAAGGAGACTTCAGAGGAGGGATGAGAAAACCGAGCAAACCACAGAGTTCTATTTTTTTGTTTTTGTTTTTGTTTTTAAAAAAACAAACCCTGAAGATAGGAAAAGAGAGACCTCTGCTGGCCAAACTGAGATAACTCCCTGCCCTTGGTCTGTGACTCCAGGAGAAGCTGTCCCTCTGGTGGGAGCAGGTGTTGGCACTTTAATAGCTCCCTGTTCATTTCCTCAGCCATCAGTTCAGGGGCTTTTGGAGCAAATCTAAGTGACCTGTACTTCACAGCTCGGTCCCGATTACTTCTGTTCCAGTCTCTAGGAAGAGTGTCAGTCTTTTCATATTTCTCAAAAACAAAGCTCTAAACAGCAACGCCAGAGAAACCCCAGGCCTGAAACAGCTCCCACATCTTCTCTTTGTTTTCTTTCTCTTTCCTGCCCTTCGCCTCCCCGCCTCCCCTCTGACAGGGAAACAAAATCAAACACATCTTCCCTCAAAATCGGGAGATGGTGCTGATGGAAAGGGAGAGGGAGGAATTAACCACTTATCTGTATTCTATCCTCCACTGAATATGGCAGCTGGGGGCCCAGGATTGGGGTTACACACCCGAGGGACTCCGTCAGTGGGAGACCCACTGCTCCTCTGGAGAAGACAGAGGGTGGTTATGTAGGAGGAGGGGGGAGGGGTCTCCCTGAGCCCTTTGGTTTGTCTGCAGTGAGGACCATGAGGACCAGGAGGAGTGCCCATGGCCCAAATGCTTTACATAACTTAATTCTGTTTCCTGCTTTGCCTCTTTCTCTACAATCTTAAAACCATCTTTCTCCAGAAAAAAAAAAACAACTAAAAATAGGCCAGCAATTTAGAACAAAGCCTGCATAAAAATAATAGCTACGTGTGTGCTTGCTATTTTATTAGGGTTTTTTTTGTTTGTTTGTTTGTTTTTGGTCTCTGGACTAAGCCGCACCCAGCCCCCATATGAGAAGAGGCTTTCCCTGGGCTCCGTGCTCTCTCCGTCCAAGAAAACACCTTGGGGCTGTGGTGGAGAGCTGCAGAGGGGCCTCCTGGTTCTGGTTTCCACACAATGGTTCCACGTCCTGTCGCCCTGTGTCTAACCTGCTCTCACTCATTCTCCTAGGTTTCACCAACCTTTTCTGCATCTGCTAACACAGGAGCCAATAGTACCAAGTGATGGTCACTTTATGGCTGGCAAAGGACCTTAAATCATCTAGCCCAAGCCTCTCTTTTGAGACAACTGAAGCCCCGAGAGGTTGTCAGCAGCCTAAAGTTACCCACCTCGTGGCTTGCTGAGGCAGGACCGAAACCCAGAGGCCCTGGATTCTGGAGGAGACACTTCCTTTAGGACACCCATGCTGAACTTGCACAGATGTCTGTTGTGCACAGATGGTTCGTACTTTTACTTTCTGCTCTTTCTCCCTGGTTGCCTGTCCATCACCCCCTCTCCTAAGGCCTCCACTCCTTCATACTGCACACAGACAACCATGGGCCAATTACTGTATCCACCAGCCAGCCCTGGGCGGCTTTCCCTTCCTCCCCACACTTACCTCTTCTGCTTGCACCTGGTTAGTGCGGTAACAAATCCCTTGACTCACACATTTACTGAGCAAGGCTCCCAGACCTCGTACCCTTCTCTGAAATGCCTATTGATGTTGGCATTCCTGGGCTGCTAGGTAGTCTTGAGTGTTTTTCATGTATGCATTAAGTTTGTGTATGTCGGAAGTTGCCTTATCCTTATTTTAACCCTCTTTGATTCCTCAGCATAGTACAGTGCCTTGGTCTGGAAACACAGTCCCTTAACCCAGCAGAGTAAATCTCTGTAACTCTGAGAAGGCCAAGTATGGTGGAAAGCCAATTATATAGTCGTTTTAAAGCAGGGCGTCCTTTTCTGACTTTCAGATGATACTATATAGTTTCTAATATGGTGCCCTGGGTATCCTGTTAACATTTGCTAGTTTTGTAGATGACAAATCATCCAACCACAGAACTTCTTCATTCATGGACCTGGCAGTTATTGAAGGAGTGCCTGAAAGTATGATGCATTGCATTAGGCCCCTGAAGGCATTTGAAAAAAAAGTTTGACATCTGCCAATCTGTCCCCTTCTTGCTGCCTGGAAGGTGGATAAGGTGGATGCAACCTGAGGAGGCATCCTTTGTTTCTGAGGATAGAAGGTGCATTGTAGAGCACAAAGATCCAGGAACTATAGGGGGTGCCTTAACAGCTCAGCACTGCTTATCTCCAGAATTCCTTTAAAGAAAAGAAAAATACACTTTTATCTTGTTTAAGCCACTATTATTTCTGGTCTCTGTTACTAGCTGCCAAATGCAAATCTTAACTGATAGAGAGAAGTTCTTGAGGATTTTTGAGCAAGGGACTGATTCTGATTGGTAGCTATGGTAGATAGATTCCTGGCTGGGGGGCCGGGGTGGGGAGGTGTTCCGGGCCATACAGAGATAAAGTGGGCCTGGCAGGTGGATAAGGATAGTGGGGTGAGGCTTTGAATGAGGAGAATACACACATCTTGCAGGGGGTCATTGATTTTGGTTCTTTTCCCCCAGGATACCTCTGCTAAACTCCTGTTATATAGTGGCTACTTAAATATGTACTTCCTGAGTGATTTGCATTGTGCTATTATTGTCAGGTGGCCTGAAAGCTAGGGAGATTGAGAAGATGGGCATTCTTTGTGTCTTAAAAAGGAGCAGGCAAAAGCTGGCACAGGAAAAGCGTATCAGTGTTACAGACAAATGAAGTTACTATGTTTGCTGAACTCCTGCAGGCATTTCCAAGGAAAGGAACTTTTGTTACATGGGACTGTCTAATCAAGATACATTTGAAATGTATCCTCTCCTGGAGAGCAACTGTAAATAATATTTAAAAAATGTATCTTGGAGTAACTTGCAAGGTAAAGATACATTTCATGTGCTAAAAAGCTTCTAAAAGGGGAAAAAAATCTACTTTATTAACTTACTCTCAGCTTCCCATCTTCCTAGTGCACTTTTCCTCTTGAGGTTGGGTGGGTAATTTCACACCTCTTAGATTAGAAGACATTTCATTCTTGTTTAAATAGGTTTAAATAGGCTAAAAACATATGAGAGTGGAGCTGTGATCTAGCATAATATTCCTGTGAACTAGCTGTGCTAACCTAATATCTCGGTCTCTCTGTTTCCTTAAAAATTTGTTGACAATTCCAAAGTTCTTCCAAGCCTGGCTCAAACAGGTAATTGGAAGCCTACTACAAATACCAAGGTCCCTTAAGGCATCGGCCTTCAGCCTTTCTCTCCCTGCGCATAGAAAGGTAGATGTGCCCAGTATTGCCTGAAAATTTTTGCTCATTAATTATGTCTCCCCACTCTTGCCCTCATTTGGAAAAAAATATGTTTGACTACAAGCCATTGGGGGTGCCTGGGTGGCTCAGTTGGTTAAGTGTCCCACTTTTTTTTTTTTTTAAAGATTTTATTTATTTATTTGACAAACAGATCACAAGCAGGCAGAGAGAGAGGAGGAAACAGGCTCCCTGCTGAGCAGAGAGTGCGATGTGGGGCTCCATCCCAGGACCCTGAGATCATGACCCGAGCCAAAGGCAGCGGCTTAACCCACTGAGCCACCCAGGCGCCCCAGTGTCCCACTTTTGATCTCAGCTCTGGTCTTGATCTCAGGGTCATGAGTTCTAGCCCTGCACTGGTCTCCATGCTGGGTGTGGAGCCTCTTAAAACAAAAAAATGCAAGCAACTGAATATTAGGTGTACCTGGACTACCTGTTGCAAACTTCCATACTTTCCTACCAGCTCAATTTTAATAGCATATATGACTGTCCCTCATTTATAGTGGGAAGAAACAGGAAAAAAATGATTCCAAATATTGGGTTTTGATTTACACCTCCCTGAAGTGCCTGGGTTGAATCCCCAGTAGTCTGATAAGCAGATGTTCTCTCTTTACAGTTAAAGAGATAATAACACGAACCAACATTCCTGGAGCACTGTGTGCCGAGTCACATAACTACATTATTTCTTTTAATCCTGATGAAAAATTCTGAGCAACAGCTGTCTCGACGAGGAAACTGAGCCTTGGAGCTATTGTTCACAGTCACATTAAG
The DNA here is from genome assembly GCF_020171115.1 of Neogale vison. Classification (NCBI taxonomy): domain Eukaryota; kingdom Metazoa; phylum Chordata; class Mammalia; order Carnivora; family Mustelidae; genus Neogale; species Neogale vison. The sequence goes on from NC_058102.1 coordinate 56,317,935, forward strand.
CTGCTGAACCAGGGCCCAAATTTAGGTCTCGCTGACTCTTCGTGTGGGTTTAGAGGGCGTTCTGTTATTCTTGTAAATAATCTCAACGAGAACAGGGCCAACTGGCTCAGGGTGACACTTGATTCCAGATCATTCTCTTTTACTTTTTGCCAGATTGGAAGACTGTCTGGTGATTAAATATTTCTGGCCAGCAATATCTTGCCATTTATGGAAAAATGATACCCCCTAATCTTTAATAATTGTTTCATTAAGAACAAAAACAATGTGCCTGCTAAGCTTTGGAATGACTGCAGGAAAATCTCAGTACTTCTTGTACCTTCCTCTCTGTGTCTCCAGGGGCAAGAAGGAAAGAAGAGTATCACTTAGCAAAGTTGCTTTAAGAAGAAGACAAACAGAGGATGCTACTGAGCTATGATTAGTAGATAACTTTCTGTGGCAGGCTACAACCAGCACAGGACACTTTAAGGTCTGGAAACCCCTTCTTAAGGGATAAGACCATTTTATGTTCTCATAAGCTTGGAGAGCCTAAAGGAAGGAGTTTTTTAAAAATACGAGCTTGTCTCAGAACTTCCTTTTGCTTTTTAGTTGCATAGAGAGTCTGGTGTTTCCAAGGCCGCCTTGTAGGTTAGGGAAGAAAACCCAATCCTCTCTTTGCCAAACTTGTTCATGTTAGCTCTCCTACCTCCTACTTCATTGGCCTGGGAAGGGGGAACCCGGCTTGCTTTTGGGGAGGTGTAGCAAGGTAAGAGCCAAGTGATGTTTGCTAATTTTTTTAAATTTAATTTTTTTTTCAGCATTCCAAGATTCATTGTTTATGCACCACACCCAGTGCTCCATGCAATACGTGTCCTCCTTAACACCCACCACCAGGCTCACCCATCCCCCCACCCTGCTTATTTGTTTATTTAGTGAGGGGGTCTCACTAAAGAAGTCATTTCTTTTGTGTGCCTGAAGAGCTCCTCAGGACCTTTTCTCATTTATCTGGGTTTCAGGTGCTATTTTGAAGGTAATTTTGTAGAGAACAGTTCAGGCTTAGGTCTTCTTTTCAACCTGGCAGGCCCTGGAGACACCAGTTGCTTCTTGGGTGGGACTACACCCACAGCTAGGGGAGCAGTGGGGTGGGTGGGCAGAGACAGAGTGGGTTACTTGAAATCTAAGGCAGTCCTATTTGCAACAACGTAGATGGAACTAGAGGGTATTATGTTGAGTGAAATAAGTCAATCAGAGAAAGACAATTATCATATGATTTCACTGATATGAGGAATTTGAGAAACAAGACAGAGGATTATAAGGGAAGAAAAGGGAAAATGAAACAAGATGAAACCAGAGAAGGAGACAAACCACAAGAGACTCTTAATCTCAGGAAACCAACTAAGGGTTGCTAGAGGGGAGGGAGGTGGGAGACATGGGGTGGCTGAGTGATGGACAGTGGGGAGGGTATGTGCTATGGTGAGTGCTGTGAATTGTGTAAGACTGATGAATCACAAACCTGTACTCCTGGAACAAATAATATATTATATGTTAATAAAAAAAAAGAAAAAATATAAATCTAAGGCAGTCTTCCTCAGTGGGCTACAGCAATATCTCAGTGAACCAGGCCATGGCAGACTTGTAGGTAGAGTCATGTCTTTGTGTGGGACGCCTAGCTTATGAGGGAAACTAATAACCTCCAAATAAGGCTGTTGTCAGGAGCCACTGAAATAATGTATCTGAAAGTGCTTTATAAATACATTATTATAATGTGGGAAAATGGTGGCTAAAGCAAGTGTTACAAAATGTCAGCTATTATTAATAAGAGTGCAATTCTGTATTAGGCCCACTTGGAGAAAGCTGATTTATCCAAACATGGGTCGGTGCCTCATGTATTTGAAAAGTGCATTTTTCAATACACTTGTATTTTTGAAAAGTTTTTTTTTAGAATACATCCTCTCCCTACCTGTGATGTTCCTTAGCATCCATTCCCATCACTCCCCACTCTCTCCAATTTGCATCGTCTTTTCATATAAATGCTTTCTTCCATTCAGTTTTAGCAGCTGGAACATGCATTCGGTTTTCTTAGTCGTTCTGTTCTGTGTGAAGTGAACATTGACTATATATTATTCTTTACTTCAGGAACATGAGGACAATTCAAAGCCAAGGGCATGTTGGAACACTGGATAATCTGATGTCACATGGCCCATGCTTGGAATAATAGGTATATTTTCCTCAGGCCTGGCATCTCAGACCTGCTTTGTAGGACCAGTGTCTCATTTCTAAGCACAATATTTCCTAATTACTCAAATGAGAACAAGGTCATGTTGATATGATATAACTGCATTAGTGCTGGGCACGATTTCTTCTCTGGTTAGCTGACTGAATCATCATGATAGCTAATATAACTGTATGAACTGTGGCTCTCGCACCTGGAATGAGGAAGAGTGACCTATGTAGCTTTGATGCTGCTCCTTTGCACAAAGTTCAGGAAAATATCTATCTGAGAGGCGTTCTGTATCAGTTTTCCTTTCTTTCTTTTTTTTTTTTTTTTTTTTGTATATCAATTTTCTTTTTTCCTTCCCTCCTTTTTTCCAATAAAAATATATTGAGCACCTACTGTATGCTAAACATTAGGTATAAAAAAAATCATCCCTGCTCTCAAACCCCTAAGAAACTCAAAAGGGGTGTGTGTGTATGTGTATGTGTGTGTGTGTGTGTGTGTGATCACAGTACAATGAATTATGTATTAACAATAAGATAGGTTTGAAAAACCTTCTGTGAGTGTACACGTGGGAGAGGGAAATTCTGGGAAGGCTTTTGTGGAGCAGATGTTATGTTAACTATTGAAGGATAAATAGGAATTTGCTGGGCCCAAACCCAACAAACAAGAGTAGATGAGTGATTTGTTTGGCTGAACAGACTCTACAAAGGCACCGAGGCGTGGAGGAACATGATGAGGACATATGATGTCTAGTCTGGTCTTGCTAAGCTCGGGGAATTATGATTTGGAGTCTGTGTTAGTAATGCATGGATGCATGGCTCATGGAATTAGACATTCAGTGGGTCTATTTCTGACATTGCCCCATGGGTATGGTAATCATCTGCTACAATCTGCTTTTTGTAGGCAAAGATTATTTTCCTTTTACTTCTTGGTATAGAATTCTGGGGGATCAGTAGAACTCTTATTAAAATCAGTTCTCTGTGTGGACTTGGACAGGAGTGAAACTGAACCCTGAGTTGACTACCAGTTGCCTCCTGCCACTAAATGGGAAATACTTAGAGAGTAGGCGCCACAATAAAATTACCTTACATCATTTGAATTACCTGTTCTGGTAAATAATGCTGGATTTGAAGAGTCACACCAGCTCCTTTTAGCTAGACTAGGATCACACTTAGGTGGTTTCCTCTGTCTCTTTTCTCCTGTGCTTTGATCTATTTCCTACTAAGTGCCTAAAGCAGAGCCTTCCCCATAAGTGAAAGAAGCTCCTGGTCCATTTTACTCTGGGTTTGTAAGGATGCACAGAAAGGAAGTGTGAGAAGGGACAGATCTAAGATAGGCGAAGCCGAGATGGATGTAGTCATGTGGAAGGAACAGTCAGAGGAGTCTCAGGGTTCTTCAGGATCACTTTTGTGTTCTGTTACTGGATGGAGGCAGCCTTGGAAAACATGGTCTCAGGACAGAGTCAGGTGTGGGTTTCAGGTGACTGGCTTGAGGACTCCCATGTGGCCTTGCTAAACTGTTTTGAGAACCCCACTGTGATCCAACACACTTTCACTCAGCCTTCCTTCCTTCCCGCTCCCCTTCCCTCACGGTCAGAGATACATCATGGTTTGACAGCTTCCACAACTTCTCTTGGCTCCTCCTCACTTCCTCTACAGATGTTTACCCTAGTAAATTTCTTTTTTTTCTTCCCCTTTTTTTTTTTAAAAAAAGATTTTATGTATTTATTTGCCAAAGAGAGAGAGAGAGAGAGAGAGGACAAGCAGGGGGAGCAGCAGGCAGAGGGGGAAACAGGCTCCCTGCAACGTGGGGCTTGATTCCAGGACCCTGGGATCAGGACCTGAGCTGAAGGCAGAAGCTTAACTGAGCCCCCCAGGCGTCCCCCTTAGTAAACTTCTTGCGTGTCTAATTCCATCTTGGTGCCTGCCTCTCGGAGGACCCAGCACAATACTGCCCAGAAAGGGCAAAGGAATGCTGTTTTCAGTTCTAATATTCCCCATTACCGAGATTTGCCAGTAGGAAAATGGATCAGAAGAAACATTTCAAAAGAAAAGAAAGAACAAAAAGCATGTCAATAAGTCAAGAGAAAGCTGTTGAGAAGGATTAAGGTTAGATAAAATAGAGATGATAGGGTAGGAGATACAAGAAGATAAAACGATTTAAAAATATTCGACAAGCATGACGCGAAGATGGGTAAAATCAGAATGCACTGTCGTGTGGTGGCACGCTGGCCCCGTAAGGCCTGTTTCGTGGGCAGAACCTTCACTTGTCTCTGCCTGAGGCTCGTAGAATAAAAATCCTCACTTGGAGTGGCAGTTTAGTAACTGAAATTGTCCAGTTTGATGTTTAATCATCTTCATTCAAGTGAAAACCTTTTCTTCTTACCTATTGACGGGGACAAGAAGGAGCCTACGGCCTTTTAAATTCTAGATAAAACCCATACTCTTGTCTCTTCTGCTCATTCTAGTTGCCAAAGCAAGTCACGTGGCCAACTCCAAAGCTAAAATTCAAGGAAACAGACTTCTTCCTGAGTGATAAAACCTGTAAATTACAGGTGAAGTGTGTGGATAGACGGAGGAGCAAGGGTTAGGGCCAGTAATTCAGTCTATCGTAGCGCGGAGGGGAGAAAGTCTCTTAATTAGCTGTGCTTGGCTCCTGTGTCCATCCCTTGACCAACAGTCCCTGAGGCCAGGGTGGGGACATGGTGGTATGATTGGCAACTCTAACAGTTGTCCACTCTTTCTTTCCCCAAAAGAAGGAGATGCTGATCTGGGAAGAAAGGAGGAGTGCTGGAACCAAGATAAGCAATGTCTGCTACTGTGCCTTGGCTTGTTAGTCCTTGTAATCGCTCTCTCACACGGGTCCTACTTTTTTCAGAGCTGAGAAAATCGAAGTTGAGAGAGGTTATATAACTTGCTCAAAATGACACATATGAGTGGGGCGCCTGGGTGGCTCAGTGGGTTAAAGCCTCTGCCTTCAGCTCAGGTCATGATCCCAGGGTCCTGGGATCGAGCCCCGAATCGGGCTCTCTACTCGGCAGGGAGCCTGCTTTCCCCTCTCTCTCTGCCTGCCTCTCTGCTACTTGTAATCTCTGTCTGTCAAATAAATAAATAAAATCTTTAAAAAAAAATGACACATATGAGTGATGGAACTTTTTGGATTAAAAAAATAGAGGTACCGGGACGTGGCTGGCTCAGTCAGTAGAGCAAGGGACTCTTGATCTTGGAGCTGGGAGTTCACAACTCACATCAAGTGTAGAGATTACAAAAAAAAAAAAAAAAAGGTAGCTGGGGAGGGGGTGCGCCTGGGTGGCTCGGTCATTAAACTTCTGCCTTTGGCTTGGACTGTGACTGTGGAGTCCTGAGATCGAGCCCTGCTTCAGGTTCTCTCCTCAGTGGGAAGCTGGCTTCTCCCTTTCCTACTCCCCCTGCTTGTGTTCTCTCTCTTGCTGTATCGCTCTCTGTCAAATACATATATGAAATCTTTCTTTTTTAAAAGATTTTACTTTTTATTTATTTGACATAGAGATCACAAGTAGGCAGAGTTGCAGGCAGAGAGAGAAGGGGAAGCAGGTTCCCCGCTGAGCAGAGAGCCCGATGCGGGGCTCGATCCCAGGACTCTGGGATCATGATCTGAGCCAAAGGCAGAGGCTTTAATCCACTGAGCCACCCAGATGCCTCCATATATAAAATCTAAAAAAAAAAAAAAAAAAAAAAAAGGGGGTCCCTGCTCAGCGGGGAGTCTGCTTCTCCTTCTGCCTCTCCCCTCCTGGCTTGTGCTCTCTCTCCCTCTCTGCCAAATAAATAAAATCCTTAAGGAAAAAAAAAATAGATTTATATATTCTTTTTTTTTTTTTTTAAAGATTTTATTTATTTATTTGACAGAGAGAGATTACAAGTAGGCAGAGAGGCAGGCAGAGAGAGAGAGGAGGAAGCAGGCTCCCTGCTGAGCAGAGAGCCCGATGCAGGACTTGATCCCAGGACCCTGAGATCATGACCCGAGCCGAAGGCAGCGGCTCAATCCACTGAGCCACCCAGGCGCCCTAGATTTATCTATTCATGAAAGCTACAGTAGTCAAGAGAGTGGTGGTATTTATTGAAAGGATAGACACCAAGATCAATGGAACAGAATACAGTGTCCAGAAATAGACATACCCATTTATTGTCAACCAATTTTTAATAAAAGCACAAAACCAATTCATTGTAGGAAGGATAAACTTTTCAGTAAATGGTGTTGAAACAAATAACAACCATATACATGCACACACACGCGCGCGCGCACACACACACACACTGACAAGAAGAGAAGAGAAAAAAGAAAAAAAAAGAGGAAAGAAAAAAAGAAAAAGAATCTTGACCTATACTTTTCACCTTAGGCAAAAATGGATATGCAAAAGCCTCGTAATGGATCATAGACCTAACTGTAGAATGTAAAACTATAAAGCTTCTAGAAGGGGTGCCTGGGTGGCTCAGAGGGTTAAAGCCTCTGCCTTTGGCTCGGGTCATGATCCCCAGAGTCCTGGGACTGAGCCCCACATCAGGCTCTCTGCTCAGCGGGGAGCCTGCTTCCTCCTCTCTCTGCCTGCTTCTCTGCCTACTTGTGATTTCTGTCTGTCAAATAAATAAATAAAATCTTAAAAAAAAATAAAGCTTCTGGAAGAAAATGTAGAAGACGATGTCTGTGAACTTGGATGAGGGAAAGATTTCTTAGATATGACACTGAAAGCACGATTCATGAAAGAAAAAAATTGTTAATTGGACTTCATCAAAATTAACAACGTTTAATGTATGAAATGACCATTAAGAGAATGAAAAGACAGACCATAGTCTAGGAGAAATAGTTTTGAATCACATATCTGACAAAGGACGTGTATACAGAACATGTAAGAATTTTTAAGATTTATCAATGAGAAAACCACCCGGTTAAAAATGGACAAAAGATTCTTTTAAAATTCTCTCTATGAATTTATATATGTGTGTGTGTGTGTGTGTGTGTGTGTATACTTTTAAAAATGATTATATTTAGGGCGCCTGGGTGGCTCAGTGGGTTAAAGCCTCTGCCTTCAGCTCAGGTCATGATCCCAGAGTCTTGGGATCGAGCCCCCGCATCGGGCTCTCTGATCAGCGGGGAGCCTGCTTCCTCCTCTCTCTCTGCCTGCCTCTCTGCCTACTTGTGATCTCTGTCTGTCAAATAAATAAATAAATAAATAAATCTTTAAAAAAAATGATTATATTTATTTATTTGAGAGAGAGAGAAAGCAAGCAAGCAGGGGGAGGGGCAGAGGCAGAGGAGAGGACAAGCAGACTGTGCTGAGTGCACAGCCCAACATCGGGCTTGATCCCACAGCCCGGAGATCATGAGCTGAGCTGAAACCAAGAGTCAGTCGCTTAACCATTTGGATGACACAGGTGCCCCATATATATCCTTTAAGTAATACTTTATTAGTATAATCCAAATTTTCTGCATGACACAGACATTAAGGGGGATAATTTTTAAAATTTCATGCAGTTGAGCAATTTTAGAGGCTGCTTTTGTTATGTATCACATTACAAGGTAAAAATATAGGATGTATAGGTTTTCTGCCTTTCTGATACTTATTATATTTTTTTAGCTAAGCTGTCTAAAAAAAGTAGTCAACATGGATTTAGTTAAAAAAAAGGTTCTTCTGTCTTGCCATTAAATTTTTACTATTACAAAGTTATTTTTATGTCATTTATTATTTGATATAATTTTTAAAATTGTGTTTAAAAATTTTTTTATTTTAATTTCAGTGTTAACATACAGTGTTACATTAGTTTCAAGTGTAAAATATAGCGATTCAATAATTCTACACATAACTCAGTGCTCATCATAATAAGTGTACCCTTAATCCCCTTCATGAATTTCACTCATTGCCCCATCCACCTCCCTTGTGGTAAACATCAATTCTCTATAATTAAGAGTCTGGTTTTTTTTTTTTTTAGTTTATTTTTTTTAAAATTTTTTTAACTGTTATTTATTTATTTATTTTCTTTTTCCAATTTATTTATTTTCAGAAAAACAGTATTCATTATTTTTTCACCACACCCAGTGCTCCATGCAAGCCGTGCCCTCTATAATACCCACCACCTGGTACCCCAACCTCCCACCCCTCCGCCACTTCAAACCCCTCAGATTGTTTTTCAGAGTCCATAGTCTCTCATGGTTCACCACCCCTTCCAATTTACCCAAAAGCACATACCCTCCCCAATGTCCATAACCCTACCCCCCTTCTCCCACCCCCCCTCCCCCCAGCAACCCACAGTTTGTTTCATGAGATTAAGAGTCACTTATGGTTTGTCTCCCTCCCTACCCCATCTTGTTTCATGGATTCTTCTCCTACCCACTTAAGCCCCCATGTTGCATCACTACTTCCTCATATCAGGGAGATCATATGATAGTTGTCTTTCTCCGCTTGACTTATTTCGCTAAGCATGATACGCTCTAGTTCCATCCATGTTGTCGCAAATGGCAAGATTTCGTTTCTTTTGATGGCTGCATAGTATTCCATTGTGTATATATACCACATCTTCTTTATCCATTCATCTGTTGATGGACATCTAGGTTCTTTCCATAGTTTGGCTATTGTGGACATTGCTGCTATAAACATTCGGGTGCACGTGCCCCTTTGGATCACTACATTTGTATCTTTAGGGTAAATACCCAGTAGTGCAATTGCTGGGTCATAGGGCAGTTCTATTTTCAACATTTTGAGGAACCTCCATGCTGTTTTCCAGAGTGGTTGCGCCAGCTTGCATTCCCACCAACAGTGTAGGAGGGTTCCCCTTTCTCCGCATCCTCGCCAGCATCTGTCATTTCCTGACTTGTTGATTTTAGCCATTCTGACTGGTGTGATAATTTTTAATTTTTTATAAACATATATTTTTTAATCCCCAGGGGTACAGGTCTGTGAATCACCAGGTTTACACACTTCACAGCACTCACCAAAGCACATAACCTCCCCAATGTCCATAACCCATCCCCCTTCTCCCACCCCCCCCCAGCAACCCTCAGTTTGTTTTGTGAGATTAAGAGTCATTTATGGTTTGTCTCCCTCCTTAAAAGTCTGTTTGTTGGACTTTTTTTTTCTTTATTTGTTTCTTAAACTCCACATATGAATATCTGTCTCTCTTTGACTGACTTATTTCACTTAGCATCATACTCTCTAGATCCACCCTTGTTGTTTCAAATGGCAAGGTTTCATTCTTTTTTATGAGTAATATATATTACATATATAATATATATTTATGTATGAAGTCTGAGCTGGGCTTTGTGCTCAGCGGGGAGCCTGTGTCTCTCTTTCCCTCTGCACTTCCCCCTGCTCGTGCTCTCTCTCTCTCTTTCTCTCTTTTTAAATATTTTATTTATTTATTTGAAAGAGAGAGAGAAAGAGTGGGAGAAAGAGCACAAGCAGGGGGAGAAGCAGGCTCCTGACCAAGCAGGGAGCCTGATAGTGGGGATCAATCCCAGGACCCAGGTGAAGGCAGGTGCTTAATTGACTGAGCCACCCAGGTGCTCCAGTAAATAAAATCTTAAAAAATAAAAATAAACTGCACTCCTCTTGCTTACGCCAGTGTTCTTGAAAACACTTTCCTAGCTCCCGGCCTCCCCTTGCACAGGTGACTTGACCTCGTTGTAAACCCAGTTTCATGTGGTGTCTGTCCCTGCCTGGAAATCCATGTTCCTGATCTGCTTTTCCACCACCAGATAACCCTACAAACTTGTGCCTGCCTAGACCCCACACTCGCTTCACGCTGACATAAGTTCTTCCTCCCTCTCCTTCTTGCCTGCTTGGAATTTTGTTTTCTGCCTGTGTGCCAGAGGGAAAAAATGTATCATAATGATGTACCCACCATGCCTCCCCTCTTGTCTGCAGGAAGGCTGAATGCTTTGTGTGCTCGGCTCACTCTAGAGGGCTTGTTGAATTAAGCAGAGTGCCCGGCAGGGAAGAGGATGAAAATGCTGAGAGAAGACCAAATTGCTCTCCCTACCCCAGGCTGAGGGTGAACCTTGAAAGAAAAGTTCACGAGAAGGTTGAAGAGGCAGAAGAAATGGGGGAGCTATAGGCTGTAGGGCTTTTGAGGAAAGAGAAACTTGATGCGTATTTAAAAGGAAGGTTTCCTGTATGACCTGTATGGGTATTGTTGTCTTTGCCTCCCTAAGAAGCTGGCTGTGTGGGAGCTTGGAGGCAGTAAGTGCTGAGGTTGGCCTTAAGGCAAGGGCAGGATGACCCCAAACAGCCCAAATAGTTTTAGGTGGGAAGAGTGAGGCAAGGGAAGGCCTCCCAGTGGCATTTGCTCAGGCCTCGGGGACTCTTCAGAAAGCCTGCAGGAAGAAGCTACGCCTCAGAGCAGTCCAAGAAAGAGAGACATGAGGGCTTTTACCTGCCTGCCCCCTCCTGTCTCCATTTCCTTTGGCCAAGGTTTCCCCCTACAGGGAGCTAAACCCCCTGAACTCCCTGGGGGTGTGGTATGGCCACTCTATGACCCCCCTCAGAAAATCAAGTTCACACCTTGCGGCTTGGCTGTTTCACTGCCCTCTGGAAGTGGGGTGACTTGCATGGGTGGGGCACTGACTGCCTGAAAGACCGGAAGAGGAAGTGGAGGGAATCTGAGAAGGTTGGAAACATTTGTCCCTGAAACTGAGAAAAGCTTTTATGTATATCTTGCTCCAAATTGTATCGTCTTTTTTGTTTTTGTTTTTGTTTTAAGAGAGAGGGAGAGAGAGAATCATAAGCAGGCTCCATGCCTAGTACTGAGCCTGACTTGGGGTTCCATCTTGTGACCCTGAGATCACGACCTGAGCCGAAATCAAGAGTTGAATGTTTAACCAACTGAGTCACCCAGATGTCCCAATGAATCATGTTTTTAAGTGCAAAGCTAATAAATGTATGAACTGATGTGTTTTCACAAAAACTTGAAAAACTACTGGGGAAACATTCCCTAATGCTAATTGATAATACCCCAGAAATCTTATCTTTAGAATTCCAGATTATGGGGTGCCTGGGTGGCCCAGTCAGTTAAGTGTCCAACTCTTGGTTTCAGCTCAAGTCTGATCTCAGGATTGTGGGATCAAGCCCAACATTGGGCTCCCCGATAAGCAAGAAGTCTGCTTGGTTTTTCTCTCTCCCTCTGCCCTTCCCCCCAAAATAAATAAATAAATCTTTAAAAAAAAAATCTAGATTATAACCCTAGCACACAGTCCTACCCGGTGGGAGCTTCGACCATTTTGGTTTAAAAAAAAAAAAAAAAAAGTTGTGTAATTACTCAATAATACATAGAGTATTTTTATTAGTTAAAGAAAAAAAAACAAGCAGAAATTGCCCTTCCAAGTGAAGGCAGTTGTTTTAGACTTTTCTCTGCCCTTTCTTAAACTCAGTGCTGAACTGAAAAAGGGCATGATTTAATTGGCAGATTTGGGGAAAATGAAGCGGACATGCCCAGTTCATTCGCATCCACTCTCCTCCTTGGAATCGAGGGAGCACGAGGTCTGCTCTCAGGACAGCCAGACGCCCCCACCCACAAGGAGGCAAGTCCCCTTTGGACGAGACCTGCTGGCTCTCACTCCAGCTGGGTGTCGGGAAGCTCTTCTGACTCAACCCAGCTTTATCAGGAACTAAGTAATACTTGGGCCTTCTTCGTCCACTCCTTTATCTTAATTCTTCATTTGTTTTAAACTCAGAAAAGGAGACAGGGTGCTCTTTATTGGGTTCTGCTTCAGTGTTCCAGCCTGTCGTATGCTGGCCAGAAAGTGGACGTGTAAGAAATAAGGTGCACAATTAGGGAGAAGCCCGTGAATACCCGGGGAGTGACGGAGGCCTCTGGAGTGGCAAGGGTTTGGCCTTGGCCCTGCGGTCTTGCTCCTTAGTGTGCATGCAGGACATTTCTATCTTGGCAGAGTGTATAGGCTTGTATTGAGCCAGGTGGGTTTTCATGGTGGTGCACTTGGCTCTGAACAGTGCGGGCCTGGGAAAAAAGGCCTTGGAAAAGCCACTCTGAATCTCTAACAGGGCCTTGGCAAGGGCACAGAGGCCATAGAGAAGGACTTAGCAGAGGCCAGCAAGCTGAAGAGACCTTAATAAGCAGTTCAAGCCGAGGCAAGGATTCAATTATAGGGAGAGAGAAAGTCTTTTCATATACTGCCCTTTTAGATATTAAAAGAACAGTATTTGCTCTTTTTAAACAGTGGGAGCAGCTGGGTTCTCTTTGGACCAGAGAGCACGGGTGAGAGACGAGTTTTCAATGTGCTAGTACTAGGTCTGGGAGGGTAATATGAACAAACAGTCCCAATTTTAATTCCTTTTTTATGTTGCTTTGAACTATCTTCAAGGGCAAAAGTGGATGGACTAAGTTTGCATTGATGTGGCTCAAGAATCCCTCCCTCTACTTGTCCTCAAGTTGCTAGACGCCAGTTATTTAAATATGATGGAGAAATCCTCCCCAGGTGATGGTTTTCTTAGGCCTAAGCAATTCCACTAGAAAGGGGTGGTGGAAAAAGCCCCTGAAGCACAAGAAGAAAAATGCTTCCTGGTTATTGTGGGAGCTCTGTTACTGGACGGAATTCACCTTCACTGCAATGCTATGGCGCAGGCACCTAAAGGTCAAAATGGCCATGGAAATGAAAAGGTTCTGACCAGCTGGGTGGGAAAGAACAGCTCCACAAATAAGGTCGAATGACTGAAGGTGTTTCTACTGCACATTTCTGCCTTCGCAAGAAGGCACCCTGTCCCCTCAAATGCCTTCCCAGAGGTGGGGCGTCCTGACGGTGGTTCTGGTAAGTGCAAGGTGCCATTGTGCAGAAATTAACCTGTAGCTAGTAGATTTCTCCTAATTGGGTTTTAATTCACAGTGCACATGTTCTGGATTCTTGGTCTCAATCAACTGGCTTCTTGGTGAGGCTGCTATCTTTGTGATAGTCTTTGGCAACCCAAAATGCTGATGCTGGCTATTTTGCTTGAGATACTAGTGAAAAAATGGTCTTTTCTGGCTATGGTATGTTAGAGCTGGTGCTGTATGATCAACTTGCATCTTCTACTAAATCTATAGACTCTAGGAAAGAGTACAGGACAGACTTGCTGGTGTAACTGTCGTTTTCTAATGTAGGGGTCTTGTAGGAGCTGCTGCCCTTCCAGTGAGATCTGGCTTAAGCGGTAGTTACTAAAGATCCTTGACTCAACCCCGACATTGAAATCCCCTTCAACTGAGACAGAGCGGAATAAAAAATTGGGGAAGATGAATTTTGGACCTGAATTTTTTTGAATTTTGACCTACAAAAATAAGATAATTTTATTTTGAACCTTACTTTCTTTGAACTTTCATGTCTCATGATTTGGATTTCATTCCTTGGACCTTACTTTCTCTCTAACCATTTGATCAAAGGAAGAGAAGAGGTTAATGTTAACAAATCTTTTCCCCTCAACATTATTGGCATTTTGTTATTGAGGTTTTGTTGTGCATATTAATATTGGAATCACGTAGTTTTGTCATATGATCCTCTGATTTCCTCTGCCAACAACACGAACAGGCATGATAAAAACAGGTGATAGGAAAATGAAAATTTCAACCTTGGATACAAAATGGCATTGAACTATTTAATTAATGCATTATAGGGAACTATTTTGGAACCTTTTGTGAGTGAAATCTCTTCCCCATCACTGCTCCTGGGAGGGCACCAAGTTGGCGGGTATAAGAGGGAAGGGTGGCCTCTTGAAGATGGAGCAAGACTGTTCTGATAGGCTGCTGGGACCCTCTCTTAATGCTGGGACCCTCTCTTAAGGATGTCAGATACACCTCTGGTTGACAGAGATTTAATGTCTACACCAGTGGTTTAAGAGAACCAAAAAATCAAGGGACTATTAGTGGGAGAATAATTCTCCCAACTTTTGATATTACCTTCTGTCATAGGCTGAGTGGTTCCCCAAACATGTCCATGTCCTAATCCCCAGAACCTGTGAATATGTTACTGTATATCAGAGACTTTACAGATGTGAGTAAGTTAAGATCCTGAGGTGGGGAGGTTATCCTGGATTATCTGGTTGGCCTGATGTGATCACAAAGGTCCTTATAAGAGGGACACAAGAGAAGTAAGAGTCAGAGAGGAAGGTGATGCGATGACAACCAGAGATGCAACTGATGATCATTGGCAATGGAGGAAGGAGACACAAGCAAAGAAGCACAGGCAGCCACAAATGACAAAAAAACCCAACAACAACAACAACAACAACAAAAAACCCTGCCAGCACCTTGACTTTACCTCAGTGAAATGGATTTTGGACTTCCGACCTCCAGAACTACTAGAGAGTAAAGTTGTGTTGTTTTAAGTAACCACATTGTAATTTGTTGCAGTGGCCACAGGAAATGAATACACCTTCCATACTTGAGGGAACTTGACTTAGTAGATCTTTTTTTTTTTTTTTTTTAAAGATTTTATTTATTTATTTGACAGAGAGAAATCACAAGTAGACGGAGAGGCAGGCAGAGAGAGAGAGGGAACCGGCTCCCTGCTGAGCAGAGAGCCCGATGCGGGACTCGATCCCATGACCCTGAGATCATGACCTGAGCCGAAGGCAGCGGCTTAACCCACTGAGCCACCCAGGCGTCCCGACTTAGTAGATCTTTTATGTCCTTGGAGAAGGCGATGTAATCTGATGGGTGAATCTGGAATAATAAATCGGACACGATTGGCTTGTTGCATTCTTCTTCCTCTCTGGGAGCCAGTCAGCCCAAGAAAACATAACATCTGCCTTTTCCAGGGCAGGGCTACACAGGTGCACTTGGGGATGCTGGGGTTGGCTGGTTATATCTGTACAATTGGGTGGTTCAGTATTAGGAGACTCATTTGCCTTTCATGCTAAACTACATTCTCCAGTGGCTTTTTATCAGGAAAGGTGATATTTTGGTTCCAATTGACTGTTTCTTGAATTATTTCTCTCGTGTATAATTCAAGCATGGTAAAAGGGTGAACTCAAAGATAATGGATTGAATAAAAATGATGCAACCTTCTCTTCCAGCTTCAAATTCTGTAAAGAATGGAAAAGATAGATGAAGAAAATCAAACTGCATGGAAAACAAGAGGGGAAACTTTCCAGGGACAACAATTATGACAAAAATGTCTGCATGTCATAGGACCAGGTGAAGAAAGTCTACCATAGCTAAAACTAGAACAGTGATTTTTTTTCTGTAAAATATAGGAAGGACACCCTGAATGCTCATTGCCCCAAAGGGATACATGCTATCAGCAGGAAAATGTTCAAAGTTCAAATAAATTGACCAATTCAGGTACCAGAGCATGAATATCTAGATGGTTTGATCCTTCCTCCCCACCCCTTCAGCCAGATGATAGTCATGGCAGTATCTCTCGCCCATGGGAAGAAAAATGGCGAGGAGGGTGAGAGTAAGAAAGTAAGGAAAGACCCCACCTTCAGGGTCTAGCAGTGTCTGGGAAGAATGAGGAGAACCTGCACCAGAACACTATCTACCAAGGTATAACCAGTGATACCTTCTATCCTTCCTCAAAACAGGTTAAGATAAGTGATAGAATGTAGACCTAACAGGGGATGTCTTCTATAGATATGAGCAAAAAATGAAGAATGCCAAACTTGAAAGAAGGCCACCGTGAAAGAGATGGAAGAAAGGCAACAACAGATGGTCACAATTTCTGAGAAAATGGAGTTAGTAGAGCAAGAGGATTAGGGCTTTACAATAGGTTATGATTTGTGTTGTGAAAGAAATGTGAAGGTTTTGTACACTTAAGTATGAATAAACTGGAGATTATGGAACTTGTTGAAATAATAAAATGGCTAAATCAAGTTTGCTGAAAAACAAATTAACAAACTGGAAAACAGAGCTATGAAATTCTCTATAATTAAGATAAGTGAAAGATACAGAATTCTAATTTTTATCTAATAAGAGTTCCAGGGGCACCTGGGTAGCTCAGTCGGTTAAGTGGCTGACTTTTGATTTCAGCTCAGATCATGATCTCAGGGTCCTGGGATAGAGCTCTGCATCAGGCTCAGTGCTCACTGGGAAGTCTGCTTCGGGATTCTCTCTCTTCCTCTGCCCCTTCCTCCTGCTCTCTCTCTCTCTCTCCCCCTTCTCTCAAATAAATAAATAAATCTTTAAAAAAAAAAAAAAAGAAAGAATATAGAGTAGGGAAAAGAGGCAGAGCATTTAAATAAGTCCAGAAAGAAGGCTTGATTGAAAGCGCCTACAAATAGTATGAAATTTATGAATAGAAGAGATAAGGAAAGAAGCCTTAAAATCTTCCAGACAAAACAAATAGAAGGCCTGCAAAGGAGGGAGACTCAAACCAACATCAGATCTCTCATCAACAGCACTGTATTAAAAAGAAAATCAAAAGACAAGTAGGATGGTGAACCTTATATTAAGATTCATAAACTGCAAATAAAAACAATAATGTGATGCAATTTTTAAGCCAGCTTGGCAAAAATAAATTTAAGTATGATACCAATTGTTGAGGTCATAGAGCCATAGGACCTACTCTGTAGCACTAAGGGAAGATAACTGGTTTGTCCACTTCGGAAAACAATTTGGTCATGTCTGGAATAGTTACAAATGCACATAACGTAGCCCTAGGATTCCACTCTGAGACATTCACTCTAGAGAAAGTCTTGCCACAGGAAGTCAACAAGACTCAGAAGAAAATATTCAGAGCAATTGTTAAAATAGAAAATTCTATTGTTAAAATAGAAAAATTGGAAGCATGCATTAGAAAATGTATTAGAAAAATGAGTAGTTAACTTGGGTTCTTTTCTTTCTCTCTCTCTCTTTTTAATTGTGTTATGTTAGTCCCAATAGAATACATCATTAGTTTTTGATGTAGTGTTCTGTGATTCATTGTTTGTGTATAACACCCAGTGCTCCATGCAATCCACCCTCCTTAATACCCACCACCTGGCTCATCCATCCCCCACCCCCTCCCCTCTGAACTGCTCAGTTTGTTTCCCAGTGTCCATAGTCTCTCATGGTTCACCTCCCTCTCTGATTTCTCCCCGTTCATTTTCCCCTTCCTTCTTCTAATGTCCTCCATGCTATTCTTTACGTTCCACAAATAAATGAAAAGAAGGCCCATATGCAACCCAATGTTCATAGCAACAATGTCCACAATAGCCAAAATGTGGAAAGAGCTAAGATGCCCTTCAACAGGCAAATGAATAAAGAAGATATGGTCCATATACAGACTGGAATATTACGCAGCCATCAGAAAGGATGAATGCCCAGCTTTTGCGTCAACTTGGATGGGACTGGAGGAGATTATGCTGAGTGAAATAAGTCAAGCAGAGAAAGTCAATTAACTTGGATTCTGTTTATAAAAAGATTACTATAAATCAATCTGATGAGATTATGATTAAGCTTGAGTTCACATTCAGCATGGTGATGACTTTCACCAATGTAATGTTGAATGAAAAAAGCAAATTGTCAAAAGAAAATACATTCAGTAAGATAAAATTTATATAAAATTGGAAACAACCAAAAAAAATAATATGTATTGATTCAGGATACATACGAAGTAGATAAAACCTAACGAAATGCATGGAATGATAAGCACCAGATGCAGGACAGTGTTTACCACTGCAGGAAAAAGAGGAGGATGCCATCACTAAGAAACAATAAATCAAAAGAAGAAACTACAGAACAGTTGCATCAGATAATTAAAATCTTAATCAAAGATATTGAAACATATAAATCCCATATATGTTGGGTATATATATCCAACAGGTAGAGAAATACCATTTTCTTTAATTCACATAAAACATGTACAAAAATTGAGCATGTGGTAGGACTGTTTCCCAACAGTATACCCTATAGTATGTGGGTCCTGTATACCAGGGGCCAGAGGTTTGGGGATTATAGCCTGACTCCTACCAGCATCCTAATCTGGGGCTCTAAATTCCTTTTGCCCTCAGGAGATGTGCAAATAACGTTTTCTATATGTAACATGATACCAAAAGATTTGGGAAGCAGATGCTTGACCATAAAGAAAAGCTCAATAAATTTCAGGCCTCATGCAGTGACTACAATGTAATAAAATTAGAAACTGAGGATAAAAAGAACCACCCTCAAATCTCTACACTTAAAAATTAAGACTACAAAGAGACATTTCAATAACTCTTGGATTAAAGGGAAAGTCCAAATAGAAGTAACATTATTTAGAATTGAACAAAAAAGAATACTATATATTAAGACCCATGGAATGGAACCAAAGAAAGAAATCTGTAGTTTAATTAATTAATTTTAAAAATGTAATTATTTATTTTAAGTTGTCTTTCCACCCAGTGTGGGTCTCAAACTCATGACCTCAAGATCAAGAGTCGCATTCTCCACCACCAAACTGAGCCAGCCAGGTGCCCTGGAAATCTGTAATTTTAAATGTACTTTTTTAGAAAACAAGAAAGAAAATAAGTGACTAGACTATTAACCCAAGGAGCTAGAAAAGTAACAAACCCAAAGAGAGTAAAAGAAAGGAAATACTGTAGATAAAATGGGAAACTTGGGAATATACATCTGACTTTTTTTTTAAGGGTTTTTTTTTTTTTAAAGTAATCCCTACACCCAGCCTGGGTCAAAATTTACAGCCCCGACTTCAAGTCACATGTTTCAACAACTGAGCCAGCCAGCGGCCTCCATCTTACATTTTTATTTGCTAACTCTGGCAACCCTAAAATTAATGAAAACAGAAAATGAAGTTAGGTATTTTTTGGGGTGGGGAACAAGCAATTAGATAAACTTTTAGAAAGTTTAATCAAAAAAGAAAAGATAAACTTGACTTTGGGATAGAAAGAGTCATATTATAGAGATTTTTCAGAGTTACTAGAGAATACCATGTGTAATTTGTGTGCCAATATGTTTAATGAGATGGACAATTATTGCAGATAACTTAAATGTCAAAAATTGAATCCACAATAAGTAAAAAATCCAAAATACACCAACAACCACAAAAGAAATTGAAATGACTCTCAAAGGAATACCCACTAAAGAGGTCCATGGTCTAAATGCGGTCTGTGTTTTACAATGAATTCACCCAGGCAAAGAACAGATAATTCCCATCCTATCCAAGCCTTTTCAGAGCACAGAATCAAATAGAAAGCTATTTGACTCTTTTTATAATCCTGATGACAAGGACAACACAACAGAAGAAACAGACTCAGTTCCAAATAGGAGCACAGAAGAATCAATCACTCACTCAACAAGCAAATCTAATTTAGATGTGTTCTGAAAGAATAATGCATCATGACTAATTGAAATTTACCATAGAATGTAAGAATCATCTAAATTAAAATTGTTAACTAGTTTACCACATCAACAGATTCATTTACCAAGTGTTGAATGAGCTCCCGTTACCTACCAGGCCCTGTACTGGGAACTGAGAAAACAGCAGCAAACCAGCAGCTTTAAAAAATGTTTAAGTCGGGTGCCTGGGTGGCTCAGTGGGTTAAGCCGCTGCCTTCGGCTCAGGTCATGATCTCAGGATCCTGAGATCGAGTCCCGCATCAGGCTCTCTGCTCAGCGGGGAGCCTGCTTCCTCTTCACTCTCTCTGCCTGCCTCTCTGCCTACTTGTGATCTCTCTCTGTCAAATAAATCAATAAAATCTTTAAAAAAAATGTTTAAGTCAACTTTATCTGAAACCCTATCATAAGAATCAGAATTCAGTAAATCTTTCATTTGAGTAAAAATGTAATCACTTAATAATAATTTTCTAAACTAAAAATGAGCAAAAATTCAAAATGAGTTTTGAACAGAGACTTTTTTTTAAAGTCTCTAGTTCAGGGGCACCTGGGTGGCTCAGTCAATTAAGCATCTGACTCTTGATTTTGGTTCAGGTCATGATCTCAAGGTTGTGAGACTGAGCCTTGCATTGGGCTCCACGTTGGGCATGAGCCTGCTTGAGATTCTCTTTCCCTCTCCTCCTGCCCCTCCCCCCTTTTATCTATTTCTCTCTTTAAAAAAAAAATAGAAATAAAAATAAAAAGTTCAGCAGTATGTGTGATTGAAAGCTGAATCAACTCTGAGTAGAACCCACCACATCAAGATACAGGGATGGTGGAGTGAAATAGTACACAAGAGAATAAAACAAGGCAAATGTTTTGGTGAATGGGTATTTCTCATTGCTTCTGAAGGATGAGGTAGACTAGGAAAAAAAGGATTGGTAGAAAGGATTTTGAGGGAGTCCATACGGGCTTTCTGGATATACAGGAGGGAGAAGAGGTCCCCTGGACACACTGGCAATGGAGGGCTGTGAATTAGTGAATGAGGCATGTGATAATTAATTCTGTTGTCAGTTTGCTAGGCTGTGGTGCCCAGTTGTTTAGTCAACCACCAGATTAGATGTTGCTATGAAGGTTTTTTTAATTTTTTAATTTTTAAAAAATATATTTAAAAAATAAATTTCATTTATTTATTTGAGCAAGAGAGAGAGAGAGCACAAGCAGGGAGAGTGGAGAGGGAGAGGAAGAAGCAGTCTCCCACTGAGCAGGGAGCCAGAAGTGGGGCTTGTCCAGGAATCATGACCTGAGCTGAAGACAGATGCTTAACTGACTGAGCCACCCAGATACCCCGAAGGTTGTTTTCTCAGATGTGATTTACCTGTATATCAATAGATTCTGAGTGAAACATCTTACTCTCCACCGTGTGGGTGGGCCTGGTCCAATCAGTTGAAGGCCTTCAAAGCAAAGACTGAAGTTTTTCACAGAGGCAAATCTGCCTCCAGATTGTACTGTCTACTCCAGCCTGACTTTCCAGCCTGTCGATTTCACACTCAAAATTGCAACATCAACTTTTCCCTGAATTTCTTGCCAGTCAACTTGCTCCACCAAGTTCAGACTTGCCTGCCCCACAATTGTGTGAGCCAATTCTTTCAAATAAATCTTTCTCTCTGTGTATATCTTATTGGTTGTGTTTCTCTGGAGAGTCCTACTACAGGGCAGAAGAACAAAGTCTGTGAACAAAGGAGAGACTGACTGGAGAGACATGAAAAGATCTGTTCTCAGATGAATCTGTCCCTGTAGTTTAGAACTGTATTGGAGATGACTCTGCCAGAGGGAAAAGTCTGAGCGGTTGCAGGGAGTTTGATTTATGTTTTGGTGCTTTTATCCTCCCTGTGATACCAGCAGCCAATTTCTCAGATTTCTCTTTATCCATTCTTTTCCATCAAATCTGCTTCACCACGGAATCCAGAACTGGACCCATGTGGCTCTTCATAAGCAGCCTCCAGATTTGCTGCTCCCCATGGCTCTTTATAAAGGTGGCATCTTGTGAGGATAACTCCACACCATCTGAATTTCTTAATATGGCTAATCTCTTCAAAAGTTTTACATTTTCCTCCATTTAGTTTAAGTTGTAGAGTGAGCTTCCCTCCTGCCTCTGCAATTGCTTTCTGTTCTGTTTTTTGGTATTTGTTTTTACCTGTAAAATACACCTACATTTTACCATTTGAATCATTTTTAAGTGTGCAGTTCAGCGGCATTAACTACTTTCACAATGCTCTGCAACCATCACCACCACTGATTTCCAGAACTTTCACATCATCCCCAATGGAAGCTCTGCCTCTGCGAGGCAAAAACTCCCTATTTCCCTCTCTTCCCAACCCCTGTAACCACTCTTCTACTTTCTCTTTATGTAAATTTGTGTAGTCTCCCTACCTTATAGAAGTGGAATAATACACGATTTGTCCCTTTTTAAAGTTTTTTTTTTTTTTTTTTTTAAAGTAAACTCTACACCCAACCTGGGGCTCAAACTCACAACCCTGAGGGCAGTAGTCATGCACTCTTCCAGCTGAGCCAGCCAGACGCCCGCCATACTTGTCCTTTCTACAGTTGCTTTTTAGTTGAATAAAAACTTCTCCCAGGCAAGAAAACTATGAAATCTTCCAATAATTGTTGCCCACACCATCATCTCAAAAAACAAAAAAAAAAACAAAAAAAAAAACCAAACTCAGAGACTAGAACCTAGACTCATGTTTTCAGGCAACAAGACCACAGCTGGAAGGTTCTCCAGGGGAGGCCTGAAGCCCAGTTCTGAGGCAATTCATGGTCCCTTTGTAGTGCACACGTTCACTACAGACCATCTTGTGGTGGTTGTTGGTCCACCGAACCACAGCAGACGTCACCCCTCTTCCCAAAACACCCCACAACCTTAGCTAGAGCCAATCCTGCATCGATATCAGTCAAGGGAGCAGGCCCAGGGCTTAGAGAAGCACACTGAAGAACTCACTCTACACTCCCTCTTCTCATCCACACTCTAAACATAAATGATTTGTTTTACTTAACTTTTTACTGAAAAACAAAACAGATTAGAAAACGACACAAAACAAATCACTATAAAGAGAACATCTTTGTTACCACCACCCGAGTCAAGAAATAGAACCTTGTTAGCCACCCCAGAAATTCTTTTATGTGTCTCAGACCCATCTCAACTCCTTGTCTTCCCCCACAGATAACCTTTCTTTTGGTTTTTTGAATTACTTTATTGAGATATAATTCACGTACCATGCAGTTCATGTATTTGAAGGGTGGAATTAAATGTGTTTTTTTAGGACATTCACAGAGTTATGCAACCATCTCCTGACTTTTCTAGAACTTCCTTATACTCAACACATATAGGAAAGGCAGAAAAAGATGTTTGTTCTGTCCCTTAATTTATCAGCTTTCAAGATACTGAATTATTTTTCTTCCATACTGCAGAAGTGAACTAGTTAGTTGAGCTTTTTATTGTTGTTATTTTGGTTTGGGTTTTTGTTTGTTTGTTTGTTTGTTTTAAGTAGGCTCCAGGTTCAATGTGGGGCTTGAACTCAAGACCCTGAGTTTAAAAGAGTTGTGGGCTTTACTGACTGAGTCAGCCAGGTGCCCCTGTTTTGGGCTCTTTTTTAAAAAATTTTATTTATTTATTTGACAGAGAAGACACAGAAAGAGAGGGAACACAAGCAGGGGGAGTGGGAG
Source organism: Neogale vison (assembly GCF_020171115.1). Classification (NCBI taxonomy): domain Eukaryota; kingdom Metazoa; phylum Chordata; class Mammalia; order Carnivora; family Mustelidae; genus Neogale; species Neogale vison. The sequence goes on from NC_058102.1 coordinate 56,341,101, forward strand.
ATGGAGAAGCAGGATCCCTGCTCCCTTGCTCCATGGGGAGCCCGATGTGGGGATCAATCCCAAGACACTGGGATCATGACCTGAGCCAAAGGCAGATGCTTAACCAATTGAGCCACCCAGGTACCCCTGTTTTGGGACTTTTTAAATGATTATATACTCATAGTTTTTTTTTTTTTTAAGATTTTATTTATTTATTTGACAGACAGAGATCACAAGTAGGCAGAGAAGCAGACAGAGAGAGAGAAGAGGAAGCAGGCTCCCCGCTGAGCAGAGCGCCTGATGTGGGGCTCGATCCCAGGACCCTGGGATCATGACCCGAGCTGAAGGCAGAGGCCCCAACCCACTGAGCCACCCAGGCGCCCCTATACTCATAGTTTTAAATATATTTGATAAGTTTCATCTATTGAAAATTATTAGTGAAGCCCAAATTGTCTCATCTTGGCCAGCATTGCCTCCTAGGTCCCTTTGAGAGCTTTCTTGCGATCTGATATGATGAGCTGCTATCAAGCATGTCAGAAACCTTGGTAATTTAAATAATGTGATATTGATGTAGGACCAAGCAAATAAATTAATAGACATATGGAGACTTAGTAAGTCATAAGGCCGTGCAGTAGACATCTGTTGTCCCCCCCCCCAATATTTATTGCATTTTCTCTAGGAACAGTCTCCCAAAGTGTATTTTGGCTATCACTGCTCATTCTTTCAGCCTTACTGAAGTGTGTTGAGAGGGACTGACAGCATCACCAGCTCTAGCTGCTGCCTTGATGGACTTCAGACAATCTGCCTAACCTATCACCTTGTTTAAGTGACTGTTCTAGAGATGGGTCTGACCAGAGTTCACGAAAGGCTAGAAGACATTCACTGGGTCTTCTAGGCTAGGTGTTGGGGTAATTTGCCTTCCTTTTGATATTAAATTTCTACTTCTTACCATACATACATATTATTACAAGAATAATAATCTATTATTCTCTCCTACAGAAATAATAATCTATTATTCTCAGAATAATAATCTATTATTAATTATTACTCTTAATAATTAATTATCAAATTATTAATTATTAACCTATTATTAATAATCTGTTATTCTCAGAATAATAATCTGTTATTCTCTCCTACAGAAATACTCGCCTATATACAAACATACACATGACCACACCCAAGAATAGTCACTGTACCACGATTTGTAATAAACAATTCACTTGAAGATATGATAAATGGCCACCAGCAAGGGAATGGGTAAGTAAATTATGATCTGCTTATAAATTGAGTGACAGCTACATATATCACCTTGGACAAAAATATATGTATATAAGAAGGTCCTGGGCGTCTGGGTGCTCAGTGGGTTAATAATAATCTATTCTTCTTCTAATCTAATCTATTATTAGAATAATTAGATTATCTAATAATCTAATCTATTATTAGAAGACACAGAAAGGTAAAAAGCCATATTGATAGATTGATAATTGGGTCACCTGATGTCAGGACAACAAACACCATGAGTATAATTAAAAGACAAACAACTGGGTGAAAGTAAACATTTCCCATATATAGAACAAGAATTAGTACCCAAATCACTGTGAACCTTCTACATGTGGATAAGAGAAAAGGCAATCCAATAGAAACGTGGGCAAAGGATATGAGCAGAAAATTCACATAAAAGGATACAGAAAAGGGAAAACCCCCAAACATATGAAACGTGCTCAGTTTCACTCATAAGCAAGAAGGTGCATTTTAAATTTAGGGCACAAGTTTCCAAAGCGTGGACATATCATACGTAGTTCAACCATTTCCCTAGATGATGGAATTTAGATTATTTTTAATTTACTACACTCAATGCACAGTGGACATCTGTCTCGCCTCCTTGAATTTATTTCTACTTCTGAGATATTAAAACTTGTAAGCTTAAACCTAGAACATGATAGCAGACATCTTGGGGTCTGGGCCCCAAAAAGAAGTTGTGCAGGATGTGAATGTCCTCTGCAACTTACCATCAGAATGTTCTTTGGATTTTATTCTTAATCATGTGCTTAATCTAATACACTTAGGGACTTTTGGAACTTTTTCTGGTCAGATTAGTTCAAACAGTCAGAAATTGTTCTCTTTCCTTGAAATAAAGCTGATTGAAGGATTACATTGTCTGAATAGCTGTAGGATTCAGAAACTCCTTTATAAAGACTTACTTTATTTTTAGGTTTAAAAATATTCATGATTTCTCTTGGATTAATGGTCTAAACGGGCATGTTTTACTGGGGCCTTCCTTTCTTGTTCATTGTCGCTGTAGCTTGTTTGTTGCTCATTGTACGTACGTTCCAGGGAAAGGAAGTTGTTGACTTTGACTCTCTGCTCAGGAGGGAGAGAAAATATTTATCAAATTCAAAATATGTATGCCTTTTGTTCCAGCAATTTCACTTTTAGGAATCTCTCCTACAGAAATACTCACCTGTATACAAACATACACAAGACCACATCCAAGAATAGTCACTGTACCATGATTTGTAATAAACAATTCAACTGAAGATATGATAAATGGCCACCAGTAAAGGAATGGGTAAGTAAATCATGACCTGCCCATAAATTGAGTGACAGCTACATATATCACCTTGGACAAAAATATATGTATATAAGAAGGTCCTGGGCGTCTGGGTGGCTCAGTAGGTTAAAGCCTCTACCTTTGACTCAGGTCATGATCCCAGGGTCCTGGGATTGAGCCCCGCATCGGGCTCTCTGTTCAGCAGGGAGCCTGCTTCCCCCTCTCTCTCTGCCTGCCTCTCTGCCTACTTGTGATCTCTGTCTGTCAGATAAATAAATAAAATCTTAAAAAAAAAAAAAAAAAAAGAAGGTCCGGGGAGGAAAAAGAACTCACCCCCAGATGGTTCAAATGAAGAGATTTTTAAAATAAGATTTTATTTATTTATTTATTTATTTGACAGAGAAAAAGAGAGCTCACAAGTAGGCAGAGAGGAAGGTGGGGTGGGGGGTAAGAAGGCTCCCTGCTGAGCAGAGAGCCCAATGAGGGGCTCGATCCCAGGGCCCTGAGATCATGACTCGAGCCGAAGGCAGAAGCTCAACCCACTGAGCCACCCAGGCACCCCTTTTAAAATGAAAAAAACCTTTTTTTTAAGATTTTGTTTATTTATTTGACAGAGAGATAGAGAGCACAAGTAGGCAGAGCGGTAGGCAGAGAGTGAAGAAGAAGCAGGATTTCCAGTGAGCAGGGAGCCTGACGTGGGGCTCGATCCCAGGACTCTGGGATCATAACCTGAGCCAAAGGCAGACACTGAAGAGATTTTTTTAAAAAAAGATTTCATTTACTTATTTATTTGAAAGAGAGAGAGAGGCAGATGGAGAGGGGGCAGCAGACTTCCCGCTGAGCAGGGAGTTCAATGTGGGATTCAATCCCATGACCTGGGGATTTGATCTTCTAAACTGAAGGCAGACACTTAACCAACTGAGCCACCCAAGTGCCCCTCAAATGAAGAAATTTCAAGAAAGGGGTTACTTACAGAGGCTGAGCCAACAAAGAAGAGATGGGAAATTCCTACAGATTAGTAATAGTGGAAAGCCATTACCATCCCTAGGGCTTCGGGTACAGGGGAGAGGACATAACAGGAGCCCAGTGACATTTGGAACGATAGAGGCAGGGCCACCAATGGAACTCTAGACAAAAAGGGATGAATCTACTGCAAGAGACAGAGCTGCGGCTGGTGAAAGCAGGCAAAGAACACTCTGACTTCTTCCCTCCTATGCTCTGATCTCTTGCTAGTCCCTCCCATTGGCTGGCCCCAGTCAGAAACATCTGGCAAAGGAGGCTGAGTGAAACCATCCATAGGGGTCAGCCTGCTGGGACACAGAGTAGGACAGAGAGAAAGTCCAAAAAATGACCTACGGGGATAAGAAAATGACTAGCACGATGTTTATGTTATATTTTTTAAATGAAAAAAAAAAAGTTGCATAGCAATATATACAACAGTATGCTACTTTCGTAAAAGAAACTCACAACACATATTTGCATAAACATTAGGTAAGAACACGTGGCAAACTATAAACCTCAGTGTTGCTGCTAGAGGGTGAGAACAGATGGAGAAGGAAAACTTTCTAAATTTCTACATTTTTATATTACATAAACATGTTACAAGAAGTACTTCTTTGGTGGCTAGGGAAATCAAGATAACTATATTTCCCATGAAAACAGAGCATTTTTATAGTTAATGTGAAGACCAAGTAGGAGAACCCCTAAATGATTAATAGTTGACTCCTTCATGGGCACTGCAGAGAGAAACACTCCCAATCCATGTTAATTATTATTAGTATTATTTTTAAAGATTTTATTTATTTACTTGAGAGAGTGAGAAAGAGAGAGAGAGAGAGAGAGAGAACACAAGTTGCAAGGGAGAGGAGCAGAGAGAGAAGGAGAAGCAGACTCTTCACTGAGCAGGGTGCCTCATGCGGGGCTCCATCCTGGGACTCCAGGATCATGACCTGAGTGGAAGGCAGACACGTATGTGACTGTCCCACTCAGGCGCCCCTATTATTATTATTTTTTAAAGGTTTTTAAATTTATTTTTAGCGGGAGAGGAGGAGGGTGGGGCAGAGGGAGAGAGAAAATCTCCAGCAGCCTCCCTGATGGGTACAAAGCCTGATGAAATGCTTAATTTCACAACTCTGAGATCACAACCAGAGCAGAAACCAAGAGTCAGCTGCTCAACCGACTGATCCACCCAGGCGCCCTACATGTTAATTATTTTAATGTTAAAGAGTAGATTTTGTATGCTGTAGTGTTGGTTAGGTTTCTCTGTTATAAAGATGAGAACTCAAAGTCTTTCAAGGAATAAAAGGAAACTAAGGATACACAGATGGCTGATGGAACCCAGTGATGGAGAAAAAGAAAAAGTGAGACTCTTCTCTCTGCCTCCAGGTAGGTCCTTGTCTCTCTCTTGTCCCCGGCAAACACCCCTTCTCTGTTCTTTTGGGGCACATAATAGGCAAAATGTAGCTGACTCACAGATCTGGACTTCCATACTTCAGTTGTGGCCACTGAGATGAACTCAGTTCTCTTTGGGTTCATTTTCTAAACTCCCAGGAGAAAGAATCGGATTGGCCAAGTTTGCTTCAGCTGGGTACCTCTGGTCCAGTTGGCTATAGTCTGGTGAAGTAGGGTCATGTAATGTAGTACAAACACAGATCCTGGAATCTTCTGGAAGGAGATGAAGAGATACTGTTAGACCAAGGGTAGCGGTTATGTTCTTAAGCGACCTGCTACAGTTCCAGACAAGGCAGAGAACATTATAAATTGATGAGTTAAAAATCACTTTTAGATTGTCCCATAGCTGAAAAGTAAAAAAAAAAAAAATTCTGAGGGAGCCAGGACTCAAACCTGGTGCAGAGCTTCTTATAGAATATGCTTTCCCTCTTTTTCAAACGTAATTTAAAAATTTTTTAGTATAGAAAGCAAAGGCAGAAATACTTTTTTAAAGTGCTAAATTTTAGGAAAAGTGGATTAAAAGTTATTTTCTCACCTAATTCAAAAACAGATAGAGTTGAAATCCTACTATAGAAACCATTTATTCATTTTTTTAAAAAAACAAATAACCAGAACAATAGCAATCCACGTTCAGTGTATTGGAAGATACATCCTTGCTTTACTACAATGTTTAATGTGAAATGACTAAATTCTTCTATTAAAAAAATAGGCTTTGAGCAAAGTCAAAAAAGAAAACCAAAATCCAACATTCTCTTGCCTATAAGAGACACGCTAAAAATTAAACCCTTCAAGGAGTCTAAAAGTTGGGGGAGAGCTTAAAATTTATTATGCCTCTGTACATACAAAGCCCAGGTGTTCTAATCCAGGTTGCAATGATTATTGTATATGTGTGAGAACTTGAGAGATAATGACTAAGTTTGGGAAAGGGAGAGACAAAGGTAATAGTTTCCTGGTGTCCTGTCCTGGGAGATAAGAGAATCTTTATGGCTATTGGCAGGGTGTGGACTCAGCTGCAGTCTTTCTGGCACCAGCGGAAGAGGCTTGTGGTAAAGAAGATATGCTGTAATGGAGCCTATGGGGCAAATGCTTCTATGTTAATGAGGTAATGTATGTTTCACCCACGTGATCCCAGGTGGGCTGTGCATGTGTGCACACCTGTGGAGGGGGAAGGAGGACAAAATCAAACTGGCTTCAGGGAGACTGGGCCAACCAAAGAGCTCTCAGTGTCAGATTTGTCCAGAAGAAAAAGTAAGATTATATTTTTTTTTCCAGAAGAAGACAATGATGACAGGTTCTCATTTTATTTTTTTTTAATTAATTTTTTTTTAATTTAAAGGTTTTTATTTATTTATTTGACAGACAGAGATCACAAGTAGGCAGAGAGGCAGGCAGAGAGAGAGAGGAGGAAGCAGGCTCCCTGCTGAGCAGAGAGCCTGATTCGGGCCTCTATCCCAGGACCCCGAGATCATGACCTGAGCCGAAGGCAGAGGCTTTAACCCACTGAGCCACCCAGGCGCCCAGGTTCTCATTTTAAAAATACAATGTGGGGGCACCTGGGTGGCTCAGTGGGTTAAAGCCTCTGCCTTTGGCTCAGGTCATGGTCCCAGGGTCCTGGAATAGAGCCCCGCATCTGGCTCTCTGCTCAGTGGGGAGTCTGCTTCCCCACTCCCCCCCACACCTGCCGCCTGCCTCTCTGCCTACTTGTGATCTCTGCCTGTCAAATAAATAAATAAAATCTTTAAAAAAAAATACAATGTGAAGCAGTGATTTCCAAAATTATATTATACTGAATCAAAAACAAATTGATCAGGGAAACAGAACTGTGCTTCTAGAAATAGATGTAGACAATAGTAACAAATCAATATAAGACAAATTAGCCCATGTATAGAACACATTTATCAGAAAGCATACTATTGTTTTATAAAAGTGAGAAAATTATTATGTAAATCTGGAGAAGAATTAGCTTAACTTTCATCAAGCACCATTATAAACTCCAGGTAGGTCAAAATAGATGAAAACATTTATGGTGGATGCTTTCTTTTTCTTATTTCTCTTTTTCCTTAGGCATCGTTTTCTCTCTCCTCTGACGCCCCACCATAATTTCCTACTGTAAAATTTCTTCTCCCTGAGTATAGGTAGTGTTAGTGGGAGGGTAAAGTTCTGTGACTATCTTGCATTTGGAGGCTGGAATGATTCACTCTCCCTCTCTCTACCCAGTGCAGACAGGGGATGGGCACTTGACCTAAGCTCGGCCAAGCCGGTGGTCTCTCCTAGAATTTTGATGCGTAAGCTGATGCCAGTACAAGAAAGAGCAGTGGTTGGTCAGTGGCATCCAAACAGGCCATTCCAGCTGTAAGACAGCTGCTATCCTTCCAGCTTTGGTTTGGCAGAGCTCCTTGGTTCATTCTCAAGCACGCTCCTGCAGACACATATCAATAGTTTCCAATAGTTTGATTATATTAGCCAGAGTGAGATGATTTCTATATTCCCAGAGAGACTCTAATTCCCGAGAAATAATTGAGGATGAAGAGAGTATATGAGATGGCTTGTGGTGTCGTAGTTCATCTTGGAATATGTATCTCCTCCGCAAGGAAAGCACTCTGGTAGATGACCTGATGGTTTGCATTTCTTCCTCTTGCCTCCCGCTGTGCCAGGAGTTACTTCTTTATCCCATCTTTGTTGGCCATGTGACTTGGTTAACCAATAGAATGTAAGTGGGTATGATAAGTACCATGTCTGAGCAGAAACTTTAAGGATGAGTTGCCAATTTTGTTTCAAAATAGATATTTTCTTGGGCACCTCGGTGGCTCAGCCGGTTAAGCACCTGTCTTCAGCTCAGGTCATGAACCCAGAGCCGTGGGATCCGGTCCCACATCGGATTCCTTGTTTAGTGGGGAGTCTTCTTCTCCCTCTGGCCCTCTGCTGGCTTCTGAGTGTGTGCTTGCTCTCTCTCTCTCTCTCTCTCTCTCGCAAAAATAAATAAACAAAAAACCTTTAAAAAAAAACCACCCCAAAATACATATTTTTTCTTTTATCTACTCCATTCCATCTTGGCAATACTTGCCAAATCCACAATAATCTCATTCATTTAATTTAGTAACCTTCTAACTCATTTCTGGCCTTTTAACTGTGTTTCTTTGGAAACCGCCCTTCATACAACTATCAGTGATGGCAAATCTAACCCTGTAAAGTCACAGATTAAAGCCTTCCCTGGCTCCCTGTCCCCCATGTGGCATTTGAGAGCCATGGGATTTATCTGTACATACCCTCTCAGTCTCATTCCTGGACAGTCCCAGCTTTATGCTTAGCCAAGTGGAATTGTCTAAAACATCTTGAACATTCCTCCATGCCTTTGTCCATTCTGTTCCCTTCTTCCATCCTCTCCCTCCTAATTCTGTCCAAGTAACATCTGTTCAACTCTCAAGTAGATACGCTTCCAGAAACCCCTCCCTGGAACTTCCTAGGCATGCACTTTCACTCTGCTTCCTCAATGCACACACATCTGACACTCTCCACATCAACTTGAAATGATTTGTTCTGTAGCTTTCAGTCTAACATTGCCATTTCCTGGAGGACAGAAATGGTGTCTTATTCAGGTTTTAATCCTCAAAATCTAGCATGATGCCTGGCACACAGTAGGTTTTCAATACACATTCACAAAGGTGAAATAAACCAAGCAAGTGAACCATTATATAAGAAAACTGAGTTATCTTAAATCCTACAGCTGGGATTCCTAAAAGCTAAGGGCATTTTAAAATGGTTCTTCTGGAAAGCAGTATAGTCACGTGTAACAAAAACTACAAAAATGTTCTCCTTCCTTCACTTGGGATTTTCCTATTTGTGAATACTCCCCAAAGAAATAATCCAAATGGGTAAAATGTACACAGATGTTTCAGACAACTCTAGTTATAATTGTGGGAAAAAAAAAAACACCAAACACTGGAAGCTATCCAAGTGTCTAATAGGGAAATGACTAAGCAAACAATAGGATTATTACATAGCTATTAAAAATGACAGAGGTGAGGACTGTGTCAACATAGAGAAGTGTGTATCTGCAGAAACGTTAAGTGGGAAAAAGAACACAGACCGTTTAAACAATAGTGGTTAACGAGAAGTGTGTACATTAACAAACTTCAGAGGCCAGTTTGGAAAAATGAAGATGGCTAGAGTTCACTGGATGTTTTTTTTTTCCCCTGTGCATTCCATGAGTTGATGACAATAATAGTTGAGATATCATTGCAACATAATATTCTGAAAGTCCTCTGGTGTATAGTGATCTAAGTAACCTACCAGCTTACATATTCCAAGAGAGAATTTCATGCTAAATTCTCAAAAAATTATGAAAATAATGACATTTCTTTGAGAGAACAAAATACTTTAGTTTCTTTCTCTCTTTCTTTCTTTTTTTTTTTTTTTGAAGATTTTATTTGTTCAAGAGAGATAGAGGAAGCATGAGCAGGGGGAGAGGCAGAAGGAGAAGGAGAAGCAGACTCCTCACTGAGCAGGGAGCCTGATGCAGGGCTCAATTCCAATACCCTGGGATCATGACCTGAGTCGAAGGCAGACGCTCAATTGACTGAACCACCCAGGTGCCCCTGTTTAGTTTAATTCAACAAGCAATTCTGAGAGCTTCATTATGTTCTAGAGCACATTCACAAGACATTTATGAAACACAAGGACAAAATTCCTCAGATGGATAGGAGTTATTCTTTTCACTTACTTTTATTTGAGTGACTGTACATATTAGGACCTATTAACAAAAGAAAGTTTGAGAGACCTCATAGTCATGAATAGTCTCCAAAGAGGTTCTATGTATAGTGACTGAGATATACTGATAAAGATTAAAAGGAAAAATTCATCATCATATAATTCTAAACTTGTGTTACTTTACCCCTGTAGTGCACTGTGAATTGATATTCTATAAATCCTATGCTTAGTTTGTGAGTAGTAAAATACTGATATTGCAAGATACATTACACTGCAATTAAAAAAAAACCCACAACTTTTTATAACTTGTTTGAGAAATGTTTCATTTTTATTTTTTAAAGGTTTTTTTTTTTTTAAGATTTTATTTATTTATTTGACACAGAGAGAGGGTATACAAGCAGGGGGAGCGGCAGAGAGAAGGAGAGGGAGAAGCAGGATCCCTTCTAAGCAAGGAGCCCAATGCAGGGCTTGACGCGGGGCTCGATCCCCGGGTCCTGGGATCATGACCTGAGCCAAAGGCAGATGCTTAACCAACTGAGCCACCCAGGCACCCCTCAAGTGTCCATTCTTATAAATAATTCAAAGTATTATGTTGACCATTCTCCTATACTTTCTCTTTCTTCATTACAGGTGTGTACTATGATTACTCATGCCCCAAAGAAGATGATCCTTCTGTATACCATTAAAATTCCCCATCCAAGAAATAAAAATTTAATCATAGTTATCTAAACCCCCAACACACAAGAAAATAGCAAGAAAAGCTGGGAACTGAAGAATAGTTTATGGGGTGCCTGGGTTGCTCCGGTGGTTAAGGGTCTGCCTTTGGCTCAGGTCATGATCTCTGGGTCTTGGGATCAAGCCCCACATCGGGCTCCCTGCTCAGTGGGGAGTCTGATTCTCCCTCTCCCTCTGCCCCTCCTCCTGTTCATGCTTGCTCTCTCCTTCAAATAAATAAATAAAATCTTAAAAAAAAAAAAAGACTACGGTTGTAAGTAGTAGCAAATGGTGTTGTGTTGATAAATACCAAGCATAGTTAAAAAGGTGGGGAATTTAATTGTGTTTCAGAAAGAAAAGGCTGTTAAGACCTTCTAGATGAATTAGAGAGTTGGGACAATAATTATTTAAGTGAAAAACCAACTTGCCCTTCCTCATTGGAAGGTGCAAGAACGAGAAGGATGATGTATTTGAGGTTTCCCGGCTGAGCTTCAGCCACTGATCTGAATGCCCCAGAAAGCAGCCACGGAAGCTATACGCCGTTTCCCCCTCCTGAATTACCCAGATAATTGCCCTTCAGCCTATGTTCCACTAACCTGGGACTAAAATCCATTCACTTAACTATTACATGGGCCACAATTGCCACTTCAAATGAAAACCCAGGAAGCCAAATCACAGCTGCTGTTGAAAATGTATAATTAGCTCCTTGTGCAGCCTGACCCCACTGATTTCTCTGACGTATTTGGCCTGCCATGTGCCCTTTCTGAGACCTCCAGCATCTTCTCCACAGCTGGAGATGCCCGAAACTGCACGGAGCACTTCCTGTGGGTGTGGCCTTACATTCTTAAGGCTGCACGCTGAGTGGATCGCGTTTCAATCACGCAGCTTCATCATGCTTTTTAAAATACAACAGTGGACTATGAGTGGCTATATCAGACATAAGAGGGTTCCCGCCTTTCTTTTTCTTTTTAAAAAATGATTTTGTAATGATGTCTTCTCGAGAAACACTATAATTGGTCAGCCTAGGGTGCGTTTTTTATCCTCCCATATAACGTCATTAGCTATTCTCAGGAGAGGAAAGGCAGGGTATGCCCCCTGGGAGAATGACAACACTTGTTTCAAGTTGGGGAAGAGCCTGTGGGTCTTTTCCTGCGTTTGGGGGAAAGCGAACACACAATGTTCGCTTCCTAAATACGGGATGTGCTGTGTGGCTGGCAGGTCATTTTCCACCATGTCACATCCTTCTGGTTGAAGGCAGCAGGGGCTAGGACAGGAAATGGCAAATTCTCAGAATGAGACAAGGCTTTCCCAGGGCAGTCATTGGTTCTCTGGGACTATAAAACATGCTCATCCAGAAACAGCCTCAGCTTTTTCTTTCCTGGAGATAGCCAGAAGTGAATGGTAAGTGGGGGAGGCGAGAGGGATTCTGTCTAAAAGACAGCCATTGGAATTGTAATCCTGGGGTTATATCTTTGGTCCACTACATATTTTATGTGACCTTTCCTCATTTTGCTAAGAGGTGTCTTTACCTGGGAATGTATCACTGGTGGATGGGATAACCGGGGCATGCAAATAAAATTAAGACCAAGGAGTCAGGAGACCAAGATTCTAGACGGTTCTGTGAAGAATCAGCTGCATCTTGAACATGTCTGTATTTCGATTTTCTCATCTTTCAGAGGAGAATAATGATTCTGCTCTGATACCTCACAGTATTGAAATGCTCTTTTTCTATGGCTCATTTGCACTTTCGAGAAGTTCCTAATAATGAGGAGTACAATGGATATGAAGGTGGGACTCTCTAGCAACTAGGAAGGAGGTACCTTTACCCCAGAAACACAGTTCTCTTTCTTAATCATCTTCAGTTGACTTCAACTTGGTACGAGGTAGCCCTCGGTGAGTTGTTAAACAAAAATGTTGGGCACTTTATTTTATTCAGCCATTATTCATTTTTAAAGAAAGATTTCATCATAAACACAGTGGTATTAATTTAATGCAATTTAGTTTTAATTGTGCACCCACCAAAGAGTGAGAATAGAAAAAATTGCCCAAAGGACATCTTAGGCTTGATTCTAAAGTCAGAGCCTGGAAAAATAACAAGCAGGAGAGTCGCTTCAGAGAACCGTCTAACTTAGAAAGATTAGTTTCTTACATCCAAGAGACGGTATGATTTTTGAGTTTTGGGGGGGCTTGCCTTTTTCTCTCATCAGAGGGGGAAAAAAATGTCTTGCCAGACTCCTAAGATCCAGGTCTTCATGTAAGGAATGGGGTTTGTGAGCTGGTACAACCCAGCACCTGCAAAGTGCGATCCTTCCAGCAGAGCAGAGGCCTCAGTGTAGGAGTAGATTTCCAGAGCCACCACTCCCTCCTCCCTGAGCTTATGGAACAGTTAATCAAGTGCACCCTTAGTGCTCCCCCGGAGAGAAGCGCACCAGAGCCTCCCTCCCGCTTGCATGTGCGTTTTAAGGTCCCGAGAACTTGTGTGGCTCCTTCCAGATTCCAGAACCTGTCTGCGAGCTCGAGACGCAGGCCTCGCCGGGCGGGGGCCTGTTTGTTTCCCCCCCGGCGCCGCCGGGGCTGTCCTGTCTAACCCGGGCGTGCGGGAGGCGCGAGCTGGGCGCGGGTGGGCACGGAGGCTCCCGGCTCTAACTGCGCTTCTGTGTCCCCGCAGGGCATGGAGCGGCTGGCGGCCCGGGAGCTGCAGGGCGCCGACGCGCTACGCCGCTTCCAGGGGCTGCTGCTGGACCGCCGCGGCCGGCTGCACGGGCAGGTGCTGCGCCTGCGCGAGGTGGCCCGGCGCCTCGAGCGCCTCCGCCGGCGCTCCCTGGCGGCCAACGTGGCTGGCAGCTCGCTGAGCGCCGCGGGCGCTGCGGCCGCCATCGTGGGGCTCTCGCTCAGCCCGGTCACCCTGGGCGTGTCGCTGGTGGCGTCGGCCGTGGGGCTGGGGGTGGCGACCGCCGGAGGGGCCGTCACCATCACGTCCGACCTCGCCCTGATCTTCTGCAATTCCCGGGAGCTGCGCAGGGTGCAGGAGATCGCCGCTGCCTGCCAGGACCAGATGCGCGAGATCCTGAGCTGCCTTGAGTTCTTCTGCCGCTGCCAGGGCCGCGGGGACCGCCAGCTGCTGCAGTGCGGCCGGAACGCCTCCATCGCCCTGTACAACTCTGTCTACTGCGTCGTCTTCTTCGGCTCACGTGGCTTCCTCATCCCCAGGCGGGCGGAAGGGGCCACCAGGGTGAGCCAGGCCGTGCTGAAGGCCAAGATTCAGAAACTGGCGGAGATCCTGGAGTCCTGCACCGGGGCCCTGGACGAACTCAGCGAGCAGCTGGAGTCCAGAGTCCAGCTCTGCACGAAGGGCAGCCGTGGCCGCGACCTCAAGATCTCTGCTGACCAGTCCGCAGCGCTGTTTTTCTGAGAACATCCTTTCCCCTCATGACCGAGGCCAGAAACCATCCCCATGGGATGCTCCAGATTTGTAGCTCCCTCAGGAAAACAACACCAAGTTGGACGAGGAGCGGAATGCAAAGGATGAGAAAGACTGTTCTTGAAACTGGGGGGAAGGAGGGAGTGCTCAGAGTCCTTCTTTTCCCATCACCGTGGCATCCTGCCTGGGGTTGTATGCTAGGGACTTTTTACTTGCCTAATCCTATGGGCTCTGTGAACTGACAGCTCTTGTTCCTTTATCAAAACCGTTCAGTTGCCACACTGGTGGGCACCCCTGTATTAAAGTTGACTCAGGGTCCTTGCCCCAGCCCGGGTGGTTTGTGTGAGGCTGTGTGTGAGGCCACCCTCTGGGGCCTCTCTAAGCCCCACTAGGCTCTGAGGTCCTCAAAATGAGGAGGAGACACTAACTTTTAAAACTTCTCTTCCAGAGTTTCTGAGTATAAACAACTCCAGAGTCCGGAGCAAATCAGGTCCCTCTGAACTGTGTGGCAGGGTTCAGGACCCAAGAGGGGCCTCTCCCATTCACACACTCTTCCCTCCACCCTCTGGGTGCCTACTCTCAAATCCAGCCTGGGGCAGGGTGGGTATTTCTGAAGGGCTTCATAGCCAGACCTCCGGATATTCTGGGAGGGAAACCAAGTAAACAGTCATCTGAATCCCACCCCCTTGCAACAAGCCGCTAAGGCCAAGGACGATGAAGTGAGGCACAACCTTCCTTACCCGCATCCTAGTGCACAGAAGAGAGCAGTGGCTTTGAGTTAGTCCTGGGTTTATTACAGGCTCTGTCACTACTGTGAGACCTTGGCCACTTAATTTCTCTGAGACTTGGCTTCCTGGTCTGTGAAACAGATGCTAAAGTCATCCTGTTTTAAGGTATTGAGATGAAGTGCCAAGCACAGTGTCTGACTCGGGAAGTGTGTGCCCCCCTCCCTCCGCCCCCTCCAACTGGCAACATTAGCATCACCTGGGGACTTGGTAGAAAGGCAACTTCTTGGACTCAACAGTCGGCTTAAGGAATCAGAAACTCTGGAGGTGGGACCCAGCAGCCTGTGATTAAAACAAGCCCACAGTGGAATCCTGATATCCACTAAGTTTTGAAGAGCACTGCAACAGATGTTGTTGGTTTCTGATCCCCTGGTGGGCGTTCATGGTCTCAAGGCCTCTCCAGGGGCTCCATGGTCTTCAGAGTCATTCACAGAATGTCAAGGACAGACAGAGTCCCAAAAGTGAAAGAAAGAATCTGTGCAGGATCTGTCAGGGCGTCGTGGGGCAATTCCCCACCCTGCGAAGTAAGGGAAATAACAAAATGCCCCTCTAGAGGGCAGTGTTGCCCACTCATTGTAGGAACTGGTACACAAAGGACCTTGAACTTAATGCAAATTGACCTTTGTTACCTTCTCTGAAGGCTGCTGGGCCTTGTATTTTTTTTTAATTTATTTTAAGTTTGTTATTTAATTGCTGTTTATTATTTGCATTTAATTGTATTTAATCACCATGCCACGTTTAGAAAATAATAGGAATAGCATGTTTCTGATTGGGAGGCTGTGGAGGCTCTTTTTAGGAGATGACCCTGAGTTTTGCCTTCCTAAGGTGGGGCATGAGTTGGAAATAGCATTGCTCTCCTTGAGTAAGTCTCTCTCCAGAAGAGGGGGAATTTTATTTCCTAGTGATCTGAGCGATCCTTTTAGGTAAACGTGGGAAGTTCTAAATAGAGAGACCACGGACGAATTTAGGCTTCCCAATGGAGGTTTGACTTGCGGGCTATAGAAAGGATGCAAGCATATTTATCCTGAAGGTACTTCGCCAGCAAATAACACTTGACCCGAAAGCGAACCTATTTTGTTCGGGGAGGAAAAGAACCCATTAGAGGCATGAGAGGGAGGCACTCAGACCAGGGCAGCCTCATGTCTTGTGACCTTATGTCTTGTGACATTATGTCTTGTGGGTGATAGGCAAATAGCTTATGTGTTGATGTGTTACATTTTCACTTTGGGTGCTGTAGGGAATCTGCAAGCTGTCTCTAAGAAAATAGTTATCATTTCTTCGATTTCCATTCCTACAACCATAATGTTGAAAATATGTTGAAAAGCCTTTGGGAACCACACACCCATGTGGTTAACATGCTTTAAATTTACCCAGTCTACCCCCATGTTTCCCAGTGGTGGCAGAGTGTCTGAGGAACTGTAATCTCAGCGCTGGGGAGAGGGCTTAGTGGTTCTGTGTTTTTATTTCTCCTATAAATTGCAGTTGATCCTTGTTTCTTTTGAAGCTGGCACTGGTTTCTTTTTAAACTGTATCATTTCTTAGACCACCTTGTACGAATGCTAGCATTTTAGATCACCAGAATGTACTTTACCTCGTTGTCTGGGTTGTGTCTCAAAGGCACAACTACTCCCTGACTCCATCTTTTATTAATGCTTAAGTTTGCATCATAGTCTTCCAATGGGTGGGTTGTTCCCTAGAAATTAACTGGGCATTTCAGGAAGCAACAGGAGCAACAGCAGCAGCAAACTTTTCCTATCATTAGGGTATTTGGGGGATATCAAAGTCATAAATTCCCAAAGTTATCATTTCAGTGGCCCCCTTTACATCTAAGGAAGAGTGTCTACTTTGGAACAATACTTTGCACATTATAGGAGCTCAATACATGCATTTAAATAATTTAATGAATTGCTTAGCTATAGTATTAGAATTTATTGGTAATGAAATGTTATCCATACTTTTCTGGGTCTGATATAAAAAGTGGAGCCTCTACCAGGATTTAGCCAAGTCCAGTTAAATGGATCCTAGAGACAAATACTTATTTATTTCTTTTGAGGGAATGCAAATAAGGCTTTTCCTTAAGGCCTTCATTCTGTAAACAAACAGATTGAAATGGTATGTTGCAAAAGGAAGAAGAGAGAGGAGTATTTAGATTACAAATGTTCTTCAGAAAAATGTCCAAGCTTGAAAAATAAAAATTTTGTTCTAAGATTTAAGTGCTTCTGTTAGTTTCTTGGGTTTATAATAGTTTGGATTGTTTTTTTCCACAAAAAGGAGGTTCATTTGGTTCTGCATTTCAAGGATTTAGTAAAACAACATTCTGCTCTATGAAAAAAATGATCCTTAGCAAACATTCTGATCTTCATTGCTCTGATGCCTTTGCCCTCAGGCATCTGTCATTTCCAAAATGGCAATTGTCATAGTGGAAAGTAGTTACTGGGAAAAAAAAGAGAAACCAGCCTAGATCAGATAAAGCAAACAATCAGTCAACTTGATATATTTCTCATTCAAAATCTTAGTGTGAAAAGGAAGTAAAGGGAAGTGAGACATCGCCATAAAACACTGTGCAGAGATTAAGTGGGGATACAGTTAAATGCAGCAATTTCTGAACTCCACATTTTTTCCCACTATAGCAAAATAAGTCCTTTCCTTTCATTGAAAAAAAAGGCTCATTCCACAAACTTCTTGACCTTTCTGTAATTAATTACCTAATCTCATGTCTACCTGCTGTAAATTAATAACTTTGAAAAGGGGCAGACGTGTAATCATGTTCACTTAGAATATTCAGTGTTGAACTGTATAAATGAAATTTTAAACCTTTTTAAAAAATATTTTATTTATTTATTTGACAGACAAAGATCACAAGTAGGCAGAGAGAGAGAAGAGGAAGCAGCCTCTCCGCTAAGCAGAGAGCCCGATGTGGGGCTTGATCCCAGGACCCTGGGGTCATGACCTGAGATGAAGGCAGAGGCTTTAACCCACTTAGCCACCCAGGCACTCCTATAAATGAACTTTTAAAAAGTAATCAACTCCTGTTACAGGAATTCTCTTATTATCCAGAAGTCTCAGTAGTTTCAAAACCTTTGGATATAATTGCAACGTAGGAAGCAATTGAAAGGAAACCTAGAATTGGCCAAACCAGTCTTCACAAATCCCAAACACTAGAGAGAGGCAGAAAGGAAGAGTGAAGGCAAAACTCCCCCAGAAATTTCTAGGAGACTTCGCCTTGCAAGTAACTGATCTTGACCTTGCAAGACCTGTGGGAAACTGTAGTATTTTTAGCTACCAGTTCACTATTCCCAATATACCTAGGATTCAGTTTGTAAGGAAAAAGAGGAGGGTGGACATTGAGTGGGAGGTCTGGCAATCCAAAGACTGTGGTGGTCGCTGCAGTCTTTTGAGAACTTCTGGCCTGGATGTGATCTCACTGAGCACCAGCCTCTGAGACTCCACCTTGGAGACTCCCCTGGGTCCTCTGAATGTCTCACTCTTAATGACCGTGCAGGGAGGGGGAAATTGCTGATTTGGTGGGACTGTTTGCAAAGTCCAGCTCTGGGATCTTATCTTTGCTGAAGCATATGGCATTCCTGTTGTGACAAGTGTCCCTTTAGTGAATTGCAATAAATCTCTCCTTGTTGAGTTGACAGGAGGTTGGGATGGTGCCTTTTGCTCCTGCCAAACCCCTATTCGAGAAGGTAAACCCTGCTGTGGTCTGGAATAGGACAAAGAGGGAGCCCCAAGATCTGGAAATAATCCCTTAGCAACCAGAGACATGTTTAGAGGGGGGAAATCATGCTGATGAAGCAAGACCACTGCAGGGGCAAAGAAGGAACATTAGGGCTCCTCTGCACCCCCAATCCTGACTGGCAGTAGCATTAAGTCGTGGAGAGAAGGTCTTCCAATGTGTTGTTGCCTGCACAGGTAAAACTTGGCTATACCAAGCCACATCTGCAAAGAATGAGGTTTAATCCCATTTTGCATTTCCAGTGTAAGCCCAGGGCTGGAAGTGCAGGGAGGCCTATGACCTGATTTGCCCTAGAACTTTAGTAATGATTCAAAGCCAAAGTCCTCTGGCTCCCAAATACACAGGGATAGCCACAGTATGGCTTGTTCCAGCATTTGTGGGGATGCAGTTGCCAAATTTACTCAAGTTCTGTAAACGGAGTCAGGGAGGGGAGATGATGTCTCACATCTTTCTTTTAGGTTAAAATGTCTTTTTTCCAGGCTCCCTGGTTGGCACGCAGACATTCATTCTGCCTTCCTCTTGTTATTAAAATGATACTCGTGAAACGTTGAAGAACAATACTTTTCTTAGTGCTTAAATAAAATGACATGTAGATAATAAATATAAAAGATGTGGATATTTAATGATAATAATAATTACTAATATCGATTGAAAACTTTCTTGTTCTAAGTACAGTTTGACATGTATTATCACATTTACCTTACAAAAATCTTACGCGGTGGACAGTAAGATTATCCCATATTATTAAAGAAAGTAAGGATGTGAGAGGTTGTACAGCGTATATTAGTAATAAAAAATAATAGCTCACGATATTGACAACATTATGAACAACAAGCTGAATGATTCATTCATTCATCCAGAAAATACATGTTGAATACTAACCTTGTACTAGCTACTGTCATTTGTGGGCAATGTAGACAGAGTTCTAGATCTTACAGTGCTAACAATCCAGTAAACTAGGCAGGACTATCTTATGCCAGCAGGTTATTCAAAAAAAAGCTAAAATGCAGCTTTGCACAAGACCAGTATTTGTCAAAAACAAACAAACAAACAAACAAAACCAACAACCAAACCAATTTGGGTGTGATTTGAAAAGGATCAAACTTTAGCTTAGATCATAAACACTTGCGCACAGTTATTTGTAAAGCTCTCCCAGATGTCTTAATCATGGAATCATGGCCATATTCTTGTGAACAAAACGTCTAGAATGGAAGGACATGCTTAATAAGAACTTTCTGCTAACCGCTGATGTGCTGGGAAGGCATCGTCAGACACCACACAGACATGCATTGAGAAATGACTGGTTCAACAGGCCTTTCCAGATCTTATATATATAAAAACCTCTGAAAATGAAACTTCTGGAGGGTCATTCCATTGAAACCAGCACTGACCCTCCTTGTCGGCTTTCTTCCCATTAGGGGCATGTACTCAGTTCCCTTCCAGTGGTATGGCCTCATCCTGCTGGGGGCTGGTGGGAGAGCTGCTAGGTGTGAGAACGAATAAGACCTTAGGTATCATGAAACTATTCAAAATAATAACGTTTTGTGGATGATTTGTTGTCATTTTTAAAAAAAGATTTTATTTATTTATTTGACAGAGAGAGAGAGACACACACACGCACAGTGAGAGAGGGAAAACAAACAGGAGGAGTGGGAGAGGGAGAAGCAGGCTTCCCGAGAAGTAGGGAGCCTGATGCAGGGCTCGATCCCAGGACCCTGGGATCATGACCTGAGCTGAAGACAGAGGCCCAGTGACTGAGCCACCCAGGAGCCCTGATTTGTTGTCATTTTTAACTTTTACTTTATTTTATTTTTTTTCAAAGATTTTACTTATTTATTTGACAGTCAGAGATCACAAGTAGTCAGAGAGTCAGGCAGAGGCAGAGAGAGAGGAAGGGAAGCAGGCTCCCCTCTAAGCAGAGAGCCTGATGTGGGGCTAGATCCCAGGACCCTGAGATCATGACCTGAGCTGAAAGCAGAGGCTTAACCCACAGAGTCACCCAGGTATCCCTGTTGTCATTTTTAAAAAAGCTTTTATTATGAGAAAGAGAGCTCAAGCATGAGCAGGAGCATGAGTGGGAGGGGGGGCAGAAGGAGAGGGACAAGCAGACTCCCCACTCAGTGGGAAGCCCAACACAGGGCTTGATTCCAGGACCTGGAGATCATGACCCAAGCTGAAGTCAGATGCTTAACCAACTGAGCTGCCTAGGTGCCCCTTCATTGTTGTTTTCAAGACTTTAAGTATCTCCATGGGGCACCTGGGTGGCTCAGTAGGTTAAGCCTCTGCCTTTGGCTCAGGTCATGATCTCAGGGTCCTGGGATCGAGCCCTGCATAAGGCTCTCTGCTCAGCTGGGAGCCTGCTTCCCCCTCTCTGCCTGCCTCTCTGCCTACTTTGATCTCTCTGTCAAATAAATAAATAAAGTCTTTAAAAAAGAAAAAAAGACTTTAAGTATCTCCACACCCAGCGTGGGGCTCAAACTCACAAACCCAAGACCAAGAGCCATGTGCTCCACAGTCTGAGCCCGCCAGGCCCCCTTGGATGATCCAGTTCTGCGTCGGGCTCCCTGCTTGGTGGGAGTCGGCTTCTCCCTCTCCTCCCTGCTTGTGCTCTCTCTCCCTATCTCTGTCTCTCTCAGATAAATAAATAAAATCTTGAAAAAAAAAAACAAAACCCTCTAAAAAATCTTTAAAAAAATCTCATATAGACACAAACACCAAAAAAAAAAAAAAAAAAAGAAAAAAAAAAAGAAAGAAAGAAAGAGGAAAGGTTTTTTTTTTTTTTTTTTTGTGATAAGAACTTTTAGGATCTGCTCTCTTAGCCAGTTTCTAACATCTCCTACAGCAGTGTTAGCTCTAGTTACCATGTCTTCCATTACATCCTGGCTGCTTACTTATCTTATAACTGGAAGTTGGTGCCTTTTGGTTATTTTAACCCAATCTCCCTTCTCCTGCCCTGTGTCTGGTGGTCACAAATCTGATTTTTTTTTTCCTATGGGGTTTTGTTTTTGTTTTTGTTTTTTTTAGATTACACATGTAAGATCACACAGTATTTGTGTTTCTCTGTTTGACATATTTTACTTAGCATATGCCCTCAAGATCCACCCATGTTGTCACAAATTGATGGATTTCTTTCTTTTTTATGATTGAATAGTATTCTGTTGAATATATCCACCACATTTTCTTTGTCCATCAAGCCTGGTGGTTTTGAATGAGCTGGAGAGAAGAATGGGACCATTGTGAGAATCTTTGCAAGAACAAACGTTTGCAAGACCTTTAGTGATGAGAAGCAGCAGCAGAGAGGAAAGGCAGTTCTGTGCTGCACCTGACGCCCCACCTCCCTGGGCTCTTGGACATGTTGGGCTGGCCTCAAAAACCCAAGCTCAGCCCTAGGTCAGCATTGAGTCATAAATCTGTGGTGTTGACAATGAACTTCCTGATCTCTGAACACTTTCCTCCCCAGAGTGGCCTCCTTTATACGGGGTGTTTTCTAAAGAGGGGAAGACCTCGGAATGGTCTGGGGTATCATTTTCCACTTTTCTTGCATGACCCACTCCGTAAGATTTCTCATGTAGTTGGTGATCCCCATTTCCCTCCCAGGACAGGACGGGAAGACATGGTTTCTTCAGTGCGCAGGAGTTGGTAAGACAGTTTTCCTCTGTGGACCACAGTCAAGTTGGACCTTGTTTTCATACTCCAGCGCTATACATAGAAAGCTGTTAGGCTTCTCCTCTCCTTGCCAGGGATGACCAACCTGGGCCCCGGGTAATAACCTGTTTCCAGAAGCTCAGTCTAGTTCACTATTTCTTTTACATATAAGCATCTAACCTCTCCATGTGACAACGGCTGCTTTGTCTTTCCTCTTCCTCATTCCTTCCCAAACACATCACACACCCACAGACACGTAGATATTCATTCATTCAAAAAAGTATTTATGGAGTGCCCACTATATGCTGTGTATTTTTCTAGGCAATGAGAACAGGGTAGTGGATGAAATCTCCAATTAACTCTACTATCGTGGAACATGTAGTCTAGTGATGGTAGGGAATGCAGGCATAAGTGAAGAAGGAAATATCTTATTTATGAGATATTGTGTATTTGTTTACTATTGATACTGTAACAAATTACTTCAAACTTTGTGACTTAAAACCAAACACATTTATTTTCTTATAGTTAGAAGTCTGACACTAGCCTCACTGGGCTAAAGTAAAGTTGGGAGGAGGTGCCTGGGTAGCTTGGTGGGTTGGGCATCTGCCTTTGACTTGGGTCCTGATCCCAGGGTCCTGGGATCAAGCCCCATGTCTGGCTCCCTTCTTGGTGGGGAGTCTGCTTCTCCCTCTCTCTCTGCCCTGTCCCTGCTCATGCTCTCTCTTTCTGCTCTCTCTCTCTCTCAAATAAGTGAATAAAAAATAAAGTAAAATAAAATGAAGTAGCTGGCAGGGCTATGATCCTTTCTGGAGGCTCTAAGGGAGAATTGTGTTCCCACATTTTCTGTCTTCTAGAGGCTGCTGCCTTTTCAAAGCCTGCAATGAAGAGTTGAGTCTTTCATCCATCACACCATTCTGATCTCTTCTGCCTTTTCTTCCACTTTTCTGGACCCTTGTGATTACATTGGGCCCACCTGGACAATCCAACATCATCTCCCTATTTTAAGGTCAGCTGATTAGTGACCTAAATTCCATCCGCAACTTGATTCCCCTTTGCCAAGTAACAGAACGTGTTTATAGACTCTGGAGAACAGGAACAGGCACATCTGTGGGAACCATTATTCTGCTTATGGTGATAAGTTCCATGGAGGAAAACAAAGCAGAGCCAAGGGAGAGAGTGCAGGGGGATGAGGCTGTGAGGCCTCAATGACAAGGTGACCTTTGAGTGAAGACTTATAACTGGTGTGTGGGAGAGAGCCATGTGGGCACCCGAAGAAAGAGCATGCCAGGCTAAGGGACCAGAAAGGACCGAGCCTCTGAGGCAAGCTTGCTGGATGTGATTTCAGGATGGAGAAAGCTCAGCATGGCTTAGTGGTCCAGGTGAGGACGGGCGGCATGGGAGATGAGTTCAGAGGGCAGTGGGGCCCATGGGGGTAGGACTTTCTGGACTGTTGTGAGGATTTTGCCTTTTAGTCTGAGTGAAATGGAAATCTTTGGAAGGTGTCAAGCAGAGTCTGATCCTAAGTCTGATCTGATCAGACTCATGTTCTAAAAGGATCCCTTTGCTGTTATATGGAGAGTTCCTTGCAAAGGGGTGAGAGTAGAGTGAGGACTGATTAGGAGGCAATTGTAGTACTGCAGGGGAGAGATGCTGCAGCTGGCAGGAAAGAACAGGAGTGAGATTCCAGATATGTTATGAAGCTAGGTAGACCAACAGGACTTGCTGATGGATTGGTTTTGGGGGTGGAAGAAAGGACTTCTGGCCTGAGTGGTTGAGATGGATGATGTGGCCATTTCCTCCCCTGGGGACAGATGTGGGTGGCACGAGTTGTGAAGTGGAATCGGGAATGTTCCATTTTAGACACATGAAGTTTGACACATGGAGACATTTAAGAGGAAAGACTAGACCATTGAAGAAATGAGTCTGGACGTTGAGGACGTTAGAGAAGATTTATGAATGCGAGGATTCTTAGCAAATGGGTGATATTTGGGCCATGAGACTGAGTATGATACTCTGGGAATGAGTAGACACAGACAATGTAGGGAATAGCTCCAAGAACTCAGCCCTGGGTCTGCCAGCATTTAGAATGAGGAATGGGTGGGGATGAGGGGTCGCTATCTAGGAAGACAGAAGGAGTGGCCAGAAGGGCAGGGAAGAAACCAAGAGTCTATATGCCTTGGAAGCCAATGAAAAGGATTTCTCAAGGAGGAGGGAGCCAAAGCTGCTGGAGAACCGAGTAAAATGAAGAATGAGAATTGGCCATTGGGTTTAGCAGCATGGAGGTCACTCATGGCCTTGACAAGAGAAATATCTGTGGAAACAATGGGACCAAAAGCCTTACTGAAGTGGGTCTCCAATCAGCATGTATAGACATCTCTCTTGAAGGATTTTGCTGTCAAGAGGAACAGACAAGTGAGCACTAGCGGAAGGGGATATGGGACCATGAGAAATATTCTGTTAGATAAAGAGAAATCAGAGGGCCTATGTGCATGCTGTGAGAATGATCCTGGAGAGAGGGGGAAAAGGGAATGGTGCAGGAGAGGAAATAGAGGCTTTAGAAGATTTTTATTTTATTTAATTTTTTAATTTTTTATTATTTTTTTAATGGAAAACACGTTTTTTAAAAAAAAATTTTTTTAAATTTACTTGACAGACAGAGATTACAAGTAGGCAGAGAGGCAGACAGAGAGAGAGGAAGGAAAGCAGACTCCCTGCTGAGCAGAGAGCCCGATGTGGGGCTCAGTCCCAGAACCCTAGGATCATGACCTGAGCCGAAAGCAGAGGCTTAACCCACTGAGCCACCCAGGCGCCCCTAGAAGATTTTTTTTTTAAATTTTATTTATTTATTTGACAGACAGAGATCACAAGCAGGCAGAGAGGCAGGCAGAGAGAAAGAGGAGGAAGCAGGCTCCCTGCTGAGCAGAGAGCCCGATGTGGGGCTCGATGTGGGGCTCGATGTGGGGCTCGATCCCAGGACTCTGGGATCATGACCTGAGCTGAAGGCAGAGGCTTTAACCTACTGAGCCACCCAGGCACCCCTAGAAGATTGTTTTTGAGAAAGTAAGAGGTTGGGGTTGCCCTTCAATTGCAGGGATACTGACAGCACATGCTCAGAACAGGAGGGAAGGTGGAGCAGGCAAGTGTTAAGTTTGGCATGGGAACTTGTGGAAGTTCTCTTCATTTTCCCCCGAAATAGGAAACAGGGTCACCGGGTGAGAATGACAATGGGAGGGGGCACTGGATGGTTGAAAGGATGTTTAGGCCAGTGGGAGAGACTGGGGACAGACACAGGAAACGTGCTGGGCTCCCTGGGCAGCGAGCAGCGCCACTTACAGGGGGTTGCTGAGGAGCATGTTTTAATTATGTCTACATGGTCTCTTCTCTTTAACAGCTCTGCTACTTAAAGTTCCTAGATGCAAACAACAGAAGCTCTTCCAGCTAATTTAGCAGAAAAAAAATTTATTAGAGCATACTGGGAAGCTCACAGAATCTCCAAGAAGGTGCAAGTAAGTCTTGGGGGTAACGCAGTTGGGACAACACCCAAACCCCATGACGTCATCACGTGAGCAGAAACTCCACTGCTGCTGTCACTAAGCTAGGACACCACAGACGGCAGCATCTGGACACCAGAACCTTTGACACTGCTGCCCCTAGAGCTGGACACCTCGGCCAATGCCAGGATCCACTTGCTTGCATCACTCTGTTCTGAACTGAGCCCTGACACAGGTGTCTGTTTGGTAGAAACTTGTGCCCTAGGTGTAAGGGAGCGTGGGCAAGTAAGGTTCTGGTTTCTACTTAAGGAGAAGGAATTGTGCCAGGAAAACATTGTGAGTCATTGGATAGTTGTTGAAAAGATGCTGGACTCTCACTGAGGATGAGAAACGTCCAGATAGCAGTTGATGTTTTACTTTATGTTTATTTATTTCAAACAGTTAGACATTGAACTCATTATACTTAAATTCACATGCTTCTATTTGAAAGAGCAGCTGGAAGCTGCTGTATGTTATTATTTCATTGTGGCAATGGTACCTGGATTGCCAAGGAATTATAAAAACACCTCCATTTCCAGCATTTTTTAAAAAAAAAATTGTGTATGCAGGGGCGCCTTGCTGGCTCAGTCAGTAGAGCATGTGGTTCTTGATCTTAGGATTATGAGTTCAAGCCCCCTGTTGGGAGCCTACTTAAAAAAAATTGTAAAATTGGGCATGCATTAAAAATAAAACACTTAGGTAAAAGGCATAGGAAACAACCAGGAGGCCAGGAAATGAGACATTAGCTGCCTTTCCTTTATCACCCAGCCCACAGTATGAATGAACTGACCTTGAAACGTCAGCCTTTGTGGTTCTCTACCTGAGGATTATAACATAACATTTGAATTTCCTGCTTGTTGTTGACTTGGGGTTAATTCCATCCTTTATATACATTTATTTACATCTTAGAATATTGTCCTCTGCACTGTAATTCTCAGTCTGAGGCACCAGATTTCTTCTGGTCCCTGACAGAGCAATCTCTTTTGGGAAAGATCCGAGGAGGGTAGTAGATCAGACCAAGGGGTTCTGGTTAATGTTCAAGGGGCCAAATGCAGAGTTGGCAGAGCAGTTGGATTTACTGCCACACTGAGCGAGCTGCTCCCAGCCAGTGCTTACGGGGTGGTGCCCATCACGGGAGTGGCTGCCTGCAGTCTTATTAAATTGGATTCAGAAACTCCCGTGATCCATATAATTAGTAAATAAGTAGGCTTTGGGGATTTATTCATGCTAAGCTCACTCATAGGAGACTAATCTACAAACCAGTCTCATTTATTCATTGGGCAACTACCCGCTGAATGCTTATTCTCTCCCTGGCACTGGGCATCACAGCAGGGCAAAGCACAGTGTGGGAGCTGCCCTTCTAGTGCATATTGTCTCCTGGGAAATCACACAAAGAGAAAGTCCTTGTGGACCATGGTGGGAGGGTTGGGAAGGGAAAAGCAGGGGAATTCAAGACAAATTTTGGTATGGAGTCTGTAGGACTTGCTGATGTGGAGCCCAGAGGAAAGGAAGAATTAAGACAAGGAGGACAGAGAGGGATGATGGTGTGGAAGAGACATCCAGATGCTAATGGTTTTTGTTTTGTTTGTTTGTTTGTTTGTTGTTTTTGTTTTTAAAAGGATTTTATTTATTTATTTGACAGAGAGAGATCACAAGTAGGCAGAGAGAGAGGAGGAGGAGGAAGCAGGCTCCCTGCCAAGCAGAGAGCCCAATGTGGAACTCGATCCCAGGACTCTGAGATCATGACCTGAGCCAAAGGCAGAGGCTTAACCCACTGAGCCACTCAGGCACCCCAATCAATGTTTTAATGTTCATTGGGAGATAAGGCCAAGTTGAGATTCAAAACCAATTATCCACAGAAGAGATGCCCTTTGGGGTATGTAGACTACCCAGGAGACAAATAATTTGGCTTCAGCTAATTGAAAAATTTAAGGGCATATTACTTATATTTCTATCTCCCTTAGCCGTATTAGGGATAACACACATGATACAGTATGGTGGTGAGAGTGGGAGCTCTGGAGCCAGTCGGCTTGGGTTCAAGTCTCAGTTCCTATAAGAACCATTCTCTTCTGAACATGACCTTACTCCCTTTATCTGTCCACATATTTGCCTCCCTTCTGGGGTCTCCTAGAAAGTTTCCAGTCCGTTTCTTCTTGCTCAAGCCGGACACTGGGAATCATCAACGTGATGACTGGCCTTCATTTTGCACATTAAATCATTCATGAGGATTTCTCTAGCCTCTTCACATGCTTTGATTTTGTCCATTTCTCTCCACCCCCACTGCCCCTCTCTGGTCCAAAACAACATCATCTTGGGCTTAAACACCTGGTAACTGGTGTTTCCGCATCCCTCCCCCAACCCAGTCTGTTCTCCACTGCAGCTGACTCAGTGATCTTTTCAAATACATCTCTGCCTCAATCTCTTCAAAGGCTTCCTATTGCGTTGGTGGTATAGTGGTGAGCATAGCTGCCTTCCAAAGGCTTCCTATTGCCCTTGGAATAACGTCTCAAATCCCAGATCCTTTACATGGCATATGGGGGTCTTAGATAGTCACATCCCTATCTCTATTGCCAGCTTCATTCTTAATCACCATCTTCTTTTTTTATTTTTTAAAGATTTTATTTATTTAATTGTCAGAGAGAGAGGGAGAGAGAGCGAGCACAGGCAGGCAGAGAGGCAGGCAGAGGCAGAGGGAGAAGCAGGCTCCCTGCCGAGCAAGGAGCCCGATGTGGGACTCGATCCCAGGACGCTGGGATCATGACCTGAGCCGAAGGCAGCTGCTTAACCAACTGAGCCACCCAGGCGTCCCTTAATCACCATCTTCTAATCACTATAAGCTTCCTCTGATTTTTTCCACTGCAGGGCCTAACCTAGGAGATTCTGTCTTTAAGCCATTCCCTATTCCCCACACAGCTGGTCAATTCCAGGTCTCAGCTTAAAAGTCACTTCCACAGGGAAAACGTCCATGATTCACAGAAAAAGGTTAAGTGATGCTCTTGCTTTTCTCCTTGGTACCATTCATCTTACTTGTGATTACTTTTCTGTGTCTATCTGTCCCTCTTGATTGTGAATATTTCTTTCTCTCTTCTTCTTTCTTTCTTTCTTTTTTTTTTTTTAAGATTTTATTTATTTATTTGAGAGAGAGACGGTGAGAGAGAGCATGAGAGGGGAGAAGGTCAGAGGGAGAAGCAGACTCCCCATGGAGCTGAGACCCTGATGCAGGACTTGATCCTGGGACTCTGGGATCATGACCTGAGCCAAAGGCAGTGGCTTAACCAACTGAGCTACACAGGCACCCTCTTTCTTCTTCTTTTTAGAAAATATTTATTTATTTTAGAGAGAGAGAGAAAGCAAGAGCATACATTAGAGAGAAAGGGGGAGGGGCAGACGGAGAGGGAGAGGGAGAACCTCTAGTAGACTCCCCACTGAGCAGGGAGCCTGACATGGGCCTCTATCCCAGGACACTGAGATCATGACCTGAGCCGAAATCAGGAGATGGACAGTTACCCGACTGAGTCACCCAGGCGCCCCTATTTCTTCTTATTTATTTAAACAGGCTCTCTCCCCTACTGGAGCGCAGGTTGCATGCTTAGCTCTGGATCCTGATGTCTGGCCCAGGGTCTGACATAATGTTTTGAAAAGGGTTTTCTCCCTCCCTTTCCCCTTCCTTCCCCCTTCTCTTTGCTTAGCCAACACCCCCTTCTCCCACTCCCTTAAACAATCCTCCCATGTTGTAAAAAGTGATAAGATACTACAAGGAATGTTGAAAGGTCAGTCTACATGCTAATAAGGGATTGTAGTCTGGCCAATGCCGATGGTCAGTCTACATGCTAATAAGGGATTGTAGTCTGGCCAATGCCGATGGTCAGTCTACATGCTAATAAGGGATTGTAGTCTGGCCAATGCCGATGGTCAGTCTACATGCTAATGAAGGATTGAAATCTAGCCAATACTGTCTGTTTCCCTTTTGTTAACGACCAATGAAAGCAACTTCCCACTATGTAAATAAAGGATGCTGAGCGAACCAATCAGGGGTATTCCCGCGCGCCAAGTATGCCTTTACATTCAAACCAGCCAATGAAAACTTTGTAACCATGCTTCTGCTTCTGTACGTATGCTTTCACTTCCCCAAACCCCATAAAAAGGCCCTGAACAAAGGGCTGGCGCGCGAGTCCTCCTAAGACTTGACCGCCCGCAGGTACCTGTGTCTACTCAATAAACCTCGTGCTGTTTGCATCTGACCAGTGGACTCGGCTCGGTTTTTGGGTCCGGGGGTCTCCTCCTGAGAAGGGGTCCATTCCGGGGTGCTTGGAGCCCCGGGGGGATCTTTCAGTTTGAGACTATTTGTTGAACAACAACAAAGAAGAAACAAATACAGATTCCTCTGTATTTTAAGAAGTTTTTCAAATCAAAAGCAAAACGAAGACACCAACAGTCAACTGGGACCAGTGATCTTTCTTCCTCTAGACAGGGATTTGTTACATAACTAAATAATTTGCATGTGAACTCTCTTTCTTCTGGCCTGTTCTGTTTTTGCCCTTGTTGTAACAATCATGTGTCTCTCTTGTCTTGAACATACACATTTATAGCAGATTTTAATTCCTAAGTTACAGAGAATTTTCTGACTGATTACATTTGGCACTGGTTCCTTCTTGACGAATACAGAACACGTTCAGGACAAAAAGGGAGCTTTCTCCACGACTGGCTACAGGAAAAGCAACTTCTGGGAGGATCTTCGGCAGAAAGTAATGAACAAAGGACTCTGCATCTTCTACAGAAGTCTTGCCCATAAGTTTGGGGACTCACTCCACATTTGGTCCAGGATCCACTGCTGTCCTGACTTGCTCATGCCCCAAAATGGCTCAGGGTCACTGACCCACTGAAGGCTTCATCATGGTCCTTCCCTTATGTGCCAAGGGCAGGAGCCACAGTGCCTGGAGCCCACCATATTTTTAGTGGTCCACAAAAAAGGTTTCAACTTCTTTTAAAATCGAAAGGACATGGGGGTGCCTGGGAGGCTCAGTGGGTTAAGCCTCTGCCTTCAGCTCAGGTCATGATCCCAAGGTCCTGGGATGGAGCCCTGCATTGTGCTCTCTGCTCAACAGGGAGCCTGCTTCCCCCCATTTCTCTCTTTGCCTGCCTCTCTGCTTACTTGTGATCTCTGTCTGTCAAATAAATAAATAAAATTTAACAAAAAAAAAAAAAGAAAGGACAAACAAAAGAACTTTCACATCAAAGAAACTTTCTTTTTTTTAAAGACTTCATTTATTTATTTGACAGACAGAGATCACAAGCAGGCAGAGAGGCAGGCAAAGAGAGGAGGAAGCAGGCTCCCCACTGAGCAGAGAGCCCGATGCGGGGCTCGATTCCAGGACCCTGGGATCATGGCCCGAGCCAAAGGGAGAGACCCTAACCCACCGAGCCACCCAGGCACCCCAAAGGAACTATTTTAATATGGTAATATTTATATATTTGTCTTTATACTAATGCAGCCTTAAAGTATAATTTTTAGGAATTGTTTTGTGGGAAAAGGGTCCTATGAAGGCAGGAGTACTAGGGTCTGTGAAAACCTTTCAGAGTAAGGTGGTGTCCATCCCTTTGCCCTCTCCCTCTGGAGCCAGTGTATTGTTTCAGTCCTGCTTTCCCCCCTCATCATTTTGAGTGTTTATTTGGATTTCCTCTTTAACCTTCCTCATTGTTCTAAAGTACAGGATATGACACTGCTCAGTTACTAGAACAACTTCTATAATATCCATGACTAGAATATAAATATCCAAGTGACTCCACATCGTAAAAAGCAGACAGTCCTCTCAGCTGGTGCCGCCTCTCCCCTGTGGAAACCTCTGGGGTCCCCCTGCCGGTCTGACATGTATCCTGTCCCAGGCGTGAGTGCTGGGGGAGGCCCAAATCTTGCCCACAGGCCTTGTGCCCAGAATGGCGCCACCAGGCTGCTGTTGGGGCCATTGAGCCCTGTCTTCTCTTCGTCCCTCTGTGCCTCGGGGACACTGGCACCACAGGAAGTCTTAAAAATAGCTGATGTCTGAATTATCCAAGAACAAACAGAAACGGTTTGGGCTTGGCTGGAAAGGGCAGTTTATATTATAAGGGCAGCTGAGTCGTTGAAATCCGTCCCCCTTCAGAGCAGCACCAAAAATCTCCTGTGATTTTTTTTTTTTTTTGTCCCTTTCCTGTCACACGTTTTAACAAACTCTGGGGAAGTTTAGACCCCATATGATATGCAGTTTTATAGTCCTTCCAATTGCTTCCATCTGGGTCTCCTTTCCAGGCCTCTAGCTTCCCTCCTTTACCGTCAGGGCTTCTGGCTTCCCTCAGCACTTTTCATTGCCCACTCCCCTCCTAAATGAAACCGGAAAATGAGTCTAAGGGAAGCTGTAGAAATACTTTGGCCCCTCTGTCGTTGTTAGAGAAAACTCTGGGGCGCCTGGGTGGCTCAGTGGGTTAAGCCGCTGCCTTCGGCTCGGGTCATGATCTCAGGGTCCTGGGATCGAGTCCCACATCAGGCTCCCTGCTCAGCGGGGGGCCTGCTTCCTCCTCTCTCTCTCTCTGCCTGCCTCTCTGCCTACTTGTGATCTCTCTCTGTCAAATAAATAAATAAAATCTTTAAAAAAAAAAAAAGAAAAAGAAAACTCTGTGTGGCGGTGGGATTTGGAGTGTGATTCCGCAGGAAGAAAGATGCTGAGACACGGAAGCTGATGTTCTCTGTGGGGAAAAGCGCCAGCCAGGCCCTGGAGGCCTGGGTTCTACCCTTGTTTCCTGTCACCTTGCTGTGTGACATCCCCTGGTCTCGAGTTTCTTTCTCCTTTGTCCAACGACGAGCACAGCATTTCCAGCACGTCTACCAAGCACAGCACAGAAAGAGGAAGAGCTAGAGTTAGTATGAGAGACTTTCTTCAGGATAAGTCAACTTCTCCTTATCCCAAAGAGTATTACCCACTTGGAGCTCACCCAGGCTGGCCCAATTTCCCAGTCCTGGGAAAACAGAGAGGGTGGAGGTGTAGTGGGCTGCATGAGGAACTGGCATGCTTCAGACTGTGTTGGCACAAGCATGGGCTGATTGAACCCACCTCAGCAGGGTGACCGGTTGTCTTATACAGTGTGTGTCTGCTCTCCTTTCCTTTAACTTGGAGAAACGGTATAAAAAGACCGAAGGCCCTAGTATACTCTGTAGGAGGTGATCACAAAGCTAGAAACGATTTCACTCCCTGAGGAAATAACCAGTGAAGTTCCTTTTGATCTGCCGTCATACTTGATTCCGATGCTTCGCTGAGTTGTCATTGATCCAGGCGGTGCTGATGGAGCATCCATTTTGTGTCAGGCAGTATGCTTAGAGCTGGGGGCAGGAAGATCAGCTCTTGCTTCCTACATTCTCTTTCTATCCTTTCCTCACTACGATCTGTCTCTGTAAAGAGTTAAAGTGATATTTTAAATACGTAGATCCTTCTCTTCCCTGCTCCCAACACCTTCCTTTTGTATTCAGGATAACACCCACCTCCAAACTTTCTTACTGGAGGGCCCTACAGCTCTACAGGGTCTGACCTGAGACCACTTCTCTGACTGCACCCTACCTGTTTTTGTTGTTGGGGACACCAATGTGATTCCTAAATCAGGGCCTTTTCTCAGCCCTGATGGTGGTGGTGGGGAGGATCTCAGGCACACCAAGTTGAGCTGACACTTCTCAGTTCAAGGCACATTGTCGTCAGGAGTTCCTTCTTTTTGCTTTGTATATGTATTCTCTTTTATTCCCAGCTCCCCAATTCCCAATTTTATCCCAATTCCTCTAGCTCCATTGATGATCTATCTCTAAAGTGTATCTTTCAGTGTGTATGTGCTCCAGCAGAAAGTGATATTTTGTGGACATATATTTTATTTTATTTATTTTTGGAGGGCATATATTTTATTTTATGTTATTATTATTTTTTAGATTTTATTTATTTATTTGACAGAGAGAGAGAGACACAGTGAAAGGGAACACAAGCAGGGGGAGTGGGAGAAGGAGAAGCACGCTTCCTGCTAAGCAGGCAGCCAGATGCAGTGCTAGATCCCAGGATCCTGGGATCAGGACCTGAGCCAAAGGCAGACGCTTAAGGACTGAGCCGCCCAAGCACCCCAAGGGGGGGCATATATTTTAAATGTACTTTGTATATTGTATACTTTTCTCACTCTGCACTAGGCCTTTGAGATCCAGCCATATTGTTATAGGCACATTGCCTCACACTGTGAACACATTTTAACTATTCTTTGCACTTGCTATTCCTTTCATCTGAAATAGTTCTCCCCTGGGTCCTTGAAGGGACTTTCTTCTTCTCATCAGTGAGATCTCAGCTCAACTATCACTGCCTCCCAGAGGCCTTGCCCAATCTCACAGTTATCCCCCCAACCCACTCTCCCCAGGTTACTCTCCAACATTTTTATTTCCATTTGTTACATCTTAGCATTTATCACAACTCGACCTCATCAGTGATCACTTATTTATTATCTGTCTTCTCCACGACAGCAAGGGATGTTGTCCTGTTCATGAGGCATCTAGCATAGCCTTAGCATATGGTTGGCTCTAGACAAGTATTATTGAATAAATGAATGAAACAATTAAGATAAATAAATAGTATTGTGATATCAACCTGTTCAAAGCTCTATGGTTAGAAAAGCAAGGGGCATAACAGGTGTGAGACGTTAGGAAACTTCTTTAAAGGCTCCTAGAAGATAGGAGGCTCACGTCGTCAGCCCCTTCTGCACTTGGCTCGGTTTGTAAGGCCAAACGTTTAGGCCCATCCCCTGCCTTTTTTTTTTTTTTTTTTTTTTTTTAACCAAGTTTCCGCTAGACCACACCCCTAGGGCGGGCAAGTCCCCACAGGCTCGCAGGGGGCGCCCAGAACGTGATGCCCGGTGAGAACTAAAACTACATTTCCCGGCATCCCGCGCGCTGCCGACCCACTTCCGGAGTGCGCGGAAGACATGGCGGCGCCCGACGAGTGTGATTCTGCGACTGAAGCGCCTCAGCCGGCCGCGCAGGAGGAGGAAACGAAAACGTTTAAAGATCTGGTGAGCGTGGATGACGCCGGCTCTTCTTTGTACTGCTGGCACCAGGCGCAGACAGAGTCCGGTTCTCTCACATCCTGGTTGGCGGTGTACAAAAGCATCTGGCACCTAGCTTGGCATTCCCTCAGAATTTCCGAAGCTTGGGCTCCGACGCTGTCCCTAAACCTCCGGGTTTGAATGGTGGGAGGGCTCCCGGTCCTTGAGAGTTGCCATTTGCGCTTTTCTCTATTTTGGTGTGCCCACTTTTGTATTCGCCAGGAGACTGTCCATGCGGCAGTCCCCCCACCCCCACCCCGCCGAAATCTTGGGCTGCGCAGTAAGATGACACGGGTTTGGAGTCTGACCCAATTGCTAACTAGGGGCACGCCGTTACCTCGCACTGCCTCACATTGCACATCTGTCGATTGGGGGTAGTAATAAGTACTTCATAGAGTTGTGAGGATTAAATGAAATAAGGCATGTGGAGAACCTGGCTTTGTCTCTGAGTAGAAGGTGTTAAGTCTTGGGATGGTGTCTCAGTGCTTACAGTTAAAGAACAGACCGAGTAGGCGCGCGAAACGTTTTGAATCAAAGGCTAAGGGATGCACTTGTCATCAGCAGGGTGGCTCTGACATTCATTTAATTAGTAGGGAGGCAAGTGTGTGTGTGTGTGTGTGTGTGTGTGTGTGTGTGTGTGTGTGTGTGTGTTTAAGATTTTATTTATTTATTTGTCAGAGAGAGAGAGAGCAGGAGAAAACAAGCAGGCAGAGCGGCAGGCAGAGGCAGAGGGAGAAGCAGGCTCCCCACTGAGCAAGGAGCCCGATGCGGGACTCCATCCCAGGATCCTGGGATCATGACCTGAGCCGAAGGCAGCGGCTTAACCCACTGAGCCACCCAGGCATCCCTGTGTGTTCTTTGCTAAAGTTTGTTTTTCTGAATTCTAAGGGTGTGACAGATGTGTTGTGTGAAGCCTGTGACCAGTTGGGATGGACAAAGCCCACAAAGATCCAGATTGAAGCTATTCCTTTGGCCTTACAAGGTAGGTTGAAATTAAACATGTGGCTCAGTACAGGTTCGGTGTGAGGTTATACTCAATTAAATACCATGTTTGAGAGCTATTGCATACTTCGAGTAGTATAAAAGTGTGGCCACTTTTTTATAAAATTTGTGGCTTATTGGCTTTTGAAAAAGTAATTCTCTTCTTCTACTGAGGTTATTTCCTGTAAAGGGATTTGTTTTCTGCAACTGATACTGACTTTAAGGAAACACTGGATTAAAGTGTACTAACAAGAAACTTGTTAGAAATTATGAGTTGGTAAGTGCGGATTTACATATAGGGTACCTGGAACATCTGTTAGTATCCAGAGGAGTTGAGAGCTCTTGCTTTGTGAGATATTTATCAGATTTGCAGAAGAATGGCTAACATTTTGGTTGATGACTAGTGGGACTGATACTAACGGGAAGAACTTTCATAGGTGTAGAGGCAAAGTCCTGCTCTTCGATTCCCAAAGCCCAACTTCACAGGATCAGGGTTGATGGTAAAAGGGACCTAGCAATGTTAACCGAAATTTGTTAAGATCCTTAGAAAAAATGAATGTTACCTTAGCTATAATAAGATTTTTTTCCCAGAAAAAAAATGTATCAGTGTATCTGTACACAGAATTTACACCCCCTCCCCCAATTCCTCGGCTACATATCCCAGGTTAAGAACTCTTGAACTAGCTTAAAGAGGAAAAAGTGCCTTGTATTGGTTAGAACACATCTAGAATATTATGCTTAGTTCTGAGGACCAGTTTTGAGGGACCAACTGAGTGGCATTGAATGTGGTGCAGTATCAAGAGTACAAGTGCCTGGATGGCTAAATGGGGCACCTGGGTGGCTTATTCGGTTGAGCGTAGGACTCTCGATCTTGACTCAAGTCATGATACTGTGGTCCTGGGATTGAGCCCTGTGTAGGACTCCATGCTCAATACAGTCTGCTTCAGGTACTTTCTCCCTCTGCCCCTCCCTGTGTGCGTGATCTCTTTCTCTCTCAAATAAATAAATAAAATCTTAAAAAAAGAAAAAAAGGTCCTAAACAGTTAAAAGAGCTGAGTGCATTTGGTCTGGAGAAGAGTTAAGCTGGGTGGGATATAATAATTGGCTTCAGTGATTTGAAGAGCTGTCATGTGGAAAAGTAATTAAACTTACTCTGTGAAATTCCATTTGTTCTTTCCATAAATAGTAAGTATCTAAGTGTAAGGCACCAGAAGTTAAGATTTGGCCATCTCCAGAAACTTGGAAGTCTAGTAAGGAGATAATTAAAAATCTATTACAAGGTGAACAGGGGCATAAGAAAGTTACATTCCAAGTGTTCCAAGTGCACTGAGGGAGGAGAATAGATTATTACTCATTGAAATGGGTTAAAGAAAACTTACTTTAACTTTTGGCAGGGAAGATTGGAAAGACATTCAAGCTGAATCTTGAAGACTGAATAGGATTTAGACATTCATGTCTGGTGGGAGGGGAGGACTTTCTAGGCATAGGAAATAGCATGAAAAAAAAAGCAAAGGAGGCTGCAAAGCACGGGCATGTGTGGAGGCCTGTAAGTACTTAGCAGAGAATGGGGGGAAAGATTAATAAAATCACTGGGGCCAGATTATGCCAGACTTAAATGCTGGGCCAAGGAATTTGGTCTTTGTTCCACGGGCACTGGAGATTATTTTTTTAGCCGGAGAATGAAATCCTCAGAGGCGTATTCTTGGGCTGTTAATCTCATTGCTTTGTAAGGTAGTTCAGAGATGAGTGACCAGAGACTGGGGCACTAGTTAGAGTATTGTGGTAATTTTGACAATAAATAAAGCGTAGGCTAGTGGTAGTGAGAGTGAGAAAGAGAAGATGATAGAAAAGGAATCATTGTGATTTTATAATCAGTTCGTTAATGGAAAGCAAGGGGTGGGGAAATCGAAGATTATTGCCTGTGCATTTAGGACATATTATTGGTGTAAAAAGGAGCATAGGAGGAAAAATAATTCTGGGGAAGTTGAGGCATCAAAGAGATAGAATTAACTAATGCACAGTTGGAATCTGGGGATTAGAGCTTGCTTAAGAGGCCAGAACTGGATACAGACACCATATCCAAAGTGAAGGTGTAGCTGAAACTGTGCGTATGGATGAGGATGCCACATAAGGGTGAAGAGATGGTGGAGGCTCAGGAGAGGGTTGAAAATCGTGAGAGTATGATTTCATACAAAGTAGGTGAGGGGGAGTGTTTCAGGGAAGGGACAGCAAAGACTTTGAACTTGTTTAGAGAAGCTAAACTGGATAAGGACTGCACGAGTGGGGAAGACATTTCAGTAGTCAGCACTACTGGAGCTGCTTTCAAATAGCAGATAGAAAGTTTGGTGTGTTCCAGCATTTTCCTGCTTACCCTACAGCAGTCGTTGGAGAGAGGAACCTAAATTAGGTGGTAGTAATAATTCTGAAATTATTCATAATGTTTTTCAGTAAGAAGTTTATATTGAATACAGAGAAAATAGGAGTCAGTGAAAGGATACCAGGAACTGAGTAATGTGAGGGACATCATAATCATGGAAAAAGTCTTTATTCTTATTCTTGAACTTATCTCATTCTAATGAACAATTTATAAATGCTTCATTTTTTAAAAAAAAACCTATAGTTGCTGGCCCTAAGCAAGAGATTTAAATAATCTAACAGCATTTTTCTTCTATAAAATGAACTTTAAATTTTTAGTTTAATTACTAATGATGGTTTCAGTTTCAACAAAGTTAAGGAGTTCTGGGTGCATCCATCATTCTTAAACCTTATAACAATTCTGAAAGTTAGTATTGATTATTTTATTCGTGAAATTGAAGGTCAGAGGATTAAGTACCTTGGCTAGAGTCACATATCTAATTATTGTTGGAGCTAGAATTTGAATATAGGATGTTCTAGCTGAAAAGCCCAAGTTCTTGGCCCTGTATTACAGGGTTTTACAACAGAAAGATCAAAACCTTTTGATGTTTTTTTTTTAATTTTTAATTTTTTATAAACATATAATATATTTTTATCCCCAGGGGTACAGGTCTGTGAATCACCAGGTTTACACACTTCATAGCACTCACCATAGCACATACCCTCCCCAGTGTCCATAACCCCACCCCCCTTCTCCCAACCCCCCTCCCCCCAGCAACCCTCAGTTTGTTTTGTGAGATTAAGAGTCACTTATGGTTTGTCTCCCTCCTGAACCCATCTTGTTTCATTTATTCTTCTCCTACCCACTTAGACCCCCATGTTGCATCACCACTTCCTCATATCAGGGAGATCATATGATAGTTGTCTTTCTCCGCTTGACTTATTTCGCTAAGCATGATACGCTCTAGTTCCATCCACGTTGTCGCAAATGGCAAGATTTCATTTCTTTTGATGGCTGCGTAGTATTCCATTGTGTATATATACCACACCTTCTTTTTCCATTCATCTGTTGATGGACATCTAGGTTCTTTCCATAGTTTGGCTATTGTGGACATTGCTGCTATAAATATTCGGGTGCACATGCCCCTTTGGATCACTATGTTTGTATCTTTAGGGTAAATACCCAGTAGTACAATTGCTGGGTCATAGGGCAGTTCTATTTTCAACATTTTGAGGAACCTCCATGCTGTTTTCCAGAGTGGTTGCACCAGTTTGCATTCCCACCAACAGTGTAGGAGGGTTCCCCTTTCTCCACATCCTCGCCAGCATCTGTCATTTCCTGACTTGTTAATTTTAACCATTCTGACTGGTGTGAGGTGATATCTCATTGTGGTTTTGATTTGTATTTCCCTGATGCCGAGTGATATGGAGCACTTTTTCATGTGTCTGTTGGCCATCTGTATGTCTGTTCACGTCCTCTGCCCATTTCTTGATTGGAGTATTTGTTCTTTGGGTGCTTTTGATGGTTTTTAAGGATGCTTTTCTTCCCGTTTTGTGTATTAAGTTTATTTCTAATTCAGAGATCACTCAAAGTCCTCTAGAAATTTCAGGCAGTTTTTTGAATGGCTGCCATATCCCAAAGCAGTTGTGTTAGGTGCTGGCTGTGTGATCAAGGTGAATGAATTTATTCTTCTCTTATGGGGTATGTATTCTACACAGACACTACCAGGGGGCTAAGGGGTTGTGAGAGGAAGAAGGGAGATCATAGAGGAAAATCAGTCTCACAAAGCGAGTATTGCTTTGAGGGGATCATAAGAGAACCGCAGGCAGTGCTGGCCTTCACTGGGGGTGGTGGGTGTCATTCACAGCCACATGAAGCGAGAGACTCAAGCTCCTTTACTTCCCTAAATCTTTCTTGTATACTCCTTTCTTCTGAAATTTTTAGATTTCCCTTGATAGAAAAAGGGACAGATCCCACTGTTTTTGTTTTTTCCTATTCCAGAGGGCACGCTGGACCCCGGCAGGGAGGGCAGAATTCCCACAGTGTGGAGGAAAAAAAAGCTTTGGAAGCCCTTAGCTCACAAGTAGGGGGATGCTGTTGCAGTTTGTTGTCACTTACCCTATGGCCAAGAGGAACATTAAAGTTAGTAAATGAGGGAGAAATTTTATCCTTCTGTTGCCATTTGTTTTTGTGACCTTAATAAAATTAGCCCATTGTCTGGACTGACTTATAATTCACATCCACACCTATACTTTTATATGGAAAACATTGATGTTACTGTTAGAAGGGTAAAGGTTAGCATTCACTAAAATGTGCTGTTGGTTGGTCCGGATGGCCAATTCTTGTTTAAGTGATTAATGTCTAAGAGATGAATATCAAAAAGTTTGTTCTATTTGATATTAATCACTCTCCTTTCTTGAAGCTCTCTTTCTCCTCAATTTCAAATCAGTATTGTCTTCTGTCTTTCTAGCTGTTCTTTCTCAGTTTCTTCTGGTTTTTTTTTTCCCTTGCAATGTTAAATCTATCCTTATCCTTTTTTTCTCACTCTAAAACACCAGTAAGATTTCTCACGTCCTGAACCTTTAACACTGTCTGCGTCAGTAAATTTCAGCCAGTGTTCATCAGAATCACCTGTGGAACTTGTAAAACAACAGAGATTTCTAGACCCACTGAATCAGAATTTCTATATATATATATATATATATATATATATATATATTTCTATGCATATATAAATATAAAAATCTCGTAAATTATTCTAATGTGTCTAGCCTTGGGGAAGCACCACTGTTTGGATGCTCATGGCTCCCACATCTGTATTTCTAGCCTATACTTCTCTACTCAGCTCCAGACAAGTTAGATATTTCTCTCTGAGCCTCTGGCATAAACCTTAAGTTCCTTATGTTCAAACCAGAGTCACTGTTTTCCTCATCAGAACTAATTTTCCAGAAGCCCTTGTCTCAATTTATGGCCTTTGAGTTTCCCAAGCTAGAAACCCATGTGTCAACCACATTTTTTTTTTTTAAAGCATTCTTTTTTTTTTTTTTTAAAGATTTTATTTGTTTATTTAACAGGCAGAAATCACAAGTAGGCAGAGAGGCAGGCAGAGAGAGAGAGGAGAAAGCAGGCTCCCTGCTGAGCAGAGAGCCCGATGTGGGGCTTGATCCCAGGACCCTGGGATCATGACCTGAGCGGAAGGCAGAGGCTTTAACCCACTGAGCCACCCAGGTGCCCCTCAACCACATTTTTTTGAATAACTTTCTACATCTAACTTCTTTCTGTCTTCACTGCCTAACCTCAGTTCAGATCACCTTCCTAACCCCCCTGGTATCCTCATTGAGCTCTCATTTTCCTGTGTGTTCCCCATTCTGTTTGTTTGGGTCATTTTAGGTCATGAAGAAGAGAGTTAGCTAACCTCAGGAAAAAGGAGTTTATTGTAGGGTTAATCCCTAGGTAAGGAAATCTCACCAGTTGTGTACAGTCAAGGAACAGTGTGAGCATCAACTGGTGGAGGGCATTTTGCTAGGAAGTATTCCCAGGGGCCGCTGTTCTGGTGCACGGCGACCTTATAAGCTATAGCCAGCCAGCCTAGAGATGGTGGTCTTGCTTTGGGAGTTAATTTCCAGATCTTACTGTTATGACTTTGATTGGTGAGAGCAAATCCCAGGGACCTCTTTTTTTTTTTTTTTTAAGATTTTATTTATTTATTTGACAGAGATCACAAGCAGGCAGAGAGAGAGGAGGAAGCAGGCTCCCCGCTGAGCAGAGAGCCTGATGCAGGGCTCTATCCCAGGACCCTGGGGATCATGACCCAAGCCAAAGGCAGAGGCTTTAACCTACTGAGCCACCCAGGCGCCCCTCCAGGGACCTCTTCTTAAGGGATCACTTATGGCATTCTTCCCTCAGAAGAATAAATAGAAGTGGCGTGTACTGTTGAGATCCTTGGCTCCTTATGACATCAGGCCTAGGGTTTCTCTTCCTAAGGAATAACATTGGTCATCAAGTTCCCTGCTTTTAAAATCCTTCAGTTCCTCCCTCTTAAAAGAAGACATCAAAACTCTCTAGCATGGCTTATGAATTTCTTTTCAAGTCTCATTCTTCTCCCTTTACACTTCTGTGTTCCAGCCACATTGTACTTCTCACTCCCCCTGCACATGCTGTGTTCTTTAAAGCCTGTCCCCTCTGTCCTCATATAGGAATGTCCTTCCTTTTTTTCTTCGCTTACTTGAATTTACCCATCACCCCAGTTAGCCTTTCCTGACTCCTATGGACTTTAAGTTACTCCTTCTTTTGTGTTCTCACTATATTTTGTAGGGGCCTATTCTGAAGTCCTTATCACATACCGTCTTTGTGTATCTCCCCCAGATTTTAAGTTTATCTAGGACAAGGCCATGTCGCCTGTCTATTCAGTCTTCCTTTCCCTCCCGTTCATCAAATGTTTATTCATTGTCTCCTTTGTGCCTACATGCCATCATTGTGGAAAATAGGGAAATAATGCAGAGAGCATTTCTTTGCTTTTAGATGTTTCCTTTTTCTTTCTAGGTCGTGATATCATCGGCCTGGCAGAAACTGGCTCTGGAAAAACAGGGGCTTTTGCTTTGCCCATTCTGAATGCGCTGCTGGAGACGCCCCAGCGTTTGTTTGCTTTGGTTCTCACGCCCACTCGAGAGTTGGCCTTTCAGATCTCGGAGCAGTTTGAAGCCCTGGGGTCTTCTATTGGTGTGCAAAGTGGTAAGTGTCTGAGAGGAAAGGAAACAGAGTTTCATTACAAGTTGAGAATGAGTGTAAAAGGAGAATAGAAGAAAGTATTATTAACATGAGTTCATTGACCTTAAGAGCCAATTTGGTATTTTAGCTTTGGGGAAAGTTGTACAGGAGAGAAATTTAGGTAGAAATCTAGCACTGGCTTCAAAAAGATGTTTGGTGAACTGTGGAAAAAATAAAGGGTCTCTATTCTATATTCTTTTTATTTCTGTAGCTGTGATTGTAGGTGGAATTGATTCAATGTCCCAATCTCTGGCTCTGGCGAAAAAACCACACGTAATAATAGGTGAGTAACTGACAGAGGTAGAAGGCACTAGTGATAATGAGTTGGAGAAAATCTACAGATGTTGAGTGTAACTTACTTGTGTGGAAAGACTTTGAAGAAAGGACTTTTGTAACTTTAATTTTGTTAATTTCTGAAATTTGGGGGTTGGGGCGGTTGATAACTTTCTTTTTGTCCTTGTTCTTAAATGTTGTCTTTCTCCTCAACCTTTCTTGATAGCAACTCCTGGTCGATTGATTGACCACTTGGAAAATACAAAAGGTTTCAACTTAAGAGCTCTCAAGTATTTGGTCATGGATGAAGCAGACCGAATATTGAATATGGATTTTGAGACAGAAGTGAGCATTCAATTTCTTTCCTTCTCTTAGGGCATCTCAGGTGCCCTGTTTCAAAATTTAATTCATTGCACACCTGCTCTATGTGGAGCCCTGTATCATCATCAGTTAATGTAAACATCCCTGCTGCCTTTTCTCATTCTTAGTGTTCCTCTCTATTGTCAGTGCC
The DNA here is from genome assembly GCF_020171115.1 of Neogale vison. Taxonomy (NCBI): domain Eukaryota; kingdom Metazoa; phylum Chordata; class Mammalia; order Carnivora; family Mustelidae; genus Neogale; species Neogale vison. The sequence goes on from NC_058102.1 coordinate 56,384,607, forward strand.
TCAGTATCCTCCCTAGAATGTAGTTAGATTTTGATTTCAGACGTGAGAAATTTCAGCCAGATTTCCTTTCCATTTTCGTTTGATTTCTATGTCTTTCATAGACTTTGGGATACCTTTATTTTAGGTCAGCTGTTATCATAGCTGACCCACTCATCACAGCTTAATTAGTTGATGAACACTTATTCTTGACTTTTTTCTTAGATTAACTCAACTCTAATTTAAACTTCTTTTCTCTGAATGGCATTTCTTTTTAAATAGACCCTGGTATGGTATCAAAAAGTAAATATTCATTAAATTTTAGCTGAATTGAATTTTTGAGTCGCCGGATCCCACAGTGATACTTTTGGTTTTTTACTCTCTGTCCCCTTCACAGAGAGCATTTGCAAGTATCCATTCTGACTGTTATATTGGTATCCTTTCTTCTTTGTGCCTTAGGTTGACAAGATCCTCAAAGTGATTCCCCGAGATCGGAAAACATTTCTCTTTTCTGCTACCATGACCAAGAAGGTGAAATTTTCTAGGACTTAACATTTTCTTCTTTATTAAGTGATAAATAAAAACAATAGCAATCATAAAAATAGAGCACTTGGGCATCAGTGTACTATTCTGAGTTTTCTTTCTTTAGGTGCAAAAACTTCAGCGAGCAGCACTAAAGAATCCTGTGAAATGTGCTGTTTCTTCCAAATACCAGACAGTTGAGAAATTACAGCAATATTATCTTTTTATTCCCTCTAAATTCAAGGTAAAGTGTTTACTTTGATCATTCCTGCCTCTCCCTCTCCTTCCTCACCGAAGCAGCCGAAAGTTCGTCCACTTTTGATTAGCTAAGAGCTGTGCTCCTGTTTGTTTTAGCGCGCTTACTGTGCTTATATTTATCACTGATAAAGTCAGATATTCCGGGAATTCATAGCACGCTAAACCACAATAATGATGTCATTCCTTTCCCAGCCCATTCTTGAAGTAGCTTTTCTTTTGTCTGCTGATTATGTGGCTTTTATAGGCAAGGGACCCTAGCTTTGTGCTTCGATGTCGGGACTCTTCCTGGTTGCTGACGACAAGGAGTTGTGCTTGGCTTTAGGCTGTGTGTGAGATTCAGAGTTCACAGACATGATAATGCTGCTTCAGGAATGCAGAACTGGCAACCGTGATCTGGAAAATTGAGAAGCAACTATATATAGGCTATATATATATATATATATATTACTATATATTACTATATATATTACATAATTTGTATCCCCAGGACTCCAGTCTTTTCTCCCAGGTTCAGTTACTTATATTGTTTTGGGTTTTTAACTTAGGATACCTACCTGGTTTACATTCTAAATGAATTGGCTGGAAACTCCTTTATGATATTCTGCAGCACCTGTAACAATACTCAGAGAACAGCCTTGCTACTCCGAAACCTCGGATTCACTGCCATCCCCCTCCATGGACAGATGAGTCAGGTAAAGACTCTTCGGTGTCATTAGTGGTGAACTGGTGGCATGAGAAAGGTAAACTTTATAGCAGTAGATCTGTACAAAAACAGCATGAAACAGTAATGCATCTTCCCAGAATTAATCAGATTTTATGGACTTTAAAGTGTTGCTCTGGATGCCTCCTTCCAGGATAGGAGAGAGGCTCAGACTCAAAGATTCCAGTTATTTGTCTGGTGTGGAAGCTCTTGAGTTGATTTATTCAGCTCTAGTGGTAAAAGTGGTTCTTTGGTCTCAAAAGAGTTTTAGTAAATTATTTTTCAACTATCTGTCATGTTAAATCATCCTTGTTTCATGTTAGTATTTTCTAGCCTTAGTATTAAATATTTTTTTTGTTGCTTCCATGTTTCCTTTTGACCTGTGAAACCCAGTCTGGACTTAGAGGGAAACAGCCTTTTAAAATTTTCTGTCTCTGTTCTTATATTTAGTGTGTCTATCCTAGATTGTAAGATTCCTATTGTTCCAAGATTAAATTTTTTTTCATTTTTTTTTTCATCATCTCAGAGCAAACGCCTAGGATCCCTTAATAAATTTAAGGCCAAGGCTCGTTCTATTCTTCTAGCAACTGATGTTGCAAGCCGAGGTTTGGACATACCGCATGTGGATGTAGTTGTTAACTTTGACATTCCTACTCATTCCAAGGTGAGTCCTGTCACTGACCTGACTTCCTAGTCCCAAAGTGTATTTCTTTCATTTTTAAAATTGAGGTATAATTGACATATAATATTACTTTCAATTGTATAACATAATAATATGATATTTGCATATATCATGAGATGATTGCCACAGATCTCGTTAACATCTGTCACCATACATGTTTATGGATTTCTTTCTCCCCTTGGGATGAGAACTTTTCAACTGTACTCTCTTAGCAGCATTCAGATGTGTGATACAGTATTATTAGCTATAGTTGCCAAGCTGAACGTTACGGCCCCATGACTGACTTATTTTGTAACTGGAAGTTTGTGCTTTTTGACCCCCTTCACCCAGTTTATCCATAGTCCCATTATTTCCACCTTTGGCAGCTACCAATTCTGTCCTCTGTATCGTGAGCTCAGTTTGTTTTTGTTTTTTAATTTTTAGATTACACATATAAGTTAGCTTATATGGTATTTATCTTTCTTGGACTTATTTCACTTAGCATAATGTCCTTAAAGTCCATGTCTGTTGTTGCAGATGGGAAGATTTAATTCTTTTTTATGGCCGAATAATATTCCATTGTATCCAAATTGTATTTCTTTCTTTTTTTTTTTTTAAGAGTTTTTATTTATTTATTTGAGATTGAGTTGAATGGGGGGAGGATCAGAGGGAGAGGGAGAGAAAGACTCCCCACTGAGCAGGGAGCCTGGCATAGGGCTCAATCTTAGAACTCCAGGACTATGACCTGAGCCGAAGGCAGATACTTAACCAACTAGGATATCCAGGCACCCCCAAAGTGTAATTTTTTAAAAGATTTTATTTATTTATTTATTTATTTATCAAAGAGAGAGAGAAAACATAAGCAGGGGAGTGGTAGGCAGAGGGAGAAGCAAGCTTCCCGCTGAGCTGGCAGTTGGACCCCGGGCTCTATCCCAGGACCCTGGGATCATGACCTGAGCTGAAGGCAGACACTTAACTAAGCTGCCTAGGCATCCCCCAGAGTGTATTTCTAGTTTTTAAAAAATTTTATTAATTTATTTGACAGAGAAAGACAGTGAGAGAGGGAACAGAAGCATGGGGAGTGGGAGAGGGAGAAACAGGCTCCCCACTGGGCAGGGAGCCCGACTCGGGACTCGATCCCTGGGATCATGACCTGAGCCGGAGGCAGACACCCAACGACTGAGCCACCCAGGCGTCCCACAGAGTGTATTTCTTAATGGAATGTTTTCTGTGTCTCATTAGTTGCAATATCATTTTTAAAATTTATTTTGTTCGCAGTTAAAGGGAAGGCTCTTGATTATTCATTCTCGTTATCTTGCATGTGCCTGAAGATGTGATATTAATAAATGTGAAAGAAGGTAGCCAAAGAGAAGTACTGGGTGCTCATAGCCCACAGGGGAGGTGCAGCATATGCTGGTCTTTGTCAGTCTCATTTCTTCAGAATGGTCAGCTTGTAGTTTTTGTGTGTCTCAGGGTTTCTCATCTTTGGCACCATTAATGTTTTGGGCCAGCAGATTCTTTGCTGTGGGGCTGTCCTTTGCATTGTAGGATGCTTAGCTGCATTCCAGTTCTACACACAGGTGACATTGTGACAACCAGATATGTTTGCTGACATTTCCAAATATTCCCTGGGGAGGACAGAATTGTCTCCAGATTAACTCCCACAAAGTAATCTTTTGGCTTTGTGTGTAACTGCTGTCTCATTTGATTTTGAAAATGGCTCTGAGCTTGGGCATGCATTCTATCCTGTTTTATAGAGAGAAACAAATTCAGAGAGACTCTGTGACTTGCAGACAGTAGTGTAGCTGGTAGGTGGTAAGACCAGAACCATGATCCAGGTCTGCCTCTGTATCCAGTGCTGTTTTCCTCTAGACCATGTAAATATACTTCAGATTTGTCTTTCTGTAAAACAAAAGAAAAAAGAGTCAATTTAGTGCTGCAAGGAGAAGAAAAAGAGAGGAAGTAGGGGCGCTGGGTAGCTCCGTCAGTAAAGTATCTGCCTTCAGGTTGGTTTATGATCCCGGAGTTGTGGGGTCAAGCCCCATGTCTGGCTCCCTGCTCAGCGGGGAGCCTGCTTCTCCCTCCTCCCGCTCATGGCTTGCTCTTGCTCTTTCTCCCTCGATCATTCTCTCTCAAATAAACAAATAAAATATTTTTAAAAAAAGAAAAAAAGAAGTAGTAGATTTATCTAAATCTATTGCCCAATCCATTTTTCCATGTTTCAGCATGAGTATTTTCTTCCAGAGGTTTGCAGTAAAACCTTATGTTCATTATTTTTTGTGTATGTTTTATGTAACTCAAATTTACACTTTTTGTTTCAGGATTATATCCATCGAGTAGGTCGAACTGCTCGAGCTGGGCGTTCCGGAAAGGCTATTACCTTTGTCACACAGTAAGTGAATTGATTTCAGGGGGAGAACAATGGAGAGAAAAGAGCAGAGCTTTTTCAGCAGACTGACCTGGCGCCTGACTTTGCCATATACTCTAATTGTCACTTAAACCTCCCTCATACTGTTTTCATCATTTGTAAAATGGAAATAATAATACCTACCTAGCAGGGTTTTAATGAAGGTTGGTGATACACAAATAAAAGATCTGGTACGGTGTTTGGCATACAGAAGCATGCAGAGAAACCCCTGCTGTTTCTTTCAGCTGCTGAAACTGGAGCACAGTGACCTTTCCTTCAACTCAAAGTATTAGAATAATTATTTTGGTCTTGTTTCTAAAAGGAACAAATTTTTATGTAACCAGGGTTTTTCTGAGAGTAAAGAATACATTGGACATTTTCTAGTGGACTATGTACAGAAGGTAGCATCTAATTAGTATTCTGAAGAGGAATAATGGATTCGATAGTATTTAAAACTGGCTCCTGGTGCATCGTATCACATAATGTATGCTTTTGGAATGGGCAGACATTTGCATTGTCAGCCAACCAAAGCCATGCCCGTTTTCTTTCCTTAGGTATGATGTGGAACTCTTCCAGCGTATAGAACACTTAATTGGGAAGAAACTGCCTGTCTTTCCAACACAGGATGATGAGGTTATGATGCTGACAGAACGTGTGACCGAAGCCCAGAGATTTGCCCGCATGGTATGCAACTTATTTTCTCCCCAACTTAAATTCTGACACTGTGAGCTGTGTGCTAGGTGCTATTGTATGAATCCTCAAAATCACAGGAACTCAGTATTATTTTATTCCAAATTTAAGATGAGCATACTAAAATACAGGGATGGTAGGTAATTTGAATTGGGGTTTGGACTCAGTCTGACCACAGTGACCACATGCTCAGCCTCTCTTTGTGTTTCACATGTGACAAGAAAATCTTTGGATTTGCGGTCAGAAGACTCAGCTGTGAATTGGACATTGTGGGTTTGGATAGTGCATTTAACCTCTCAGAATCAGGTCCTTGCCCAAAAAACTGGCAATAATAATTTTCTTGATACTGTGCAAGGGCTTTTTTGGTGCTAGATAAGCTAACGTGACCTGCAAGGTAACTAATACTAAGTAGCGGCAATAAGGGTGGGGATCGATGGGAAGATTCTAAAGGAGACTTTAGACTAGCAAGTGCTATCTGCTCCCTAGAGTTGTAGTTTGAGGGATGAGGCAGCTGTGCCCCTGGGGTGCTTTCTGAGTAGTCCATGTGTGGACTTGTTTTTGTTTTTCTGCTCACATGGAATTCTTTGGTATTTTCGCTTATAACAGTATTATATATATATTGAAAAAATTTCAGAAAATACAGAAAAGATTAAAATAGTAAATTGAAACATACAAGCTACCCCACATAGAGAACATTTGGCTATTTTCCCTTTTTTATCCATACTTAGATTTTTATCTGATTGTATAGGATTAACATTTTTCTATTTTAACAAATGGGGAACCATGGGATCACTTCTTCATGGCTAGAGAAAATTCCATTATGAATATATAACATGACTTGTATTGGTGCATATATGTTTATGCTTTTTCACATGTTTTATATTTTAAGTGGTATGATGTTGGACATCCTAATATGTATAGCTTTGCATACTTGTTTCTTTTGAATAAGTTCCTAGAAGTAGAATTAATTGTAGGGCTGAATTAATTGTTGGGCATTCATTGAGAATGCCAGATTTCCCGCCCCTTCCCCCTGAAAAGCTATAGCTGTTTAAACTGTCAGAGACAAAGTATGTGGATGTTCCCACATGTTGACCAATATGAGGTACTACCTCTTAAATCTTTGCTGGCCTACTATGTGAAAATAATAGCTTATTGTTTTAATTTTCATGTGAACATCTTTATGTATTAGGATTTTGGTCTTAGCCTTTGCGAATGTGAGGTGTTAGGGAGTTACTTAGTGTTTGATTTTAGGGAGACAAGATGTATTACCCTCAGTAATAGTAACTTTCACTCCCATCCTTTCTCTTTTCTTGCAGGAGTTAAGGGAGCATGGAGAGAAGAAGAAACGCACACGGGAGGATGCTGGGGACAACGATGACACAGAAGGTGCTATGGGTGTCAGGAACAAGGTGGCTGGAGGAAAAATGAAGAAACGGAAAGGCCGTTAATTCTCTTGTGAAGACTCAACTTTAGCCTTCTGTTCCATAAAAGGGGATTGTAGAAGAGAATGAAACCTCCTTGGTCAGAATTCCTTAGATCGGAATCTGTCAGAATGATGTCCAGAACCTCCTCTAACTCAGTACTTGTTCCCCTTCTATAGAGCTCCATGACTGCAGACTGGCTTTTCCAGTGCTGAGGTCAGCTTTGGGTCCTTGGTCATGACCTGAGTAGGCTGTGCTCTTCTGTCACTTCACACAGTCCTTTTGCTTTTTTAGCTACAGGTCAAGGACTAGGTTGATGAAGCGCTGGACCTGTTGTTATAAAGGGAAGACGCTCCTATGTCTGTAAAATGGTGATCCTTTAGCAGTCTCAGCTTGTGCTTCATTAAACCTAATGTGGAATAATAAATTTAAATATTATTTTTAAAAGATTCAGTACTCCTTGAAGTCTTTTATAAGCTGAGGAACTTAGAGATTTAAGTAAGCTCTTACTAATAAGTAAGAAACTGGCAGTGGCAATTATGTGGCAGATTCATTGCTCATCCTTAATTAAGATAAATATTTATGATTTAAAAAAAAAATCTACAAATGAACAAGATGATGGATGGCTTTAAAGGAAAGTCTTGATTGTGTTTTTCTTGGTGATGAACTAAAGTTCGTAAGTAAGACGGCAGAGTCTGTTAGATCACTGAATAGATTCACTTCCCTGGCTTCTTGGATTAAACACTTGGATAGGAAGACTGTTTTCTTATATAATAGACTCTTATTCCCAGGTAATTAGAGTAAAATCAAGAAGCATCAGAAATACAGGGTAATTCCAAAACCCAGTTTCACCCCCTTGTCATCGAGGCTCACTGGCTAATACCCTTTCTTTTGTCTCCATCTGCTGGGTGATGAAATTCAGGAGAAGTAAAGCTGGACCATCAGCTCCTAGAGAGAAAATAGACTGTGGCTCTGTAGGGACTGGGTGGGACAGGGGAGAGTTGATGGAATTTAGAAACAACTGTGGGCTTCATGGTCATGAACAGTGTTTTGCTCTTTTAACTCAGAAGATGCCTAATCATTTTTGTCAAATGTAACAAGTTTATTAGAAAAGGATGTGTCTGGAGTGGCAGAGCCAGGGTGAAGAGTTTCCAATGATTTAAGATTAAGAATGAGTTTTGGCACAAGAGAAACTTACCTTATATATCTTAATGAAAAGTATAAGTTCCAGGCGCCTGGGTGGCTCAGTGGGTTAAGTCTCTGCCTTCGGCTCAGGTCATGATCCCAGGGTCCTGGGATCAAGTCCTGCATCGGGCTCTCTGCTTGGCAGGGAGCCTGCTTCCCCCCCACCAACCCCCTGCCTGCCACTCTGCCTACTTGTGATCTCTCTCTGTCAAATAAAAAATAAATTCTTAAAAAAAAAAAAAAAAGAAAGAAAGAAAAGTACAAGTTCCAGTGATTGTATTTCTTAGAGTCATGAGAAGTGAAAAGTAGATGTCAGTAAAATTCTCTGTGGTAGTCAGGTGTGGGACCGTTGATTGCAGGAAGATCTTTATAAACACAGGTGGTGGGGTACATTCTGCCACAAATGCATCCAAGGGGAATGCCTGTGAATAAGAAGGCATTTATAATTAGTTGAAATCTAAACACATGGCTATTTTGTTGTTTAGTTTGCTTCACATTTCATTGTTCCTCATTATGGTGCATTTGAGCGAAGATTAAGTTAGAGAAGTTAGGAGTCAATAAGAAAGAAGGAAAGCAGAAAAAGAATAGGAGAAAGGGTGAGTGGGTCCATACTTGTGACTGAGTTGTGTGTACCACTGGAGGCTGATTCTTCCTGAATGTATTTTCCTGATGGGACTCTCCAGGGGGGCTTAGGATGATAACAGCTCTCTCTCTGTGAGCCTTTGGGTACGAGTAAATGGATGGTTGCCATTTCAGTTCATTGGGGGACTTCAGAAGCAAGCTGGTATTGAATTGGGGGATGGGTTGTGGGTAAGGAAGAGAGATTGGAATTATCCTAAAGGAGTGTGAAGTTTCTAAGTAGGTAGGGGTCTTTCATATAGGATCTGTAGATGCCTGAAGTGTATGCATATTTCTGGGGAGACCAAAAGGGTTAAGAACTACTGCTCTAAAGCTTAACTGTTATGCTTTGCTAGGATGGGACAATAGGACACTCAGTGAAGAAATGTGAATGATTTGTTTTTAGGCATATTAGGAGATCCAGACCATAAGCCGGGGTCCCATACAAGGTGAGTAAAGATGTTACTGCAAAGGACAGAAGGCATAGAAATAAATAAATGTGATCTGTTAGTGAATACGGACAGAGCTGTGGGTTTATACCATTAATTGGATCTGTTCTTGTACCCATATCCTCTGAGGCAGGCTTACTAGGTCTTGCTGCTAAAACCCTAATCAAGGTGTGTGTTAGTTTCTTAGGGCTGCCATAACAAGGTACTACACACTGGGTGGCTTAAACACAAATTTATTGGCTCATGGTTCTGGAAGCTTCTTAGAAGTCTGAGATGAAGAGGTCAGCAGGGCCTTGTGCCATCTGAAACCTCTAGAGAAGACTCCTTCCTTGCCTCCTTCCCAGCTTCTGGTCATTGCCAGGCATCCTTGATGTTTCTTGGCTTGTGGCTGCATAACTAATCTCTGCCTTCATCTTTACATAACCTTCCTCATGTGTCCATGTCTTCACGTGGCCTTCCTCTGAGGATACCAGTCATTGAGCTCAGGGTGCATCCTAATCCAGTATGACCTCATCTTAACTAATTGTATCTGTGAAGACCCTATTTCCAGAAAGGTCATATTCAGGAGTTCCAGGTAGAAGTGAAATTTGGAGGGAGAGTATTCAATCCAATACGGACCCATCTTTCTGGACTGCTATGTTTGGAGTTTAAGACTATATGGTGGAATAGAAGTGGTAGATAGAGTTGATGACAAAGAAAGTGGAGAAAAGGCAGAAGGTAGGTCTTCAGAAATGGTTAAGGTGGGTGGAAGCATAAAAGTTTAAAATGAGGGGCACCTGGCTGACCCAGTTGTTAGAGTACGTGACTCCTGATCTGGGGGTTGTAAGTTCAAACCCCATGTTGGGTGTAGAGATTACTTAAAAATTAAATCTTAGAAAAAAGTTTAAGATGATACTCTCTTAAATGAAATATAAATTATCTTTGCAGTCAAGGTACCAAAGGTTCTAGTTTCAGGAGTAGGGAGGGTGTTTCTAGCATTTCTTCTGTTTCCTTCTTGGTGTAATTCCTTAGTTCTGCTTTCCTGATTTAAGAAACAGAGCATTGGGGGCACCTGGGTGGCTCAGTTGGTAGAGTGTCCGACTTGATTTTGGCTCGGGTCATGACCTCATGAGTTCTCATGAGATTGAGCCCTGTGTTGGGCTCTGTGCTGGGGTGTGGAGCCTGCTTAAGAGTCTCTCTCCCTCTGCCCTCCCATCACCCCCCCCCATCTCTCTCTCTCTCTCAAAAAAAGAAAGAAACAGGGTTTCAAAATACCAACCACCCAACCACCCTCCCCCCTCCCCCCTCCCCCAGTTGCAAATAATTCCTACACCTAACTTGTATGACTTCATAAAGGAAGTAGCTTACAATAGTCATGTAATGCTGGCCCAGATTTCCCTCTTATTTCTCATCTGAATCATGAAGCAACTTTATATAGTATTTGTTGTATCATGGCTTCATAATACTAGCTAGCTGCTTTTTATTTTCTCTTTCTAGAGCCGAAGTGAGATGAGGAAACTATCTCTGCTTTTTGAAGGGGTCCAAGGATCCCATTGATAGGGTTTTAGTTGGACTGGCTATTCCAGACTTAAAGCAGGCCCAGAATTCTACGCACTCTGGAACTTAAAGGTACTCTGAGGGGATTCTAGTAGTTGCCAGGAGGGATCTAGACTCACCTAGCTTACGATGATTCTTCTTTTTTAATTTTTTTTGAATATTTTATTTATTTACTTGAGAGTACACAGAGGGAGGGGGACAGGAGAGGGAGAAGCAGATTCCCCGCTGAGCAGGGAGCCTAATGCAGGGCTTGATCCCAGGACTCAAGATCATGACCCGAGCTGGAGGCAGACATTTAACCAACTGAGCCACCCAGGCACCCTGATTATTCTTTCTTAGTCCCTTAATATCCTAAAACTTGGCTGGCTTTATAAAAACATCTGGCTTACAGCCAAAGTGTTTTCCAGGTAGCTTCCTACCTACAGATAATCAAAAATCTAAATTGGGGCGTCTAGGTGGCTCAGTCAGTTAAGCATCACCTTTGGCTCAGATCATGATTCCAGAGTCCTGGGATCAAGCTCCACATCCGGCTCCCTGCTCACAGGGAGCCTGTTTCTCCCTCTCCATCTGCCTGCCACTCCCCTTGGTTGTACTCTCATTCTGTCAAATAAATAAAATCTTAAAAAAAAAAAAATCTTAATCAGAGACTCTCTACCCCAGCTCCCGCAAAGCCTGGGAAAGGAGACCAGAAAGAACCACAGACTCTGGCATTGGTGGCAGAAAATGAAGGCATCCAAGTTATCAAAAACAGGTAACAAAGTAATGTCAAGAAAGTATGTTCCAAGAACTTGAACACAAAATTAGAGAATATACAAGAAGTTCTAATTCACATAGTTCCTAAGGTGAAATCTTGCCTCAGGGCAGATAAGTCAGGGTATGAGTCATCTCTCTTCAGTTGGAATGACAAGAGACCCAAACCTTGGCACTAGAGGTTCAAGGGTTATCCGCACCCACATTCCTTTTCATGCCTCACCTGTCCCAGGTATGCACTAAAACTCCAGCTAAAAATAACTACAGAAACTCAATCTCTGGGAAAGAGCCCTGAACAGGGCTCTAACCCTAAAGTGAGAAGCTGGTTTGTGCCAAATGGAACAGAGACAGGAAGAAAATGGGCTCATGCGGGACTGCGTAGTCTCTAGGACATGGGCCCCGATGTCTGTTTTTATTCTTGGAAGTTTTTTTTGTTTTAAAGATTTTTATTTATTTGACAGAGAGATGCAGTGAGAGAGGGAACACAAGCAGAGGGAGTGGCAGAAAGAAGGAGAAACAGGCTTCCCACAGAGTGGGGAGCCCGATGTGGGGCTCCATCCCAGGACCCTGGACCTGAGCCGAAGGCAGACACTTAACGACTGAACCACCCAGGGGCCCCAATTATTCTTCGAAATTTTAATCTGCTCACAGCCCTACCTCCACCTGATACCTTCGTTAACCTGCAGATGCCATGTAGGGGCTGGTAGAAACTGGAAGGATGGGGGAATGCAACAGAGTGTGGGCAAAATGTTAGTCAAGAGACCTGTTGACTTGCTGTGTGACCTTGTGGGAGTTACTGAACCTTGAGTTCTCTCTTGCTAGTATGGAAATAAGAGCATCTATCTCATCTGTCTCCCAGAGTCTTAGGCCTAGTTTTTGTGTTTTATGTTTTTTAAATTCTGTGGTCTCCTTCCCTTCCAGTATCTGCTATGTCCCAGCTACTGTGCCCGGTACCAGGAAGAAAATTCTGAAAAAAAGTCAGATGTTCCCTTTGCTGAACTTGGCCTTCGGTGAATGCAGTCTTAGCACTGTACTGTGATTATGCTTGCCTGGAGGCCAGATACTGTGGCTTATTCATGGATGCAATTTTAACATCTTGTAGTGCCCAGTGAATGTTCAATATCTGTCATTTTATGGAACATACTATATGTTGGCAACTTTATATGTGTTGTCTCTAGTTCCTTGAACAATCCTGAAAGGTAGATATTATTGTTCTCATTATAAGCTGTGGAGCCAGATGGTCAGATCTGCTCCTTATTAGCTCTGGGACCTTTGGCAAGTTATTCAGCCTTTTTGTGTTTCAGTATTATCAGAAGAAACACAGATAGCAATATACCTACCTTACAAGGTTGTGAGGTGTAAGTGAGGTAGACTGGCTCCTCATATGATTAGTGTGTATTAGCCATTATGAGTATATACATGTTACTATTACTGTAGATGGCTAAGTAGCTTGCCCAGGTCATACAGCAGGTAGGGGGTCAAACAATATTTGGTTTTGAGGCTCTACCCTTGATATTACATATACTGTGTGTGTATGTCTATAACTTCATATTCTCATTCAGTAAGTGCTTATTGAATGAATGATTGAACCATAATATGTTATATATTTAATCTTTTGGAAAAATTTCTTCTACCAGCAGATCAGTACTACCTAAATGAGCTTTCAGACTCCACAACCTATTTGCAAATTGGGAACAGCCTGGTGGGAGAATATGAAATTTTCATTTCCACCAGTAGATGGCAGAAGGAAGAAAAAATACTTGTGACGGGGCAAGAGTTCTCATCCTGAACAGAATGATTAATAATGAGACACAGGGTCTGATTACAAGGGCTCTTGGTGTCATGTCTGGCCCACAGTGACTAAGAGGTGGGAACCAGTGTGGGTATGAGAACTCCCCATAGGTATTTGAAGGGTGGCAACTTTTGAGAAGATCTAGGCTGACCCACAGGATGGGCCCTGGGAGACTCAAGTACACAGAAGTTCAGATGTAGTAGGAAGAATAAGTTGTCTTCTGCTCTTCTCTGTGTTCCACAGCCTTAGTCCACATTCCCTCCTTTTCATCTTAAAAGCAGCTTTGTTCTTTTCAAGACTGCCCTTCCCTCCTAGGGTTTTGATGAAGTCGCTTGCCCTCTCTTTATGCCCCGCCCCCCACAAGCCTATAACATATGGGTACTGTTATTTCCCCCCTGCCTACCCCAGTACACATTGTTTGTGTTTAGAATCTAAATTCTCTGAGCCATTAATCCCTTCTATTATCTCCGCCTCTCTTACTGCGTATTTGTTGGCCTCCCTCTGTCAAGCCAGAATGGTGTTGGTTAGTGGCGAGCCACTCATTCATCTGCTCTGTCCTCTTTCAGCTCCAAGTGATGGGGACGTGTCCCTCTGGTTCCATAAGAGCAGTAGAACACTCAGGCATAGTGGTCAGTGTCCTCCCTGATGTCTGTGCTGGCTCTTCTCCAGGCATTCCTTCGAGGGAGGAGTCTGCTGGCGACTCCTGCTCAGTACCTGACATCTTAGAAACTCGAACCCACCCTATTCAACCCAGTGCCAACTTCAGACCAACATGCTTGTTGTGTTTTCTGGGTGGGTCAAGAGAGCGGGGAGTGCCAGAAGATTTCTCATTTGACATACTCTGTTGGTACATTCATAATGGTTTGTTTGTGATTCTTTATAATAAGGCTGTGGAGAGCCCGCTGTGTGCGGGGCACTTGCTAGGGGCTTGGCGTATGTTATTTCATTTATTGGAAGTAATGACTCACTTCTTGAGGAAACCTAGAAAAGCTTGTTTATGCTATATTAAAACCACAACCTGATCATTCCTCATTGTGCATCTTCTATATTTCATTAGTGCATCCAAGGGTGTTCTGGAGCTTTTGCAGGGAAGGCTTATGCCAACAAAATGAAGTGGAGGTTCCGTAACGCCATACTTATTCTCTGGCCTCTGTTTCTGTTTCATTGATTTGGGGGGGAGTCAAAGAGCTGGGGGTGAGGGGGAAGTGAGAAAGATGACCCTCTTCATTGTAATTTTGTGTTTTCACCAAATCCCTAGAAAATGAGTAACATTTGGACTCTGCTATAATACTTCCATGTGCAGCCTCACACAAAATCAGAACCTGAGGGTTGAGAGGATCTTGGCGATCAACCAGATTGTTCATTTTTCCTTTGAGTCAAAGAAAGTATATGTGTGTTTATAAGTTTGGGTATGTTTATACTGTGCTCCTGAAGTTATAGCTACTTAGACACTAAACTTTTGTTTTTCACAAAAGTTCTAGAGGAATTTTGTTTATAATAGTTGCCTAAGGGGAAAGAAAATGCTTGCTTTTAAGGACTAACATCTAAAGACTGGAGTCTCCTTTTGGAGAAGAGTGGTGGAAAAATGCTGGGGACAAAAACGTGTTTTAGAAAACACTGATCAGCCAAACCCATTTTCCTAATAAATGCCAGTGTTGTCCCTAACCAGGTTCTAGGTGCTGTCTCAGGAGGAGTGTGGGAAAGTCACATTTCGTGCCTCACCTGAAGGGCATCTTTGTCCAGGTGAACTCCAATTACATGTGATCACCAAGGGAGGCCTACGGGGAGGCCGAAGTCGACATGAGGATGAGGGTCAGGCTGAGAAGTTCATGTGAGAATGGAGAAGAGCGACATACCTCTCTGTTGATCCCCTGGGTAGGGTGCTGCAAAGAGGAAAGCAGCGAGAGAAGCAGGTCATGTGAGATTTATAACCTGTACATAAACCGCAGAGTTTTATGGTACTTAGTGATACACTCATTTCCTGCCCCTTCTCCTCCACTCTCCACACTCCCTGAGCGGTTCTCTTGTGGGTCAGTGACCTGTGGCTGGGCTCACTTCTCTCCCCGTGGCCTAGAGGACTGGTTTTCACGAGGGGACATGCATCCCGGGGGGGGGTGCATGATGGTTTTTGGGGTGTGGGAAGAAGTAATTCGAATTTTTTAGACTTTTAAACTCATCCTTTCTTGATTGCTATTTTTGTGTGTCCTAGAATGTACATAAAGTATGGGAATAATTTATAAATATATACAAATATTGAAGTTTGTTAAAATGTTAAATAGGGGTACACTATTAAGATTTGAGAATAAAGCTCTAAGGAATTATTCTGACAACAGTCCTTTAAAAGAGATATTTCATGTTTCATTCTGAAATTAATTTTTTAAAAAGATTTTATTTATTTATTTATTTGACAGAGAAAGAGATCACAAGTAGGCAGAGAGGCAGGCAGAGAGAGAGAGAGAAAGAGGGAAGCAGGCTCCCCGCTGAGCAGAGAGCCCAGTGTGGGGCTCGGTCCCAGGATCCTGAGATCATGACCTGAGCCAAAGGCAGAGGTTTAACCCACTGAGCCACCCAGGTGCCCTTGAAATTAATTTTTAAACAAAACTCGGATACATCCCTATATATAGATAGATAGTTGTATTTTTTTAAAAACTTTTTTAAAGCAGTTTTAGGTCCACAGCAAAATTGAGAGGAAGGTACAGAGATCTCCCAAATATCTCCTCTCACACACATGCACAGCAGAGACTACATTGTTATGTGCTACATAACAATCTGTTGTTATCTACACCCCCAGCAGAGAGTACATTGGTTACAATCCATGACTCTATGATGACACATCACAGTCACTCAAAGTCCGTAGTTTACCCCAGGGTTCATACTTGGGGTTGTGCATTCTGTGCATTGAACAAATGTATCTACCACTATCGTATCATACAGAATATTTTCACTGCCCTGTAAACCCTGTGCTTTCTGCCTATTCATCCCTTCTTGTACCCCCAAACCCTGCCAACTACTGATATTTTTACCGTCTCCATAGTTTTGCCTTTTCCAGAATGTCATATAGTTGAAATCATATAGTAGTTAGCCTTTTCAGACTAGGTTATTTCACTTAGTAATATACATTTCAGTTTCCTTCATTCCTTCTCAAGGCTTGATAGCTCTTTTCTTTTTAGCATTTAAAGTTGCTACAAACATCCTTGTGCAGGCTTTTCCCCCAATCTTTTTTTTTTTTTTTTTTTAAGATTTTATTTATTTAGGAGTGCCTGGGTGGCTCAGTGGGTTAAGCCTCTGCATTCGGCTCAGGTCATGATCTCAGGGTTCTGAGATTGAGCCCCTCATCAGGCTCTCTGCTCAGCGGAGAGCCTGCTTCCCCCTTTCTCTCTGCCTGCCTCTCTGCCTCCTTGTGATCTCTGTCTGTCAAATAAATAAATAAAATCTTTAAAAAAAAGATTTTATTTATTTGAGAGTGAGAGAGAGCATGAGAGGGGAGAAGGTCAGAGGAAGAAGCAGACTCCCCATGGAGCTGGGAACCCGATATGGAACTCGATCTCAGGACTCCAGGATCATGACCTGAGCCAAAGGCAGTCACTTAACGAACTGAGCCACCCAGGTGCCGATCTTTTTTAATGTGATAGAATACTCATAACCTTTACCATCTTAACCATTTTAAAGTATAGAGTTATATGGTATTCAATATATTCATGTCATTGTACCACCACCGCCGTCCCTCCCTATAACTCTTTCCATCTTGTAAAACTAAAAGTCTCCATCCATTAAATTCCCATTCTCACCAATCCTCAGTTGCTGGCAATGACCACTGTACTTTCTGTCTTTATGATTTTGACTACTCTTAGTACCTTACGTTAGTGGAATCATACAGTGCTATTTGTGACTGGCATATTACACTTGGTATAATATCCTCAAGTTATATACATATTCTGGATTATTGCAGAATTTCCTTCCCACTTAGAGCAAGATAGTCTTCTCTTGTATGTGTAGACCACACTTAGCTCATCCATTCCTCTGTCTGTGGGCACTTGGGTTGTTACCATGTTTTAGCTCTTGTGAACATGGGTGTTAATATCTCTTCAGTACCCTGCTTTCAGTTCTTCTGGGTATATTTGCAGAAGTGGAGTTGCTGGATAGTTCTGTTTTCAACTTTATGACAAAGCACCACATTATTTTCCATAGTGGCTGTGCCATTTTACATTCCCACTGACAATGTATAGGTGTTCCAATTTCTCTACATCCTTGGCAACACCTGTGGTTTCTTTTGTTTTAATTGAGGTCATCCTGATGGAGTGAAGTGGAACCTCACTGTAGTTTTGATTTGCATTTCCCTAATGATTAGTGATGTTGAGCATCCTTGTGTATCTTTTTTGAAAAATGTGTGTTTAAGTCCTTTGCCCATTTCTGAATTGGGTTTTTGTGAGTTTTTTTTTTTTTTTTGCTTTTATTTTTAAATTTAATTTAATTTAATTTTTCAAGGTTGAGTTTTATGAGTTCCCTGTGTATTCTGGATATTAATTCCTTATCACATATATAATTTGCAAATATTTTCTCCCATTCTGTGGGTTGCCCTTTTCATCTGCTGAGTGTCTTTTGATATGTAAATTTTTACAATTTTCATGGAGTCCAATTTGTCTATATTTTTCTTTTGTTACCTATGCTTTTGGTGTCATACCCAAGAAATCATTACCAAATCCAATGTCATGAAGCCTTTGGAATGTTTTCTTCTAAGAGTTTTATTGTTTTAGGTCTTGCGTTTAGGTCCTTGATTCATTTTGAGTTAATTTTTATATGTGTTAGGTAAAGGGTCCAACTTCATTCTTTCACATGTGAATATCTGATTTTCCCAGTAATATTTGTTGAAAAGACTGTCCTTTCCCCACTGAACGGTTTGGCACCCTTGTCAAAGACAAGGTATATGACCATATGACCATATATATGAGGATTTATTTCTGGGCTCTTTATTCTGTTCCATTGGTCTATATGTATATCTTTATGTCAATACCACACTGTATTTTTATTATTGTTAATTATTATTATTTTTTTTTTCTGGAGGGTTTTTCTTTTTATTTTTTTTTATAAATTTTTTTGTTTTTTATAAACATATATTTTTATCCCCAGGGGTACAGGTCTGTGAATCACCAGGTTTACACCCTTCATAGCACTCACCATAGCACATACCCTCCCCAATGTCCATAACCCCACCCCCCTTCTCCCAACCCCCCTCCCCCCAGCAACCCTCAGTTTGTTTTGTGAGATTAAGAGTCACTTATGGTTTGTCTCCCTCCCAATCCCATCTTGTTTCATTTATTCTTCTCCTACCCACTTAAGCCCCCATGTTGCATCACCACTTCCTCATATCAGGGAGATCATATGTATTATTCTTAATTATTAATTTGAGAAAGATACAGAGACAGAGACAGAGCACAAGCAAGGGGAGAGGCAGAAGGAAAAGGAGAAGCAGAATCCCTCTGAGCTGGGAGCCCAACATGGGGCTCGATTCCAGGACTTGAAGATCATGACCTGAGCCAAAGGCAGACATTTAACCATCTGAGCCACCTAAGCACCCCATGACCCTATATTGATTACTGTAGCTTGTTCTAAGATTTGAAATCAGAAAGTGTAAATCTTCCAGTTTTGTTCTTTTTAAAGATTGTTTTGGCTATTCAGGGTCCTTTGAGAGTCTGTATGAATTTTAGGATAGGTTTTTCCATTCAAAAAATTGGGATTTTGATAAGGGATTGCATTGAATCTATGGATGACTTCGGGTGGTTTTGACATTTTAACAATTTTTAAGTGTTCTAATCCATGGAACGTGGGATGTGTTTCCATTTATATATGTCTTCTTTAATTTCTTTCAGTAATGCTTTATAGTTTTCATTGTATAAGTCTTTACCTTCTTGATTAAGTTGTTTCTTAAGAATTTTATTTTTATTTAAAAAAAATCTTTTTGATGCTATTATAAATGGAACTATTTTGTAATTTCCTTTTCAGATTTTTCATTGATAGCATATAATGCAACTGATAGCATATAAATGATAGCATATAAATAACTGATAGCATATAAATGCAACTGATTTTTGTGTGTTGACTTTGTATCCTGCTACTTTGCTGAATTCATGTACCCTAATAGTTTTTTTGGTGGAATCTTTAGGGTTTTCTTTTTTAACATAGAAGGTCATATTATCTGGAAATAGAGATAATTTTACTCCTTTTTTTCCAATTTGGATGCCTTTTATTTCTTTTTCTTGCTTTTTCTTTTTTTTTTTAAGATTTTATTTATTTATTTGACAGAGAGATCACAAGTAGGCAGCGAGGCAGGCAGAGAGAGGAAGGAAAGGAGGCTCCCTGCTCAGCAGAGAGCCCAATGTGGGGCTTGATCCCAGGACCCTGAGATCATGACCTGAGCTGAAGGCAGAGGCTTTAACCCACTGAGCCACCCAGGTGCCCCTATTTTCTTGCTTTCTTTTCTTGCTTCTTTTTCTTGTAGTACTATGTTGAATAGAAGTGGTGAAAGTGGGCATCCTTGTGGCTGATCTTAGAGGAAAAGCTTTCAGGCTTTCATCATTGAATATGAGGTTTGTTCTGGGTTTTTCATATATGGCTTTTATTAGGCTGAGACAGTTTCCTTCTATTCCTAGCTTATCGAATGTTTTTAATTATGAAAGGGTGTGGAATTTTGTCAAATTCTTTTTCTGCATTGACAGCATCATGTGTTTTTATCCATTCTGCCAATCTGTCTTTTTTCCTGGAGGGTTTAAGCCATTTACATTTAAAGTAATTACTGATAAGAAAAGACCTTCTTGGGGTGCCTGAGTGGCTCATTGGGCCAAGCATCTGCCTTCAGCTCAGGTCATGATCTCAGGGTCCTGGGATCTAGCCCCACATTGGGCTCTCTGCTGAGCAGGGAACCTGCTTCTCCCACCCACCCCACCATCTGCTGCTCTGCCTACTTGTGATCTCTCTCTTTCTCTGTCAAATGAATAAATAAAAATCTTTCCAAAAGAAGAAGAAGAAGAAGAAGAAGAAGAAGAAGAAGAAGAAAGAAAGGATCTTCTTCTGTCATTGTGCTATTTGTTTTCTGTATGTCTTGTGGCTTTTTAATCCCTCATTTCCGTAATTACGTGGTCTTTTATTTTTATGTTTAGCTGATTTCTTTTTGGTAGTGAAATATTTACATTCCTTTCTCATTTTCTTTTTTTTCTTAAATATTTTTATTTATTTGTTTTTGTGCATGCATGTGCACACACGCAAGAGAGAGAGAGAGAATTAGCATGAACAGGGGGGAGTAGCAGAAGGAGAGGGAGAAGCAGGCTGCCCGATGAGCAGGGAGCCCAATGTGGGACTCTGGGATCATTACCTGAGCTGAAGACAGACACTCAACCTACTGAGCCACCCAGGCACCCCTCATTTCCTTTTATATATATTCTGTAGCTATTTCTTTGTGGTTACCATGGGGATTACATCTTACAGTTATAATACTCTAATTTGAAACTATTCCATTTTAACTTCAATAACATACAAAAACTCTGCTTCCTTTATAGCTCTGCCCCACTCCTTTGGTTGATGTCACAAAATTAGAACTTTATACATTTTATACCCCAAAACATAAACTAATAATTCTTTTAAATACATTGAACTCTTAAATTAGGTAAGAAAGAAATTCTGGAGTTACAAACCAAAGACACAGCAATTTTAGCTTTCATACTAACAATTTTTTTCTTTAAAGGTAGTAGTCTCTCAGATACATAGGAAAAAGAAGTGGAGTTACAAACCGTTGTTACAGTAATGCTAGCTTTTATAATTGCCCATGTATTTGCCCATATATATATATATATATACACATATATATGTGTGTGTATATATATAGTGTGTGTGTGTTTATATATATATATAGTGTGTGTGTGTGTGTGTATGTGTGTGTGTGTGTTTACCTATGTTAAGATCTTTTTCTCTATATAGTTTTGAGCTATTATCTGGTATCTTTTTATTTTACTTTGCAGGAATCTCTCCCTCTTTTTTTTTTTTTTTAAAGATTTTATTTATTTGTTTGACAAAGAGAGAGCACAGGCAGAGGGAGTGGGAGAGGGAGAAGCAGACCTCTGTAGGGAAGTAGGGAGCCTGATGTGGGGCTCAATCCCAGGACCCTGGTATCAGGCCCTGAGCCAGAGGCAGCCACTCAACCAACTGAACCACTCAGGCAACCCTACCTTGCAGGAATCTCTTGAGCATTTCTTGTAGGACAGGTCTAGTGATTCCCTAGCTTTTGTCTATCTGGGAACATTTTAATTTCTCCCCCAGTTTTGAAGGATAGTTCTACCACATACAGGATTCATGGTTGACAGTTCTTTTTCTCTTTCTCTTTCTCTTTCTCTTCTCCTCTCTCTTTTCCTCCTCTTCCTCTCCTCTCCTCCTCCTCCTCTTCTCCTCTCCTCTTCTTAGCCAAGAGAGTTTTAGTTCTCTCTTCCCAATCTATTTACCCTTTATATCCTTTTCTCATCTAATTTTATTATCAAGAATTTCCAGTATGATGTTGAAAAGGTGAGGTGAGAGGAGACAGCCTTGCCTTGTTCTTGATCTTAGTGGAAAAGCTTTGAGTTTCTCACCATTAAGTATAATGTTAGCTGTAGAACTTTTTTGGGGTATATATTCCCTTTTATGGTGAGGAAGTTCCCCTGTATTCTTAGTTTGCTGAGAGTTTTTATCATGAATGGGTGTTGGATTTTATTAAATACTTTTTCTGTTGTATGTTCATGTGATTTTTCTTCTTTAGACTGTTGATGTGATGGATTACATTAATTGATTTTCAAATATTAAGCCAGCCTTGCATAACTGGAATAAATACTACTTTGTCATTGTATAGAATCCCCCCCCCCTTTTTTTTTTTTGGTTACATTGTTATATTTGGTTTGTTAATGTTTTGTTGAGAATTTTTGCTTTATGTTCATGGGAGATATTTGTCTATAGTTTTCTTGTAATGTCTATGTCTGCTTTTGGTAATAGGGTAAGTCTGGTCCTAGGATGAATTAAGGAAATATTCCCTCTTCTAACCTCTGAAAGAGATTCCAGAGTTTTGCTATAATTTTTCCTTAAATGTTTGATTGACTTTATCAGAAAACTCATTAGGGTCTGGTGCTCTCTGTTTTGGAAGGTTATTAATTACTGATTAATTTCTTTAATAGATATAGGTCTATGCAGATAGTCTGTTTCTTTACAGTACTTGGATACTCTCCTCTCCCTCCCCCCTTCTCCGTCTTCTTTTTTCAGTCTCCTTGCTTTTCAGGTTTGGAAGTTTGTACTGAGATATCCTCAAGATCAAATATTCTTTCCTCAGCCATGTTCAGTCTATAGATGAGCCCATACAAGGCATTCTTCATTTTTATTACAATGTTTTTCATTTTTGTTTGATTTGCATTTGATTTTTGTTCTTTGGTAGGATTTACACCTCTCTGCTTAAATTGCCCGTCTCTTCTTACATGCTATTTTATCCGCCAGAGTCTTGAATATATTAATCATGGTTGATTAATTTCCAGTCTGATAATTTCAACATTCTTTCCATGTTTGGTTTTAATGCTTGTCCATGTGCTCAAATTGTGGGTTTTTTTTTTTTTTGCCTTATGTCTTGTAATTTTTTCTTGATAGCAGGACATGATGTACTGAATAAAAGGAAGTGCTATAAATGGACCTTTAGTAATGTGGTAGGGTGTGGTGGGACGAGAGTTTTCTGTAACTCTGTGATTAGGTTTCAGTCCTTTAGTGAGCCCATGTCTCTGGACTGCAAATTTCAAGGTGTGCCTCAGTTTTTTGTCTCAGTTTTTTCCCTCCCCCTTAGGTGAGACAGGATGGCTAGAGTGGGCTGAAGTTGGGTATTTCCCTTCTACATAAAAGGCTAGTGTTAGCTAGAGTTGAGCATCTCCTTTCTCTCAAGTCTGATAATACCCTAGCAGGTTAGGCTCTGTTTAACTAGTTTCTCTTGAAGATAGGCCTTATTAAGAAGAAATGTATGCTCTGATATATTTCAGATGGTTCCCTTTTCCTTCCCTCTGTTGGAAGCGGGGTGGGGGGGATTTTTCTCTTATTTTCATTGTGAAAACCTGCTTGAACTCCTAGAGGTAAATCTCACAAATTGTGGGGCTCCCTTCTGACTGGGCCCCCTGGAGTTTTTAACTCTCAGAGTTGTCCACACTGAACCTCCAGCCATTCATCAATTACAGTTCAGGTTTTCCTACCCTGGTACTCGTTCCCACTGTGGTTTGTTTTTTGAGTCTCTCCTCTGGAAAACCATGACTTCTGTATTCACCTATAACTCTCCAATCTTGGGGGTAGCAGTTTGACATGTATCCTTACCTCTCTTATAGATCCTAGAAAAGTTGTTGATTTTTCAGTGTGTTTACCTTTAACCTGTTGTTAGGATGGAGTGGTAACTTCCAAGCTCCTTACATGGTGAAGTAGAAATGGGAAAACATAAACTCACTCTTATGTTTTTAGATTCATTCAACTCAGTGTAACCTCCAAATTCTAGTTTCAAACCAGAGATTTGTCTGCCGTTCCCTAGGAGTTCACAGAAGGTGTGTGAGCTATTTTCACTATTTCCAGAGCCCAAGAAAGTCTTTTATTTACCCAAAATAAGACTGCATAGGCCAACTTAAAGGTCACGTGCTTTGTGTTGATTAGAAATATTAAGTAGTTGGAGTGGTCCTCTCATACTGATCAAGAAATGTAGCTATTTATGGGTATGGAGTTGACATTTGCTGCTTTGTTCCCAGGATTGTAACTCTCCCTCTATCTTGAGGGAGTTCCTCAGAAAGATGAAGTGGGGCACACCATTCCTACATCCTGATTCCTGGACAGCGCTGAGTTTAAAACTGAACAAGTGAGGCCCTCCTTCAGGCCCTGCTTCTCAGGTGTTCCCACACTTCAAAGTTTGTTTCTTAAAATTTTCTAAGTCCCCCTTCCTCTTGTGTCTTTCTATTTCTATTGTGTTTCTTTTATTTTTATTTTTAAAAAGATTTTATTTATTTGAAACAGAGAGAGAGATCACAAATAGGCAGAGAGGCAGGCAGAGAGAGGGAGAAGCAGGCTCTCCACTGAGGAGAGAGCCCGACGCAGGGCTCTATTCCAGGACCCTGAGATCATGACCTGAGCCGAAGACAGAGGCTCAACCCACTGAGCCACCCAGGCGCTCCTGTGTTTCTTTTAAATAGCATATACTTGGGGTTTTTTCCCCCAGTGTGAAAATTTCTGTTTTCTTATTGTAGGCTAGCTCATTTATATTTAAGGTAACTTTTGGTATGTTTAGGTTTATCCTAACATTTTGGTTATTCCTACTTGTCCCTTCTATTGTTTGTTTCTCTGTTCCTCTTCTCCCGACCTCTTTTGGACAACTTGAATATTTTTTAATTTGCCATTGACTATTTAGTTAAATATCACCTTCTATTTTTAGTGGTTTTATTCCACAGAGTTTTAATTTTGCACAACCCACCTTTAAATAACATTATTATTGTTCTCAAATAATGTATAACCCTTAGGATGCTATAATTTTGCTTACTAAACGCCCATTATTTGAGCCCTGGTTGTCATGCTGTATGTTATACAATGTCATTACTGTGTTGCTTAAACAGCCAGTGGTTTTTATTTTTTTTTAAGATTTTAATTATTTATTTGATAGGCAGAGATCATAAGCAGGCAGAGAGGCAGAAAGAGAGAGAGGGCAGTGGGGAAGAAGGCTCCCTGCCAAGTAGAGAGCCTGATGCGGGGCTCGATTCCAGGACCCTGGGATCATGACCCGAGCCAAAGGCAGAGGCTTTAACCTACTGAGCCACCCAGGTGCCCCAGCCAGTGGTTTTTAAAAAACATACAGATGTTTTTTATATTTAGCTTTATATTTATGGTCTCTGGGGCTGGTATCAACCATGCAAATCTACACTTCAATCTGTATCATTTCCCTTCTTGTAAAGCAGGTTTTATGAACATAAATTCCCCCAGCTTTGTCTGAAAATGTCTTTTATTTACCTTCATGTTTGAAATATATGTAGATTTCTAGGTTGACAAATTTCTTGTCTTTTAATTCAGCTCTTTAAGGGAGATTTTCTATTATCTTTTGACTTCCACTGTTTCTGGTAAGAAATCAGGCATAATTCATAATAGTTCTTTTTAATTTGGGTGCTTTTAAGATTTTATTTTTATCTTTAGTTTTTAGCACTTTAACTATGATATGTCTATGTGTGGTTTTCTTTGTATTTATCCTGCTTGGGGTTCATTGAGCTGCTATGGTCTGTGGATTGATTTCCTTAATCAATTTTAGAAAATTTGTGTCCTTTACCTCTTCAAATAATCTGTCTCATTCTGTCTTTCTTCTTTTTCTGAGACTTCAAATATAAATATGTTAGGCCATTTGATATCATCTCAGCATCTTAGTTGCTCTGTCCTCCCCATTTTTTATCTCTGTTTTAGTTTGAATAATTTCTATTGATCTATTGATTGATTAAGTTTACTGATTATTTCCTCTGCTATGCGCATAATTCTGCTAAGACCATCAAATGACTTCTTCATTTCTGATATCATATTTTTCTATTTTTAGCAAATTCTTCCTTCTCTTTTTTCTTTTCTTTCCTTCATTTTCCCCTTTCTTTCTTCCTCCCTCCCTCTCTTCTCTTTCTTCCTTCCATCCCTGCCTCCCTTCCTTCCTTTTCCCCCTCCCTCTCTATTCCTCTTTCTTTCTCTTTTTACTAAAATTCCTCAATTGTTTAGACATAGGGTTTACTTTTTCCACTAGTTCCTTTGTCATATTTATCAAAGATATTTTAAAGTCCCTGTCTGATAATTGCAAAATTTAGACCTACTCTGTGCCTGCTTTTATTGACTATTTCCCCTCTTGATACTGGATCACATTTTCTTCCTTCTTTATATGCTTCATTATTTTAGAAATTGAAGTAATATTTATCCTTGACAAAGGACGTACTCTATAGGAGGCTGAAATTTAAAATAGCTCTGGGTGGTGCACCTGGAGGATTCAGTTGGTTAAGCAGTCAGTCACTTCTTGATTTCAGCTCAGGTCATGATCTCAGGGTCCTGGCATCAAGCCCCATGTGAGGCTTATCATTCACTGGGGCATCTGCTTGAGGGCTCTATCTCTCCCTGTCCCCCCATGCCCCACTTGCTCTTTCTCTGTCTCTAAAATAAATCTTTAAAGAAAAAGTGGATCTGGGACTTTTCCTGTTTAGTTTGATTTAGGTCACCATTGGCTTCAAATTTTTTTTTAATAATTTTTTTAAGGTTTTATTTACTCATTTAACAGAGAGGGAGTGTACAAGCAGGGAGAACAGCAGGCAGAGTGGGAGGGAGAAGCAAGCTCTCTGCTGAGCCAGGAGCTGGATGTGGGACTTGATCCCAGGACCCTGGGATCACAACCTGAGCTGAAGGCAGCCACTTAATGAACTGAGCCACCCAGGCATCCCAGCTTCAAATGTTTTGAGATCAGGATGAGGACTTTTCCTTTAGCAGAGCTTGGGATCTGACATTAGCAGGACCACAGAGATCTCTTTATGCTTTATATCCAGCCACCAGCTTCACAGACCATGGAAATCTCTCTCTGTTTTTAGCACAGTTGCTTGGTATGTGTTTCTGGGAAGTTCTCTTTGCTTTCCTGTCATGTTACTGGCTTTATGCACCTTTGGAAACTTTTTTGCCTTTTGCCTTGCTGCTCTGTCCCCAGTCTTTGGAGGACCCCTGAAGTACTCTACCTGAAGAGGAGTCCTCAGAGGGATTCCTTTCAGCTTTCTTCTCTTGGCTGTAGCTGTGCACTTGGAGAAGACCTGCATACTAGTGGCGATCTCTCTCAGCTCTCCTGCCCTGTCTCCAGCATTGAGTTACTAGCCCTGCATATTTGGTGAAGGCCAGGGGAAAACATGGGTGGGTGGGTGCAGACTTGCACTATAGCTTGCCACACGCAGCCAGTAGAAGTTCATTGAAAGTTCAGCTGCTCTTCTTATTCCCATATTTTATAAATGTTTTATCCTTCAACATGGAAGCCCTTTATAACACTGCAGTTTAGTTCATTTAAGTTTCTTTGTGTCCTCATATCTCTGATGGGCTTTTTTTGAAGCTTTGATTTTGTAGATTAACCCCCTTATTCTCATTGTTAGGGTGTGAGTCTTCTGATTCTCCACAACTCCATACATGTTTTAAAAATAATTTTAATTTTGAAACAATTTCAAGTTCATAGAAAAGTGGCAGGTATAGCAAGGAACCTTTTCCACCCTAAATCACTGAGAGAAAATTGTTGATACAATGCGTCATCATCCCTGAGTACTTCAGTTTATATTTCCTAGAAAGAAGAATATTCTCCTACTTAACATAAATGCAACCATCAAAATCAGGAAGTTAACAGTGACACATTATTACAATCCAGACTTCAGATCCATTCAAAACTGCAGGCCATTTATTTTGTAGCATATTCCTTAATTTGGAATCTAATGTGTTCCTACGATTAGATTTGGGTTATGCACTTTTAACTGAATATAATAGAAGTGATGCTTTGTTCTTTACATGGCAGCTTAGGAGATGGCTCTTGGTTTTGATTTTCTCATTACTGATATGGTCACTTTGATAATTTGATTATGGTGGTATCTGTGAGGCTTCTTCACTATGCAGTTACTTTTTTTTCTTTTGTGATTAGTAACTTTTATGGAGAGGTGGTTTGTAGGAATATAAATACCCCCTCTTCATGAAACTTTCAGTTTATTTCTTTATATCAGTATGGACTTACGGCTTCCTGTTTTATTGCTTATGTTGATGCTTAAATTAGCCCAGACTTGGCCAGAGGAGAGCCCCCATTTCACCTGGCTTTTGTGTCCTTTTGATATACTCCCATAATTCTTTAAGCACTTCTTTATTTCTGGCACCACAAGGCATTCCAGGAAGTTTCTGTGATTTCCTTCCACAGTTTGGAAAGAATCATTTCTTCAAGGGAACCTTGTTCCTTTTAGTAAATAATGGCATTTTTTAAAGTTTTTATTATTTTTTTAAGATTTTATTTATTTATTTGACGCAGAGAGAGAGAGAGATCACAAGTAGGCAGAGAGGCAGGCAGAGAGAGAGGAGGAAGCAGGCTCCCCACCGAGCAGAGAGCCCAATGTGGGGCTCAGTCCCAGGACCCTGAGATCATGACCTGAGCCAAAGGCAGAGGCTCAACCCACTGAGCCACCCAGGCACCCCTATAATGGCATTTAGAAACCAACATCTGGGCTCTATGTGTGGTCAGTGCTACTGGGATGTCACACCCCTAGGCCCTCTCAGTGGACAGAGTTAGAAAATACACATGTTTGTGTACATTTATCTCTATTTCTATGTCTATCTATATTGAAAAACGTGAGTTCATACCAATATTTCCAATTCTAATCTAACAGCACAGGGTTTATTCTAGTTTTCTTCCTTCCCTTTTTTCTAATTTCCTTCTCTAATAGTGATTACACTTATTGGCCTTCATGTTAATTCCTTTTTTGATCAATCTTTCTGTATATAACCAATATCCCATAACTGCTACTAACCCCACTCCAGAGTAGATGACTTCATCACTCCATTTGGATGCTCAAACACTGTTCCAGATTGCCCCCCTGCTTGGACATCTTATTTACTACCCTGCTTGGTTTTGGACTTCTCAACCTCGACTGCCTTCAGGTGTGGATGCCTTCCCTACCTTGCTCAGGTTCCAGCATCCTACTCCAGGCTACCTCTCTGTGGGGACATCACCCTGCTTAGACTCTGATACATTGTGCCAGCCTATGTCATAGCATACACATACTCCTCATCTGCTTGGGGCCCCATATCTCATGTTGGTTCCTCTTCACACATATACCCTCTTTATACTACTCTGGCTCAGACACATCACACTGTGACATCCCTCTGTGGGGACACTGTTCATCTCTTCGGGCTCCAATTCTTCATGATGGACCATCTTTCCTTTTACCCTCTCTGGCTGCCTATGAATGTTTTCCTCACCTTTCAGTTTCCAAATTGCTATTTGGGCAATTATCATGCAGGGACATTCTTCTAATCCTGCTTGGGCTTTAATACCCAGTATCTTGGGTCAGTCATACCCTTCTCATCCAAAATGAGATTTAAAACCAATCCCATGCCCTGTTCCAGACCCCTCCCCGCACCCTCCTCACCTCCCATCCTATCTCACCCTTACTCTCTCTGGTCTGGGAATCATTCAGAGTTGGTTTTATTTGTTTGTTATATTTTGTTTTGTTATGTATTTGTTTTTAAGATTTATTTATTTTAGAAAGAGAGTTGGGGGGGAGGGGCAGAGGGAGAGAGAATCTCAAGCAGACTCCATGTCCACTGTGGAGCCCAGCTTGGTGCTTGATCTCATGACTTTGAGATCGTGACCTGAGCCGAAATCAAGAGTGGGACACTTAGCCAACTGAGCCACCTAGGCACTCCAGTGTTGTTGCTTTTTTTTTTTTTAATTATAAAATGTTTAATGGTTTATTGAAACATTTATGTAGCAAAAAAAAACCCAAACAAACCTGTTTTAATTGTACAGTTTGATGAGTTTCCACAAATTTATGCAGCCATTACCTAATCCAGTTTTAGAATACTTCCTTCATCCCAAAATTTTCCTCATGCCCATTTGCTTTCTGTCCTTATTGTTTTGCTCTTTCTTCTGCTTCTTTTTTTAAAGAGAAAAAAATTATGAATTCACATTTTTATTTTCAACTCAGTTTGTCCTGTAGGCAGCATTTTCTTTTACCACACCTAGTAAATCCAAGACAGGTTTGGCTGGTGTTGAACCTGAACCTGGGAGTGCCACCGCATTAAATGGTGCTTGACTATCACACTTCCCTTCATGGTTACCTAAGTCAGTACTAACAATACTCATTTATGTACTCCTTGAGCTCACTGTAGATTCAACTTAGAGTGGCTTGCTTGCTTTTCTTTTCATCCCTGATTTTAGAAAAATACTAAGACCTAAAATGAGGATCTCTTCTGCCAGTTAGAAGCCAAAATAAATGCAGTGATGCCACATGAAGGTTTTCTAATTTAACTTTATCAGATGCCAAAATGCACAAAGTACTGTACAAAGCACAGCAATAAACCAAGTCCGTAGTTAGAAGCAATGCAGTGGGAACACGGAGGCCAGGGAAACCCAGGAAATGTATGACACAGAAGCTTGTCTGGCCTCACCTAACAGTGGAGAAGAGGTTAATAGGGAGAACAGCTGCAGTTCACTTCTGCACCATGGAAGTGGAAATTTCTGATGAAAGTCCCTTCTTTTCATCATTCCTTTTCTGGATGAGGAAACCGCAAATGAAGAATTCATATGATTTGCCTTAAGCCTCTAGCTAGGTGGAACGGGACACAGTCTCGTATGACCTGGGCAGCATACTGCTTGCTGCCTGTGGTGCAGGCTCAACGCAGGGGAGACTTGGAGGAATAGGGAAGGCTAAGGGATATCTTGCTCAAACTCAAGGGCAGGGCAGATCTGACTTCAGTGACGTGCCTTTGCTAGGTATGTGAGGGCTGTGTCACGCTGGGTGCTTAAGCTCTACACTCTGCTGTACTTTTCCTTACTGTGAAATGGGGGTCATTGTGATAACATCACCCTCACACAGTTGTCGTGAGGATTAAGAACTAATTCAGTACTAGTAGAAGACACTCAGTATATGTTAACCCTGATGATGATGATGACTTCTGTTTCTGGGTCCTGAGAGGTTTCTAAGCACACCTTCTTGGCATCTGCTCTTTGGACCACTCAACCCTGGAGGTCAATGTTCATGATTAGAACCACATCCCTCCTCCCATGTTTTCCACCAGCCCACGTCATTCTTCCACATTTCTGTGCTGCTTCCATGATTCAAAATAAATGAAAGCAGAGGCAGGGCAAACTCTGAAGATCTAACTGATGAACAAGTATTTAGATGAGCAGCATATTAGATGATGAGAGAGGGATCAGTTTTTGCCTTTAAGGAACTTTCAGTCTTAATTGAAGAGTTAAAATTGAGAAGTGCACAATTAAAAGAGGATTCAAAATTAAATGGAGTGCTGATTATATGGCATAAGTAATTAAAGAATAAATCAATAAAAAATTAATTCTTAAGATGTAATAACAAAATAACAGCAGTTAATATTTCTGAGCCTGTGCTATGTATCAGATGCTTTTTTAAGTGCTTTATGTACATGATTTAATTTAATTTAATTTGCCCAGAAGTTCTCTAACATAGCTATTATTAATATTGTCCCTTCCCAGAAGAGGAAGCTAAAGCTCAAACAAGTAGCTGCTTAAGGTTTTACATAGCTGGTAACCAAATAAGGGGGATACAAATAATACAGAATAAATGAGTTTAGAGGAGGCAGACAATGTCCGCCCAAGTAGATGTTTGTCATTAATCTGGTCTTTTTTCAGAGTTCCCCTCTAGCTGAAGCAACTATGTCAATCCTCAGAAAGACAAGCTGATAACTAACTCACCCAACCTTCCATGTCTTTCCATTGCTCTTTGGAGGAAGGATAAAGAAAAGTCCACTTAACAAGGCTTGGCATGTCTCCACTAATCTCTCCAGCAACTCTTTTACTTGTCTTCCCTCCCCCATGGCCTTTTTAGTCCCTAAGCTCCTGCCTGCCACAGGCCCTTTGCACATGCTATTTTCATCTGCCTGCTCTCCTCTTCTGTCTACTTCACCTATGTAACTTCTACCCATCCTTCAGATCTCAGCTCAAGCATTTCCTTCTTCAGGGAAACCTTGCCTGACATCACTGACTAGGCCAAGTCTTCCTACTGGAAACTATGATTGCATGCTGCATCTCTATTTTGTAACCCTTGTCATAGTATTATATTTGTCTGGTTATTTGGTATCTATCTCTCTCACTATATTATAAGCACAATGAGAGGTGAGACTGAATCCATGTTTATTCATCATTAAGCACCAAACAATGTGCCTAGCACATAATGGCACTTAGTCAATATTAGTGGAATGGATTGAAGACTAAGTTAAGAAGGTTCCACAGAGGATCTAGGACATGGAGGGGCCTAAAATAGAAAAGAGATGGAGAGGTGAGGGGGAAACATTTAAGGTAGAGGAATTAGTGGGACAACTAGTAAGTAATCTTGCATTAATGAGCTGAAAACAAAGAAGACCTGAAAATGGCAGTCCATAGACCCATGTCAATGCCTATTGGCTTGGTCAGCCTCTCCCACATTTTTGGAGTTACATTTATTGCTAAAAGCATATCCATATATACAAAACTACTTACTAAATTATGCCTTTACTCAGGATTGCACACATTCTTCTCTCCCTGCCACTTCTGAAATGTCTGGACCTCAACCAAATATAGAGGTTGGTTTTAGAAAGCAGAATGTTCTAGTTCTTCATCTTTCCCACTTCTCAGCCGGTCTTGGCAATTGCTGGATGCATGGTGAAGCAGTTTCTGCACATGTCATATTTATGTATAGAGGAAACAGAAGGATAAGCAGTGCTCTTCAGTGGGTAGAATCATGTCTCCCAAAAAGATGTGTTTTTTTTAAAAAGATTTTATTTATTATTTGAGAGAGAGAGAGAGAGAGAGGAGCACACAGAGGGAGAATGAGAGTTTGAAGCAGACTGCCTGTTGAGCAGGGAGCCTAATGCAGGGCTTGGTCCCAGGACCCGCAGATCATGACCTGAGCTAAAGGCAGATGCTTAGCTGACTGAGCCACTCAGGTGCCCCACCCCACAAAAGATGTTTCTGATTCTAATCCCCTGTACATGTGAATGTGACCTTATTTGAAAATAGGGTCTTTGCAGCAGTAATCATTGATGAGATCATACTGGATAAGGGTAGGCCTTAATCCAATCACTGGTGTCTGTGAGAAGAGAGAAATTTGGGCACAGAAACAGAAGACACACAAGGGAAGGGCCATATGATATTGGAGTATGAATCTAGGAGAAAATGAACACCAAGGATTGTAGGCAACCCCCAGAAGGTAACAAGAGGCAAGGAAGAAACATCCCTTAGAGCCTTCAGAGAGAACACAGCCCTGCTGACACCCTGATTTAGAACTTCTAACCTCCAGAACTGGGAGAGAATAAATTTCTGTTGTTTTGAACCATCCAAGTTTGTGGAACTTTCTTATGGCAGTCCTAGGAAACTAAGCCAATTATCTCTGGACCCAAAGCAGTTCTCAAAGCTCAGAAAAACAATTAGGACACAAATAAGGAAGCCCGGACTCTACCAAGTTTTGGTAGACCAGAGCAAGCAAAAGCTAAGTTCAGTGCTCAGTACAACTCAAGAAATGATAGATACTCTTGACATTGGAGTCTACATTTATTGTCTGGAGCATTGCTATGTATAGACAACCTTTCATCTTGATTGCATAAGAAATATTCAAGGGTTTAGGGGGTGGTTTAGGCTGAAATTATAGATAGCTTGATAAAGCATGTAAATAGAACAGTGGTGACAAAGCCATATGAAATCACCAAGGTGAATCAGAACTTTCTGTGATCTGTCTTTAGACTCTACGATTGCTTGCTACCAGGCAAGGTAAGTTGGGCATCTAAATCCATGCTTACTTCTATGTGCGACTGTCAGAGACAGAGCCCTGCTATGGAGAACTTACCAAGAAAATGCCTTATGGTGTTTTTTGTAGAAGGAAGGAAAGACTACCTGCTCATTCTCTTTCCCATATGAAGTATTATTAGTTTGCCTTCCTTTCATACATAGGTACTATGTCAGTTATCACTTTATGGCCTCTTAGCTTTAAATGCACCCTTCAGTACCTGCTCTGTGATGATAGGCTGGACTCCAGGCATTTCTTGTACATGCTGAGAATGATGTTAAGTTGTCTCAGTAGAGGGCAAAGGAGGGAACTTGAAGAGGAACTGGTAGGCTTTTCTTCGTAGTTCTGGTGCATTGTGGTTTTCCTTTCTTGCTCTTGCAGAACAAGTAGTCAGTGGTGTGGCACTTTAGGACAATGGTGCTCCGTCCTCACTGTTTGCTCAGAACATGCAGTCTCTTGGAGACAATGCAGGCCCAGTGACCACCTTCTTGTGGCCCTTCCTATGTGGCTCTGCATGCTCCTGGCCTGCAGTGGAGCCCTTACTCCCTCTGCCCACCCTCCCACAAGCCTCAGCTTGCATTCACCCTGAGGAGTTGCTTCCTGCCTGCCCAGCAATTGTGGACCAGCTCTGGCCTGGGCAACCCAGAGAACTTCCTCTCCAACCAGCAGCACTAAACACATCTTCTCCAGTGAAATTTGAAGCCCAGCCTCAGGATGCGGCCTCCCCTTCAGGCTTGTCTCTCCTTGGATATTCTCCCTCAGCCCTAAAGCATCCTTTACAGTTCTCTTTTCATCTGACAATTATGCTCCTATCACAATCTCATAATCCTTACATTAAACTTTCCCTAATGGAATTACTGTGTGGTTTCTGCCTCCTGACTGGACCCAGACTGACCTAAGTACATCCCCACTTTGACAGGGAGCTGAAATGCACAACCTTCTCTCTCTTTTTTTTTTTAATATTTTATTTATTTATTTCACAGAGAGAGAGAGAGAGAGAGCAATCACAAGTAGGCAGAGAGGCAGGCAGAGAGTGGAGAGGAAGCAGGCTCACCACTCGGCAGAGAGCCCGATGTGGGGCTCGATCTCAGGACCCTGGGATCATGACCTGAGCCGAAGGCAGAGGCTTAACCCACTGAGACACCAGGCGCCCCCACAGCCTTCTCTTTTTGTAGAGACGTTCTTTTTCTCCTGATGTCTTGCTGGATTTCCCAGATCCGGATGCCTGTCATGCATAAATTGCAAATTCAGTTATGGTATTGAAGGGATCTACATGCCTGGCCCTCATCCTACTCCCCTTACTGGGCAGTTACGTCAGCTACATTGCCTTCACCGGCTTATTTTAGCTTTCAAAGGTTATTCATGTAGTTACGGAATAATTAGAAGAGAAGCTCTGCATGACAGTGAAAGTCTTCTCTGTAGCCAACTAAGTCAAGCCACACTTTTGCTCTCTGAAAAAGATCAGCCTCAATTTTATGGTACAAGTAATATAAAAGAAGGTGCTGAATGCTGGAGAGTGATCTCAATCAGAAGAAAATATATTGCCTAAGTCCTAGGATGGTTATGAGAAATCAATGAGATATTCTAGGTAAAATGCTCAGCTTAGTATTGGCACTATGTACACATAGTGCCTCAACCAAATATAGAGGTTGTGTGCATAGTGTACATAGTGAGTACTCTTTTTCATTCATTCAATCATTCATTCAACTCATATTTAGGAAGCAGTTACATATTGTGCAGGTGCTATTATTAGCATGGGAATGAGGATGAATGCGATTTCACTTCCTGCCCTCCAAGAGTGGCCAGTCCAGTCTCTTGTTTAGTATGCACCAAGGTATAAGCAATAATCCCCTTCTTCATCCTTTCCCCAAAATATGGACTTTCAAGTAAGTGGAATATAAATCACGATTTAGTTATAAAATGTGCAACACGGAGACAAGTTCCATTCATTGAGGGAGTTTTCTGCTATTAGTTTGATGTGAGCATTGATAAACCTGGACTATTGTTAGAACATATTCTTTTTCAGTAATTAACTCTATTTAATCACATGTGTTATAGATGTTATGTACAGAATGTTACCACATAATAGGCTATGTGATGAACATCATGAACAGTACTTAATTAAACCCTTAAAACTATCTTATAAACTAAGCATTATTATCCCCATTTTACAAATGATGAAGGTGTGGCTCAGAAAGTTTGAGAAATTTTCCATAAGTCACTCAGAATACAAGTATAGGGCCAGGATTCTAACAACTTCATCTGACTCAAAAGCCCATGCTTATATCAAAAATATAATATTGCTTTCTTTTGTTAATTTTCAGCTTGGTTGTGCTAAGGACTAACTGTCATTCCCTTACTCCTTCTCCACCACCCAAACTCATTATACCATCTTGTACTTGCCAGTTTGCTTGACTGTCTTTGCCATTAGGCTCAGACTTCCTTGGGGGTAGACACAATCTCCTGTTCACTACTGTATCCCCATTCTGGTTATCTATTCCTGCTTAACAAAACCACACTGAAGATTTGTGGATCAAAATAACAAATCACATTTCAGTGCATTGATGCAGCTTAGCTACAAGGTTTCTTCTTGGGGTCTCTCATAAAGTTGCAGTCAGGTGGTGGTTCAGGCTCGTGTTATCTGAGGTTCAACCAAGTTGGCCATCCAAGATTCATTCCTTCTTTCTTTCTGTCTGTCTTTCTGTCTTTCTTCCTGTCTTTCTTTCTGGCTGTACTTATTTATTTTGAGAGAGAGAGAGAGAGAAATGGAGCATTAGTGGGATAGGGGGAGGGGAAGAGGGAGAGAGAAGCTCAAGCAGACTCTACACCGAGTGCAGAGTCCAATGTTGGGCTCCATCTCACAACCATGAGATCATGACCTGAGTCAAAATCAAGAGTTGGGTGCTTAGCCAACTGCGTGATCCAGGC
Organism: Neogale vison; assembly: GCF_020171115.1. Taxonomy (NCBI): domain Eukaryota; kingdom Metazoa; phylum Chordata; class Mammalia; order Carnivora; family Mustelidae; genus Neogale; species Neogale vison. The sequence goes on from NC_058102.1 coordinate 56,421,043, forward strand.
GCCCTCCAGATTGTTTCTTTATCACATATCTATTGCATGGCCTTTGACAGCTAAAATCGCTGAGGACTGGCTGGGCATCTTTCTAGCTCCACATAGTTTTCTGTGTGGTTACCTTGGCTTCCTCACAGCATGAGGCACTTCTTACATAGTAACTATAAGATTTGACCCAGAGTGAGTGTTCTAAGAGATTTGGGTGGAAGCTGGCTTTTTATGACTGAGGCCTAGGAGTTACTCAGCATCACATCTACCATACTGTTGTGAGTCACAGGGTCAACTGAGATTCAGTATGTAAAGGCAACTACATCAGGGCACATATTGGGATGCATCATTCATTGGGCGCCATCTTTGGAAACTTCCACTGAGCAGGGAGGGCTATCCGAGGAGGGAAAACTCAGAGGAAAAGATACATATGTGGGAACGCTCAGACGAAGATTTCCAGTTAGCCAACTGAAGAAAGGGTGGGGAAGAAAAAGAAGGAGAGTGTGAATGGTCTTCCAGGCAGAGGGAACCCATGTATAAAGACATGGAGTTAAGAAGAGAGGTTGATAAGCATGGGACATTCAGATTCTACCATTTACTTGACAAGTGACTTTGGATAATTATTTAACTTTTCTACATCTCGGTTTCCTCCTTTGTGAAATGGAGATAATCGTAATTGTTATATACTAGCTCTGAAATGGTTAAATCAGTAGTGCATGAGGGGTTCTTTAGAATAGTATCTGGCACATGGAAAACATTCAGTAAGTGTTGGTTATTGTTAGTATTATACAGGGAAATACGGAAGTTAAATATGGCTGGAACAAAGGACTCCAGAGGATGGGGGCGGGGGGAGGTTTGAGTCTAGAATAATAAGCAGGGGCCAGAGCATGACTTTAAGTTATACAGAGGTGTTTGCATTGTATCCAAAAGTAAATGAAGAGACACTGCAGATTTTGGGGAGGGGAGATTTGACCATATTTAGTGTAGATATCTACACTAAAGGTCTCCAGGGTGGGAAATACTTGGAGGGTAACAGAGATGAGTTGGAAGCTGCTGTGGTCCACAAGGGGGACATAGTGGCCTGGCCTAAGGTTATGGCAATGGGGATGGAGAGAGGAGAACCTACTAAAGGTCACAGTGCTGGCTTGTGTCAGAGCAGGGACTGGAGGTGCCGACTAATCACACAGGAATTTCCTACCAGGAAATCAGCCTTTTTCACTTGTTTACATAGGCACAAGTGTAATATGTGCTATTTGATGGAGCCAGATACGTAGCTACAAAAAACTGGGCAGGGATGGTCCAGGTGGGACATATGGTTTCCAGTTTCATTGCTTATGCCTACAACTGCTAATAATAAATAGATGTGCTGCCCCACCCCCCAAATCACTGCATCCAAGGGAAACTGAGCAAAGAGAGAGATTTTCTTTGAAAGAAAGCTTTTTTCCCAATTCTGTTTGAAGGGTCACACCCCATTTTCCCATAACTGCCTCATTTGTCCTCCTTTGAGTCAGAATTGGAGTTTTTGATTTGCTTTTTGTAGTTTATTTGGCACATGGAACACCAGTAAGTTCTGACTGGCTACTCTGTGGGGGCACTCTTGCCCTATCCAGCTGTGTTTCTCAAACACCCTCTGTGGACACAGGTTGCCCATGGAGTCCATAGTTCTTAGAGGGACTGGGAACAGCTGAGACTAAGTGACCCTAGCGGCTGCTACTTGGAGGAGGGGGCTCCTGAGAAGAGACATCTGAGGCAAGGGTGGCTGCTGGGATCATGGGCAATGAATGAGCCTGGTGTGTTCATCCACTGACTTAGGGGACCCTGAAGGTCTAGATGATATTCTAAATGACCCCTGATGGGATTCACTCTAATCTCTTCTCTTGTCCACCAACACTCCATTCTTGTTCGTGGGTCCATGTGAGACCTTCCTTGGTCGAGTCCTACATGTTCTTCAAGGCATAGCTCTGGTTCTACATCTGTGGGAGCCTCCTGTCACTCTTCCAGCCCTCCTGTCACTCCTAGACCCACCCCTGTCCCAGTTGGAAGAGTAGGCACCCTACAACTCAGTGCTGACTCTCACATGCTGGGTATATTGTTCTCCCAGCTTTACAGGAAGCCAGCTGAGGGTTGATGGTTTTCTCCTCCTTGTCCCCAGAACCCCTGTCAGAGTTTTCAGGCAGCCTCTATTGACTGACAGATCCAGAGGTTTGGAAGATGTGTTAGCCCTGACTTACAGATTGGGAAGCTGAAGAGGAAAGTGTTAAGTCACCTGCCCAATGTTGTGAAGGTTGGCATTTACTCAGAAGCTAACCAGGAACACATTTTGCATGTATTTGTTGTTTAATCTTTTCAGCAACCCTAAGAGATATAAGCTTTTTAGCCACATTAGGCTGCTGAGGAGACTGAAGCTTATGGTTTTTAAATAACTTGAGAGCACTTCTGGCCTCTGGCCAAACCCATCCAGAACTAAAACCCAGATGGTCGCCCTCCTCACTGTTTCGCATTTTCAGCACTCCCCACACTGTAGCCCCAGTTTACCTACCTGTCTCTGCAAATTAGACCGTTACCTTTTCTAAGGGTAGGGGGTAGGCTCTTGTTTTTATTTTAATCTTGGTAACCCCAGGCCTAGCACAGAACCTGATGCCTAGCTCAGGATCTAGAAGTCACTGTTAAGGAAATGCTAAGTGAATAAAGAGCCAGTGATAAAGCTTATTTGCAGTTCAAGTCAGTGCAGTCTCCCTGAGAAGACTAGGGTTGCTGTGCTGCCTTTGAGAGCAGGATCTCATCGGAACCTCTGCTCCCCTCAAGGTGATATCAGAAACATGTGTGAGGAGAAATGTGTCTTCCTGGTTTCTTTTGGAAGCCTGTGGGAGGAGGTTGGTGCTGTGCTGGACAAGCAGCTCCACTGGGGAATGCAGGGAGCCTGAGGCCTCCTGGGCTGGGCCTCCCTTCAGATGCAGGGATTAGTCTCAATCCAGGCAAACCCTTGGAGAGAGTTTTTATGGATGTGCATCAGCTTCAATGATGACGTGGTGATGAGAAGCTCGGTCTCCGGCCAGAGAGATTTGGGGTTGGTCCTGGCTCTTCCCCTAGCCAGGTTTGTGGCCTTGGGTCAGTTATTAACCTTATGAAGCTGCAGTTTTCTTCCTGCAGAGTGGAACACAAGAACTGCCTCCCTCATGGGGTTGTTGTGAGGATTAAATAAGAAAATATGTGTGTAGCCCTTGTCAAAGGGCACATTGGATGGCGGCCATGGCTGTCTGCCAGTCACAGGCCTGGGGAGGAACGTGGCGGAGTGGCAGTACTAACAGCACCAGGCACTGTGAAAACCCTCAAAGGGTTGTCCCAAGGCAACACTGTCAAACACTGGGAATTTATTTTCCAGGCCTTTCCATCTCCCATCTGTGGCTTCCTGGTGCAGCACGTCCTCTGTTGGTATCTGTCGGTCAGGCTCTGTGAGGAGGTGCTCCCCAGGGGGAGACCAGTGGGACAGCCGGACAGGGTAGAGGAAGAAGCCATGTAGGGTGAAGCCTTGCAGGGGGCAGTCTCGGCCTGGCCTGCCGGAAGGTGGGGAGTTCGGTAAGGAGACCTGATCACACTGGAGCCAAGGGACTTGGAGCTTTCACACCCTGCCCCCACACCTGCACCCATCAGGGCTCAGCCAGACCTTGGTTCAGTGCCATGGACAGGCATCAGTTCCTGGATGCCGCTGGCTTCTCACGGATACAGGCAAAGTGGATTCCGAAGCAAGAAGATGTCTAGCAACTGTTCAGAGAGGAGAACTGGATTATATTTACATACAAGGTATGAACCATAATAGATTAATATACTAGCATTTCATGCCATATTTACATTTTGAAATAAGACTTATTAATGCTCATGGCCCACCTTGGGGTGGAGGACAGGGTTCCGGCAAGAGATTTGGGGGGTTAGATGGGCTTTCCCCATAGAGCTCATGTCAAAGGTGGGCTTTCCCTTAGCCAGGTGGGGGAGTAGACTTGAACTTGTCTTGTAAACCACTCACTCACAAACCTCTGCTCATAAAGCACCCTCCACCCCATCCAGGGTGTTTGCAATGCAAATTATCTTTTTCAGTCTGGAGAAAGGGGCAGGGGGCTTTGACTCTGGGTGCTTTGACTATGCATTAGTGCCATCATGGAAGGGAAGGCTGGGAAGTCAGAGCATAGCTGGTAGCTCGCATTGGTGCTGGATTGGTGTCTGTTGAGTGAATGCTTGCCGGAAGGAAAAGCAACCCCGTAGTGAGACACATGTTTTGTTTTGTTTTCTTTAATTAATTAATTAATTTTTAAAAAGATTTTATTTATTTATTTGACAGACAGAGATCACAGGTAGGCAGAGAAGCAGGCAGATAGAGAGGAAGGGAAGCAGGCCCCCTGCTGAGCAGAGAGCCTGATGTGGGACTCAATCCCAGGACCCTGAGATCATGACCTGAGCCAAAGGCAGCAGCTTAACCCACTGAGCCACCCAGGCGCCCGTGAGACACATGTTTTAAGTGTCTTCTTTGTTACGTCTCATCTTAACTTACTCTTCAGCTCATTTCATCTTTCCTGCTTTCTTTATCCCTCCAAGACAAGTTGCTCTCTTTCTATTAAATTCCTGGTTTATTCACTTCTTTGTAATGAGCTCTCTGTATTGCAATCCTGTGCTTTTAGGTCTGTTTCTCTTATTAGATTATGAGGGCCTTAAAGACAGAACTTACTTATGTCCTTCATCCCAGAGCCTGGTTCCAGATGGGATAGTAAGTACTGATTGAATGCACGCATGAATGAAGCCAATGGCTAATCCTGTTGTCTTAAGTTATAATATGAATGTGTATGTGTGTGTCCTTAAAATTCGTTTAAGGCAAATCTAGCCAAGGAAATGAAAGAGTTGACTTATAAGCAGTAATAGCAAAGGAACACTAAGTGGACAAGGCTAACTAAGAGATGGGTTAGTCCCCGAGCCTTCCAGTTCAGCCAAGTGCCTTAGGTAGAGTCAATCCAGATTGATGCAGACTGAGCAGAGGATGGAGTGAAGGTGGGGACTGGGTCCTTCTGTTCCTTGGGGCCACGATATGCCTCCATGACAGATGGTAACAGAGAGAGGGGGCTTCACTTAGCTATGTGTGTCTGTATTAGTTCTGTTTTTTTTTTTTTTTGGCATTGTCAGTATTTTTTTTTCCAATTTATTTATTTTCAGAAAAACAGTATTCATTATTTTTTCACCACACCCAGTGCTCCATGCAAGCTGTGCCCTCTATAATACCCACCACCTGGTACCCCAACCTCCCACCCCCCCCGCCACTTCAAACCCCTCAGATTGTTTTTCAGAGTCCATAGTCTCTCATGGTTTATCTCCCCTTCCAATTTACCCAAAAGCACATACCCTCCCCAATGTCCATAACCCTACACCCTTAGTTCTGTTTTTATGTTCTTACTTTCTACAAAATATCTCAACGTCTGGGGGATTACCTTATAACTTACCTCTGTATAGCAGTCATCCTTACCTGCTAGGGTGTTGTAAACCCTTGAAACTCTCAAAAGGATATGAAAGTTCTCTCCTAAAAATTGTACAGAGACATTTATGAACTTTCTGTAGTGTTGGGAGTCCAGGAGCCTCCTTCGGGTAGAGAACTTTGGTGTTGCAAGACGAGCACATACCCTCACATAGTAGGTACTTAGTATGCACATTGGGCGGAATCAAACTGAGTAATGATATTTGCCAAGTCTTGCAAAAGAGGAACAGGTGAAGGAACACCCGATAATATGATTCAAGGTCTTACAGGAAAGCGTTCCCAGCCTCCCAAACTAAACCAAACCATTGCCGTTTCCTTCCTTACCTGGCTTACTAATACATTCATATTTATAAAGACAGCCTCACGCTTTGGTGTAGATCCAGTTTCCACTAAAGTGCCCCAGGGGTAACTTATTAAACCTTATCTGTTCTATATCCCTTGCCATGAATGTATTTAACAGCTTCTTGGCGCGGAAAATGATTGTGATAATGGATACAGAGCAAGTAATGCAGAGCCGGGAAGAAGAAGGTGCTCAGCCGATGTTAGCTGAAAACAGAAAAAGACAAAAGAGCAGATTAGAAGTGGGAAGATGTTCAGAAAACAGAGGAGATATGGAGAAAGATATGGAATTAGCAGGAGTGGGGCGGTGGGGTGGGCAGGAGACCCTGGTCTGAGACCATGCCCTTCCCAGCCTGGTGTAGACTAGACTGCTCTTGCCGGCCAGGAACTCCTAACATGACAGGTGAGCTGGAGACCAAGGAATGAGGTGAAGTCCCTCACTGATACTAAATAAAGATACAGCCACCTCACGGGTCTGTGGTGCATCTTAGAATGCACGGAAATAAAATAATAGCAGCGAATATGAATCATGGAAAACAGGCTGCGAATGGAGACATTTGCTAAGAGACATTTGCTGGCCCCAGTGAGGTCAATTTCCCCAGCTATTTTCACTGGGGAAGGAGAAACTAAGGGAGGAGCTGCAGTCCCTGCCAAACCTAACTGTCTACATGTCTAAAAAGCTGAGTGTTTAAGGCGGCTGGGGAACACCAGCTGCAAATGAGCTCAGCAGGGCGAGGCGGGCAGGGAGGCCAGGGCAGAGCCGGCTGGGGAGCACAGGGCAGAAAGCACACAGCCTCAGCGTCCCTGCAAAGTCAGTCATGCTCTGGGCCAAGGGGCCAAGGGCAGAGGGACTGGGAGGACAGCCTGCCTGCAGGGTGAGGGGCTGGGCTGTGTGGGCCTTGCTACTTCTCTGAAGGCTGACCCACGTCAAGGCCGCTTACCTCTCCCGGCCTCAGTTTCTCATCTGTAAAATGAAGAAAATAACATTTGCTTTGAAGGGTTTCTGTAAAGGCCCAGGATGAGACAAAGAAAGCCCAAGTGTGTGGACACTGAAAATTCTGGATGCCAGTGGTCACTGACGTGAAGAAGAAACGGAATGGCTTGTATTGGTCAGCCCAGGCTGCTGTAACAAAATATAGACTGGGGGTGGGGGGGCTGGGGCAACAGAGTGTATTTTCTCGCAGATCCGGGGCCTCCAAGTCTGAGATCTAGGGGCCGGCAGGGTCGTTTCATTGGAGGCCTCTTCTCTTGGCTGGCAGGAGACTGCCATTTTGCTGTGTGCTCACATGACCTGCGTGTGTGTGTGTGTGTGTGTGTGCATTCGCTCATGCATGGGGGGGAGGGGGGCAGACATACATGCAGCAAGCAAATTCTCTGGTGTCTCTCTCTCTCTCTCTCTTTTTTAAGATTTTATTGATTTGACACAGAGACACCGCGAGAGGGAACACAAGCAGGGGGAGGAGGAGAGGGAGAAGCAGGTTCCCGGTGAGCAGAGAGCCCCATGCGGGGCTGGATCCCAGGACCCTGGGACCATGACCTGAGCCGAAGGCAGACACTTAATGGCTGAGCCACCCAGGCACCCCTCTGGTGTCTCTTCTTGTAAGAGCACTAATCCCATCATGAGCCCTGCGACTCTACCCTGCTCTTATGACCCCATCTAACCCTAATTACTTCCCAAAGGCCCCATCTCTAAATATTATCACATGTGAGAGTTTGGATTTTAACATGTCAACTCTGTGGAAGACACAAACATCCAATCCATAATACCAGTTAAAAAGAAACTATTCCTTCGTATGAATATCCCCCCAATGTATTTTATGTTTTTATTTTTTAAGATTTTATTTATTCCTTTATTTATTTATTTAGAGAGCACAGGCCTGAGTCGGGGGAGGGGTAGAAGGAGAGGGAAGGAGAATCTACAGCAAACTGTGCTGAGCTTAGAGCCTGGCATGGGGCTCAATACTACCACCCTGAGATCACAAGCTGAGCTGAAATTTAAGTCAGATTCTTAACTGACTGGTGCCCCTCCCTGATATATTTTATTTTATTTATTTTTTAAAGATTTTATTTATTTATTTGAGAGCGAGCGAGCGAGCACAAGCATGGGGAGGGGTACAGGAAGAGGAACAAGCAGACTCCTCGCTAAACAGAGAGCCTGAAGTGGGGGCTTGATCCCAGTACCCTCAGATTATGACCTGAGCCGAAGGCAGATGCCCAGCTGACTGAGCCCCCCAGATGTCCCTTAGAGAGAGAGAAAGAGAGAAACCCTTGGTTTTTATAAAATACATTTCCAATAAAATGTCAAAATAGGGAAATATTAATCCCCTGATCCTGGGTTTCTCAGCCAAACCTTTGTTGGTATATCACTGTTGTACCTTTTAAGCCACTTGTAGGGATGTCCCTTTACAACTGAGAGCCAGGAAAAACCTGATCTGTGCTGGCAGGTACAGTGCCAGGGACATAGGTTAATAGTGGTTCTGCCTTTGATTGCTCCATGGATACCTTTGAGAGGGGTTCTCAGCTTGGAATCCCCCTTTGGATCCCTGGCGTGGCCCATGGAGCTCAGTTTCTGAGTCCCTGCTCTGGAGAAAGCAGGGAGCGCTGGTGGTCCTTGAGAATATCAAGGAAGTTTCTTCCATGATTTGTGGGTAAGAGTAAGAACGCAGATTTTTTTTTTTTTTAAAGATTTATTTATTTATTTATTTGACAGAGATCACAAGTAGGCAGAGAGGCAGGCAGAGAGAGAGAAGAGGAAGCAGCCTCCCCGCTGAACAGAGAGCCCGATGCAGGGCTCGATCCCAGGACCCTGGAATCATGACCTGAGTTGAAAGCAGAGGCTTCAACCCACTGAGCCACCCAGGTGCCCAAGAACGCAGATTTTTAAAATGCAGAATGTAAAAGGGTTTGCTGTCTGAGTTGTTATCCTTAAATAAAACTTGATGTGGGATGAAGGCAGAGGCTTTAGCCCACTGATCCCAGGGTCGTGGGATCGAGCCCCGCATCGGGCTCTCTGCTCTGCAGGATGCCTGCTTCCCCCTCTCTCTCTGCCTGCCTCTCTACCTACTTGTGATCTCTGTCTGTCAAATAAATAAATAAAATCTAAAAAAAAAAATTAAAAAAAAAAAACAAACAAACTTGATGTGGGATTAGGGTGATAAACAGCTGGCTGCCTGGGACAGGAGTCTGGAGACCCGAGTTCTAGCCCTGACTAGAACTCCCCAGGCAACTAGAGGGGACATGCTCCACATCCCTTTATCTCTGGACTTCAGTCTTGTCGTCGGTCAAGCTTGTCCTCACTACACCTGCTTTTATGGATGTGCATCGTGGACAAGACCTAGATGCCAAGTGCTACCCACACCCCCAAATATTATTAACTAATAGTTCAACATTGCAAAGCATGGATGTATAACACACACACACACTCACACACTCACATGGTGTTCTTTTGTGGGAAGAGAGCCATATTTCTTTACAATAGGAAAATAAGCTTTCCCTAGGTCTCCCTTTGGAAGTTCTTTCTCAGGTGATCTAGGACAAGCCTTGGTTTGGGGAACCTGAGAAGTCTTACCCAGAAATATCTGGGGCCTTCACCTTGAACGAGATGAAGGTGGTTACGTCTTCTCCCGCTTTCCCTTAAAAATCATCTTCTTTTCTCAATACTCGCCTTTGTCCGTGACTGTTTACACTGTTCCCTCCCCAGGTCACACCCATCCGTTTCTTGAGAAGGTGTTTCGAGCAGTCGTGGTTTGGGGTAGGACAAGAGAAATAAGGAAATGGCTGGCGGGCAAGTGGCAGGTCCAATGGCACCCTTGTTCTGACTCCGCACCTTCCACCGCTGAGGGTGGGTTGGGAACTGCCATGGCCACCTGTCCCTGCTGGCGGGCCCCAGGGTGTTCCCTGAGTGCCAGGCCAGAATCTTTCCACAGAAGTTTCACTCTGGTTCGGGTCTGTGTTGTCTTTGGAATTCGTCAGTTCATTAGTCTCCTGGGTTCCTTGGAGCCATTGGCCCATCTCTGGGATGAGACCAGAATCAGACCCAGATGTGGCCTGGGGCTGGAAAGCAGACTGGGGGCCCTCTCTCATCCCACCCCCAGGGGACACAAGTCCTTTTGGCCATGTTCCTTGGGGTCCCCCCATCAGTGCAGTGAATAAGCTAATAGCAACGAAAGAACAAGCAATGCAAGGTAATAATCTGCTGGTTTTCCAGCCCAAGAGAGGAGACTAAGGACATTTTGATGCAAAGGTGATTTATTGATTTGGATAAGGCTCTTTTACTCATTGATTCAGTTTTATCTGAAAAACTATACGTACCTGACACACAGTAGGCATATTGGACAAGTTTGCTGAGAGAACGTACGGAACCTTCTCTTTAGTGCTTTTGTGCTAAAAAGGGGGAGCTGACACAAAATGGGCCTTCAATCAGTATGTGGTTCTTAGCTTTTCTTCCCTCAGGTTTTCATTCTTCCCATGACTCAGGAAATCATGATTGAGGCTGTATTTAAAAATATATATATATATATTTTAATACATATATATATTTTATATATATAATATATATGTATTTATATATATATATATTTTTTTTTTTCAAAACCTCAGACTGGTCTGTATTGGAAAGCCAAATATTTCCCCTGCACTCAGAGAAGAATGGACTTTATTTACTGACCTTCTTATCTTGGTACGAATATCTTTCTCAGTGCCAGGGTCTCATTAAGTAAGTTTTGAGCAAGTCCTTTTTCTTCCGTGGGTCTTAGCCAGGCCTACCAAATCAGGGACAGAGGGAGACTGGGGGCATTTGACAAGTTCGTTAGAAAACAATTTTGGAAACAAAGGTCTTCTGCGTCTTCCTAAGTTGAAAGTCTGGAGCGCTCCAACCTCTGTGAGTAGAAATGTTTACATCCCTTTCGTCTTACTTTATTTGCTGAGTGATAAATGCTGTGATAAGGCAGAGGAAAGAATGTGTGGTTCTGTGCTGGGACTAATGAATCATTGCTTGTAAACCCTTGAGAAGAAAACCCTTTGACTTTAAACTCGTGGAAGATGACACCAGAGAGGATAAAAACAATACAGAAAAAGTTATCATTTTGGCTCCTGTCATATTTTCCCCCTTTGACTAAATGATGACCGACTTATTCTAAATCACTCTGGGGACTGAGAAAACTTCATGTGAGTTTCTAAATCTTAATATCTGATTGTGTCACCAAATGGCTTCCCTACAAAATTATTCTAATTCACCCAGCTCAGCCATGATGGCACAAGGGCCTTGACCAAGAAATAATTCATAATACCATGATGCTTTTGAGAATCAATGAAAAAATCGCTTCTATAAATCTGTTGGGGAAAGTTGGTTTGTAACATTTTATGGGATCATCCCAGTTTCAAATATTCATCCCACGGCTGGTCCCATAGGCCTTTAAAAATGTCTTAGAAATTTCAATATTTAAGTCTTCATATTTTTGAAACTGCCCCTTGCACCTGTGTGCGACACAGCGCTGTTTGGTGGCCCACGCAATTTCATTTTTAATTTTAAAAATATGGTCATTTAGTTTAGAGAATAATTTATAACAAAAGCCCTAGTTGTTTCTTTTTAAAGATTTTATTCACTTATTTGACAGAGAGAAAGAAAGAGAGAGAGAGCAAGCACAGGCGGGGGAGGGAAGGCTGAGGCAGAGGGAGAAGTAGGCTCTGCATCAAACAGAGAGCCTGATGTGGGGCTCGATCCCAGGACCCTGAGATCACGACCCAAGATGAAGGCAGACACTTAACTGACTGAGCCACCCAGGTGCCCCTCAAGTTGTTTCTTCATAACACGTATATAACAAAAGGATTTTCTTTTCAATTGCAGTTGACCATCGAACAACACTGGTTTAACTGTGTGGGTCTACTTACATGTGGCTTTTTCAGTAAGTCCAGTTCAGTACTGTAAATGAATTTTCTCTTTCTTTTGATCGTCTTGATAACAGCTTGCTTTATTATAAGAATACAGTGCATAATAACACAGGTAACATGCGAAATATGTGTTAATCGACTGTTTCTATTGTTACTATGGCTTCTGGTCAACAGTAGTCTCTTAGCAGTTGAGTTTTGGGGGAGCCCAAAATTATACTTGGATTTTCCACTGTGCAGGAAGTCAGCCCCCCAACCAAGCATCAGCTGTATATGCAAAACCTCAAACCTTAGACAAGTCCTTGACTCTTCTCTCCTTTCCTATCCCACATTCAATTAATTAAGTTCTGTTGGCTTTATCACCAGAATGTATTTGGAATCTGGCTACTTCCTACTGTCCCCACTGCTCCAGCTGCTCTCTGCAATCTTCCTCCTTCTCTCTCCCTTGCACCTTCCTCCCCATTCCCTGGGGCCTCCTTGCTGCTCTGTGAACACGCCAAGTTCAGGACCTGCACTACTGTTCCTGGATATCCGCAAGGCTCACCCCATTACTCCGCCTTTACTCAGGTCTTTGCCCAAATGCAGCCTCCCCCTCAGGGTTTCCCTGGCCCCCTAGGTAGCATCTGTTCCTCCACCTCCTCTGCCCAGCTCGGCTGATCAGAAGTGATTTATCTCATTGTTGCCTTCTTCCCTCCACTAACATGTAAGTTCCGTGAGGATAGACTTTGTCTTGTTCGCTGTGGACGCCCTACCTTCTGGAAGAGTGCCTGGCCTGTAGAGATACTCAGTATATATCTGTTGTAAGATGAAATATCACTCATACTGGGGAGTGCGGAACAAACAGGCAGGAGTGTGGGTCATCACAGACCCCTAAACACTCATGTGTCTGAACACATTTCCAAAATAGCTTCTCATGTCTGGAAAGGTTTTTGCCAGACCAAAGATTTTTGTTCTTCTGAAATGCCTTCCACAACCTGGCTCTATTATCCTCCATTTCCCTAGAATTCTCCTCTCAGTGATGAATTTTTTAGTGCTAGGCATCAACCTTTTTCGTGGGCCTTTTTTTCCTTTTGTACTTATCTTTATGGACGGAGCACTTACATATAATAGAATGCATCATTTTTAAGGGCTGGTTTGTTGGTTTTGACGAACACACACAGCAGTGTAACAACCACCCGGTGGAGACAATCGAACACATCCATGACCCCCCAAAATAGTCCCTCATGTCCCTCGGCAGGAGGTCCTCAGTCCTAAGCACTGGCTCTGAACAAGCACGGATCTGCTTCCCGTCATCACAGATAAATTCTGCCTGTTCTAGAATTGTATATAACTGGAAGCATACAGTATGTACTCTTCATTTTCTTGCTCCTTAGAATGTTTTTGAGACTCATCCATGATAGTTTCCGTATCAGTGGTTCGTCCTTTTTACTGCCGGGTGAAATTAGCAGACCATTCTATTAAATAGAAAACCCTCCCAGGGTGGGCAGTTGGCAATCGTGGTAGTCCCTTAACACTTTAGTCTGAAATGAATTTCTTTCTTTTTTCTTTTTTTTTTTTTTTTTTCCGTTGAGCAATATATGGAAAGTATAAGAAGAACATTTGGGTAACTGGAAATGAGGGGGGAGGCCTGACAAAGGCAAGAGGCTGAAAGGCAATTTTGCCAGCATCACCAGTTTGCTTGACTTTCGTGTACAGACTCTAGAAGCTGCCTTCCTGCCATCAGTGCGTGAAATCCAAGAGTGAGTAAATGAGTCTTGCTGAACGCCTGCTAGGTGCTGGGTGTAATCCTATTCAATGTGCTTGACAACACTGTGAATTACATGTCAGATACTCCCTTCTTTCAGATGAGGAAACAGCCCTGGAGCCATTAGTGGGATTCCAGCCTGGTCTTCCTCACTCTGAAGTTCAATCATTCAAGCTCATTTTAAGTCCCTGGAGGAAGTGCAGCCCAGCTGGAGAGAGGGAGGGGGGAAAGGAGGATGAGGGAGAGAGGAGGAGAGAGGGGGAGGAGAAGAAGAGGAGGGAGGGAGGAAAAGAAAGAGCATGAAATGGGAGAGGAGAAGAGAGTTCTGGACAGATCCTCTGAATGAGAGCTCCTGGGAGGGGGAGGAGACTCAGAGAAGCTGCATTGGGTTTCCCAGCATGGAACCAGTCTGGGCACTTCATGGGATGTGATCCTCTAACCCAGGCTCAGGGTTACTGGCAATGGCTCTCTGGTTTCAGCATGGTCGCCTCAGCGCGAATTCCCTCAGCTGAATTCCCTCTGGAATTCAGACCCTGAGTATGGGCGCAATCGTAAAGTCAGTCCCAAAGCCGGTGGGGAGGCCCGGGCTGGCCCGGGGCCTGCTTCCTAGCCCGCTCACCAGAGCCGGGGCGCTGGTGGCTGGCCAGCGTGCTGACCGCAGGCGCGGGCTCCCTGCACCCTGCATTCCCAGGCTTCAAGTGTCATCTCTCCCGCGCCACACGTGTTTACCCTTTGCACACTCCACTTCTCTCCCTTCACCTGGTGGAGGTGGGAAGGCAAACCTGGGCCACTTCAACTTGAAGCCCTTGAGATGCCCGCTGTGCTAGGTTGGCTCCCTTTACCATTTCCCATCACCAGCTGCCGGTGGTGGGAGGGAGGGTGGGGGGGTGGGGGGTGGGGGGGAATGAAAGATTGCCCACATTTCAGAGGTGTATTAGTTTCCTAGGGCTGCTGTCACAATGTATCACAAACCGGGTGGCTAAAAACAACCGCAGTTTATTCTTTCATTTCTGGAGGCTAAAAGCCTGCAATCCAGGTGTTGGCAGGGTTGGTTCCTTCTGGAGCTCTAAGGGAGAAACTATCCCGCCCCTCCCTCCTAGCTGCTGCTGGTTGTTAACCTTGCTGTTGCTTGTGGCAGTGTGACTCCAGTCTCTGCCTGTGTCCCATGGCTTTCTTCTCCATCTCCTCTGTGTCTGGGTCTCTCTGTGTCCTCTTCTTCTAAGGACACAAGTCACTGGATTTCGGGGCCCTGGAGTTGCTGTCCATCTTAACATGGCTTCCTCTTGGGCCCCTGCTTCCTGCTCCAGGGAATGAGCCCCGCATCAGGCTCCTGCTCCAGGGAATGAGCCCCGCATCAGGCTCCTGCTCAGTGGGAACCCTGCTTGCAAGACGAGTCTGGGGTTCTGCACTCAATCTGGCCGTTGTCCACTTGTCCAGCTTTGCCCCCCACTGCCCACACTTTGCCCTCGGACTGGAATGCTCCCCGCCTTCCTCAGCCCTCTTCCCTCTCCAGGTGAAAAGCTCTTAGGCATCCTTGAAGCCTCTCCCCTGCCTGAGGGCCACCCTGAGTGCTGTGGGGAGTGTTGACTGTGGCCTTCGTCCCAGCTGTGGTCCTTGGGTGTTTCTCCCACGCAACACCCAACACAATGCATTGCTTTCCCTTCGTTATCGCCCACCTCCCCACCAAACTGAGCACCTTAAAGGCAGCTACCATTTCAGGCCCCCACAGTGACACAGAAGATGGTCCACAGCTGTTCAATGGCTGAATAAGCATGGACATTCCCTTCAGGGAATAGAGACCTGGGAGCATATTTCCCATACTTGTATTATATTCCTTACAATGCTTGGTGCACAATTGGCTCTCCGAAGCTTCCTGTATGGTTTAGCCATTGAATGGAAAAGCCACTGAAGTGAAGGGAAAGAAATGGGGGGAGCCCTAGGCCTGAGGTTCCTGAATTCTGAGGTAGAGCTGCTTAAGGGGCCAGAAGCAGGGGGCGCCTGGGTGGTTCAGCGGTTGGGCGTCTGCCTTCGGCTCAGGTCATGGTCCTGGGGTAGAGGACTCCCTGCTCAGCAGGAACCCTACTTCTCCCTCTGACACTCCCCCTGCTTGTGTTCCCTCTGTCTCTGTGTCTCTCTCTGTCAAATAAATGGATAAAATCTTAAAAAGAAAAAAGGGGGGGACAGAACCAGGACATTGGTTCCTGGTTTATTTCTGCAATCAAGAGTGGGGATCAGGGGGGTGCCTGGATGGCTCAGTCCATTAAGTATCTGACTCTTGATCTCAGCTCAGGTCTTGATCTCAGGGTCATGACTTCAAGCCTTGTGTTGGACTCCACACTGGGCATGGAACCTACTTTAAAAAAAAAAAAAGAGTGGGGATCTCGGCGATGTTGGATGGTGGGGTGGGTAAGGGGGTGTCAGCAGGGACTGGGTTCTGGGACTCCCAGCCTGAGGCTGACCCTGGCCCATCCCCATGGAAAGTGACCCCTTGCTGGCCTTACAGCTGAATGAAGGTTCTTTCCAGCATCAGACCAGCCTCTTTTTTGGGGGAACAAGGCACCCTTATTGTGAGGCTCTCTCTACTCATCTCATTTCCAGTCATGTGAGCTTCTCTTCTGTGTTCCTTCACAATGCTACCTGTCACTGGAAGCCAGGTAACACTCAAAGGAGGCTGGCTAACTAGAGTTGGAGTCACACCTGGGTCTCCAGATTCCCTTTATACCATTTCTTCCACTGATTTCCAAGGGCCTTCAACCTTGTTCTCCAGACCATTTTAGTCTCGAATAAGAGACCTAGCAAACAAATTATTTCATTTACTGGCCCCCTCCTTGTCCCCATCAGGGGGAACTCAAAATTACTCAGCTCTCCCATACTCCCAGGTCTCCACCCCAGCTATCCCCCACCCCACAACCAGACCCCACAGGGCTTTTGAGGGGCAGAGCAGGGACTAGTAGAGGCAGGCAAGGTACTCAAGGCTCACAAGTGAGTGCTTAAAGAAGCACTCACTCTCAGGGCTGCATAAGTACCTCCTTAAATTTTGTATTCTGGGGTGTCCTGGCTTGGTGCTGGGCTGGTGTATTAATAAAGGGATGGGAGGAGAAAAAGAGATCAAAAGGAGGGTAGAAGATTGAGTGCTGAGAAAACAAGAATCTGAAATCGTGGCAAAGTGAAGAATAATGGGTGTTTCCTTTAGGTAGATATCTACTAGTGCAATTACTGGATCTATTTTTAACTTTTTGAGGAACCTCAATACTGTGGAATTTAAGAAACAAAACAAATGATCCTAGGGGAAAAAAGAGAGAGGAAAACTGAGAAACAGACTCCTAACTATAGAGAGCAGACTGATGGTCTCACCCAGGGTGGGGGGTATAAGGGGTTAATAGGTGATAGGGATTAAGGAGGGCACTTGCCATGATGAGGAACCACTGTTGTATGCACGTGTTGAATCACTAAACTGGACATCTGAAATGAATATTACCCTGTATGTTAACTGAATTTTATTTTAGTTTATTTTTTAAAGATTTTTAAAAAGATTTAAGCAATTTCTGCACCCAGCATGGGGCTTGAATTCATGACCCCAAGATCAAGAGCTGCGTGCTCTACAGACTGAGCCAGCTATTGGCCCCCAATAACTGGAATTTAAACAAAAACTTTAAAAAAAAAAAAAGGGCAAGAATAATGGGTTCATGTGGTCAGGGGTAGCTTTTCCCACAAAACTCACACACATACAGCTTCGGATGTCGCACATGTTACCCAGAGAAAAAGAAGCGGAGGAGAGACCAGAACACGGCCATCCCTTTCTCATCAGGTTTCCCGGAGTTTCTTGTCCTAGGGAAGTCAAACATGGGAAAGAAATTTCCAAAGTCATGTCCTCTTTGTTTTCACTCCATCCTCAGATACTTGACATCTTTTTCTGGACATCAGGGACTTCGCCCTGGGCTTGCTGATTCAGAGTCTTAAAATGCCTGAGCTGGAGAGCCCTTAGGGTCTCCTAATCCTGGGAGACACTTATCACACAGGGTTTCAGAGCACCTGCAGTGTGGCTCCTCCAAACTGACCAGTGCCGGGTGTAAAACAGACACGGAGGTTCTGAAGCCCTAGTTTGAAAAAAAAAAAAGAGTGTAAAATACCTCACTAATTATCTTTTAAAAGCGTGACTATACTGAAATGATAATGTTTGGGCTCTAATGGGTTAAATAAAATATAGTGAAATTAACTTATTTTAAGTGGCTGCTGGAAAAATATTTTTTAATTATAATTTTTTTTAATTTTTAATTTTTTATTAACATATAACGTATTATTAGCCCCAGGGGTTCAGGTCTGTGAATCGTCAGGTTTACGCACGTCACAGCACTCACCATAGCACATACCTTCCCCAATGTCCCTAACCCCACCCCCCTCTCCCTACCCCTCCAAACCTCAGTTTGTTTCCTGAGATTAAAAGTCTCTTATGGTTTGTCTTTCTCCTGATCCCATCTTGTTAATTTAAACATTTATAAGATATATTAATTTTTTTTACACGAATCCTTGTATGAGGGGCTAACTTTCAGTAGATCGTGGGAGGGAGTTGCTCTGCTACCTATAGATGCCTTGCCTACAGAAGCAGGAATGGGTTAGTGCCCAGTTCCCCATTCAAAGGGCTTCTGGCCATGCCCCATTTCCCTGGAGAGGCATTCTCTGCACACTGGCTGCTAGAAAATTTAACATTACATATGTGGCTCCCATTTGTGGCTTGAATGGTAGATTTGTTGGACTCCGCCGGTCTTGTCCAACTTCCTCCTGAGGAAACACGAAACAAGAAAACGGGGGCCAAAGACCTCACTTAGCAGATGGCACACACTAAAAAACACTGTCATTTTCACCAGCCTCTCAGTTGCCCCTACACCCCCCCCCACCCCACACACCCGCATACCCACCCTGGGAGCCTGGGAGAGGAGCCAGCAGACCAAAGAACCCTGGGCTGGAGGCCTCAAGCAAAATGTTCCAATTCACACGATGTTGGCTGTGGTTTCTTGGGAGTGAAAAGAAAACCACATAAAATCACATTTTAAAAACCCAATAGACTCTGGAAGCTTGGGGTGGGGAACAAAGCTGGGAAGCCCTAGGCCTCCCCCTATGAATTCACAGGCACAGTAACACAGATGAGTTTACCAGGTGTGACAATTGGCACCTTAAAAGCCCAGAACCCCCCAACCCCCCAACCCCATGACAGTTGGGGCTGAGCCTTTCCTGAGACCTGACACGGAGGGGCAGCTACTCAAGGATTGTTTGACAAGTAAACAAAGCCAAGTTTCACTAGGATTGGCTTGATAAATGGAAGAGGAGTGGGCTGCGAGGGAGGGGGAACCAGACGCCAAAGGCAAATTCCTTTATTTCATAATTTTTATCTGGCGTCCGCATTCTCATCAACGTTCATTGTCAAGGCTTTCAGAGAGGCAGTTAGGAAAGCACAGAGATAATGATGTCTGCGCCCTGGGACAGCGCTAATGGTGCTCATCTGACAGTTCCGACCAGTGGAGTTGCGGAGCTGACTCTGGACCGCCGAGGAATTTCCTTGGTTTCCACCTGGCTTCGCCGACGAAGCCAGAGTGTGGTCAGCCTGTTTCCCGCGCCGGGCTTCCCATCCTGCACAGGTGGGTGAGAGTGATAGAAAGGCTAAGTCAGGGGGAAAGGTGAGAAAATCTGGCTGCTCCCGCAGCGGGGGAGGAAGGCCCACCTGGAGGTCAGCTCTCCTTCCTACAGACGCGCACAGGCACTCGCACGCGCGAGCTGGGGAACCCGGGATTAACACAGGCGCTACCTCCCCGACCAGCCCTTGCCCTTGGCGGAGGGGGAGTGCCCGGCGGGGGTTGTGCCCGGGGAGGGGGGGGCGGGTGTCGCTCCCCGCCGCCCCCGCCCCGGACGTGACAGCTGGCGGCCCGATAAAGAGCGGTCCCCCTGTGTCGCCTTTCCTCCGGTTCTTGGGACCGGCCGGTGCGCGCGTCCCGCGGCCGTCGGATGCGCTGGGTGGGGCCGGGGTGGTTCCCCCTGCTCTCCCCCACCCCCCATTTCTAGGGTGACTGTGCCGCTGACGTCAGGCGGCTCTTGGTTCATTCCCTGGCACGGGGAGTTTATTTTCATGACAGCAAGCAGTGCCGCGGAACTGGAATAGGCGTGTCCTCTCCCCCTGACCCTCTCCCGCCCCTTGTCCCTCTGCTCACCCCCTCGCTTGCTCCCTCCCTCCGGCGACTGCTGCCTTTATAACCGCTCGGCGCCGCGAGGGCGGGATAGCGCCTGCCGGCTTCCCCAGCACCCCGGGGCTCCAGGGCCGCCTCCGACGCGCGGGAAGCGAGCAGCTCAAGTTCACGCGCCAAAGCGAGGGCTTAAGGGTAAGTGAGGTGCACGCCGCCGGGGCGCGCTGGGCCTCCGGATTTAAATCTGGGGTGTGGGGGGTGGTGGGGTGCAGCGCTGGGTGGGTACAAGAAAAGAGAGCTAGCTCCCTGGTGATGGACTACAACTGTCTATGAGGAAAAAAAAAAATCCCAAGAAAGGAATTTCTCTAGTTTAACTCAACTCATTTTTTCCCCCCGCTGAGCTTCCCAGGCTAAGACAGAGGCGGAGAGCCAAAAGATTGAATTATAGTTTGTGCTCAGATAGGTTGTACAGACTTTTAACAGGTGGAATCCTAGCTGGGCAGGTGAGCAGTTTGAGGATCCTAGTAGGGGAAGAAAAAAGAAGGAAGAAGATTTTATTTAAAAATTATTTATTTATTTATTTGACAGAGAAAGAGAGCACAAGCAAAGGGAGCAGCAGGCAGAGGGAGAGAGAGAAGCAGGCTCCCCACTGAGCAAGGAGCCAGATGGGGGGCTCCATCCCAAGGGCCTGGGATCTTGACCCAAGTGGAAGGCAGACACTTTATCTTAACTGATTGAGCCACCTAGGTCATGCTTCCCCGCCCTGGTGAAGATTTTAGAGGAAGGGATTGGGAGTGGAGAGGGTTGGGGATTGAGAGTAGGGGAGATGGTGACAATTACTATTTCTTGCCTGAAAAGTTTCGATTGATTTTGTCCTTCCACAACAAGCATACCCTTCTGAGTTTTGGGAGGTAGACTGTGGAAGCCATGGCTTTCCTTCTTGTGTCAGGCTGTGGGCTCCACCACATTCCCTCCCTGGCTGTCCTTTGAGCTGCTCAGGAACCTTGTTGCAGATGGAAGTTGAATATCCATTAACAGCCTACCTTGTGGCAACAGCTAGATAGGACCCAGGTATGGCCTCAAGGCTGTCTGAAGTGCTCCCTTAAACTCCATGGGGAAGGAAGGGTTAGTCATAGGGGAAGTCTGCTCTGAATCTAGGAATTTTGAAGGATTTTTGGTTCCTGACTTCTTTCCATGCTGATTTTCTCCTCAGGCCACACCTGTTGAAGGGTTCAGTTGAATCAGCCACTGCTTAGGGCTCATTCCTGCAGGGAAATACCTGAACTGCTTCAGATAGGATGGGCTGGGGCCCATGGAAGGGGGTGAGGATGGGGGTCAGAAGTCCAGCCTCCAGGTCTGTGTGCTGGCTCCTACTCAGAGAGGGAACGAAAGGCAGAAGGGAAGAGTCAGCAAAAGCATTACCTGGGAAACAGAGGGGCTCCTCTGAGGTATGGTGAGATGTGGGCTTCTAGGGCAGAAAGAAAGGATCAGAACATTCCTGTGAAGTGCTCTTGGTGTTGAGTCCAGAAGACTGATTTCTGGTCTAGGCTCTACCTCGTGGTGTAGCTATGAGGCAGCCAGGTCCTGGGCCTCCTGTTCCTCCTAAGGAGTCTCGGGAAGGCCCCCAGCTCCTTCCCATGGCTGAAATTCTAGCACCTCTGTGTCTGCACATGTCCCTTTGGGAGTCCACCTTGGAGTCTACTCCTTAGTGAAAACTGAAAACGGAGTTTATTTATTTATTTATTTTTAAAGATTTTATTTACTTGACAGAGAGAGAGCGCGCGAAAGAGTGCAAGTAGGCAGAGTGGCAGACAGAGGGAGAGGGAGAAGCAGGCTCCGCCCTGAGCAGGGAGCTCTATGCAGGGCTCAATTCCAGGACTCTGGGATCATGACCTGAGCCAAAGGCAGCTGCTTAACCCACTGAGCCACCCAGGCACTCCTGAAAATGGACTCTAACTGTGATTTCATTCTGCTGATTTTGGAAGTTTGTCTTCAGGTCTGCTTCTAAGAATCCAGATGGAGCTGAGAAAATGGTCAGGAAGTGATGTGTTGGTATATTAGGACCTTAAAAAACAATGAGTTCAGTGGTATTTTTACTCAAGGGGTCTCAGATTTTCTGAGTAGTTTGGTTTGTTTCTATATTTCTGTATTTATTGCCTTGTGGCCAGAATACATAGTTTGTATTTTAGGATTTCAGATTTTTTTGTATGTGTGGTCTAAAACATATTGTTGGTTTTTTTTCAAACTTTTTTTTTTTTTTTTTAAGATTTCATTTATTTACTTGACGGAGAGAGATCACAAGTAGGCAGAGAGGCAGGCAGAGAGAGAGGGAGAGAGAGAGAGGAAGAAGCAGACTCCCGGCTGAGCAGAGAGCTCGATCCTAGGACCCTGGGATCATGACCTGAGCTGAAGGCAGAGGCTTTAACCCACTGAGCCACCCAGGCACCCCTAAAACATACTGTTTTTGTAAATGTTCCACTTCAATAGAAGTGATCATATGGAGCAGAGGTTGATAAACTATGACCGAACACATCTCACAGCCTCTTTTTGTAAATAATTTTGTTGGAACACAGCCATGCTCATATCTATGGCTGCTTTCAGCTACAAACATATGACCTGCACAGCCTAACCTACTTATTACTTGGCCCTCTACAGAAAATGTTTGCTGATCACAGATATAGAGGATCTGAATTATACGATTAACAATGGGGATATGAACAGATGAACAATAGATATGAACATAGAAAACATATGAACATAGAGAATATTTCAATTAAGGTATCCATAGAACATTTATAAAAATTTACCATATTATTATTCCTTTGTTTTTTTTTCATCTGCTGAAGACTGATAAAGAATATTGAAGTCTCCTAGAAGTATTAGGGTCTCCTATAACTAGTATTTCTTTTCATTTCTCCTTGTGTTTCTGGTAGTTTTTGTTTTATGTATTTTGGTGCTATGTTATTCAGTGCATGAAAGTTTATAATAGTTGTATCTTAAATGTGGAGTATCCCTAATTATTAAAAAGCAAGCTTTTTGGTCCATATTATATCTTTTTGCTTTAACTACATTTGTGTGATATTAATACCTTAACTTTTATTTCTTCATTTCTTTACCTTCAGCAAGCTATTTGTACTTGATATATATTTTTACATTTAATATTTTATTTATTTATTCATGAGAGGCAGAGAGGCAGAGAAGGAAGCAGGCTCTTCACAGAGCAGGAAGCCTTATGTGGGACTTGATCTCAGGACCCCAGGATCATGATCTAAGCCAAAGGCAGACACTCAACCGACTGAGCCACCCAGGCGTTCCTAGTTTTTTTTTTTCAGATGAAAACATTACCATTTACATTTATTGTAATAAGTGTTGCTTGTTATTGCCAAATAATTTTTGGCCACACGGTCTGCTCTCTCCATCTTTTCCCACATTAGGTAGCCTCTGTCTACTTGGGCACTTCAGTGGCTGGTTGTGTTATTCTAAGGGCTTAGAAACACAGCCTTGTAAGGAGGGATGGTAAGTTTAGCTTGGGACTTGTTGGATTGAACATGAATATGTTCCCTTTATATATTAAAATATTTAAGGGGTGTCTGGATCAGTTAGGCATCTGTCTTTGGCCCAGGTCATGATCTTGGAGTCCTGGGATCAAGCCCCACATCAGAATCCCTGCTTGGCGGGGAGTCTGGTTCTCCTTCTGCCTCTGACCCCGCTTGAGCTCTCTCTCTCTCTCTCAAATAAATAAAATCTTAAAACAAATATTTAGAAGAAGGTATGTTTGAGGATTGTGAGCTGGCATACTAGTAAAGGACTTTATCCATCTTATTCCTGGATATTTTATTTCTTAAACTCCTGGGCCTAATAGCTTTGGAAGTTTCACTCAAAATCTTATTTTCTTTTGTGTTTTTAAAAAGATTTCCGGGGTGCCTGGGTGGCTCAGTGAGTTAAAGCCTCTGTCTTCGGCTCAGGTCGTGATCCCCTAGGGTCTTTGGATGGAGCCCCACATCGGGCTCTCTGATCAGTGGGGAGCCTGCTTCCTCCTCTCTCTCTCTCTCTCTCCCTGCCTCTCTGCCTACTTGTGATCTCTGTCTGTCAAATAAATAAACAAAATCTTAAAAAATATATATATAAAAAGATTTCCAGTATTTTATTTTATATTCCGGCATTTTATGTTACAGTAATCTAAATTTCATGTGCTTTGTTTAGAATGGAGGAAGATGGTATGTAATGATCGCAGGGAACTACCCGAAAGTGACAAGATGGCCATCAGCACTGTAGTTATACTTGTTTAGATCTGCCCAAGGAGGTTCGGTAATTTTTTTTCTCCCAGTTAGTACAAAGAAACTCAATTCAGTGATGTTATTCAGATGTTATTCATAAGCTGTTGCCAAAATCATTTTTATGTCATCAGAATTAGGATGACTCCTCGGAACTGGGGATCCTGGAGATTTCCTTGCAGACACTTTCCATTTATAACTAATCCTTCATCAAGGGCAGAGAAATTCCTGTGGGACTCCACCCTCATTTTAGAACTCAGCCTAGATAAAAATACAAGGATAAGCATCGGTAGGTATTCATCTTCAGAACTTCTTCTCCATTACTCACACTTGATAATAAATAAGTTGCTTTGAGTAAATATTCAGTGGTCAGTCTTAGTCCAAGACATTGGCTCAGCAACCCTGGTGTAGAGCAGGGTGCCTATCGAGGACGATATCTACAAATGGAAAATTGGCTCTGTTATCTTAAGAAGCTTGTTAGCTGATGGTTGAGTCAACATTGATTTTAATGTTTAACATAAAGCATATATATGGAAAAACTTGAGAGCTAAGAAATAATGAAGAGATCCACAAATTCAGAATGAGATGGGCCTAATAATTACTTTTTTAAGATTTTATTTGTTTATTTGACAGAGAGACAGCGATCACAAGTAGGTAGAGAAGCAGGCAGAGGGGGAGGGGGAAGCAGGTTCCCCGCCAAGCAGAGAGCCTGATGTGAGGCTCAATCTCAGAAGCCTGAGATCATGAACCTAGCCAAAGGCAGAGGCTTAAACCACTGAGCCACCCAGGTGCCCCGGGCCTAATAATTTTTTAAAAACCTCAAGGTAGAGGTATGTTTTGGGCTAAGTTTTGAAGCAGTATGGCACATGGCTTGTGACTAGGAGGGGAAGGGTCTTTCTGGCTGGGAGAAAAATGTACACGTTGGGGCAAAGAACACGACTTTATCACAAGGCCTTAGGTAAGCCCCCGTTCCCTTCTGGAGAGAAATAGCTCTTGGAAGAGTGGCTTGCCTTGTGTGGAGGTGGAGAAGGGGGAGTTAGGAAGGCAGGAGGAGAGGGGTGGGAGGACCCATGGAGAAAAGCCATGAAGCTCAAATTGGGACTGAGTCTGTTATAACAGATAAAAAGGGGCAAATATGTTAATCCAGAGATCCCTTCCCTTCTTTGTTCCTCTTCCTTACAGCGTTTAACTGTATCGACTGCTCTTTTATTTTTATTTATTTTTTGAAATTGTTCTTTGGCTTCTGGGAAATGACTCCGGCTTATCATCATCATCATCAACAACCCCTGATCATTTTTTTAAGCTCTTTTCGCGGACTCCTACATTGACGACGTGGTATTCCCCTGGTCCTGCCCTTGGCCCCCTTCTCCATACTTGCTCCCTGTGTGATCTGGTTCTCCTCTTAAAGCTTCAGATACCAACTCTAGACCCACCGACGTGTAAGGTGGAAGCCGCAGATTCACAGGTCGGAGGGCAGGGGCAGGGGTCAGCACAACCTGGGGTCCTGGCGCCTGGCTTCTAAGCGCTGTGAGATCTCAGGCAAGTTATTTAATTTCTTTGTGCCTCAGCTGTGAAAAAGGGGCATAAGAAGAAGGGTTGTTGCGGGAATTGAATGAAACAGTGTGTAGCCTCGAGGAAGCTCTCAGGACTTCGTGCTCATCGTTTCTGGATGCTCCCCCCGCGTTGCATGTCCCATATTCATCTTAGATTCTGCACAGCTCCATTTGGTTTCGGTCCCCACCGGCCTGCGTTTCTATTCCATTCAGTTGCATAAGCCAGAAATCTGAGAACGAACCTGGGCTCCTTCATTCCCCAAGCCCTGTCTCTTTTGCCTTCCTAAAAATCTCCCACTATTTGCCGCACATCTTTCATGCCTCACCTCCTTGGTCTCTATAACTTAAAACAAAAAACCAAACCAAACAAAACCCCATTCGGTGGAAGAACTCACTGTTCCCCTGTGCCCTCAGCCTTCCTTGCATACCCTGTGCCCCCTTGTTTGTATGTCGGTAGGACCCTACCGGTCCTCCCAGGGGCAGCAGCCACACTTTGGATCCGTGTGACTCATACATTTAACCCAGTACCTGACACAAAACAGGCACTTACATGTTTGTTGATTGAGTGTAGACTCGCTCACTGTGGAGACTTCTCAGAGCCCGTTTAAGTGGAGAGAGGCTGGAGTCAGGGAGAAAAGCTTCAGAGATCCTAACAGTGATTTCAAGATGAAATGAAAAACTACATTATGCTTAAGACTGCTTGTAAAGGGAGAGTCTTAGCAGCTACTTGACACTGGACATGTAAATTCTTATTTATTTATTTATTTATTTAGGAGAGCAATCACAAGTGAGGGGGAGAGGCAGAGGGAGATGGAGAGTCCTAAGCAGACTCAGAGCCTGATATGGGGCTGGGGCTTGATCCCACAACCCTGAGAGCATTTCTGGGCTCCATCCCATGACCCTGAGGTCACAAGCCCAGCCAAAACCAAGGGTCCCACACTCAACCCACTGCACCACCCAGGCACCCCTGGACATGTAACTCCTAAGGGTCAGTCTTCTCACCTGTAAAATGGGTTGAAGAAATAGTAAATGAGATAGATAACAGATGTAAAAACATGTAAATGAGAGAATACTTATAAACACGTGAACAATCTGCATTTGTGCCTGGCTCTGGGGAGCTCAGTATGTGACACTAGTCCTCACTATTTTTACTCATCATTATGTAGTGACTATTACAATATATCAAATGGGGCAATTCAGGAGGAGGGAGAAAACTAAAATGCTAAAAATTCACACATTTGCCTGGCTGGGGTATGTGAGGACTCAGTTTCAACAATCACAGGTTATTTGGTATTTATTCCCCAGGCATTGTTAACAGGTAAGTACGGTCCTCTGCATTTTCAGATGACAGAATGAGATATGTCTCATAGGAGGAAGATAAGATTGGCTTTGGCAAGGCCTTGGGCCCCAGGTTATTCATGCTCAGATACTCTGGGGTGAGGTGGGGCGAGGGGAGGGGCTCAGGGCCTCTAGCCAGCCTGTGCCACCTTCCAGGTCTAGGTAGGCTTCAGCATCCCACCCCACTGGGGAGGAGAGAGGAGCCTCGGGGAGAGCTGGAGGACTCATCAGTGCTGGCATTTGTGCTTGCCTAGCAGTCAGTGCCATAGGTCTGTGTCTGTGAAGATTGAGTCTAGGTCTAGGGTCAGCATTGCACTACCTGGTGGCTTTGTCCCACAGGTACACCTCTGCCTGGTGGCCCTCTCCTTGGCCTGCACTCAGACCCTGAGTCACCTCCAGCCCTGTACGGAGTTTGATCCGGAGTTGGCAGGACGTGTGCTTTTAATGACGGGAGGTGGGGCAAGAAGAAGAATGAAGGGGAGGGGAAAAGATTTGGCAGTTGTCTAAAAGGAGCTTCCTAGAAGGGTGAACAGTGAGACTGGAGTGGGTTCTCACCCCCTTGTTCAGCACCCCACCCTCATTTTACAGGGGAGAGGAGGGACGTTCCAGGAGATTTGTGTCCACATCTGATGCGGTTGAAACCTCTTCTTTCTAAAGGGGTGGGGTAAAGACTGGGCTTGGAGTTGAGCCCAGAAAGTGACTCCTGCCTCCCCCTTCCTCCCTTCCCTCCTTCCCTTTCTCCCTCCCCTCTCCCCTCCTCCTCTTGTGCTTCTTCCTTTCTGCCTTTTACTTCTCCTTTTTCTTTATAACTTTTCATGCCCTGACTCATTCCAGAAGGACTTAGGACAGTGCTGGGTGACTTCAAGGCCTCATTTGTAGGTGTTGGTGAGTTACTGGATGGTGGGTGGTTAGTGGCTGCAATAAATGAAGGAGGTCTCACTCTTATGACTAATGAAAGTCCTTTCCTCACGTCCCAGGTCAAAGGCTATATGCTCTAAAACTGTACCACATTCCTCCAAAGTGCAGGATTTAGTCATCAGGGAGTTGGGTGGGAACAGAGGACCGGATACTGGTAAATCGCTCTCGGCTTACTGGGAAATCTCAGGATTCATGCTCTCCTGGGAGACCCCTGGAGTCATTTACATGGTTGCATTTACACGGGAGCACGGTTCCAGACCTGGCCCAGAGCCCCTAGCCTCGGACCCAAAGTGTGTTCTAGACAGCCTGCAGGAGGAGGAGGATGGGAGAAAGGGAGGTTAGAACTCAGGGCAGCAAACAAGAGCTCGTGAGGAAACCAGGTCCACCCCACCCCATCTCAGGAGCAGCCCCACCTCGCCCACCAGACTCCTCTCCTATCCCTGTGCACACTTGTCCATCCTGGTTAGGCTTTTACTACGTGTCGGGGGCTAGTCCAGAGACTAGGGAGAAACATTGAACGTCTCTGTCTACTCAGAGCCTTTGAATCCAGAGGAAGATACAGACTCAGCAATGGGCATAGCAGGGCTGTGTGTGCTATAGGAAGCACAGGGCAGGATTATGGTTCTTCCCCGACTCCCCCTCCCTGCAAAAAGAGTGGCTTAGAGGGAACAAGCCCAGAGAAGCAGGTGGGTGTTTTGAAGTGGTCCAGGAGAGATGGACAGCCTTAGGGCGGGGAGACGTGGGATATTCAAGAGATACTGGAGAGAGGGAAACCATAGGACATGGTTGTTGGGTCTGGTAATGTGGGACAAGGATTTCTCAGGCCATTTCCCAAATCAGAGGTAGATGTGAAGTTGGCATTTAGCGCCTCTGCCCCCGTTCACAAATGGGGAGACCCCTGTGATGCCTCCTGGCCCGGTCTCACCTTCTCTCCCAAGACCTCCTTTCTTGCCCTGCCTCCTGCAGCCAGTCTGGGGGACAATCACTGTTTTCCCATATAGGAATCTGAGACTATGCGTAGTTGGAACAGCTGGGGCAGGTCCCAGGTAGTCATGCCCATTTCCGAGGGCAGGTCTCGCCTGGCTCTAAAGTTCTTTCCAGACCAAGCTCCTCAGTGTAACTTTGGGGTTAGAGTTCCGGTTTGAACCCCCACCCTGCCGTTTCCTTTCTGCATGACTGGGCTGAGTCAGCTGACGTGTGCCTCAGTTGCTGCAGGTGGAGGACAGGGGTCCTGATGGCTCGAGCTACAGCACGAGGTGCTTGTGATGGTTAGGAGAGGAGAGCCCTAAAGAGTAGGCATGGTGTGGGCTAAGAGTGAGTTCGTGACGAGACTTTCTGTCCCCATTCAGAGCAGTCCAACAGTGCATTGCTTCTTTCAGCCCCCATGTGGTCTTTGTAGGCGCTAGTCCTTTCTTGGCTGGAACCTGGATCTCTCTGTCCTTACCTTTGGTTCCAGAGGATGCCCAAAGAACCCCGGGTTGCATCCCATTTTCTCTTTCTTGCTCCTGCCCTCACGTTCTTCTCCAAGGTGGTTTCGCTAGCTCCTGGCAGTTCCTATTCTCAAATGCTGATTGTTTCCTCTTTCCCACCAACCTCGCTTTCTAGAAGTCCTTTTTAGCTTCTCAGAACCCTGTCCTTTCCCTGAGCCACCTTTCCTGTCTCTTTTACTCATCTGGGCCACTCCCTGGGTGACACAGGGTCTTCTCTGTACAGAACTGCTTGTTAATAAGTGTGATGAGGTTTTTTCCCCTCTGACCAAATTCAAAGTACTTAGAACATTTCAGACCCATTGCACAATGCCTGTCATTGCTGGGGAAGGAGGTGGAGGAGGGCTAACAGAGGTGAAGTAAGGATAATTCCAACAAAATTAGTCACTCAGATAAAACGTGTTTGCTAAGAAAAATTTTAAAAAGAGGTTTGTGAGAGAATTAGGAAATATGAACCCTAACTGGATATTTGATATTACAGGGCTATTAACTTTTGAAGTGCGGTTAAGTTAAAAAGGAGTTTTATCTTTTCGAGATACACACTGAAGTGTTTGTGCATAAAATGATAGGATGTCTGGGGTTTGCTTAAAAATAATCTGGTGGAGTTCCGGAGGACGGGAATACAAATGGCGGCCTCCTGGTCTCCGGCCCGGAGGAGCCGAGAGCCCGGGGCCCGCTCCTCAGTGCGCCCTCAGAGAACAGCGCCAGTATCTCCCGTCTTCCTGACCTCTGGCCGCACTCTGAGCTCACCGAGCCTGCGACCGGTTCAAGAGCAACAAGCAGGAGGAACAAAGGAACAACAGGCAGAGAAACAGGAAGAAACAGCCTTCCCACTGAGCAAGGAGTCCTATGTGGGGCTCCATCCCAGGCCCCCGGGATCATGACTTGAGCCTAAGACAGACGCTTAACTGACGGAACCACCCAGGCACCCGTCCTCCTGGAATCTGGATCCAAACACTTCCCCTGGTTCTAGACAACTTCGGCCGCCTCCTTGCATACCACCTACCCCAGGCTCCAGCAAGCGTCTTCAGCAATTATACCAGTCAGAGGAGAAATTCCCATGAGACGTCCATGAGCCAAAAAGAATCTGATCCTGTTGGCAAACTGGAAGGCATTTCCAGCAAAGGTGGCTTCACACACAGAAGCAGCAGCACTGAGGGTCCCAAGCACGTGGCAAACACTAGGCCCTTCCATTCCCCACTCTGCTCAGTGAAGCTCATTCACCAGCGAGACTAACCCTAATTCTCAGATCCAAGCTGTGGGGCAAAGAAGGCACCAGGAGGGGACTTCTGTGAACCTGAGCACGCATACACACATTGCACTTGCAAACAGGTGAAAGAGCCTGAAAAGGCTTTGGGGATTTGTTGCTGCTGTTGTTGTTGTTTTGTTTTTAAGTCTTTTAAGTAATGAGAAAGCTTATCAAGACAGGGAGGAATCGCTAATCCTATATGGCAAAGAAACTACTTATGCAGGTAGGTACATAAACTGGGAAGAAAGGTTTGACCTGAGGGTATTTGTTAAGCCCCCAAAATTTTAGATTTCCTTCTGACACCTAATGGGCCAAAGGGGATAGAAATGACAGGCTTGGTGAGGTCTTTTTCCCCCCCTCCCCCACAGTAATTGAACTGTTCTAAGCTCATTGTGATAGTTGTGTAATACTATGTATGCTGAAATTCGTGGAATTGTACACTTAAAAGTGGATAAATTGTGTGATAGGTAAATTGTATCTCAGTAAAAGTGGGGGTTATACAAATGTTGGGTTTTACACCAATACAACACAGGTTGAGTTTCAGAGAAAGTTAACTACAACATGCGTACTCTGTATGTTTTTGCTCAATTTTTTTCTGTAAATCTAAGATCGCTCTTAAGAAATGGTCTAATGAAAAGAAGAAAAGATCCCAGTCTCTCTGTAGGCATTTGGCCGTTTCCTGCCCGCATCACCAGCTGGGCCAGAGCCTCTGTTCTTTCACATGCAGCCCCTGTGGTCTGAACATTAACAGTCTTCAGGACCCCCAGCCTGGCCTCAGCTGGCGGTTCTCTTGTTTCTCCATCAGATAAAGGGACTAAGGACAAGTTGCTCCTGAGGGAGCCCCAGGGGATGGACAAGGAGTTTCTGAGCTGTGTCTGCCAGAGCGATGCCTGGGGAGTGAGACAGGGTTTAATGAAATAAAAGATGGCAAACTGAGCCCAAAAAAGGACCTGCCCTCTCCCCAGAGGCCCGCTTCTGGAAATGACTTTGTGGACCAGAGACCCTCCTGGGGACCATCTTGGGGGTGATGGGTTAAAGATGGAGAACCACATAGACCACTGCAGTCACCCCTAGAGCAGAGTTAATCCCTTCCAAATATTCTTGGATATGCTAGTTCCACAGAAAATTCATGCATTCAAGAGACTCTGCCAGCTCCTGCTGATTTCTTCTGACTTGCTAGAATTAGGATCCATGTCTCTTAATTAATACCTTTGGGAAACCCTTTCACTCCTGGGAAGCTGCCTGGCCAGAGTGGCTGAGGGGACCTCAAAGGAGACAGATCCCTGAGACCTTGGAGGACAGTGCCAGGCTTCTCTGAAGCAGAAGGAAGCTTTCAATCAGGAGAATGAGCCTCCCTCACAGATGGGGGCCCTGAGAGAATGGTCAAGGTCTGGCCCTGTTTTGACCCATAGGTTTCCTGTCAGTTCACGTGGGCCTTGAGTGGCTGGGCACCTGGCTACAATCAGTGCTTTCCACCTTCCCCCATGCCTGAAGAAGTGAGATCACTTTTTATTTTAGGGCAAAGTTAGAGGGCAACTGTCTCCTAGAAGCTGGCTGGCCTCCCCATCCCCCAATCCAACTGCCCTGCTCTGGTTGCCAGGCAACTGTTTACCTTAGAGGTAGAGCACCCCCCAAGGTTCTGAGCCTTCAGTGGAGACCCAGAGAACACTGGCCTATGGAGGCAGAGCTGGGGAGCTCTCCATAGCCCTGGATGGCCTCCTGCCTGCCATAGATCCACTTTCCACTTGGTCCTAGACCACCTGTGCGGTCCTCCGCTGGTGATACTGAAAGCTGGAGACACGTTTCAGGTCTCCGTGGATTTCCCTGAGAGATCCTGATATAAACTGGGATACTGGTTTTGCCAGTGAAGAAACAACACATTGTGAGAAGTGGGAAGGTGTCAGGTGAAAGGTGTTTTGCCCACGCTGAAGTCTGTGGGAAAGGCAGTGAGAATATGGAACCACTGACACAAGCTGATGGTGCTCAAGGTCTGCCCGGGGCGGAGGCCAGTTTTCCCACCTTAAAAACCTCGTGCTTATCAGCAGTAAATACAAACTGCTGTAGGCTGTCTCTTCAGAACACTGTTGACTTTCTGAAAAAGTTACTGAAGGGCCAGCCTCCTAAATCATCTCAAGAGACTGGTGACAAACCCATCTTCAAAGCATCAGAGAAGAATGGAGAAAAGCTTTGGAAGAAAACCCTGGGTGATATGAATGGAAACCCTTGTGATCTACAGAGTCCAGAATGGCTTGCCCAAGAAACTGCGAGATGGAAGCAGAGACTCCAAGAAATGGAGCAGGAGAAAGAAAGGCTAGAACAGTCAAACGCAGGATTCCAACAGGCCCTGAACGAGAAAGTCAGCCAGTTAGTACCGGTGGGTGAAAACCTGCTGAAGACCTTCCCCGGGCCCACTCACCTTGGAGATCATTTGGGTCATGTCAACTGTGAGGTCGAGGAAAAGATAGAAACAGAAAATGATGATGGCCCCATCCACGGGTCAGAGGGTGATCTGAAGGGTGTCACTGAGGATGCTGATTCTAATGTGTCCCTTCAAAGTGCTGAAGGGAAAAAGCAGGAACCAGCCAGACAATTGCAGGAAGGAAAGCAAATGAATGAGGAGCTTATGGGACAAATAACAGATCTTCAAGCCAAGGAGGCCTCTTTGCAGCGTGAAAATTCACAGCTTGAAGAGGAGATTCAGCAGCTGAAACAGAAGCTTCAAATTCTGCCTAATTTATATCAAGAAAGCACCAGCCTCATTGAGAGAAAATCGTCTGAGGCAGAAGAGCAGTGCACAGACATGAAGTGGAATCTTTCCTGCACACGTAGAAACATCAAGGCCATGTCTCAGACTCGAGACTTATACAAGGAGATCGCTGAAGACACCAGGAGAGAATTGGAGGAAAATACCTTGCACTATCGAAAGGGGATCCTCTTTCATGCAAAGAGAGCTCAGGAAAGCTGGATGGCAGCTGTGCTGACCGAGAGAAGCCTCAAGGAGCTAAAGAAAGAAACTGATCACAACAGGCAAATGTTGGCCAAAGCGGAGTCCAACTTCCAGCTTTTCCCAAGTGGCCGTTTTACTCCTGCTCCTCCACCAGCCGCCCACAGAGGCCCAGAAGTGTCAGAGAACCCCTGGATCATCAACACCCCCAGGAAGGAGAAGAGCCAGGCCTTGAGGGCCCAGGCAGCTGGGCCACACCACCAGGGACCCCTGCGGATTTGACTGAGCTCACCGCAGGCTGGTCCTGAACTCCCACAACCACAGCATAACATCTGCATGTGTTTCTGTCTTTAAAGTTATTTGGACTTATCTCTTTTTAGTATAGGTATTATTTAGATAGATAGTTATAGGTAGTTAACTTAATAGGTAGTTATTTAATTGATATTACAATTGCTTTTATTCAAGTAGATTTAGCATTATAGTTTTCGGATTGTATTTTTCCATTAAAATGTCATTTCCTGTAAAAAAAAAAATCTGGTGAGTGGGGGTGGTGATGGTGTTCGAGCAGAATCGGCCATCTATTGGTAATTTCTGAAACCAAGTGATGAGCCTGTGGGCTCTTCGAGTCTGCTTGAAAATGTCAACATTTCTTTAAAAACAGTGGGTTTAAAAAAAAATTATTAAGAGGAAGAGAGAAAGCCAGAAAGCAAGTAGGCACGGGAGGGAAGAGGCAGAGGAAGTAGATCCCCGCTGAGCAAGGAGCCCCATGCGGGACTTGATCCCAGGACCCTGAGGTCATGACCAGAGCCAAAGGCCACTGCTCAACTGAGCCACCCAGGTGCCCCTAAAAACAGTGTTCCAAAGGCACTTCAGGGACTGTCTGCCCATCTCCCCGTGTATGATTGGGGTGGGAGGTGGAGGTGAAATGCAGGGAAATTGCACACCCATGGTTTGTTGCTCTCATTGGATCCCGGTCTGCAGATGCCAAGAGGTCCTACGCAGCTGCCACCAGAAGGGAGGGGCCCAGAGGTCTCAGTTGGCCGTCTCAGCTGGGGGCCTGAGGTTCGGCCTCACTGTTCCTCTGGCTAGCACCACGACCGACCCTCCTTCAGGCAAACACCTCATCTATCCCTGTCAAGATTTAGAGTCCTCAGGGCCAAAGTCCTTTGTGGTTATGGGGCCATGCTGATGACTGCTCCTCAAGGGACATTTCTACCTTGAAAGCTGGGGAGGGATCAGCTGGCAGGGCTGACCGAGAGGGGGAACCACCTTTGAAGCGAGGCCCCAGCCTTATGACAGATCTGAAAAGGGGTGAGGTGGAGAGGTGAAGGTGAGAGCGGAGGAAATGCACCCAGCCTGGGTCTCTCCTTTCCCCGGTGTACACTGTGCTCACAACCAGCCCTGGGCTGGGGGCTTCTCCCTCTCCCATGCTCCTGGCACCCCCCAGCCTGGCCGGTCTACTCCTCCCTTCCCGGTACCACCCCTGCAGTGGGTGTGCACCTACGCAAGGCAGAACAGACCCTGGGGACTTCGGTTTCAGGGATGCCTGCCCTCTTCCTCCCATTTCTCATCCTGCGCTGCCCTGAAGAGGTAGAACAGGACCGTGTTCTGTTCCTTGCTCTGTGCTCTCTTTGTGGTGGGCGTGACTCTGCGGTAGAGAGCAGGTGACACACCCTGGTGACAAAGGGCTATGGGAAGCCCGTCGCAGTAGTGGCCCAGTCTGTCTGTCTGTCTGTCTGTCCCTTCTGCTCTGCTAGGGCACTTGTCTGTTTTCTCCTTAACCACTGACTCTCTAGCCTAGTGACGGGCACATGGTGGTGCTCAGGAAACATCTGTCGAGTGAATGGCTGATACAATACCAAGTTAAGTGTGGCAGGTTGAATTTCATAAAAAAGTTGGGAAGATAGGGATGCCTGGGTGGCTCAGTCGTTAAGCCTCTGCCTTCTGCTCTGCTCGGTCATGATCCCAGGGTCCTGGGATCGAGCCCGGCATCGTGCTCCCTGCTTGGTGGGAAGTCTGCTTTTCCCTCTCCCATTGCCCCTGCTTGTGTTCCCTCTCTCGTTGTGTCTCTGTCAAATAAATAAATAAAATCTTTTTTAAAAGTTAGGAAGATAGATTGAAGCTATACATTATTTGTTATTTATATCACTTAAGTTATTTTAACACACCACACCTATAATATTCTAGCAGATGCTTTATCGTGTATGTGTATGTGTGTTTTATATTGCATATATATACATATATAATTTTTCCCCTAATTGCCATGAGAATAAAACAATGCTAGGGTGATGACTATCTCATCCTACTGAAATGCAGGTTTTATATCTTTTTAAAAAAGATTATATTTATTTATTTGACAGAGAGAGATATCACAAGTAGGCAGAGAGAGAGGGCAGCAGGCTCCCCGCTGAGCACAAAGCCTGATGTCCGGTTCCATCATGACCTGAGCGGAAGGCAGAGGCTTAACCCACTGAGCCACCCAGGTGCCCCATACCTTTTTTTTTTTTTTTTTTAAGATTTATTGATTTATTGGAGGGTGGGAAGGAGCAGCAGGAGGGAATTTTTAAGCAGACTCTGAGCTGAGCACAGAGCCCAGGCAACATATGAGGTTCTGGATCCCACGACCCTGAGATCAGGACCTGAGCTGAGACCAAAAGTCAGATACTTACCCGACTGTGCCACCCAGGCACCCCCGGATTTTATATCTTTAAGGGAAGCAGGTGTTTGAGTTCTGTCTGCATTGACGAAGATGCTCGCTTCTCCTGGGCAGTTAGTGAGCAATGGCTCCTTCCATTTCCCACTGTGCTGTTTCCCTGGCTTGAGGTTGGGTCTTGAAGATGTAAGATAGAAGAAAGAGACACAGGTGTTCTTTTTCCTTGGGGTGATCACAGCGTCCCACAGAGCTGTGAAGGGCCAGAGAAATCTTGTCTATAAGCATGTATGGGCATGTGGTGAAGATACTCTGGCTGTTTTACCTGCTATCAGGAAAGAGACAAGCTGGAGTGAATGTTTTGTACCTTTCCCTGCTTCCTGGTCCAGGGGTTTCCCTTCCTTCCAATTCCTTTCTGCACAGTGTGTCCCTCTTAGGTCTTAGAGGAGGCCAACATCTTTCACTGGTTATTTTCTGTGGAGGGGTTCTCAATGAGCCTTCTCTTCCTCCAGCCTGGTCCCCTACTCCCCGTCCTGACTGTATTTCTCCTCGAGTCAGTTCACAACTAACTTTTCGTCACTTCACAACTAACTTTTCGCTGTGGAGTGAGCAATCCTATCAAGGAAAAGAAAATCTACAGCCCCCTCCCCTGCCCAAATCTGTTGCAAATAGCATTTAATAAAACAAAAGGAATTGTGTCCTAGAGAAACAGCCAGATAATCTAGAAAAAAATGATAAACTTTCGAATTTCAACATCTTCCCTGAAATTGACTTTGGACTTTGAGTAACGTGTATTTTAAGGAAATGTACAAACTCCTTTTCTCTTCCAGTTTCCCATTGGATCTTCCTACCATGCCCTGAATTCTTAGGAATTTGATTTCGTGACGTTTGGGACATCAGCTGGGTTTAAAATTGACTTGAAGTTTGTGGGAGCAGAGAAGGAAGCAGGTGTAGGAGATAAGGAGAAATATAAAGGAAGTATAGCCAATCAGTTTTTTTTTAAGACTTTGTTTACTTACTTATTTGAGAGCAGGGATCCTAGAGCCAGATAACTTATGTTCAAATCCTGCTTCTGCCATTTTCTTCGTGGTATGATGTTGGGAAAGTAACATCCCTTGTCTCTGCCTCAGTTTTCTCATCTGTAATACATGACTAATATTTTTTACCTCCTGGAGGTGCTGTGAAATTTAGCTAATAAATATGACAGGTGATTGGAAGAGTTTCTGATCCAGAGTAAAAATGAGCAGTAGCTATCAGTAATATCTTTCACTGGATTATCCACTGGTTTTGGTGTCTCCTCCAGAACTTCCCTCCTTACAGATAGTTAATAAAGAACTCGTTGGGACAGAGAAGACTCTTTCCATCACTTTTTGGAATAAGACTAGAGCCAGCTTTACAAACTTTAGGGAGGGGAAAAAAAAAAACCCTTCTAACATATGATGACAGAGCTGACGAAGAGGTTTCAGCAGTGGTGAAGTGGATGTTTGTTCTTCCACAGAGAAATCTACAGTTCAGATTAACTCCTCATATCCATGAAAGAATGGGATGCATACAGGGCACCTGGGTGGCTCAGTTGGTTGAGCATCTGCCTGCCGCTCAGGTCATGATCCCGGGGTCCTGGGATCGAGTCCCACATGGGGCTCCCAGCTCAGCGAGGCGTCTGCTTCTCCCTCTGCTCCTTCCCGCTCACGTGCTTGCATGCTCTCTCTCTCTCTCTCAAATAAGTAAATAGAAATCTTAAAAAAAAAAATAAAAAGAATGGGATACTTACAAATGCCTGAAACAGTCAAAGGTGGGGAAAAAACCCTCAAGACCGATAAATGATGATTAAAGTTTAAGCTTAGAGATTTCTGAGTTCGTGAATTCTGACATATTACTAGCCCAATATCAGGAACCCTGGCACGTTTTTTGAAAGGAGACCTCAGAACCCTTCACCAGAGCACAGAGTCGTCTGGTGTCAGGGTACCTCCCATTAGTATAGCTTAAGTGTGGGGAGATTTCAGGTTTTCCTTCCTCAGTCTTTAGAATTTGCCAGGAAAGCTGGAGACACGTTGCTTTATCTAAGGAGGCAAGTTCAGGGACAACACCCTGGTCAATCTTTTTGGGTCCCCGTGCCTGAGTTTGTTAGGAGATTCACTTCTCCTTCCCCCCAACTTTGCTTCCACGCAGGACCAGAATGGCCACCACATCCCCTCCTGGTTGCCGCTCCAGCCTGGCCGCCAGGTACCACAGACTCTGTGATACAACTGAAATCTGGGGCATTGTCCTAGAAGCAGTGGCCGCGGTTGGGGCCGTGACCTCAGTGGCCTTCATGTTCGCTCTCCTGATTCTCGTCTGCA
Source organism: Neogale vison (assembly GCF_020171115.1). Lineage (NCBI taxonomy): Eukaryota > Metazoa > Chordata > Mammalia > Carnivora > Mustelidae > Neogale > Neogale vison. The sequence goes on from NC_058102.1 coordinate 56,459,428, forward strand.
AGGTGCAAGACTCCAACAGGCGAAAAGTGCTCCCGACCCAGTTCCTCTTCCTCCTGGGCGTTCTGGGGATCTTCGGCCTCACCTTCGCCTTCATTATCCAGCTCGACGGCAGCACCGGGCCCACCCGTTTCTTCCTCTTCGGGGTCCTCTTCTCCCTCTGCTTCTCCTGCCTCCTGGCTCACGCTTTCAACCTGACGAAGCTGGTGCACGGGAGGAGGCCCCTGTCCTTGCTGGTGATGCTGGCCCTGGCCGTGGGCCTCAGCCTCGTGCAGGACATCATTGCCGCGGAGTACCTCATCCTCACCATGAACAGGACCAACATTGCCATTTTCTCTGAGCTTTCAGCCTCTCGGCGCAATGAAGACTTTGTCATGTTGCTCATCTACGTCCTCTTCCTGATGGCGCTGACATGCCTCATGTCCTGCTTCATCTTCTGTGGGGCCTTCAGCGGCTGGAAGAGACATGGGGTCCACATCTTCCTCACCATGCTTCTCTCCATCGCCATCTGGGTGGCGTGGATCACCCTGCTCCTGATTTCCACCTTTGGCCCCACGTGGGATGATACCATCCTCAGCTCGGCCTTGGTGGCCAATGGCTGGGTGTTCCTGTTGGCTTACATTGCCCCCGAGTTTCGGCTGCTTACAAAGCAACGGAACCCCATGGATTACCCAGTTGAGGATACGTTTTGTAAACCTCAACTCATGAAGCAGAGCTATGGTGTGGAGAACAGAGCCTACTCTCAAGAGGAAATCACCCAAGGTACAGAGCTTGGCTGGGCAAGGATCCCTTGTAGAGGATGGGGGGAGAACCGTAGGATATTGTAACTGTAAGGAACGCTCAAGACAGTCCAGGTCATACCCCTGACAGAATAGATAAGGTCCCCAAGGTTCAGATCCTGCTTAAAAACATCCAGCTAGTTAGAGTTCTAATAGAACTAGAAGCTGGCCTCTGGAGTCTTAATCTCGTACTTCCTACACAATACACTGGGGGTTTCTCTGAGTCAGAATAAGATGCAGCAAAGGAATCACTGAAGAAATCTCTAGAGACAGGCAGGTGAGATTGTGTTCTTTATAAAAGAGAAATGGGTATTCCTTCCAGAAATGTGGAGCCTTTATAGATTTGAATAGAGAAAGCTGCGCCATGATTTCTTGCTATGGTCACAGAGCACAGAGGCAGGAGAAAGCCCTTTTATCATAAACCAGCAGGGATCTCCATAAAGCTACTGGGGATCCTGATTTATCCTGAAGAGTCACATCTGGGGCCGTGGGAGGGAAGAGGTTTTGTCTGACATGAAAGAGTCTAGCGATTTGGCTCCTGCCTGAAGTTGTGAGAAACCAGGTGTTACGTTGTTCTCACAACAAACAAGGGGCTAAACGCGTAGCTAGTGACTGTCCTTGCCCCCAAGGACACACAACCAAGGAATCTATTCATTGGTTTCTGGGGCTTACATTGATTTCTGGGCCTAATCAAGGGAGGGGGATGGGTTTGGGACAGGCTAGAGGGATGGGAGCGAGCGAGATTCTTAGCTTCAGCTAACAATTTTCTCTGCCCTTGCAGCGGGGGCGGGTGTGTGTGTGTGTGTGTGTGTGTGTGCGCAAAGCTCCCTGTGCTTCTCACAGCAGCTGCGGTCCCTCTCCTGGGCACTGGAAAGCCTGAAGGGAAGCGGGGATGGCTGGAGGGGACATTTTAGCTCCCATCAGCTCCTGTCCTTTCTCCTGCCTTGGTTCTATCACCACACTCCTGGACTCCCTGTTATCAGACCTTAACTACAATTCCTCCCTTCCATCCCTCTTTGCATTCATTTTATGGACCACTGTCACCCTCCTCTCCCTAAAATACTTCTTGGACTACCACATTTTCCTGCTCACATACCTCACTGGCTCCCCAGTACCCACCATATTTGCTCAGGGAGGAGGCTTTTCACAGCCAGAACCCAAGACCCATGGAAGCCATGCTCGGTCCAAACTATTCTAGTCACCGCCTTTCCCTGTCAGTGTGTCCAGGCTCCAGGAATGTCCTTCTCCCTGCCCTTATCCATTTCCAGGCACACATTCCCTAGTCTCATTATTCACTATGCCCACAAGCTGTAGAACTTTGAAATGCTCTTATCAGAGTGTGTCCCATTTCATAGCTATTTGCGTGGCTGTCAGATAGTTTTCCAGCGTTAGCATAGGGCCAGGAGTCATTCTGGTTAATCTTTAGATTTTTTTTAAAAAAGATTTTATTTATTTATCTGAGAGAGAGAGAGAGAGAGAGAGAGAGAACACAAGCAAGGAGGAGAAGGAAATGCAGGCTCCCGCGGAGCAGGGAGCCCAATGTGGGGCTTGGTCCCAGGACCCCAGGATCATGACCTGAGCCGAAGGCAGACATGTAACTGACTGAGCCGCCTGGACGTCCCTGGTCTTTAGATTTTCCACAGGATCTTATATAGAGAAAGTATTTGAGGTATGTGTGAAGTGTACTGAACAGGTACATTTTGGGGGGAAGTCAACGGATTGTTTTAATTGTATTCACGATGATGGTATGCGTTTTCTCTTCTGTTCCAGAGTTTAAATCCCTCTCATTTTCCCTAAAGACACAGAAAACAATTGCTCAAAAGTTCTGCCCCCTCTCAAAGAAAGTAAAAAGAAAAAAAAAATTTTTTTTTTCCTTGTGGACAGTTAAGGAAGTGGGTAAATCCTCAGTGAGATTCACTTCTGGCCAGATCTGTATCTGAAAAGACTGGTTTCAAATTGCTTTTGGGGTGATCTTGGGAGGAGATGCCCTGGCAGGGAACTTTCTGGAAAGGTGCATCCCTAGTGATCCTCTGTTGGTAGTTATTCATTTATTAGTGTGGTACGTGCTTTGTGCCTGGCCCTGGGCCTGGAACAGTCTCTTCCTCCATGAACCTTAACGTTCTACTGGGGAGACAGGCAGATAGCAGGGCATGACTGACTGACTGAATGGGGGTGAGCACAGGCGGGAGCAGGAAGCCGGTTGGCCCCGGAGCTTTAACCCCTCCCCTTCCTCTCTTCCAGGTCTTGAAGAGCTAGGGGATACACTCTACGCTCCTTATTCGACCCATTTTCAGCTGCAGGTAAATGGTTTCTCTTTTTTCATCAGGGCATTAGCTCTCGGGTATGTTTGTCCTTCAGGAACACAGGCTGTAGCCATTCTGAGGGCTCCTAGATGGCCATCTTGGAAGGACAACGTGTCTCCTTCCCTCTGATCTGCCTCAGGGGTTAGCACTGGAGACTGGAGTATTTCTAGCGTTCTGGAGTATTCCCAGGGCACAGGGAGGGGCACTTAAGGGGGAGGGATGGGAGAAGGGGGAGAAAGTTAAGGTTCCTGCCCAGATTAGAGCTCTGTTGAAATTATCAGGGAATTGGAGTGGGCTTAACAATGTGGCTGCTTCCTTTTCAGAATCGGACCTCCCAAAAGGATTTCTCCATCCCACGGGCCCAGACTCGGATTAGCCCTTACAATGACTATGAAGGAAGGAAAGATGGCAGTTAGCCGTTCTGAAGAGTGGGACAGACAGCAAGTCAGCCAACCAATGGGGAGTTCCAAGGGCTATGGGCTTAATCCCGAGCCACCTGAGGAAACGGTACAAAACCTTTTGGGAAGAACTTGCCTTGCTTTGGCTTCTGGAGTTGCTGGGCAGCTAACAAGACTCCAAGGCCTAGCACACTAGTATTTTCCTTTGTCCCAGGCACTTCTTTTAAGTGGGAGGGAGCCTCCAGCAACTCAGGGTGTGCCCCTTACTGAGCCCAGTCATTTCACCAGTGACTAAAGCCGTGGTCATCTGACGCTTCCTGGCTCAGTGAGCTTCAGGATCCTGCTCTGGTCGCTCAAGGCTGGTTTTGGGAGGACCGCTCAGCCCAGAGCAGAACTGCAAATCTGAGTGAGAAGAGCCAAGGCCTGTCCCTGCTGAAATCTACACTGGAAGCCATCTCACTGGCACGCTCCCATCTTGCCTGGGTACAAGAGGCCACGGGTCACCCCAAATGTACCCATCTCTGTGGTGCTACCATGGGGTCCTGTGGGTCCCCAGCACCAATTCACTGGTCTCCATTTCCAAATTTGGTGTCCATCCCTGGACATTTGTCCCCTATCTGCTTTCCCAGAACTTTCTCTTCTGTATCTCGTGGGCAGGGGACAAGTCCCAATTTCTCCCTGGTGGGAGAATTCATGCTCTGTTCTTGCTCTACATTCCTGGCACGGATTCTTCTGTTGTCCCCTTGCCTCTCAGCTTCTGTAAATAGCTTCACACTGTGTTCACCACCTGTGTTCTGTAAGTGGGCATTGTCTACAAATGGGGAGTGTTCCTTGTAGAATAAGTTATTCCCTGCTCCTCAGGTGGAGACGCAATAAAGATATGGTGGCAGGTCCTTGATGGTGGCAGAGGGACAGTATGAGGGGTGTGCACTGGACCTGAAGGAGAGACGGCGGGCACTCATCTTCACATGGAGCTGAGGTCCTGGAGCTGAAGTTCAAAGTTCAAGTCCACTGGGTGTGCACTTGACCCTTCTCTAAACATTTCTCCTTCTCCTCCTTATGTCAAAGATGTGTGTGTTTTCCCTATTTGTTGAGGTGAAGGGCAAGGGTGACACGGGGAGCCAGGAAGGGTCACGGATCCTGAGGTTTTGCTGCAGAAAGGCAGAGGAGTCACGATCTTGGAATGGCGCTTGGCAGGCCAACTCAGACAGGGACGAGATTTCAAAGGCAGCTTCATGGTCCCCAGGTTTAATTGTAGGAGGACATATATTCAGATCCCTATTTGACAAAATTGGTTCATAATATCCTTTGGAAAAGACACAGTACCTGACAGTTTTTATTTACTTTATTCCAGAAACAGCTGTGTGGGGCAGGGCCACAGGGAACAGTTTTTGATGAAGAAAAAAAAAAAAAAATCCCCATGTACTGAAATTGGATGACATTTCAAAACCTTGTAGCTGAGTTAGGGGGTTACCTCCTAAAGAGCCCGACGCTCTGCTTTTCATCAAAAGGAAAACCTGGTGTGGGAAGAGGGTTGAGGTGATGTTGGAGGTGAACGAACGACACTCTGAATTAAGGATATGGACATGCCACAGAGATTTGGTTGATTGTTTCTCACATGGCTTTGCACTAACATTAGCCTAGTTTTGCACTGAAAAGGGGGAATTACAAATCATGATTCGGATCCTTCTAGACCATTTTAGTCTTTTCTTAAGAGGCCATAACTTGGTGAGGTTGTTATGAGGGAAACACAATATAATTCCAAGTCTATCTGTCACAGTGTAGGTAGTCAAGAAATACACATCCCCCACCTCCACCTCTTTTCTTTCCTCCTCTGGACTTTAGCCCATCAACCAAGCAAAGGGGGCTGAGTGAAAGGTAAAGCCTCAGAGGACCCTGGATCTGCTTTCTTGTTAGGGAAGAGCATCTCCCAGACCTTTGTATCTTTTCAACCTCTTCAAAAACGGGGGAAAACACTGGAATGGTACTCTCTTCTAAGAAATACAGCATTGGGACAAGTAGACCATCCCCTCACAGAATTCTTTTCCTTGCCAGGAGGTAGATAAACTCTCCCCCCATTCAAACAGCCCTTGTCATCCCTGTGGCTGCTACTTTGTCTTCAGGTCTTACATGTTCAGGACATAATTAAACTCTTCTGTTAAAATAGGGGCATTGCAGGGACTGAAAGTGTTGGCACTTGGCGATTGCTGTGATACCGGAGAAGAGGGTTTCAAAGACTTCCTGTTAGGTCTCCACCATCCCTGGGCTGAAATAGAATGTGCAGATTTAGCCCAGCCTGGTCCCTGAGTGATGCCCGTTGATTGTCTGTTGGGAACCCAAATGGCCTCTGCTTTGAACTAGGTAATAAAAGGAACCTCAACAATCTTCCTCCCAGATTTCACCGCCAGGTGGGAAATAGACTGTCTCCCCTCTGGGCCTCTCACTTCAGGCTGGGGCCGCTCCGCAGCCGCCATACTCCAGGTGTCCACTTGATGGCGGTAAAACCTCAGGGATGGCCTTCGGGGAGCCGAGCCTCCGCGAAGCAAACCTCTTGCAGCAGCTTTCCGGTGACGTTCAATGGGCTCTGGGCCAATGCGTCCCATTTTAAAAGGCTCCTGTGCCTGAGCTGTTCACGCGTTCCCTCCCACCATCATTAGAGGACACATCTCCTCTGACAGACTTCCTGGGTCCCGTGTCTTATTTTTGTGAAACCCTCTAAGGTATTTGGAATCCATTTGCATGCAACCTGGCATCTTTGCAGACAGCGGCCTCATATGCTGTTATTAATGTGGACAAGTATTTATGTGGTGAGAACATCGGCTTTCTGACAGGAAAAGTGTGCCCAAACAAAGAGCACTGCCTGGCCCTGGAAATGGAAATTCCCCCCCTCCCCTCCCTCCCCCGCCCCCAGCCCCAGCCCCAGCCTGCCTTCTGGGTTCCCTTCCTGTATTTCTACACTTGTCCTTACTGCTGAGACTGAACTGTGTCCCACTCATCTTTTCCTTCCTGGCCTGCTTCCTTCTGTAGCTCTCAGAGTTTGCAGGGCTGCCTCCGTCCCAGCCCCATTCTGAAACATGAAATTGTTTCAGAACTGGAGGTGGAGGCGTCAGAGAAATCTTTCTCCAGTGTCCTGGACTGCTGAGATCTGGGATCAGGGCCATCGGCCTCCAGGTTGTAGATGGGAGGCCTTTGCACATTCTGGGTGTTCAACCTGTGGTCATCTGGAATCCCTTCCACACAGGGCTGACAATGCTTTGCCCCTGCCTTGGCTTTAGGACAATCCGGGTATGCAGATGGCTCTGTGTGGCCGTGAATCAGGGCCTGACCCTCATTCCTGTAACCTCCAGATTGCTAGAAGATTCTTAACCCTTCAGAATGGAACACACCAGAGCCTAAAATGTCGGTGTTTGAGAAGGTCACAGAACTTCTTTTGCTGGTGCCTTGTGGTGTTTATTGTACAGAGGAACAAGCTCAGGCCCAATGGAGTTAAGACAACTGGGACCAAATTTCTGGTTTTGTCTACTGCCAACACTTGTGTGGTCAGTTTTAGGCCTTTTCCCCCCCAAAGTGGATGTCTGAGTAAGGAATCAAATAAAATGACCACAGTCACTCTCTATTTTAAGTTTTCTTCTTATTTTCCTTTGCATCAACCCTCTCCTCCATTGCCTTTTCTTCCCCTGAACTCCCCTCTAGTCATCTTTCCCTCCTGCATGTAAGCTGTGGCGAGAAGGACATGGTAAAGTTGGGCATATTCTGGTTAACCCCACGTCACACTCCCATGAGCCCCAAGCCAAATGAACATTTCCCTCTTGGGAAAGTAGACTGGCAAAGGAGGAATTGTAGGACAAGGCAGAAGTATAATAACAATAATATTATTATTAATATTAATAATATTATAATATAATAATAATATATTATTATTATTATTATATAAAAAGGGGCACCTGGGGAGTCCAGTTAAGGTTAAGCATCTGACTCTTGATTTCAGCTCAGGTCATGATCTTGGGGTTGTGGAATCAAGCCCAAGTCAGCGCCACACTGGGCATAGAGTCTGCTTGGGAGTCTCTCTCTCTCTCTCTCTCTCCCTCTCCCTTTACCCTTCCCCTGCTCGAATGTTCTATCTCTCAAAAAAAAAAAAAAGTCAGAGCTCTTCTTTTCCCTGCCAGCATGAAAATCCTTCAACTTCCTTGACTCCTATATTAAGTCAAAACCCATACAGGTCCCTCCTGCTCTCCTTTGGTGTGTGAAGCTAGTGCTTCCCTCAGGGGGCTTTGCTACAGCCAGGGGGGATGAGCGTTCTCGCTCCCCCTGTAGTTCCTGAGCGCAGATTTCTGAGGCAGTCCTTGAAAACCTTTGGGAGTAACCCTTCTATTGTCGTGACCTGAGCCTCCGGTCTCGAGCACCAGATCCAAACAGGATCTTCTACAGAAAAGAAGGTGACCCTTGAATGGAATTTGGTTACCACAGGTACAACACCAAACCGTCCGGTCTCAGCTGCTTCTCCTCCAGGCTCCCTTCCATATTCTGATCTATTAATCCTGCTGGATTTTAATCAACTCAATTTAAAAAAAAAAGAACCTCTGGCAAGCCCATGTAGCCACGCCCTGAGCTCTGGGGCATGGTGGTGGGGGCCAGCACTGTACCCAGGGATTACGTAAAACTATTACCTCTCTCTAAGAAGGAATAATTCCAGATCAACATTTTTTTTTTACCCATAAGAAATTGAAACAGAAAAAGCATATATTGCGTTTGGCATGCTATCTTTATGAACAAGATGGGAAAAGGCAGGGGAAATGGTAATAAAGTTAGGTGGAGTCCCAAGTCAAACATTCCAGAAGACCTGATCATTTAGAGATAGAGGTCTCTAGTGGTTTTCCACAGGGCTCTCTCTTTTGCTCTGTGTGGGTAACACTTTAATCCACCACTCGAATAAAAATAAAACATATTTATCCAGTTTTGCACATGGCACAACATTAGGAAAGACTGAATAATAAAACGGAAGGCAACTGTATTGCAAAGGACTGGAAGCAAGATCCCACACCAAGAATTTAATAGATGTAAATGCATTCTTACCCCCAAAATAAATCACATAAACATTGTTTGGAAAGGCTTGCTTTGACAGTAGTTTTCATGAAAAAGGGCTGGTAGTTTTAGGTGTCTACAAGACTGACAGCACCCAGTGATGTGGTTTAGAAGGACAAAGAGCCAATGGCATCCTAGGCAAGCATTGGTGAAATTGTGAAGTCTGGGTCAGGGTGGGTGCTGTTTCCACCTAATCAGGGGGCACAGTCTACCACAACGGAATATTAAATCCACTTCTGTGCATCTCACCGTGATGGAGGAGTTTCTAAGACAGGAGCTCTTTCTAGAATGACATGATACACAACAGGGCTGATGGAATGGAGATGTTTGACCTCGAGAGGGCGAGACTTTGCAGGGCATAGCGAGGAATACTTACCATGTTCCTCCTCTGTGCCAGCTTCCTTTTGAAGGGCTCTGTTTGTGCAATATCATTTGCTACTTATAGAAACCTTATGAGTTATTTGATTATGATCTTGCTTTTGCATCATACCTGCAGAAACGGAAGCGCAAAGGTGGCACAGCTACCAAATGATAGGGCTGGAGGGTCAAAGCGGGATCTCTTACACATAACCCCATGCTGCTGCTCAGCTGTCTTTAATTAGAACAGCCTAAGAGGTGGTTCAACGGTAAGAAATTTCAGGAAGGCAGATCCCAGAAAAGCTTCCTGCCAAGTGGTGGGTCATCTTCCGCTGGAGGTGTTCGATCTCAATGACACTCCACTGAGGATGATGGGGGAGTTCTGTGTTAGAAGTCGGTCGGAGTAGATAAGCTCCAGGGAGTGCTGGAACTCTCAGGGTTCTCGACTTTGCAATTGCTGTGTTGCTCCTGGTATTGGAGTCTAAAAACCATGGAGGGGTTATCAGTGTTACTGTAGTTTTCTTCTCCCACACCTGCAACGCCAACCCCCTGCAGCCCCCCACCCCCACACCCCCAGCCTTCAGGTGAGAATGAAAATGCTCTTTATTGTTGGGACACACCCTTACCTGTTTGTATGTCAGTGTTGGTTGTCACCATCTATCCCCTGGCTGGTAGTTTTATTTTACAAAACAATTCTTCACAGCCTTGCTTAGGACTGGAAGGTGCCATGTGAAGACCTTGCGTGCTATAGTTAACAACACTCTGTTGGCAAATGGTGATTATGTAGACTCCTCTGCAAAGGCACTTGAACTGAACAGAAACTGGTGTGCCATGTCTGCCTGAGGTCCATGCAGCTAGTGCCTGAAATATCGCCCACTTGAGTTCTTTACGCAAAAGCTACCATTTTTTTTTAAGTACCAAAACACCGGTCCCTGTTGTCCTTTGAGGCTGAGTCATTGCATAAGAAAGAAATCATGGTTTGTATTGCTCAGCAAAATCAAAAATGTTTGTGGGTTGTGCTTGCATAACCTGAGCTTGGAGTCTGAGTCATAAACCCATGAACCCTGTGAACACTTGGGAAGCAGGCAGCGGGTCAGAGTAAGCATGGCTGTATTGAGGCAGCAGTGAGAGAGGGAGGAGGACCAGGCTGAGTTGCGAAGAAAATGTGGGGGTGGGCTGAAGCGGGAGGGAGAGAAGGCCGGTGGGTGGGAGGGAGGGTTCGAGAATCAGGGGCTGGCCAAATAACGAAGAGACAAGCATCATGAGGTGAAATGGAAATTAAGGCCTTAAGAATCAGAAATTCTTAAGGAAGAATTTCTTAAGGAAGAATGCCTTAAGGAAGGAAGGCACAGCTGGGTCCTCTGTGCCTTCCTTTTCCTGACACACCTGGTAGCTGGCACATACCACATGGGAACCTGAATTCTTTGTTTAGGTGGCTGGTGTGTGGGTGTGTATGTGTGTGTTCGTGCACATGCACATGTGTGTTGCAAATTAAGAGGAAATGAGAAGAAGAAGAAATATAATGCTTTATCAGTTCTGCATAGAGGGAAAGTGGAAAAGTTTTTAGGCTCTCCAAATATTTTTTCCAGCAGTCTGTGAGAGTCTCTGAGATCCCTAGTCTATGTGTGGGGTGTCCGCTGATAAACACACCTGAATGTTTTCACACCACCCCCCCACAGCACATCTATACATGTTCACATAGAGCAGATGTTGACCATTAGGTACACAGCCCTTTCCACAGTGAGATGAGATCATATCCTTAAGCTGACTAACTCTAGGTATATACGCATACAGATTATGGTGCCAATAAAAAATAATTTCCATTCACATCAGTTAACAAAACAGAAGATTGTTGGTGGTGAAGCAGAGAAGGAGGCATGCCACCAGCTGCCCCTTCCCTAGGGCTCACAACCCGCCCCTGTGACCTAGCTTTCCACCAACCTTCCCCATGTAGCCTTAGGGTGGTGTCACAATCAAATAGCATTCCCTCACGTTCTACAGCTTTCCAGATCCCTGTTCTTCTCAGCATGTGTCTTCGGCCAGACATGCGTTCCAGTGTGAAAGAGCTTCCTATAGATAGTGAAGAAACTTGAGGAGGTACCCTATACACATAGTTGTGGTTAGTCCCAGGTAGGTAATTACAAGGCTATTGGGGTGGGCCTAAACCCTGAAGCAAGGCCTCTCAAACATTTTCACCTATTGGGACACTTAGAAAGTGACACAAATATTTTAAATGGATGGGGTTGAATGGGGAGGGGGGGGGTGAATGGATGCTGCCACTCATTGCCAGATGTAGCCAGTCTGGGGCGCTGGTCACCTCAAACCCTGCCTGGCTGCCCCCGCATCTAGGGAATCAAGGTTCCGCCATCTTGTAATGGACTCACTGTCTGGTTTGCCAGCCCTTCTTGGGTCTGAATCTGCAAGTTAGGGTTCTGGATGGTTTCAATCATTCCCTTAGAGACAAATTTTCCCTTAAGTCCCTCCTTTGAGGGGCCAATTCTACATGCCTCCTACTTGGGTCTGACTCCAGCTCTTCCCAAAGCTCTCCAAAATCTTCTTCACGGTGTTTACACCTCAGTCCATTATGGCTTCCTTTGTGAGCCCTCATCCATCATGGTAATGCTGGGGTCTCCCAGTAGCTGGTCTTCAGTGGATCGGTCTGTTTTCTTCTGAGCACTTACAATCTGATATTGTATTTATTTGCTGTTTCACCTGTGTGTGTGTGTGTTTTTTTTCTTATCCCTCTGTATGCTTCAGGAAGACAGCAACTTGTTTTCTATTCCCAGAGCCCAGCATAGTGTCTGCACACATAGGAGCCTTTGTTGCATGAATGAATTTAATTTTGGGGAGACGTATTCCTTTGCTCATCACAGGCTGATTGGGATGGATTACCTCATTCAGAGAACACCATGGTCAGATTTCGTCTTGTCTGTTCAGGGGTCTTCAGTGCCACTTCTCCTGAAATAATTTTGATGAATATCTGCTGATTAACTGAGAGTTGATTTTTTTCATATATAAACACTTAAATCCACTGTGTGAAGAGCTACTTACAAGCCCGAGGCTTGGAGACAAGAAAGGAGCTTCTCCAGTTGTTGGGCTGTGTGTGTTTCATCACATCCAAGTTTTATTTCCCCAAGGCTTTTCTTTGTCAAGCTTGGGAAAGCACTGTTTCCTAGGAGAACCACACAAGAACAAGCTGCAAATATAAAAGAGGAAAACATACCCCAAAGCAAAACTTGGAGAAGCGTTTTAGATTGATTCCCCCCAAAGATCAATTGCAATCTTTTCTTTCTTTCAAGGGCATTATTTTTCTAAACAGATTCGAACCAAATGCATGAACATGGACATTTCAGTCTGTATAAAACTAACTGGAAATAGATGAACATGCCAGCAGATAGGTTCAGGAAGGATTTATCTTCCTAAATTTCAAGGCAGCAAGCTGTTTTTGGTAACGTTTTCTCTTAGGAGAACTGGGTGAGTGTGTCCGGGGTTGAACATCATACTGGGCAAGGGGAGGAAAAGAAGCCCTAAATGGGAAACCGAATGTTTCCAGTGACAGGATCAACTCATAAAATCTTTCCACTGATTCTGCCATATCGAGCCAATCACTTTCTGCCATCCTGGGCCAAACTAGAAAAGCCCAGACAGTCTTTGTTACAAACCAGGGCAAAGAGGGAGAATTTTCTTGTCCACAGAGCAGCGCTTCCCAAACTCTCTCTCTCTCTCTCTTTTTTTTTTTTTTTAAGATTTTATTTGTTTATTTGACAGACAGAGATCATAAGTAGTCAGGCAAGGCAGAGAGAGAGGAGGAAGCAGGCTCCCCACGGAGCAGAGAGCCTGATGCAGGGCTCAATCCCAGGACCCTGGGATCATGACCTGAGCCGAAGGCAGAGGCTTTAACCCACTAAACCACCCAGGCACCCCCAAACTCACACTCTCTTAAGAGTCATCTGGGAACCTGTTAAAAATGCAGAGTCCCAGGGCCCTCTCCTAGAGGTTCTCAGTGAGCAGCTCTGGGTCTGAGTATGAACATTTCTATTTGGAAGAGGTGTCCTAGCTGATTCTTCTGATTCAGCAGGCTTGAGGAAAGACAGTGGATAATTAGTTGTGTTTCTTCTTCTTCGGGATCAACCAAGGATTCTGCAGGCACGCCCTGGTCCACTTCCTCCCTAGCATTTGAATTCTGAGCCAGAGGAAGAATCCCAGTATGTTTTTCCAGGGCTATGATGTGGTTCTACAAACAGTACTCAGGTCACCTTTCTGGAGGGATCTTGGTGCACTTGCTGCCGTGGTTAAGATGGAACTGGGCGTCGGGAAAAAATCCCTTTAGGGATGGAATGGTCTTTTTCAGCAGGGGGTCCCCACCTCGGGCCCCCTCCTTGTGTTGCGGGTACAATCGCACCTCCTCTCAACTTCTACCTTTGCCTCTACGCTCCTTCCTGAGTCTCTGTCTCTACTGGAAGGTCCATAGCCCTACGTTCATCTATGCATTTCCACTTCAAACTCAGCTAGGACAAGACAGGACTCATTTGCTCTCCTCTCCACCCCCAGATCTGTTCTCTCTGGAACCCTCCTTCCTCTGAGTTAGCTCCCCTACAAAACAGAATCATCATCCACTTGCTTACCCAGGCCAGGGTCCTGACTTTTCCGTCTTCCTCATTCCTTACATCTATTCCCACATATCTGTTTAAGGCAGTGGTTTGCAACCCTGGCTTCAAAACAGAACCATGTGGAAAGATTTTAAAATGCACCCATGCCTGGGCTCCGCGCCCAGAAGTTCAGATTTAATTGGTTTGTGGTGAGGTCAAGTCGTGGAGAGTTTTTAAAAAGTCCCAGCTGATTCTATTGTGCGGCCCAGGTTCCATCTCTGTTCCCAGTTCTACCCTCCCACGCAAGGCAAATCTGATCAGCGGGGCTGGGGCTGGTGGGGAGAGAGTAAGGCACTTACCTGGGGCACAAAATTCAAGGGAGCACCCAAACCCCCAGTGACAATATGTCTAAAAACCGAAATCAGTGCCCCAAAGTCCATGATAAACAATACATCACCATTTTATAAAAACAGGCTGCTGTGGTTTGTCTTTGCCCTGCCTGATTTCACAACAGGGGCAATGGTTTCCCATGGGGCTGCCATTCCCAGGCTCTTGTGGCTGTCATGTCCTTCCCTGGGTTTATGAGGATTGACAAAGTCGTGTAAACAGATTGGGCAATGGGCTTAGATTTGTTTCAATGGAGAGTTTCCAATTGGATAAGTGTAAACAGGAGTGCTCTTTTTGCTTTCTGCCTAGGAGTCCAGCAGGGCTCAAAGCAGCATGGGCTCCCCCCATGCAAGCTCCTCACTCACACCCTGGCTTGATTCCTGCCTTTGGGATATTAAGTTCCTCTGTGAGCTGACCCAGCCCAGCTCCGCAGCTGTTGCTGCCCACTACCGTGCACGTGTGCTCTAGCAATAACGCACGCTTTACGGGTCTTTGGACGGGTCTTGATTTTGCTTGCAGCTATGCCTTTCCCCAGGCATTTTTTTCCTGCCTGGCAGATCTGGGTCATTGCAGTCAGCTGAGCAGTTTTTTGGTGGCGGTGTTTTGGTTTTTGGTTTTTGTACCGCCCAGAAACACTTGGCTGAGATCGTGAGTGGAGCTGGAAAGCAGCCTTGCTTCACTTAACAAGCCCCGTGTCCTGGCACAAGTCTGCATCCCTGGGGTTGGGGGAGAGGGGTACATTTTTTAATTCATCCACCCAAAGGGGGCACATTTTTCTAGTTTGCACAAAGACCCTGCTGGTGGCAGTTCTTTCATTTTCTCCGTCATCTGCCCTAGGAATTCCTTCCTACCATTTAAGACAGAGCTCAGGCTTTTGACCTGGCAAGTAAGTCTTCCTTGCCCTCAGTGGGTCAGCCAGAGTGAGTCTGTGTTTTTAAGTTACCACCTCACTTCACTCTTCTACATGCTTTTAGGCTGGCAGCTATCAGCAGTAAACTGTAATTGTGGGAACAACGGTGGATCGAACAACGGTGACTGGCAGATCATTCTGGCATCTATCAGTCAAGAACAGGGTTGTTCTCCTTTAATCTAAGGATGTCTTTGAAGAGCATGAGAACGATCAGTGGTAAAATAAAATATTCAGACCAGTAACTCCTCGTTTTACTTCAGGATACCAAACAACCGGCTCGGGGCCAAGTTAGTGAGAATGGGCTGGGCTGGCCATGGTAACCGCTCAGACTCAAGGTGATTTAATAACAGAGTCTTATTTTTTCCTCCTACTACATCTTCATCTTGGAATCCAGATGGATAGAGCAGCCACTGCTTGCCACCATGGTAGAAATAATTCAATTTCCTGAGGGTCTTGGACTGACAATTAACTGCTTCTTCCTGGCATAGACCTTGGAACTGACATCATTTTTGCTTAATGTATTGACCAGAATTAGTGTCATGGTCCCACCCAACCTCAAAAGTGCAATCCTGCCATGTGCCTGGAGGCGGGAGAGTTTGAAAACATTTGGCAAAGAGCACTTACGACTACCAGAGTTAACATTTCATATAAAATTGACTTTATTTCCTAAATAGACACATTCTGCTGCTTGTTTTGGTGTTTAGAAAAAAGAGTTATCAATAGCAGGACATGGTGGTAACAACTGTAGCTAAAAACCAAAAGCACAGTCTTTTTTGGAAAATTTTCAGTGACATCTCTGCCCATAAATAAGGATTCTCATGGGATATGTGACTATTTCATTTTACAGATGCAATTTAAATTATACTGTTAAAAAATAGCAGAGTGGCTGTGGCCCAAACATAATTTTAGATGAGATTCTTAGTATCTTAGAATGATATATATGTGTAAATATATATATGTGTGTCTGTATATATAAAAATACATATATGTAATATATAATACTGTATAAATATATAAAATTAAATATATAACTATTGTATTAATATACATAAACATTAAATAAATATGTAAACTATAAATATATACATACACACACACATTGAAATAAACTGCCTAATCCGTCCAATAGATGAAATAAGATAGTGGATGTGAAAACCATTTGTAAATTGTAAACTGTCACCTATAAAGTGGTATTTAAAAGTGAATTGCCATTAGCCTAAGGGACCAGTCATCCCAAATATCCAGATGTTAAGATTTTATGCTGCTATGGGCGTTTCCTTGTTTCTTTTCCCTAGGTTTTAATTTGCTCTTAAAACAAAACTCTAATAATATCAGAGATATAGCAAACATTTTTTAAAAATGTGAATCAGATGTAAATTCAAATCAAAAATAAAAAAGCTCAGTTTTTCCAGACAGAATTGCCCTGGGAATAATGACATTGAATTCAACAGTTAGGAATTTAAAAATGAATTGCAGATGACTTCTCCCCAAGATTCTTCTACATACAAATAAAGTCCGGGTGGGATTTACAACAAAATGCATTGTAGAATATATTTCAAAAAAATCCAGTTCTGTTTGTATATTCAAGTGGGTCCTGTTTTACGAAGATGTGTCATTTGTAGACTCTAAAAAAGAGAATAACTAAGAGGTAAATTTCACATTAAAAAGGAATTTTAGGGCTCCTGGGTGGCTCAGTGGGTTAAAGCCTCTGCCTTTGGCTCAGGTCATGATCTCAGAGTCCTGGGATCGAGCCGCACATCGGGCTCTCTGCTCAGCAGGAAGCCTGCTTCCCCCTCTCTCTGCCTGCCTCTCTGCCTACTTGTGATCTCTCTCTGTCAAATAAATAAATAAAATCTTAAAAAAAAAAAAAGGAATTTTAAAAGCAGGCTTGGTGCATTTATATCACATAAAAGAAATGTGAGTGAGTTAAAAATGTCAGTTCCATAGATTAAAATATATATGCAATACCACAATTTGTATATTTTCTTTACCTGTGTTTTACACCTTTTTTATGGATAGCTTCCTCTGTATCTGCTTACAGCATGTACTCCATTATGCTATAGTAATTGGACAATAACAGATACTGTAAAGTTTTTCCGGCGAGATAAACACAACACCAGGCAAAGTGGGTGCAAGGCAAGATTTATTAAAAACACTCTCCGGTGAAGTTTCAGGGCTCAGGAGAAGGGGAGCCAGGAAAGTTGTGCAGGGTGGAGGTGGGCACCCTTGGGCGAGGTTCTACAACTCTGGAAAGCAGAGTGGCAGAAGTCACGCCCAAGGCAGGGAGAAGGGGGCTTTTAAGGGGCCTGGATGGGAGTTCAGGTGTCTTTGGGCAAGTTTCCCTTATTTGGATATTTCGCCCGCTCGTAGGGGTCCCATTGGTCCACTGGAGCCCAGGACGGGGGTCTCAGATTCCAGCTTGTCAGGGTCCCATTGGTCCATGGGAGCCCGGGGCGGGAGGGTTTTCAGATTCCTGCTTGGGTCTTTGTTCTCCTGCCTGAGCTCAGGTTTTGTGGCAGGGACTTTCGCCATCTTAAGTAGCCCTTTCTTTCTGCCAGCCAAACAGATACAAGTGAAATCCCTACCAGTGTAGTTTACCTTGCCCTATGATGATGCCATTATCTCAAGAGCTTGGGACCATAATCATGTGGGAGTCCTGTTGAAATGAAACATTATGTCTGACCCCAAATGAAAGAATTTATGTGTAAAATAAAGTGTAAATACATCTCCTATCAAATGCCAAACTTTCACATGTGAATAGTTTTCTCTAAGAACATATAAAAGTCAATAAAATCTTCTTACTTTTTACATTAAAAAAAAAAAAAAAAGTCTGCTTGAAGGATTCAACCTGTTGGTGATCTGGTGTAACTTTTCCAAACCCAGACTTGATTTAACCACTTACTGAATGTGGTTTAAACTCTAATAGTTCCACCATCTTTAGAAAAATCCAGAAAGATATCCAATGGCATTTCCAAAGTGCACTTGGTTGTTCTTTGAGTGATGGGTGAGATCAATATTAGAAATACACCACTCAACTCAGCTCTCAGTTCTGACAGAGACCATCACCGTAATCCAATCCCAGTGATTTTCTTGAGGATTTATTGAAGGCAGTTCCAGGGAAGGCATTCTAATAATGTTGTGAGTGATGGATGCATCCTTGTGCTTCCTGAGTCTTCCACATTGAAGTCCTTTGAATAAGTAAGTTCTGCTACATGTTAAAACGTAAACCTAATTCTAACTCATTGATCTGCGAAGAGCAGCAAATATGATCTCTCACAAGAGACCAACAGCTTAGAAGTGGCCTGAGCCATGAAGATATTTTCAGTGACTCCAAGAAGTCTTTATGGAGACATCAAGCATGTCTTCTCAGAAGTCACAATTGCCCCTGTTGAATGTTAATTGAGAAGCACCTTCTTTACATGAAAAATACAGAGGCTTTTGTATCAAAGGAAGCACAAATAGATTTTCTAGTTTATTCCTCATAAATTAAATGTGACTTTAAAATAGATGATTAGGCTTAATCTGAGGAAAAGGCTATAGAAGTATCCTCTTTACCATCTGAGCTTGAGGGAAAAAAGAGAACCTCATTCTGCTTTAACTTAAGGGCTTGGTGTATGACAATCCTGGGTCCTTATGTCATCAACTCTACTTTTTCCCAGAAGGGAAAAGGTAGAATTGGAACTGATTGTGGAAAGAGGAAAAGAAGGATAATAAGGCATGAATCTGGCCAGTCTGAAGTAGACATAATCTTAGCAAAAGGGATCATTTATTTAAAAGAAGAGAGAAGACATAATGATAGAGTAAGAAAATTTTAGCCTAACTAGACCACAGCTTGAGATAAGGCATGATATCTGGAAGGCCTTTAAAGCTTATGGGGAGACCGTGAAATTTAATGTGGAGGGAAACAAATCTTTGGTGGTCTTTAGGATAGGGGAAAAAATCATCAAGATGAAGGATATGTTAGCTTTACAGGTATTTCATTAGCATCATGCTCTAACTGAGCAAACCAGCTGCATTACACCAGGGAGATACTTCATTTTTTTAAAGATTTTATTTCCTTATTGGGTAGGGAGGGAGAGGGAGAAAGAAAGAGAGGATGAGCAGGAGGAGGAACAGAGGGAGAATAATACTCCCTGCTGAGCAGGGAGCTTGACCTGTGTCCTGATCCCAGGACCCTGAGATTGTGACCTGAGCTGAAGGCAGACAACCGACTGAGCCACCCAGGTGCCCCACAAGGAAGAGATTTTGTAATAACGGTTTTCACCAATATACTTCCTTTTGAATAAATAAATAAAAATCAGGAGAGGATTATCTAAAATACTTAAGAGAATTAATGCTTTCCAATTATACAACCTAGGACATATAAGTAAATGAGTTTGTTTTTATTTTTTTAAAAGATTTTATTTCTTTATTTTATATATATAGAGAGAGCACAAGTAGGCAGAGAGGTAGGCAGAGGAAGAGGGAGAAGCAGGCTCTCCACTGAGCAGGGAGCCTGATTCAGGACTCGATCCCAGGACCCTGTGATCATGACCTGAGCCGAAGGCAGCAGGTTAACAGACTGAGCCACCCAGGCGCCCCAGTAAATGAGTTTAAATCTTCAAATAATACTCATTGAATTGAGTAACTGAGTACAACATGCCCATCACAAATAGTTTTATCTATTCTTTTAAGTGGTTTTTCATGGCTCTTGACTTAGAGGACTATTGGGGTTTTTAGCTTTATGGAAATTGCTGCATAAACTTCAAATTTTAATTTTCATTAAAATATTCTTTAACTTCACAAAATCACATTTTTCTGGACCAAACTCTCCTGTGTTGGCTACTCATGGTGCATGCTCTGCCTTGCTGGGTGGAAGATAATTCCCTGCCCCCAGCTTCCCACTGAGGGAGCAGATATATGTGACCAAGTCTGTATCGCATGACCAAGCCAGGCATAGCTGAATGGACCAAAGGTGGGGACGGGAACCACAGACAGTTGGTCCACAGGCTGAGTGTAAATTAAGAGGGCCACTTCCAGAGAGCTTCCAGTCAGAAGCAATGATGGTCAGCTGGACCATTCAGGCTCCCTCTCAGGAATCTGAATACGACACATGGGGAGAGAACCAGTCAGCCGGTAGAGGGTGGGTACCCTCAGCGGATCCACACTGTACTTGTCAATCCTCAAAAGGAAATTGAGACAGTGAGGAAAGTGTCAAAATGGTTGAGGGGAATTGCAGGGCTGGGGTGAGGACACCATGCTCCTACGAACACTTGACGGTATTCCATGGCCATGAGGCTGGCTGAGTGGCTGTTCTGGTTCGCAGAGAAGAGATTTGTCTCCCCGCTGCCATATGTAACCTTACACCACAACTCCATTCTGGAAACAGCCTGATCGAGGCACTTGTCACCTTACAATCCCCCCAAATCTAACTAATACGTAGTCCAAATTTTGGCACACAGAGGTTCAATTTTACTTTTCCTAATACTAAGAAAAACATTTTGGGAAACAAAATCTATGGTTTTAATGGGTTTATTAAAATGTGACAGCCAACTCAACAGAAACCTTTCCTGCCTGCAACACACCACACCACACCACACCACTCCACACCACAACAGAATTATGTTGAAGGTGTCATTGTCACCATCTTTAGGATTAAAAACTAGGAGCATCAGCGATGATGATTTTCTTCCAGAGCTGTTCTAAGTTTCCATGGGTTGTTTTCCCTCTCAGGTTGGGTTCTTTATGTGGTTTGTTAAATAGTGTGCCATCTAATAGATAGGTCAGAGTCTTAATGTTTAAACCTTCTCCCTCAATTTGGTATTACCAATAAGGGCAGAAGGTCAAACTCTTTGCGCATTTACCTACATACTGGTTTGTTCTGAGAACATTGCTCAGGACGCAGATTTTAACAAGGAGTTGCTATCTGAGGGTAGCAGAAAGTCAATGAAGTGTGGGAACATTGTGTAGAGGGTGAGGGAGCCTTCGAACAGTAGCTCGAGATCTGGATTCTAGCTGATTCTGCCACTAGCAAGCCATATTATTGGGCCAAATCTCTTTCCTCATCTGGAAAAGGAGGGAGCTGGGTTCCTGAAATTCTCTGCATTGTGTTATCTCCCCCAGGAAAAACACAAGCTCTACCAGAGCAGCATTGTCTGCCTTATCTGATTAGGGCTCAAACCAAGAACAGCTCCTGGTACCTCACAGGTGCTCAGGAAATGCTTGGTGGCATTGAGCAATTCAGTCTGTATATTGCTCACAAAAAAAGGCTGTTTTTTTCCCCCCATGTGTGGAGTCTCAGCTATTTTTCAGATTGCTTTCACATAGGAGGCACTCAACGCTCACTGGTCTGAACTATCACATTTGGTTCTCAGCGGATCCACACTGTACTTGTCAATACAGAAATACAGGCATGGAGAAGCCTTATTGAAAGGGAAGAGGAGCGGCCTATGAATTGGAAGACCTGGGCTACCACTAATACTGTGTGAGGCTCTCGGCAAGTCATTTCATCGCTCTAGAGTTCTGTTTTCTTATCTGGAAGGTGAGAGGGTTAAATCAGACCCTAAGAAGCCCTCTGGTGGCACACTTCTAACTCTGGTCCTGTTGCACCTGTTATGGACAGCACGTGGGCTGTGAGAACAGATGGGTCCGTTGGGAAGGATGTGGGATTGCAGGAGGAATGAAGGCAGAGTAATTAGTGCAGAGGGCTCAGCTCACTGGAAACATCAAGACAGGAAGAGTGCTTTTTATATGCACCACCTAAAATCATTTATGAGCATCAACTAGGGTGGCTCTTTCTTTGCTGTTGTTGGTTCATCAAAGCAGGTTACTGACCTCTGCCACGTCTGCTGGCATGGGGTGCTAAAACCATGGGAGAAGCCCTGCCAGAATCCAAGCCTTGAAGTCTGTGTTATTTAAAACGTCCAATTGAGGGGTGCCTGGGGGGCTCAGTCCATTAAGGGTCTGCCTTCAGCTCTGGTCATGATCTCAGGGTCCTGGGATTGAGTCCTGCATCAGGCTCTTTGCTCAGCGGGGTGCTCCTGCTGCTCCCCCTGCATGTGCTCTTTCCCTCTCTTTCAAATAAAATAAAATCTTAAAAAAAATAAAATAAAATGCCCAATTGTGGGGATCCTGAGGATTGCTATAACTTTTATCACAAATTCTGGTTCAATCATATTTATAAAGGGGCCCTTTATAAAAAATGACTACAGAAGTAATGCAGGAATAAGTTGCTACTAACCTCTATATTTTATCAAAGTAACATGACCCTAATTTTTTCAGGCCAAGGACTTTTGGCCCCATTAGTAAGAGGTGCCAATTTGTTCTTGCACTGCTAAGGAAAGAAGTCCTTCAGTTTCAGGAAAGAAGAAAGAGACACATAGTCAAGGTAGGGTGGCCAGCAAGATTGTAATTATGCCTGAGACAGTAGTCTTCTGATGAAGGGTCCGGATGGATGGAAAGGGCTGGGAAGCAGGGAAGGAAGGATGAGCCGGTACTTGGCTGGAACATGACTCTGGGCTCCCCAGTGACCCATCAGGGCTACATTAGGATGGTCTTCTGAGTTTCCACTATGCATGTTTCTTGTGGACTTTATATTTCTGCATCTTGCTGGGGGCTTGGTTTAGTTGGTGGGATGAAACACTCCTGTGTGGGATCAGCAGTCTGGAAAAGAAGAAAGGCCATTGTCAATTTTCTGAGTCAATGCAAGGGGTGATACTTTCCAGAGCTATGTTTGAAATATCATTTCAGCATCACTTAATCCTTTGTTAAGGGGGGGAAAAAAACACAAAAAACCATGGAGGCTATGCACATAAAAACTTTTTTTTTTTAAACCCTCTTCCCTTTTAACCAGTAACAAAGATATTTCTGCAAGATTCTTGAAGAGCTGATCACTGGAAATTGAAGTAATCCAAGAAATTCTTGGAGAGGATGATAAATATTTTCTCCTCCTATTAATGCCCTGTAGAGGGTTAATTACAGCAAATGATCTCTCTGTGTCCTGGTCTGTGTGCCCTTCTTCCAGGAAAAGGCCAAGCCTCAGGTAACAGACGAGAGGCATTAGCTAGTTAGAGTGGCCTCGTACAGTTCCTCGAACAACCAGTGTGAGCATGACTTCCACCCTCAGATTTTAGTTATGGGGACCAGAATATAAGAACTGTGTCACAACGTGGTATTTTGGGCTGCCTGCCTCTGTACGCCCTCAAGTCATCCGATACAAACACAAGTCACCTCCAGTTCTACTCAGTCATGCTCCTTCCGCTTTTGCCTGAAAGGATTAAAATGGGTTACGCCCATCTGGCGACGAGGGAGGGTGACAGCACTAACCCAGTTCTCGGGGGCAGCTTGGGCTGTAGGAGCTGCACAGTGACACAGAGAGTCGGCTAGCAGGGCTCAGGGGATCCATATAGACAGGAAAAACAGATCTGACCTCATACATATTTACAATTCCCTGCGGTCCCCAAGGCGAGAAGCAGTAAGCCTCTTCCTCCTCACACTCTCACCAACCTTTCGAGCTGCTTTTCCTTGCCAGCAGCATTCGCCTATAGCCGAGTACCTTGTTGATGCGTGGCGGTGGGGATCGGGAGGGGCTTGGGTAGAAGCGATGGCATCCCTTGCCTTTATTGCCCTGCCCGAGGACAGGTTTTATCTGGATAGCTCAAGCTCCGCGTGCTTGTGGAGACAAGCCTACCCTACCTCTCCTCTCTCAGGTCGAAGCCTGACAACTCTCCTAAGGAAGGAGTCCTTGCTCTGTCCCTCGGGGAGCATAGATGAGCACATTTACCTGCGGCTGAATGAGGGTACCATATGAAGTTAATGCTACATCCTCCTCAGCTCCATCACTGTCTCGGGCTGAAAGCCAAAGATGGGAAGGGCTGGGTTAGTGTCAGATTCACCTGGAAACAGCACATGAGGACTATGAGAAGACCTGGGGGCTTGCGAAGAGGCTCTTGACCCTTTGAGAAGGAATTCTCAGTTGAGGCTGTTTTTTGTTGTCTTTGGTTTTGGTTTTGGTTTGTTTTTTAAATCTATGATTTTTAAAAAGAGTGTTTATGAGGAAGGTAGGCTAAGGGTAGTATCTGCGTATTCATCTGTGTTTCGTGACTGAAGATACCGAATGTTGATCATCACCTAGAGAAAGAGTGGGGCTCACAGTGGGTCAAGGTCTTTGCTCCCGTAGTATTACCTGTGTGACCTTGTGTACCTCACTGTCCTCCACAGGAAAATACAAGGCCTTACCTAGATCATCTCTAACGTCCCTTCAGTCTTGATACTCTGCAAGCTTTGGTTCAGCTTTATAAAAAACCAGATGTAATAGGGATGCCTGGGTGGCTCAGTTGGTCAAGCAGCTGCCTTCAGCTCAGGTCATGATCCCAGCGTCCTGGGATCGAGTCCCACATCGGGCTCCTTGCTCGGCAGGGAGCCTGCTTCTCCCTCTGTCTCTGCCTGCCATTCTGTCTGCCTGTGCTCGCTCGCTCTCTCTGACAAATAAATAAAATCTTAAAAAAAAAACAAAAACAGATGTAATAAAACAAGATCCCTAGAGATCATTTTCTCCTGTCATAGAATAACCACATGCATGGTTATTTGTTTAATGTCAGGCTCCTCGACAAGACTGTAGGCTCTGTGAGTACAGGGGCCGTGTCTGCCCTAACACCAGGGCCTCGCTCCGTACATACTCATTGTTTGACGGTCACAGGCGTGGCCTCACCCTGAATGTTCACGCTTAGCAGCTCTCTCACTCGCTAGCTGTGGGCTAACCTAGGGCCTCATTCTTTAACCTTTGGTTGCCTCTGTTTCCTGATGGGAATAAAAGGGGGACAATGATGAACATTGAAGTAAATCTACTTCATAGGCTTGTCTTGAAAATTAAGCTAATCAATACATATAAAGCCCTTCAAATAGGGCATGATGTATAGAAAACACATACTGCTGGGATACCTGGGTGGCTCAGTCCTTGAGTGTCTGCTTTCGGCTCAGGTCGTGATCCCAGGATCCTGGGATTGAGCCCCACATTGGGCTCCCTGCTTAGCGGGAAGCCTGCTCTCCCTCTCCCACTCCCTCTGCTTGGGTCCCCTTTCTTTCTGTGTCTCTATCAATCAATAAATAAAATCTTAAAATAAAAGAAAAAGAAAACACAATACTGCTGTGCTTTGAGAGTTAGTATCCAGTGGTGTGGTCGTAACTGGTGCTCTGACATCATCATCCTACTGATATTTTTTAGAGGGTTGGATCCTGTGAAATTTGGAATGCCCTTCCTTCCTTGGGGGCAGAGTAAACTGAATTCTTGGTTTAACTTTGCTCCTTGAGGCATAATTCCTTGAGTTGCTTGAGACTTTCTAACACTCAGCTCCTTGGTGACCAACATTCATCCAACATTCTCATCAGACTAGATCATTAATTGGAGAAGTTGCCTTCTCCCGAAGTTTCCAGCGCTAGTTGTCGCTCATGGATTTACCAAAAGGCTGAGTGTTTCTCTCTATTAAACCTGCAACCATTCCATGGTATGAAATCTGAGTTGAGTAAGGAAGACCTTCTGTTTACATGGGAAGAGGTGGGGACACTATAACCATCATTTAAAGACTAGGAGCCTGAACTCTTAGAGGTTGAGACGCTTGGTTTTGTCTCGAAGTTGGCAGGAAGCAGAGCTGAGCCTCAAAGCCAGGGCACCCAGATTCTGCATTCTTTCTGCTGCTCCACACTGCCCAATTTTCTCACGCTCCCTGCCTCTTCAGGAATGCTGAATGCTTGCCGTATCTGTCCTCAGACCAAACAAGTCCTGCCCAGACTCACTGTCTTCTTCCCTACTTTATGCCACTTGTCTCTCGGTCACTTGTAGCTCCTGAGGGTGAGAAAACAGTTTTGTGATTTGTTCCTGCAAAAAACCAAAAATTACACTGCTTGGGACTGTTGGAATTGGGTTTGTTCTAGGAAGGAGTGGGGGGATGTCTTGAAGAAAAAAAAAAACAAAAACAAAACACTGAAAATTCCCCCAAAAGGGTTATCCAGAGAAAGCTGGTATTTGCAGGGCACCTGGGAGGCTCAGTCAGTTAAGCATCTGCCCTTGACTCAGGTCATGATCTCAGGGTTCTGGGACTGAGTTCCTTGTTGGGTTCCCTGCTCAGCGGGGAGTCTGCTTCTCCCTCTGTCCCTCCCCTTGCTCATGGGCTATCTCTCTTTCAAATAAATAATTTTTTTAAATCCCCTATATTAAGGATTTTATATGTATGTGTGTGTGTATAATTTCCTTATAGCAAATACCAGCTTCATATATATATATGAAGGAAAACAACCTGATGGACTTAAGTTTGCAAGAACATTCTCTTGTTTCACATCATTTTATAGTTATTGATCCCCTTTTACACTGCATAGACTATTTTTGTCTTAATACCTTAAAAAAGAATCATACTGGGGTTTGTCTGTATACCTTCAAGCAATGAACAGAAAAAAAAATGCCCATAGCAATGTGATAGTTTAAAATATTCATGGGTCTTGCTTTTAGCAAACTTGACATACCAATATCTTAAGTATGCTAAAGCAGATAAAGTAGTGATAATCCTAACAGGAGTTTTCCCTCCAAAAACAAAAAAGAGAGAGAGAGAGAGAGAGAATCTTGGCTGATAGTCAATATTTAAGATCTCCACAAATTATACGGCATTTAAAATTCTCAGCTAAAAGGGCAACTGATTTTTTTAAAAGTGCAATCAATATACAGCTTTCTAGGAACGCATTTATAATAGGGGGCAAAAAATATTTCTGCCCATTTGTTTGGGGGTCCGTAGTAACATGCCTGAATGCATTTTCGTTCTCCAACCAGATGTTTTTCGATCTTGGAATTAAGTCCATAACCACTTCAGGAACATAAAGCCTAATCTTCTTTTGAAAGACTCTCTCAGGTAAATGGAGTCTTAATCCCCTTTACCAATCTATTTCAGTGTTTACCAACTCTTATTTTCACTTTTAATCTAAATCCTTCATGCTTTGGTTTGCGTTCATTTCTACACCTTGTCTTTCGTTGGAGACAGAAAGCAACAGGACAGCAGCTTCTTCAAGAGAGATCTTCATAGTTGTGAAATTCCCCGCTCGTCTCCTCTGGTCTTCCTCTTCTTTCTGATAAATAACTCTGGTCCCACAACCCAGTGGTAAATAAAATAGTTATGTGACTGGAGTCACAGCAACAAGCAGCAGTCATCAGAAGAATCACATGACAAAGGCATGTCTCATGGACTTCAACAAAATGTCATGTTTCGGTACAGAATTTAGAGAAAGAATTTGAATAGTTTATGATGAAGGCACATTGGGAACCTGTTTCATTGTCTTAACCTTTCCACTTTGGTCACATGTTATAACCCTTTAATTATCTTTGTGGTTCTCCCTTAGCCTCCCCAAGTTCCTCCATATTTCTCATTGGTGGACCCCAGAACTGGAATGGGTATTCTCCTTGGAGACTGACCAGTGCCAAATACAATAGCCTGATTGTTCTGGCTGACCACACGTCTGTTGATACGGTACCGTGACTGTTTTTTGAGCCAATGAAAACAAAGACAGTGGTAAGCTGCTTTCCTCTCACCAGCTTGTGACCTACAGGGCACACTTAGGGTTCTTCAAGTTCCTGTTATCAGACTCAACTTGTCTGGTTCTTATCTATCTTGTGTTGTATGTTTTTCCCAGCTTGGTGTAATCCTGTATTTTGTACTAAGTTTTAATCATTCTTCTAATTTTTGATATTTGTATTTTTCCCAGTTGATCTAAAATCTGATTCTGTTGTCCAACTTTAAGTTTCTGGTTATTCTGCCCAATTTGGAAAGCAATCTGTATATTCTTTACTACATTATTAATTTTTTTAATAAAAAAATAAAACATCAAGGGGTGCCTGGGTGGCTCAGTAGGTTAAAGCCTCTGCCTTCGGCTCAGGTCATGATCCCAGGGTCCTGGGATCGAGCCCCGAGTCAAGTCAGGCTCTCTGCTCAGCAGGGAGCCTGCTTCCCTTCCTCTCTCTTTGCCTGCCTCTCTGCCTACTTGCAATCTCTGTCAAATTAAAAAAAAAAAGATATGAAACTACATTGATAATGACTGTCACTGGCAGGCCATTTCCTGCTCAGAAACGAATTTTCTAACCATGCATGAGTAATGAGGATATTACCGGGAAACGTGCTTTTTGCACGCCCTTGTTCTGCCACCAAGACATCCCGAGAACACTTGAAACACCTGTGTTTTGGGGTATAGAATATTGGTTGTTATAAATCCAGGTATGTTTGGGGTATTATAAAACTCTGAGAACTCCTCTCTCTTTCTCTCTGACTTTTGTTTCCTGGAAACATACGACAACAATAAAACAGACACAGAAGTTTTATCCTATCTGCTGATGAGGACTTTGAGAAGTAGTTTTGGGGATTGACTCTGCAATTCTGCCACAAACCTTAGTGATCTGATGATGCACCATCAACAAGGAAAGAAAAACTCTTATAGGAAGGATGTATAGCGTCAATTTCCGACTCTGTCAACTACACTGAAAAGAATTAATGGATGCATCTATCTGAGCAGCATTTAATTTGAATGTATAATTAGCCATAGATTATAGCTTAAAAAACGTGTATGCACTTAAAGGGAAGGCTTCTATTAATTTTTTTGAGCCTGGTGAACATTATGTGTGCTCTACAATATAGAAAATAACATAATTTTTGCACATTAGAAATAAATTGTAAGGAATCAGATGCCTATTAAGACATAAAAATTGATGTAAAACTATGATATTGGGTTATGAATAATAGGCCAGATGTTTCAGAAAGGAACGAATGTGTTTTGACATATTTCTAGATAATCAGAATTAGCCACTATTTCCCCCAGGTTGTTAGGGTCCGAGCATTTTTGTTGTCAAAGTTAATCTACTTTATTCATTAGCAAAAAGTGTAGTCAGGTGGCTTGGTCTTCGAGAATGATAAAAATCTGACCAGAAATTTTTATGAAAATGTCACATAAGCAAGTTGCTTTTTTTCTATTAGTGATGACACATCTGAGCCTTTATTAGAATTCTGATTCAGTGGCTCTTCCTGTCACTTTTTGCAAACCTTGAAGGCTCTCATGCAGTGAATGGTATGAAAAGTAGAAATCCAGGAGTTATTGGGCTTTGTGCTGTTAATGAGGTGATGAGTCCTATGAATCAGTTTATTATGATGTTTGGGCAAACTAACTTCAAGACTTAAATTAAAAAAAAAAAAAATCAATCCCCGTTGCTGGGATTGACTTGTGCCCTTGATAGCCAAAACATCTGGACTTAGCATCATACATCATGCAATTGCTTGGTCCAAGCCTAATTTGGGGCTGGTTAACTCACTTTATAGGGGGTACCTTTCTTTACCCAGCGTGAGCACTTAGAGCCACACCCTCTTTATTTAGGGCCTTTGATTCATTTCTGTCTTGGCCTCTTCCCCATAAATCTCGGTATTTTGGAAGCACCGATTTCTCATAAAAGTTTAACATCAATTCTGGGTGTTTCTATCTCCATGCAGGAACTCTGAAGTCACCCACCTAAATTATGGCCATTTCCTTATTGTTCCCTCTTGGTTCACCCGGTTTCTCAATTTCTCTCCTGTTTCTCCCTCGGGAGAGCCTCCCTGCCCCCCAAATCCCCTGGGAAAGTACCTCTTGAGAGTTCCTGGTTCTCCACTCTGAAGCTGCATTGATATGCTGGGGCAGGGCAGGTGTTGCCCGGTAAAGGGCAGTTCTGCTTGGTCGATCTGTAGAGAATGCAGAGCTCCGGTATGATGTACAGCAGCAGGAAAACCCATGCATTGGTGACCAGGGCAATACAGATGACGGGGTCATCCCACTGGGGCTGCCGCTGGAGCTGTGGGTTGCCTCTCAGGAGCATGGAGATCCACACCACCCAGATAATGATGGAGATGAGCACAGTGACAAAGATGAGCCTTCCGTGTTGCTTCCAGTTCTCACATGGGCCACAGAAAGTGGCTTTGGAGACGAAGAAGGTGAGGGCCATCAGGAAGAGGACATAGACCAGGAGGACCACAAAGTCCATGTTGAGCTCACAAGGGGTCATATGCATAAACATCATGCCCCTGGTCATCATGAGAGTCACGTACTCAATGGCAATGATCACCTGCAACAAGCTGACACCAATAGCAATGCACAGAATTGTTGTCCAACAGAGGGAGACTCTACCTCGGACCAGCTTCACCAGGTTGGAGGCATGAGCCAAGAGGCATGAGAAACAGATAGCAAAGAGAACCCCAAAGAGAAAGTAGCGCACAGGGGCAGTTTGCTGATTGAACTGAGCGATGAAGGCAAAGGCAAGGCTGAAGAGTCCCAGCACACCCAGGAGGAAGAGGATCTGAGTGGGGAGGGTATTCCACAGGCAGCAGTCTTGAACCCTTCGCAGGAGGAAGAGAAACACCAAGAGTAGTATAATTGTGACCAGTATGCCGATTATTGCCAAGGACTCAAGCACAATGCCCCACGCGCCCTCGTTTTCACAGACAAAATAATAGTCCTCAGTGGACTTGACGCAGTCCTCATACATGGTGACTTGTGGGTGGACCTCACGAGAACGGACTTCTGTCTCCCTGCAAAAGAAAGAGGGGACAGACTTAGGACCACAACCTCACGCAGAAGCGCTTGTCAGCTAGTCCTGTTTGGGCACCGTAATGTCTCTCCTTCCCAAATATGCAAGAGCCCCAAACCATCAGACCCTTCCTTAAACCTCTCCTAGCTCTGTCTTGCCGGGAAAAACAGAACACTCTTCACTTGGAGGTTCCAGATACATCATCCATTTTCATGTCGAAGTCTGTACCAAGGCTTTTTGAAATTCGAGGCAGAACCCTTTTCATAAAATAGGGTGTGTGACAACGTTTGCCTGATGGGCGAGATTACAGTTATATCAGGCTCCAGAACAAAGGTTGTCAACATCAATGGATCACTGGATCATTCAAGATACTGCTGCACTGCCTGAAGGAGACAGGCAGATCATTTTCTTCCTAGTTCTAGTGGCTGTTCCTTCTTTTAATCTAAGCCATTCCAACGCAACATGTTATTGCTAAAAATCTGTTCTTTCTTCATCAAAGAATTATACAGAATGGTCCCTGCCATCAGATAACTCTTTCAACAGTTGAGCACCAAAATCTATGTCTTTCCTGAGGTTGCCTAGGAAAAAAATGTCACCTATTCATGAGGAAAAATAGTACCTTGCAATTGAATACTCCTAGCTCTCTATTCCTCTTCAGTTATTGCCAAGCCAGATGGCTGGAGCCATCGGGTTTATAGCTACGGGCATGGCCCCTTCATCCCGACCTACCTTCTCTGTGTCCACGCTGGAAGTTGAGGCTCTACTGGCTGCAAGGTTGTAACTGCCAATGAGTAAGAAGGAGACAATCTCAGCTTCTTTAATCTCTCCCCAAATGGGCGGAAGGAGTAGAGGCCCTCACTCAGGTTCCTGCACTGCCTATAAAAAGAACCGGAAGGTCAGAAAGACACGCCTATTCCAGTTTCCCAGCAACTTTTCTACAGAAGTTTCTTTGGTGAGAACAATTATTTTCTTTTCTATTCTATTGCTAACCAGAGGCACCTTGGCCTTAGGGGGTGCTGGAGGTGACTTTAGGGAAGACTTCTTCCTCTCCGTAGACTGCACTGTGTTTAGGAAGCCCCAGTGGCCCTCGGTTGGCAGTACATCAGGACACTTCATTCTTCTTCTGACCTACTCCCTAAAAAGCCCTCTCTAGAGTCCTCCTTACAACTCGATTTTTGATTGTGAGAGCCAAAAGAGCATCCGTTCAACAAAGGAATACGAGCTTTACTGGGCCATAAAGAGGGGCCATGGGCATTAGAAGGGCCAGTAGTTGGCAAAATTGTGAATTAGGGGAAATTTGTATTCTCTCCTACTCCCTTTTCCTCTCCATTGGAGGTCTTTTCTCAGGCTTCGGCTGTCCATCAAGTGCGGGCCCCTACCTGGATCATCTCGTCCTGGTAATACTGAAGGCTTTGGTAGAATTTCCCTTTATCATTCCTCTCCTCATCCCCATCAGAACATACTTGTTCTGGGTTTCATTCCATTGGGGCGTCCCTCCCATGGCCCAGGACAGAACTCAGTTGAATCTACCAGCTGCTATTGGTATAAAAATTCTGTTCCTCCTGCTACAACATACGGTGGAGCACATAGCAGTGTTCAGCCTATACTGACTGCACCCCCACACTCCCCACTGCAACTGACTCCTTGTTTTTTTTCCTTGGATATTTGCATTTTGACAGAAGACTTCCAGATTCTCCAAATCAGTACCTGCTGGTCTGGTTTCAAGTCATCCCTGTGATCTGACCTTATCTTTCTCATCCAACGTATTTTTTTCAGGTCTTCTGGCCCTGTGTTTTCCCCAGGTCAGTTTCCCCACTGCATCATAAAGAAACAAAGCTCCCATCTGCTTGCCTTCTCTTGGATGTTGTCTGTGGTCTGAGTTGCCTTTTGCTTTATTCCCACCGATTCCGTTTCCTAACCAAATACTTCCCCTACCTGTAAGATATCTCCTCAGAGAACTCTCCTGCCTTCCCTAATCTCTGGAGCCCTCACCACTTACCTCCCACCAGCAACTCCTACCTCCTACCACCAATTCCACAGCCTGTTGGGGCTGTGCTGTTCATGATTATGAAAACCATATTTTCTGCCCATTTTATCTGCATCAATTAATTTTAATAAATAAAACAATAAATTAAAAATAGCAGTAAGTAATAAATTTATTAATTTATTTTATTTGTACTAGCCTCATCCCCTTGATTCGATTTATAGCTGCTTGGGGGGGGGGGTCAAGTTCCACGTTTTATACCCTCATAGCACCTGGCCCCGAGGCGATTACCTCCCAGGTGATGGGTAGACTGTTCAGTTGAAGGACGGAGTCTAACGACAGAATTCCAGGCCTTGTGAAGGTATGTTTTAACAGTGTGGTTTTCCAACAGAAGCTTTTTAAAGGAAACCACCTGCAAATATGTCAGGACCTTAACAAACTCCAGACAAATTCATTCTGAAGTGGCATTCTATCTTTAGGGACTCCTCAACTTTAAAGAGCCATTTTTTTTCCCCTTTGAGAGAAGAATATTTTATGGAGGAGAGTCCTCTCCTTTATTTTAGGCATAATTGTTTCTGTCAGAATCTGTAAAAGTAAATCTAAAGTGTACATTAGGGTAAAGAGATTCTCCTGATAGATGAGGAGTTGTGACATCCATGAGAATTCACTCAAAGAGCTTGGTGAGTGGTTAAACTACTATCTTTAGAAAGGCAGAGGGTTTTCCATTTAATTCTTCTAAGAGAACTATGCTGGTGTCCCCTTCCCCTCTCCCTCCTTCCATCTAGTTACTCATGGCCACTCCTCACTGGTGACTGTTTCCATTTCTGGCATGCTTGTCTTCTAAGGAGATTCTTCCTGACCTGATGGCTTGAGGCTGGTGAATTAATGGGTTAATAACCACAAAGCCCTTTGAGCACCTTAGATAAAAGAGCTCGTCTCAGGTACTAATTACTGCTATTCTAAAACCTGGGGTCACGGAATTAACCCATATGCTGCTAGGCCTTAAGGAAACGAGGTCTCCCTTTGCCTACACAAATCCACATTACTCACGTTTCCTTTCTTTTGACTTTTATGCAGCAACAGCAT
Source organism: Neogale vison (assembly GCF_020171115.1). NCBI lineage: Eukaryota > Metazoa > Chordata > Mammalia > Carnivora > Mustelidae > Neogale > Neogale vison. The sequence continues at coordinate 56,492,856 of NC_058102.1, forward strand.
CACACCAGACAGCTCAGATACGGCTTTGATGAATCCAAGTATATTGATTACAACAAGTCCAATAAAGACGAAGACAAAACAGTCAAGAGGTCAAATTCCTTTTGCCAAACACCCATTTGTGTTGTCTCTCTCTTCCAGAAGCAGAGCTGGAAGGTAACCTGGTCTAACCCTTCCACTGATAATTAACAGTAAGGAAACCAAAATTATGGCACGAGGAATTTCATAATACAGAGGCAGAGGCCCAGAGGGAGGAAGGGAGGTACCCAAGGTAGGGAATGTGAGAGGGCCCAGCCAGGGTTGTCCGGCTGCTGGCATGTTCTTGCTGCCATCCTCGGCTGCCTTCCTGACGCTTCCCATCTCAGGAGGACAAGCCTTGAAAGAGACAAGCACTTAGACATGACATGTGGGTCAGGACCAGGAGGAAGGAAAAAGCCTAGGCTATGAGAGAGCATCAGATGTTCTGCCTCCTGTGAGAAACACTATCGCTGTCATGACTGGCTGTGTGATGGCGGGAGTTGCTGGCCAAGGAGAGGTTATTTGCTCATTTTACTCTCTGTCAGCTCCTGGGCTGGCTTCATAGGTGTTCAACCAGTAGGGTTGTTCAGGAACTCCCACTCAGAAGGAGCCCATGCTGGAAACTTAAGGCTTTGTGGTCGCTATCTTGAAATTCCTAATTTTGTCTTTGTGAATTTGTGTTTTCCATGTGAAGTCAGATGCGACAATGGAGCATGCACTGGGGACTTGGAGCCAGGGCTCGGGGATGATTCTGCCTCCCTTTCCTTTCCTGCTTTCCTCTCCCTATTGCCACTTGGTGCCCTGGGTCACTTGGCTTCTCCATTTCTGCCCCTGTCGTGATTGCTGCCACACTCCACCTGTGTGGTCACCTGTCCTCACGGGTTGAGGTGGTGAGTTCTTGGAAAGTGGGAATTGACCCACCTACATTGAGGGAGGTGCCATGTTTTCATTCTGCACTGGGTCCTGCAAATTATGTAGCTTCTTTGGGGATCTCATTAAACTTTCTGGTATAAGATGGTTAATTTGATGAACATTATATTGGGATATTAACAGGGTACAGTTTAGCTGTATATTAATAGAAAGCATAGTTAGTTGTGAAGAAATGCAATGTTTTATCTGACTGAGCAAATTGCCAAGACTCAACTGAATGTCATTTATGAACGTGCAGGGTGTGTTTTGGAAAAGAAATGATCTGACAGTTTTTTCCACTTCGTAACTATTATAACATTTTAATTGAACTAGTATACATTGCTCTCATATTGGGATGTTTTATCAGCATTAGAAGAAAGCAGATGATGTGAGAAATATAGAGGTATGTCAAGTTTAACTGCTGGATGAGAATGTAAACACACCAAGATTGAGAACAATGCTGACTAATAAAAACTTTGATTTTATTTGAGATGCATTATAAAAAGGAAAAAGTAGATGGAGGACCTTAAATATGAAGATGATTTAAATGGGGTTTAATTAACCAGGAAAGGTGAACAAAAATGATGGCGTCCATATATCATTTATAATGAAATTTTTACAAATGAAAACCTACAATCCTCAAAATTAAAAACACACCTGGAACACAGCAGGACATCCTGTCAATAAGTCCCTCACATGTTTCCAAAGAAAAATTCATACATTGATCAATAGTTTCTAGGTTGTCAACTATTATTCATGAAAGAGCCTTCTAGTCATCTATTTAGTAATATATTAGGTGGCAAAAAAGAAAATAGGCCCACAAAGTTATAATTTTTGAAAATAAAATGATAAATCAGCTGACAAATTAAAAATTATACCCCTTAGTACAACAGCCTCCTGACTTACCATGGTTTAACTTCTAATTTTTGACTGACTATGATGACATGAAAGAGACACCCATTCAGTAGCAACCGAACTTCGAATTTGAATTTGATCCTTTCCCAGGCTAATGATGGGCTAAATGAACATCTCTCATGATGCTGGGCAGTGGCAGCCCCAGCCCCCGGCCAGTCACGTGATCACAAGGGTCCACAACCTGTACATTTCCAACCAGCCTGTACCCATACAGCCATTCTCTTTTTCATTTACAGTAGAGTGTTCAGTAAGTTAACTGAGATATTCAACACTTTATTATAAATAGGCTTTGAGTTGGATTGTTAGAGGATTTTTGCCCACCTTTATGCTAATGTAATTGTTCTGAGCACATTTAAGATAGGCAAGTCTAAGCTAGGATGCTGCGTAGGTTAGGTGTATTTTTTTTTTAATTTTATTTATTTATTTGTGAGAGAGAGTGAGCGAGCAAGCGAAAGAGAGGGACAGAGAGAGAGGGACAGGTAGACTCTCCACCCGGCAGGGAGTATGATCATGACCTCGGTCAAAGGCAGACGCTTAGCCCACTGAGCCACCCAGGCATCCCAGGTTAGGTGTAGTAAATGCATTTTCAACTTACCAGATGTTCAGCTTGCGGTGGGTTTATTGGGATGTGACTCAATGATAAATTGAGGAAGATCTTTGTAGTATAATGTCTCATCAAATCTGTACTATTGCAGAACATAGAGAAGCTATGTTTTATCATAATTATAGTCTCAGATAAATTCTGTGAATTGATTTGATAAAAGCACTGATGTAAGTTGTCAACACTTCCAGTTAGATCAGGTCTGAATGACAAGACAATTTTGGTGGAGGACTTTTTTGTGTTATATAGATTTAATTTTACTTACAACTGGATAAGCTATAATGTCTGAGTTGAAAAAATATGTCATTGATTCAGTATTATTTAGACTGGAGAAATTGTAAAGGGATTATAGGCTTGGACAACAAATATGACCAGGAACTATGTCAGAATTATTAAAAACTCATTAACAACCATGGTTCATTCATCATGAATCTTTGACGGCTAGAGAAATTTCTCTTGAACCTCATGGATTTATTGAAATCAAATGAGATGACATTTAACAAAACTTAAATATTTTGTTCAGATGTTGGAGCTGACCATATCTACTTACTAGAAATGGTAGAATTCCTGGTTGCTGTAAGATAAAATATTTAGGAAAGCGTGATACATAAACTCGGAAATAAGATTTAGACTTTTTTTTAAAAGAAGGTGAATTCATTTTATTTTTTAATTTTTTTTGAATTTTTTTGAATTCATTTTTAAAAAATATTTTATTTATTTATTTGTCAGAGAGAGAAAAAGAGAGAGAGCACAGGCAGAGGGAGAAGCAGGCTCTCCATTGAGCAGGGAGCCCAATGCGGGACTCGATCCCAGGACCCTGGGATCATGACCTGAGCCAAAGGCAGATGCCTGATGACTGAGCACCCAGGTGTCCCAAGATTTAGATTTCTTCAATTGGGAAAATATCTCATTTGGCAAATATCAGGGGACTTGATACTTGGATAGTTAAAGTGCATATTTGGCTGATTTCGGAACATTCTTCACTACAATTTTGGAAGAAAACTATATTTTAACATGTCAAGTGCATTCAAGGATTCCAAAAGACACAGCAGTTTTAAAAGATGGCTGTCATTATGTGACATTCCTCCCCTCAAGAAATGGAACGGAACTCCCCTCCATTTGAATCTTGGCTGACTTTCTTGTAACTAATAAAATGTGGTGGAAGTGAGGATGTATGAATTCTGAGGCTGGGTCAAAATGAACCTTGGCAGCTTCTTCTTTGGTCCCTTGGAATACCTGGTCTCCTGATGATTTCCCTGAGACACAGCTCTGAGGCTCCCAAGCCCCGTAAGAGACCACATGTAGGTTTGCTGGTCAACAGCACCAGTCGAGTCCGGTCTTCCAGCCATCCACGCCAAAGAACCAGACATGGGAATGGAAAAGCCATTTGGGAAATGAATCCTCTGTTCCAGGTGTTCAACTGAAAGTTCACTGAACAGATTTTATGCACATGTTTATACGCAAGAATTATTCGCATTACTATGAGTTTTCTCCAAGTTCGTGTTTATTTCTACAGAGTTCTAAAAGAGCCAAGTCAATACTGGGTGAGGAAAGCCACTTTGAAGGCAGAGGTGACATTAGCAATCACTACTGAGTGGATTTGCAGAAGGGAATATGACTTCAAAAGTCTAGAAAGATCTACACTAGTAAATTTGGGTTGGTCTTTTTTTTTTTTTTTTTCTTAACTGACTTGCCAATGCGCTTTTCTTTTTTTTCATTTCTAGAGGTGAATACCTACTTTCTTACCCACTGAATGGTCAAATGACCAAAAATTACCATCTGAAGGAGTGCATGGTACTTAGAAGGAGAGCAAATATTGGCTTAGTTAATATTAGAAGTAATGAATATCTCTGGAAAATTTGTGGACAGCAATATTTGTGGAAAATTTGTGCACATCAGGCCTACCTGATAAATATCACTTTAACAAACTGTTGGATTTTAATAGAAAGCTCTGTAAAACCCACTGATAAAGATGTCTTAGTGACAGGTCAGCTTTTTTCTGTAGTGGAAGTACAGATAATATTTTTCAAGGACTTTCAACGTGCAAACTACTATGCTTAATTCAAATGTTAGGTCTACAGAATAACGTAGCCTATTTATTTACTTCTAGAGCCTCTCTCTTGAAATGTATTATGACATTCATTCATTCATTCACGTATTCGCTCTTCTAGTGACTCTTTTTGAGTGTCTGTTTTGTGCCACTACCGTGTCTGTGCCCGAGCTGCCACAGCTCATGAGAACTAGGACCCGTTGTCCGTACTCAGGTTGCTTACAGATGGGGGTGGGTGGAGAGTGAATGGATAATGGAAACATCGGGTACTCAGTAAATAATCTGCGGGTATGCCAGAGGGGAGGATCAGAGAAGACCTGTCAGAGGAGGAGATATCTAAGCCGAGCTAAGCTATGTGAAACGAGGGTCAGAGCGCTCCAGATGGAGGAAACAGCCTGCCCGAGCAGTGGCCAAGGTCAGAAATGGCAAGTAGGTCAGAGGGGGGTGCGGGGCATGAGCGGGTGAGAGAGGAGGAGGGGCCCAGGGCCTCGTATTTTGAAGGGTATAGATGTTATTCTGAGGGTAATTTTATTTACTGCATTTAAGCTTTATGTTGCATTACATTGAATAGAATTCCTTTATTCTTCTACCCAACACATCATCACAAAGCATCTGTGAGGGTCCCGTGTTGAATGCTGTGGGTATAGCGGTGAACAAGACAGACACGTTTCTCATCTTGTCAAGCTTACAGTTTGGTGGGAGAGCAGACAGTAAAATGGCAAATACAAAGTATCTATAGTTACTGATTGTGGCAAGACCTACGAAAGATGCCATAATAGGGAGTAAGGGAGTGGGGTGCCTCTGTTAGGGCGGGTTAGGAGAGGCCCTCCGAGAAGACAACCCTGCAGCCTGAAGACCTGGGTGGGGACAGGAAAGAGCTGGCCGCGACCACAGCCATGCAGAATGGGAGGAAGAGCCATCCCAGGAGGGAGGGGACAATGAGCAGGAGCCTGAAGATGCCAAACGTGGAGTGTCTGAGGAATGGAAAGAAGGCCACCATGTCTGCAGCAACGGATGAGAGTGGAACAGGCCAGATGTGCACGTCTTGGGACCCCGGGATGCCATGCGGCTGGGCTGTTGACCCTGTAAGCGGCCAAGGAACTGGGGGCATGGGAGAGTGGACTGGAGAGGATCGGGGTGGGAAGCAGGAGGCGAGGGGAATGTGATGGTGGCTCTTAGTTTCCTACGTCTGGGGGTGGGGGGCGGTGGGAGAGAGCCCGTGAGATTCAAGGGACAGACTGGCAGTGGGATCTCGGTCTTGCTGGTGGTTGAGAGACAGACAATGAAGGAAGACTGGACCCCCAAAGCCCCGAACCTGCTTCGCCAGCCCTTTCCACCTCGCAATTTACAGCCAGTCCTGTTTCCAGTTGCTCAGATTGGCGTCACCTTGCCTCTTTTTCTGCGCCGCACACAGTTTAATGGAAGTGCTACCATGAAAATATATACGGACTCTAATCATTTCTCACCACTTCAGTGTGGCGGGCCGGCTGCAGTCACCGTCATCGCTGCCTACAAGGCTGTAGAAGACACCTAGCTGGCCGTCCCTTTCCTGCCCCCAGGCCTGTGCCTCTCACGGGACATAGTCAGTCCAGCAGCCAGAGGGAGTCTTTCAAAGGCTGGCTTTGATTATGTTTCTCCTCTGCTTAAAATCCCGTGATGGGCTTCCCCCTTTTGTACAGAGGAAAAGCCAATGCTTTCAAGTGGCCTCAAGGCCTCAGATGACCTGCCCTTCTCGTTACCTCTCTGACCTCACCTTCTGTGCACTCGCCTTCACTGCTCCAGCCCCCCTCACCAGCCAGGTTCCTCAGTCACACCTTGTCTCAGGGCTTTGTGTTGGCTCTTTCCTCCAGGCTCTTAGCCTAGAAGGTGCCTCCCCCAGAGACCCACACAGTTAACACGCTCGCTGTCTTTCGTGTTTGTTCTCTCTGGGGCCTTTCCACACTAGTGAAAATCTCATACCATCCTCTGACAATGCCTGTTTTCTCATCCTGCTCTACCTTCTAATTTTGCCATAGCATTTATTACTTTCTAAAATATAAGGTAGTAAGTGATTTATTATGTCTACTGTGTACTTCCTATATCCCCAGCTCCCCAAGGACAAGATCTTTGTTTGGGTCACCAATGAATCTCATCACCCACAACCGTGCTTGGCATCTACTGGGGGTTTGATAACTATCTGTGAAATGAATGAATGCAAGAAGGATGGCGAATGCCTTACACCGGAGAGTAGAGCCTAATGGTTCATAGCCATGGTTCACAGGCAAGACTCAGATGCAGGGGGTCAGCAAAACACATGCCGTCCCCCAGACCGTTGCTCTTAGCCAGGCTTGGCTGGAGGCACTGTGGGTCTGTGCTCCGGGAGAGCGTCTCCATCCTTCCCAACCCAGCCCTCCGTTCTCTGTAAGAGAAGTTGGGAAACAACTGGGTAACCAATCAAGTTAAAACAGGGGCTTTCGGGGTGCCTGGGTGGCTCAGGGAGTTAAAGCCTCTGCCTTCGGCTCAGGTCATGATCCCAGGGTCCTGGGATCGAGCCCCGCATCGGGCTCTCTGCTCATCAGGGAGCCTGCTTCCTCCTCTCTCTCTGCCTGACCCTCTGCCTACTTGTGATCTCTGTCTGTCAAATAAATAAATAAAATCTTTTAAAAAAAACAAAAATAAATTAAAACAGGGTCATTCTAAGAAGGAGAATGGCCTTGTTGGCAAGAGGAGCATTCTGATCTCAGATGATAGCCATGTGGGATAGGAAGCAGCTGCTTGAGGACTGCCCAGCAACCAGGGAAGACTTGTCTCTCCCCAGGGTGATTTCCAGGTCTTTGCCTTGAGCTAGTAGGCAGATGTTGTGCTATTTAGAGAGATGAGGAGGATGGAGGGAGGAAAAGGTTTGGGGGACCAAGAGCTCAGTTTCGGACACGACAAGTCTGAGGTACGTGGGAATCGCATGTGTGAATGTCAAGTAGTTTGTTGGATAAATGCAACCTAGAGCTTATAGCTTTCTTTTTGCTTTTTCGTCCTTTTCTTTATGTGCCAGCTTCCTGTTGGCACCAAGCTGGGTGGCAGACAGGGAGACAGGTGGCCAGGGTGCCCCTCCACCCTCAGTTTCCAGCTGTCTCTCAGCAACTGTATGAATTAGGAAGCACATTCTTGCATTTCTTCATCGCACAATCAGACAGCGTGCTTTCGTTAAGAGTTCCTGTTCTTCTGGGAGCTCGGAGGACAAGAACGAAGAACACTATATATCGGCACTCAAGAAATCACGTCTCCTTGGTGAGATATGCTGAAAATATTGAGATTTATGCTTTCTGTGGCGTGTGTCACTTGAAGAATAAATGAATACATTCATTTCGTTTCCTACCAGAAAAAAGAACCCCAATGAGGGAGCATCTTATTAATGACCTATTAACCCCCATGAGTGATTATTTCAAAGGTTTTGTTATGTCTTTGTGTCACAGAGCGGGGAATGCTGTTCAGTGTTTGTCTCAGCAATGGATCCATTTCTTACTCCTGCGGGGACACATTCTGGAAGGAGATGGGATGCATACAGAAGTTAAGTCAGGGGTGCCTGGGTGGCTCAGTGGGTTAAAGGCTCTGCCTTTGGCTCAGGTCATGATCCCAGGGTCGTAGGATGGAGTCCCACATTGGGCTCTCTGCTCAACAGGGAGCCTGCTTCCTCCTCTCTCTGCCTGCTTCTCTGCCTACTTGTGATCCCTGTCTGTCAAATAAATAAATTAATTAATTTAAAAAAATAAAGAAAGAAGTTAAGTCAGAGGATGGGCTGGGATTGAATACTCGGGAGTGACCATCAGTTGGCTGGTCGCAAAAGCCACAGGTATGATCTGTGGCATCGTGGATGGGCTTACCTGGGGAGGGTATGCAGAGTGGCGTGATGCGGCAGGAGTGGGGTAGAAGATGCCTGCCCCACCCTGGGAAACACCAGCGGCTTAAGGGCAGGGCAGGGAGAGAGAAGCCCACAAAAGTGGTAGGGGGTAATCGGAGGTAGGTGCACCTGAGAATGACAGATCACAGGTGCCAAAGGAGGAATGCCAGGGAGAGGGGGGGCTCTCTGTCACATGGTACAGAGGAGTCATCTACCCTGACAAAGACGAAAATGCACCTGCTGGACTTTGCAAATGAAGATCAGAGAAGGTCAGAGAAAGTAAATGTCTATCAATAGAGTGAACAAAAGGAAAGGAAATGAACAGTCTGTGTGTCAAGTAATTTGTAAGGCAATCTGTGGAGGAAATGAGAGAACTGAGATGGTACTGGAAACAGGAGAGGACCGAGGGACGTTTCTTTTCTTTAGCTGGAGGGTGTGAGATAATTCCATGTTGAGAAGAGAGAGCCAGGGGAGAGGGAAGGATAGAAATCACAAGGATGGAGTACGATGGACCAGAATTCCAACCCCAGCCAGCCTGGATGGACTTTGGGACCCCTCATCATCCAGGAGAGGGAAGGAATCAAGGACGGTGTTCTCCAGTGACCCCCAAGCCCTTCTCTTAGGAATTACATGGACTCCCATGACCACTTCCTCTATGGGGCCTTTGCAGGTACAACCAAGTGCTGAAGGTTCCTCTTAGTTTCTAGAATGGTCGAGGCTTGACAGGGCTCTCCCCCTAGGGTAAGCCTCTTTGTTCACGAAGCACACTCTGCTTATCCAGCAAACATCCCGTGAGAATGCCCCCATTTGGTGGCCCATAAGAGGACTCTAAAATCAGAGTCAACATAATTATGGACACATATTATATATTCAAAAGTATATTGTAGATGTCATTTATGAAAGGGCAATGGTCCTGTGTTTGCATGGGTGACACAAGACCTTCTCTTAGCTGGATTTTTTTTTGAAGATTTTATTTATTTATTCCTGAGAGAGAGAGAGAGAGAGGCAGAGGGAGAAGCAGGCTCCCCACTGAGCTGGGAGCCCAACATGGGACTTGATCCCAGGATCGCTGGATCACAACAAGAATGAAGGCAGATGCTTAACCATCTGGGCCACACAGGCACCTTCTCTTAGCTGGATTTTGATCTATAGAGGTAGAAAGAGACAAGACAGATGAGGCTGCTGGTTGGACAGGTGGCAAACAGATTGCTGCTGGGTGTCTGTGCTGTTTCTGCAGTTCTAAGTTCCTGAGCTTTGTTCAATGAAATTTCAGGCAGCGGCATATACCCTAGGGATATAGGGATGATATCACTGCCACTTTGGCTGAGCCTCAGAATAAATTACACAGGGAGGAGGGAGCACCCCGCCCCCTCGCCCCGTACACTCCCTCCCAGTCTCATTTCCTTCTTGCCAGAGGAGGAAACCAGGCAGTGAACTGAGTGTTTAGGAGTGTTTGGTCCTGGAGTCCAACTTCCTGAGCTCCAGTCCTGGCTCAGTCAGGTGCCATCTGTACAGCTTGGTATGTGTCAGTGAGCCTTCCTGAGCTGCCCCAGTTCATCTATAAATGAGACGGCGGAGCCCGTGGAAACCTCACAGGTCGTTGTTAGGGTAAAGAAGGTGATTCATGTAAGGAGTTTGCATACTGCCCGAGACACGCCGCGTGTTCCATGAGCATTAGTTACCAAAGGCTCTCATTTAAAAATTCAAAAGACATTAGGAAGACCGAGCATCCACTGTGCACGTATCCTCACGCACTGGGGGTGACACGGGGAGAAGGGGGTAACCTGGGGAGCAATCAGGCAAAAATTTGAAGTCTCTGCAGCTGAGATTAGAGGGACAGGCAGAGGAGGGACAGGAAGGCATGGGGAGTTCTAGGTGGGGGAGCTATGTGAGCAAAGGTGCGGAGCCAGGAAAGGAGGGGCCTCTTGGGGGAACTAGCATTTATGTTCATGCTCTTGCAGGATAAGGAGCCCAAGAGAGAAGAAGAGACATGACAGGAGAAGCCGGGTTTGAGACAGCTCACAAGAAGACTTTTCGATGAAGGTCTGATGAGTTCATTGCCAAGGAAAACTTCATTCAAGTTTTACCCGAAGTTTGATGACGAGATTGCCCCATGTAGCCATACCGATTCCTGCCACACCTCCGGTCCATTTTGGCATTTCCACCTCACACGGGTTGATTCTCGAGTCTGCATTTGTGCATACTGCTTGGGTCTCTCCCCAAATGAACACTGTATTTCCAAAGAGAAAACCTAGAGCTAGTCAAGAATATAAATTCAAAGGCAAGATCCATGGCATTCAACCAAATAAATAGCCATCCGTGTGGCATGCTATGAAGCTTTAATTACTGTGCTCAAGATCAAAGTGATATTACTCAAGAGTGGAGAAGCCAAATGTAAACGAAGGAAGTCTTCCTTAAACAAGTGATGACCAATTCCCTGAGCTTAGTCCAATATTCCACTGTATTTACACCCACCATCACCCAATGACCCTTAAGCACTTGTGTAAGCAGGAGAGTATGGTATTGGGCTGTGTCGTGTAGGACAGAGTTTACTGGGTGGTGCTTACAAAACATGCAAGGATATTAATGCCCCAGGAAGATGGCTTTGGGCTGAAGGCAGAGTATCCTTATATGTGTAGTTCCAGGCTGTGATCCCGAGCATTAAACCCTGAGCCTACTTTAGATATTTGTTAATATCTGTACTTTACTGTTTCTGCTTTTCCAACTTCATTACACAATAACCTAACATATTAGCCATCTGCTCTACTCCAGACCCTAGGGAGAGGAGTGAGATGGGGCCAGAGGGTCTTTTCATAAAGGTCTGTTTTAGGAAAGATACAGACAAGAAAGTACTTGGGAGTCAGGAAGGGAGATTGCTTTACTAGTCCATAGATCAGAAACTAGAAACTCTGGGGTCTGTAGTTCTGGTTTTCATTATTAAATCCAGATTGAGGATAAACATTTTATTCCTTATTTTATTCCTTATTGCTCCTGTCCTTCTTTTCTCTGAATTCACAATATCACCAGCATCCAGTCACCCCATGTCCTCCCTGCAGACTGAAAGACAACCCCTTCTTCACCTTGACTGATGCTCCACTGTTTTGGGCTTTCAAGGGGGGAGAGAAGAGAGATGGGGGAACAGGAGACACTGCCAGGGGAGGTGGCAAAGTGCTCCTGAGCCATTTGCATGAGCTTAGAAGTGAGGAAGTAGAATTAAAACCTTCAAGATCCTTTGCAATGTGGCCTTAACCCATCTCTCCAGAGGTCTCCCATTTCTTAGTCTTTCAAATTCTTGGCTCCAGGTATCCACTCCTACTCATTGACCCCTTGCAGAAACCCCTGTATATTTGCTATTCCAAAGTCATTCTGAATATCATTCTCCTTTGCTGCTCCCCACTACAGAGACTGGAAAGGCAAACACACACTTTCCCCATCTCTGTTGCAGGTGTGGGTGAATCTGTCAGTTCTGGCCCAGTAGATAGAAGTGGAAATCTGCTGGGGGAGATTCTGCTTTTGTTTCCTCATAAAATTAGACATATACTACTGATACAGTCTTTCCTCCTCCCCCTTTTTTCCTGCCTTGAACATGGACATGATGGCCGGAGCAGCAGCAGCCATCTTGCAGCCATGAGGGAAAGAGCAAGGCAAGTGTGGATGTAAGTAAGGAGCTGCTGCACCTACTGCTAGATATCTTGCTACGTGAGAACATAAAAGTGTTTTATTTTAAGCTGATGTTGGCTCAGTTGTCTGTTACTTACAGCTTAATTCATCCCTAAATGTGGCCCTGGACTAGGTCCCAGGGTAAGGGGGAACAAAACAGGTCTGGTTCTCCTCCTCATTATCAAGAGAGAGAGAAAATGAATAAGTCTCCAAACTGCAAATGGTGGTTTGTATTAAGAAGGAAAACGTAAACACAACATTATGATAGAGAGCTGTGGGGGGCCCTGGCTTAGACAGAGGGGCTACTGTAGACCTTTTTGAGGAGGGGGTTAAGTTAGGACCTACAGGATGAGAAGGGCCAGCAGCTTGAAAAAGAAAGTAAAAAGGGTTCCAGGCAGACATAACAGCTAATGCAAAGGACCCAGCACAATAAAGAGCTTAGAGTGTTCAAGGAGGTAAAAGTTCACGATGCTGGAGGATCAAAGGCAGAGACTGAGAGAAAGGAAGAGGAAGGAGTGGTCAGGGGCCAAATCACATGCCCTGGCAGGGTGTGAAACAGAGCGTGCATTTCTGTCTAAGGGTTAAGTGAGAGTTTTAAAGCCAATTCCTCTTGATGTTGCATAGAAAAGGATTGAAGGGAGGTAAGACCAGTTGGGAGGTCTCTGCAGGCGTCCAGGGAAGAGAGATGGTGACGTGGCCTAGGATGGGCCAGTGGACAAAGACTTGCCTCCATGGCACTTACTGATGTAGTAACACTCACTGGTCACCTCCTCCTCGCCGATTTTCTCACTTTCCTCCCGTACCACAAGCTGTGTGTTTTCGATCGCTGTTAGGCTCTTTTCCTCTACTCTTCTCTGACCATTGGGTTTCCCCTGAGATCTTACCTATGTTCTCTTCTCATTCCACAACCTTTCCCTGGGAGCGGCCATAATTCATCCACTCGATCAGTATCTTCGTGACCTCCACATATAGCCCGCAGCTCAGATTTCTTCTTTAGCATCAGACCCTCCTTCCAGCTGCCTAGGAAACAGCCCCACCTGGGTGCTCCATGGGCCCAACCCTCTTGTGGATAGTGCTCTCCATCACCTGCTTCTTGCCTGTGCTCCCTCCCACCGAGAGGGGCAGGTCCCATCCATCCAGCCTTAGCCAAATTCCTGGGCATTGTCCTGATCCCTTCTCCCTTGTCTCACCCATCTCTTCTCCTCCAAGCCCCACTGATCCTGTTTCTCTCAAACTGTCCCCTTCTCCCCAACCCCATGCCATCATCCTGGCTTCTAGGTCTCTCTCATTGAGTTTCCTGAGTGGTTTTCCTACCACCAACTGCATTCCCTTCCATTTTCCATATTGAGGACAGAAGTTTCCCTTTAAAACATGATGGTATCATGTTCTGGCTCAAAGTCATTCAGTTACTTTTCATAAAATTCAAAACCTTTGACATGACCTAGGGCCCCTGTGGCCTCACTTTTTTTTTTTTTAATATTTGATTTATTTATTTGACAGACAGAGATCACAAGTAGGCAGGGAGGCAGGCAGAGAGAGAGGAGGAAGCAGGCTCCCTGCTGAGCATAAAGCCCAATGCGGGGCTCGATCCCAGGACCCTGGGATCATGACCCGAGCCAAAGGCAGAGACTTTAACCCACTGAACCACCCAGGCATCCCCTGTGGCCTCACTTTTGTCTCAATCCTGAGTTCAGTGCATGAGCCTGTGGGCCCTCAGCCATGTGCGAGGGTCACAATGGTAACTTTCTCACAGGGGTGTACGTGGGGCATGTGGGGGTGATGCAAGGGACCCAGCATGGGGTCTGGCAGGTGGCCAGGACTCAGGGCCAGTGTGCTCTCCCACTGATCTTCAGAGAGGGGCCTAGCCTGGCCCTCAGAAGGGATTGCTATTCTGAACGGTTGCCAGGAAAGGTGATGGCATAGCTGTCACTCCTTTCCTTAGCAAATCCCGTTTTATGTCCAGTGAGAACCCTTCCTGGTGAGGATTCAAGCTCATGTTAGTTTCTTTCCTCACTGCTTGTGTCGTAACTTTCTGATGGGTGCCGAGGTGGTTTTCTCCCAGAAAACCTGTCCAGCGGTCCCCGGGGGCTGGGGGGTTGGCAGGGTGCCTGTTGACAGGGTCAGGCTTTGGCACACCCTGGCAGGATCAGCATACTCTCCACGTGCCCTGTGACCTGCCCAGCTTTTTCTGTCCTCTTGCTGACCCACACATTCTGTTCCAGCTCAGCAACTTTCCCACCTGCCCCTCACAGCCTCGGGGAGGGGGGTGTCCATTTCCTTCCCTACAGGCCAAACTGCACATTCTTCTTCAGCTCATCAAACTGGACCTCAGCTTTTTCTCACCTCATCTTATTCCCATGGACAAATCCTCCAAGCAGTTCTTGTCTCCAGGGATATGTATCAGAATGTGATGATTTTTTTCCCCCTTGGTTTACTTTTGTTCCTCCTGGAACCCTTCATGGGCCACAGCTGCAAAGAGGATCCTCAACTTCTAATCATAGAATCCCTACGTGGTAAACGTCTATGATGTTGGGACGGTCTAGCATCTGGGATATATCTCCCCAGCCCGGGGTCTTTGGCTTTGTAATTATGAAGGACTTTGGAACTAAATATGGGATTCCTGTCCCAGTAAACATCATCATTAGTACTCATAACGTATTATTTATAAGACTGTGCAGTCTTGGAAATAACTATACTCTGGATTTGTCTCAGCTGTTTAAGTCAAAGATCTTTATTTTCAGGCCTCTTTCAGACAAAGGTCTTGCAAGAATCAGAAATGACAGATGGTGCACAAATCACATTTTCTCCTCCACCACAAAAGGACAGGTTCAATAATTTTTTGTGATCTGTTTTGAGTGACCCAGATAGCTAGGAAAACATTGCTGGATTTTTTTTTCTGATCTACCACAGAACTTTCTAAGTCAGTTCAAATGTTGCTGCCTATTTTGGCTGTCTTAGTTCCTACCAGGAGAGAAAGAGCATAGACAGAATTAGGCGTATTTCATGAAATTGGCAGTACACAGCTTTGAAGGGATGTCGGTGAAGCTGGAGACACAGTTGGCAGCTGTGTCCCCTCCTTCCCACCTCGGGAAGTGGACCCAGAAGCACACGGCTGGGAAGTTGTAAGGTGGCGAGTTCCTCATGCTTTCACCAGCCAGACCTCATTGCGACGTCCATAGGGCTTCATGGGAGGGTCATACCCAGTGCAGAAGTAGACATCACTGCGGCAGGTGGCCGTGCCCTCCAAGGCTGTACGCAGCTGGGTGGCATGAGCTACGTAGTCGGCCTCCTTCGCGTAACCACCAAACTGCCTAAGGTAGAAGAGAAAGAGGGGCTGATTAGGAGAAGACATGATCCCCAAGGGGGTGGGGGGAGTCTTTCTTATTTTTTATTATTTATCATTTTCTAAAGAATGAATTTATTTATTTATTTATTTATTTATTTATTTATAAGTAAATGGTGCAGGCAGAGGGAGAGGGAGAAGCAGGCTCCTCACTGAGTGGGGACCCTGACATGGGGCTCAATCCTAGGACCCCAGGATCATGACCTGAGCCGAAAGCAGACGCTTAACTGACTGAGCCAACTGGGTGACTTTTTTTTTTTTTTTAAATTGAGAGCAGGGCATCTTTAAAAAAAAAAAAAAGAAGTCACTTGCCACTCTCACTATGACAAGCATGCTAGAGCAGGGGCTGCCACTCCCTGACGGTGGATTTGATCCCTCCAAGCCTTGGATCCTCACTTATGCACCTGGGATAGGCTTTGTTTTTCCTCCAGGGTCGTTTTGAGCTTTAAATACAATAGTGAATGTGACTAGCTCTAATGCAGAGCCAGAAACACAGCAGTCAAGTACTAAGCATGAGCTTGCCTTTCCTTCCCGAAATGTCCCTGAGGGATGGTAGGCTGACCGTCCCCTAGGCCATGGCTTCACTTTTCTCTCTAGCTCCCTCTTGCCTTGGCAGCCCTCCTCCAGGCCCCTCTGTTTCCAGCTGGGGAAGGAGGAAGATGCAGTACCATTAGGTAGGATAGAGCTGTAGCTAACGCTTCTCCCCCAGCAGATCCTTTCTGATGAGTGAATATATCACAGTGGTGACAAGTAGCAGCTTTTTTAAAAAACAGAGCGACCAAAGGGCCCCGAGGAAGTCTTGGGAGGCCCCGTGGCAAGCTTGAAGCATGCCCCAAATAAAGAAATCACTTCTAATAAATCCCTTTTCCTGTTCAAATCATGAAAGCTTTCTTTTTCTAGTAAGTAAAAAGACTCCTAAATCAGGCTTCTCTCTTAATGGCAGAAGGTGGGTACAGAGAAGGAATAAAGCTTGCCTTTTCGAGATGATTATTCCCTCCTTACGTCATCTGCCTACGCTCCAAAATTCATCCTGTGGCCTGCCCTAAATATACCAGTCTAAATCTGGGTTGCACTAAAATCTTTATTAGAGTCAAATATGTCCCCATTTCTAATGAGCTTTATGACTCAAAAGTCTGAATCTGCACCAGGCCAAGATTAGGCCAAATGCATTATTTTTGGTGGGGTTCTCTGAGTCACGCTTTGCTCTTTTATAAGTGGTTAGTCATGCTCGACAAGCATTCAGCATGTTGATTATAGGGTTATTGATGTAAAAACACCCAGGATTTCATCTTTAAGGGATTGGTTCTTCCAATGTCTAGACAGTCACTAACAGTACATGGACAGAGCCGAGACCACTTTGGAATAGAGGAGGCTTGGTTCAAGTACATAGAAGAGAGATCATAAGGCAGATGAAGAAAACTGAACTCCAGCTTCACTGAGGCTCAAATGAGAGGAAAGTGGATTAGTAAACCCAGGGTGAACATTAAGGGAAGACTGTTCTGGCAGTAAAAGTCTGCAAGACTATGGGATTACTTTGAAAGAATGTCTATAGGTTGAGAACCACTTGCCTGAGATGAATCAGATGCTGAAGGTAGGAGCGGGTGTTAAGTGTCCCCTGTACCCCGCATTCAGGCTGTGACACTCAGTTCTTTTCCTTGAAAATGAGCCATGTTGGCTCTTTAGGCTACTGGGTTTTAGAAATGTCCAAAGGAAGAGGGGTCCTCAACTCATCAGAAAAGAGCTAGCTGTGTGCTCAGTCCTACCTCGGCCTCTCTCTTGTTCATGGTCTTGAGCAAGGCTTTAACTTCTCTAACCTTCAGGTCCTTCGTGTGCTAAACAGGGCTAACCAATCCGTCTTAAAAGGTCGCTGTGAAGACGGAGGGAGACAAGAGGGAGGCTGCTGTGCGCAGTGCTGGCTCATAGTAGGCCCACGACAAACAGGAGCTATTACTATCTCTTTGCAATTGCTCAGGACAGCCATCCGGTTCCCTGCCTCCTGGGGTGAGGGACACGATGGGAAGCTCAAGTAGTATCAGGAACCCAGGAAGAGAGTCTAGGAATGACCAGCCGGCTCGATGAACTATCTCACCTTCTCCTGGGGCCTTCTCTCAAAACCCTAATCCTTATCCCCACTCCCTATTCCCATTCTTTTCCCTTTTTCTTTTTTTCTTCTTTCTCACTCTCTTCCCCCTCCTCCCTCTTCTTCCTTCCTTCCTTTCTTCCTTCCATCCTTCCTTTTCTTTCTTTCTTTCTTTCTTCTTCTCTTCCTCCCTTCCTTCCTTTCTTCCTCAGCACTTATGACCATCTAACATACTATATAGTTCATTTACTGTGTTCATTGTTTATTGTCTGAGTTTTCCGGTAGAGTATAGGTCCCATGAAGGCAGGGATCTTTGTCACTTTCTGTGCACTGGTGTAGCCAGAGCACCTAAAAGGTGCCTGACACATGTTTGATCCCTTGGCCAAGTCAACAATTCTGGGGTAAACAGTAAAATCTTCAGGTCTTCAGGTTGATAGACCTCCAGATGATCGCACTTAAGACTGTTTGCCTCCACATTCACTCACTCATATAATGAAATCTGAAACACACATTAAGGGTGGGAATTCAAACAGGAAACTGGATTGACTGGAGCCACATGAGGAAGGGCCTTGAATGCCGCGCTGACGACTTTGAAAAGGTGGGCTTACGAAGGCTTTGAAAGTAAGGGGCGACATGATCAGGTTTGTTTTGGAGAAATCCCTCTGGCGGCAGCGGAGGGAAAGAGCTGGAATTGTTGGAGGCCAGGAATGACCATGTGTGAGATGACAAAGGCCTCTGAATAAAGGCAAACTTGACAGGTGACTAGAGATGAGGAGAGGCGGGGAGAGCAGGAAGTTGAGGATTCTCCAGGGTTTCCAGGGCAGTCTCTGGATAGAAGCTGCTGCTAGGGATGCTAGGGTGAAGAAAAGGAGGGGTGACTGATAATATGGTTTGGGGGCCATGTTGATATGAAGGTATGTCTGTGAAATACATTCATGCAACAGCTGTTGTGTACCCAAGTGTGCGTCAGGCCCTGCAAATCTCCTCAGAAGACCTGGCAAAGAACTAAGCCAGAGATCCTGAGTTCGGAAGAGGTGAGCCTGGTGACAGATACTGGGAGTCCTCAGTGAACAGGTACTGACTATCATCACAGGAAGGAAGGAGACAAGGCCTAGATGGTGAGCAGACATAGAGGGTCAGTGGGCTGCTCTTGGGCATCCTGGTCCCCAGGTGGTGGGCGGAAGAAGTGTCTTTGGCAGGGGCCCCTGAAGAAGGAGCTGTCTGAAAAAAACACAGAGGCCCAGCAAGTGATATGGAGAATGTCATCATCTGGGGATTCATAAATTCACTTAAAAATGCTCCCCAAACCAAACAAAAGCAATTTGAAAATATTTATTCCCAGGCCTCCAGAAATGCCGATAATGAGGATAAAAATTTCCCTCTGGGGCGCCTGGTGGCTCAGTGGGCTAGGCCTCTGCCTTCGGCTCAGGTCACGATCTCAGAGTCCTGGGATCGAGTCCCGCATCGGGCACTCTGCTCAGCGAGGAGCCTGCTTCCCCCTCTCTCTCTCTGCCTGCCTCTCTGCCTACTTGTGATCTCTCTCTCTGTCAAATAAATAAATACAATATTTTTTTAAAAATTTCCCTCTTGCTTCATCATGGAAACTTCTACTAGAAAACAAGCAGAGCAAATGGGCTCGGAAACAGCAGACACGTGTGTCCTCCTCACGGCCGGTCTAAGCAACACTCCCTCACCCAAGCACAAGACTGCACAAACGAGCCAGAAAACCAAACTGCACCAGGTTCGTGGCCTGACAGAGGCCCAGTGCTAGCTCTTCGGCTCGTTCGGGGAGAAGCCACCCCGCTCCTCCCTGCCTCAGCTTCTAAGCCCAACACGGAGGGGAGCACAGTGCCCACAGCTCCCCGCGTTCATAAACGTGTTTGAGTGTGACTTCAAGAATTCTCATAAAGCCCTTTGAGCTCCTCAAAGGACATAAACATGAAGTCTACACATTATTTTTGTAAGCCTATTAACTAGTCTGTCTCCATCTTCAAAGAAGCTCTCCTCCAGGGCACTGTATTTTATCTCCCCCTACGTCAGAGTTCAGTATTTGGAACAAAGATTTTTGGTTACCATGGGAACCGAGGAAAGACACTCCCCTCCACCCCATTCCAGAAACACAAAAGGAGCTGACTACAAAGGTCTGGAAGAGGTTTGTCGGGTGCGGATGAGGCAGGCATCAATGAGGCAGGCGAACAGATGGAGGCTTTGGTCCCAGGGGGGTTAGACATCACAATGGTCGAGGCATGCATTGGGGTAGGTGGAAAAATGGATGGTCTGAGACTTTAACAATCAACAAGTCAACACAGATTTGGGGAGAGTCTATGCACGGAGCTCTGTGCTAGGCAAAGGAAGCGTAAGACTAGGAGCTGACAATCTCACGTCAACGGGTAAGAAGCTTCACCCCGTGAGGCATTTCATTCAGTCGGACTGAACCATGCTTACTGACTCAAGCAAGACGAGGCCCAAAACACAAGCTGGATACCACAGAGCTATAAAGATGATGAAGACGTCTTTCTACCCTTGTGAGGTCTAACTGCAGTGGGCAGGCCAGCGACACACATAAAGATTATATGGGACAGTAGGAAGCACTAGAAGGCAGGCAGAAGATACAGATGGAATGCTCTGGGGGGTGGGGAATAGGCAGTGATTTGTTCTGACTTAGAACATGAAGGGAAGGCATTATGGAAGACCTGATAATAAGCCGTTGTTTATTGAGCATCTCTTCTTGATGTCAGGGAGGAACAATATGACAAAAATGCCTGGCCTCAAGCAGCTTCCACTCAGCAGAGGCTGGAGAAGGGCTGTAGGAGGAACTGGGCGAGCAGAAGTGGGTACTGCATCTGGACGTGTTGCGGGGGCACATGCCTGAGGTCAGGTGGACACGGAGTGGGGGGGTGTTGTGGATCAGATGCCATGACAAAGCGTTTTTACTAGGCTTCATTGCCTGGCTAGACATCTGGGGACCCAGCCCAAAGTTTACCCATCCCCCATCTCATTTAATTACCAGCTTGGGCTTTGGTCCCAACCCTAACGAGTGCCCGAGCAGAGCTGAGAAGTGGGGGGAGGTAGTGGGATGGGTCCCAGGCTTGAGGGCTGGCGATGATGAAAGGACACCTTAGAAGGGGCAGAGGTGGAAGAACTAGGAAAAATCAGGAAGAGAGAGCAATAGTTGAGGCAGGAGATGCCAAAGACCGAGGCAGGGAGGGAAGGCACAGCTAGGAGGTGACTAGGACTTGGCCAACAGTTGATGTGGAAGGTGAAGGAGTCAGGATGCCATTTGAACGGGATGAGTAGGAGGACGGATGGGCCCTTTTGTAAGATGGAACACAGGGCATCAGGTCTGGGGAGGAGATCTGAGCTTCATTTTTGACCTATTGATTTGGGAGACCTTGGGGAGGTTTAGGTGGAGATGCCTCCAGAGGGTGGAGGGGAGGCCGGTGCTTGGGAAGCATGACAGCAGCAGCAACCGTGTTGACTCGGGCTCATCCCCCCAGAAATGGGGACTGAAGCCACTTCCAAGGACCCGTTTGTAAAGGACCGGTGGGATACCTGACCCGTTGTAGGGGGAAATGGTGATTTAACTAGGTTTTAGATTCAGAATCTTGTCACTGGCAGGGCTCTTAAAAGTGAGGTGGCTTCAGTGTCAGAGGTACTCGACAGACATTGTGCCAAATGGGACACACTTGCCGCCGAGCACACGCATTACTCAGTGTAACTGCTGCACATGTTTTAATTCCTCCAGCCAAGGCTTCCTCACCCTGTGTCCTGTCCATCCTACTGGTAGAAACTTTATGCCGGAAGGCTTTTCAGTAAGAAATATGCTTCCTATCATTTCCACCCACAAAGACCACTTCTCATCTCTGAAATAGCTTAGGCCTGGGACGCCTGGGTGGCTCGTCAGTTAAGCATCTGCCTTCAGCTCAAGTCATGATCCAAGGGTCCTGGGACTGAGTCCCACATCGGGCTCCTTGCTCAGCGGGGAGCCTGCTTCTCCCTCTGCCGGCTGCTCCCCCTGCTTGTGTTCTCATTCACTTGCTCTCTGACAAATATATAAATAAAATCTTTTAAAAAATTAGTAACACAGGCCTGAAATATCAGAGACATTTGTTTCTCATCTATTTTCCCCACTAGGAAAAACTAGTTTTTCCTGCTTCAAGGAGTGGACACGTCGTTTGTTCCCTGCTTTATTTTGAGCCCTGACAAAATTCTTGGCACAGAACAAGGGAATAATGAATACATGGTTTTTTGACTGAATGAATACATGTGTAAATGGCCTCATCTTGGTCATCATGTTGAGTCTGATGAATGTTAAGGCATTTGAGGGAGAGGAAGAGATGGTCAGGCTGGAGATGTACTGATGGAAGGGTGACAGTTGAAGCTATGGGAAGGGACCAAGATCTTTAGGGAGACGAGGAAAAAAAAGAAAAGGAAAGGAAAAGAAAAGATAAGTACAGGGAAGGCAAGGACCAAGACTTTCACTTGCTTATTTATTCCTCAGCTTTTAACTGAGCACTTACTAGAGGACAGCCTAAGGCCCTACCCTCAAGAATATTCTAGTGAGGAAGATGACAATAAATGCATGAACAAATAGGTATATAATGCAGATGAGAATAAGTGAAGAGAAGAAAAACCAAGTGGGGTAAGAGGACAGAAAAAGAAGGGGTGCTACTTTTGATAGAATGGTCAGGTGAGGGGCGCCTCGGTGGCTCAGTGGGTTAAGCCTCTGCCTTTGGCTCAGGTCATGATCTCAGGGTCCTGGGATCCAGCCCTGCATTGTGCTCTCTGCTCAGCAGGGAGCCTGCTTCCTTCTCTCTCCCCTCCCCCCATCTGCCTACTTGTGAACTCTGTCAAATACATAAATAAAAATCTTAAAAAAAAAAAAAAAAAGAAAAAGGAATGGTTGGGTGAGGCTGCTTGAAATCAAAATGACACAGTTTAGGCATTGAGTAGACCAAGGAGGCAAAACTGTATTATGTCTCCCATGGCCAGAGCCTCCTGTGATTACAGGTAGGCACTGGAATTATCTAGGAACGTGACTAACACTGGTCTACAGCTCTCCTGAGCGGTAATATGGAACACCCTAGAGTCTTAGCAGTTCTTTCCAAAGTTCTCTTTCTCCAGGTTGAGCTTCCCAAGCTGCCAGTGGCCTCAGTAGGGCCTGGTCCTTTAGAGAGGAAAACAACAGCAGCATCCCTGGGCACCCTGCGGCTGACAAAATTGTATCACACGCACACTTTGTTGGACCCTAACGACAGTGTGTCATACATTCTATTTTATAGATGAGAAAACTGAAGCTCAGACAGCCCAGCTGTAAAACTCATAATTATTAGAGTTGTGGTTTGAATTGAAGTGTATCTGTAGTTGCTTGACTTTTTGTTGTTAATTCTAGTAAAACTTGATCTGATTCTTGGAGAGCGATGAAGTCAAGAACAGGAAAATGGGCTAACACTGACCTAGGGTCTACCTAACATTCAGCATCTTGGAGGCATCTACGGATACCATGTTTCCTCCTCATGACAACCCTGGGCATTAGGTACTCTTTTCCCATCTTGTACTTGGGGAAATTGAGGTCGTTCGGTGACCCACCAAAGGTCCCATGGCCATCGAGCAGGAGAACTAGGATCAGATCAGAGGTCACCCTGACAATGACTCCTGGTTTCCAGCTCTTTCCTTTATGCCCAGACATTTCACTAAAACCTTCACCCTCTCCTGCCACGGGTCTCTGTCGAACCCAGTACTGCACTGTGGAAAGGAGGCTGAGTTGTAACCCAAGTGGCCTCCAGGGCAGTGAACACAGAGGGAGCTGGAATGTGGCCACTCATACAAGTGTGAGGATACCTGTATTGCCTCTTGTGACCACTAAGGAGATTCTGATAGTGTTAGTCCTTCCTAGCCTTCTATCCATTGACTGGTAATACATACCGCTAAAAAACGCATAATCCCTTTTGAACATCCCTTCATGATGTCCTACGAAAGGAAGCCTGAATTAAGGAGGCAAGGCTTTCATTTTAGAATTAATTTTGCCATCTAATGCCCTTACGTGTATTTGAAATAGTACTTTTGCCTTCTGCCACTTCACTCTGCCTTCCAGGTAAGGTACTCTTAAAGCACATTTGGCTGTGCAGTGACACCAAGTGGCTAGTTGAGGAATAACATGCTGATTTAAGACCCTGGGTTAGGTTTTTTTTAAAAAAACACACACACACACACACACACAAAAAACATTCACAGAGCCATGTCAGACACCCTATTTATCACATTCAGCTGTTTAGGTTTGAGAGAATTAATAGGAAACTTTCACAGACTGGACTTTAATAATACCTTTTAAAAAGATACCCTGTCCCTCCGTAAGGAACCAGGTTTCCTTGGAGAAATGTCAAACTCCAGCTCTAGGGCAAGAAACGCCCAGATGTGTTTGAAACATCTAGTCGCACCAGAAAGCAAGGAAGCTACCCTAGAGTAGCTTGTCTTGTCAAAAGGACCAGGCCAAATATGGGACAATGTGAGCATCAGTAAGAACAACTGCCAGGAACGAAAATACATCAATTGTGTTTAAATTAGTATGTTTATACTGAACCTCAAAAAACAGAGACCAATGCCGCCTTGCCCATGGAGGATGTTCAGGAATGAAATCAATCTTCTGAAAACAGGCAAGGAGAAGGCAACGTGTTAAAGAGAAAGTATCTTGCCTTTTTATCTGTGTCTCCATCTCAGAGAAGTCAAATAGCAGAAAAGAGGAGGTTTCTTTTTATCAAAGGACACCAGCTAAAAAGTGAAGGAAAAATAGAGGACACTGTCATTTTATAAACTTGAACGAAGCCAGGCATCTAGGTAAGGGTGATCTGCAGTCATGGGTGTTGCAAAAACAGAAGTATGTGAATGTGATAAACTCCCTGGTGGCGGTATACAACACTACCTATGAAACATGCTCCCCAAAGGTGCTGGCCTGAATCCGTCCGTGCCTCTGGTTCTAACTACTAACTCACAGGCAATGCCGGAGGCAGAGGAACATGTTGAAACACCACGGAAAGGCAGTCTGCAAAATTCAGACTATGGGAAACAACAGGACACATGATCCATAAGCAGCCATGAAAAATGGAAAGGTATAGTAGTGAGAAAAACCACAGATTAGTAAAAGCTTAAAAGGTGTACTGACCAGGGATGCCTGGGTGGCTCAGTCAGTGAAGCGTCTGCCTTTGGCTCAGGTCATGATCTCGGGGTCCTGGAATCAAGCCCCGAGAAGGTTTTTATTTGGATCCAGGTTCAAACAAACTTTAAAAACAAATGATCCGATAGTGGGGGAAATCTGAACGCTGGACATTTTCTATTATCATGGCACTAATGACATGCTGTTTAAATTTTAGGAGTAATAAGACATTATGACTGTATTTTTAAAAAGTCTTTAGTAGTCACACTGAAGTATTTATGGATGAAATTAATAAAACGTCTGGAATTTGCTTCAAAAAGACCCAACAGAGGGGTGACAGTTGTGAGGGTACACATGACACAGGTCTGACCTTGAGTTAATTATCATTGAAGGTGAATGATGGGTTCCATCATCTTATTCTGTTTTGTTTTTAATTTTTTTTATTTTTCAGAGACAGAGAGAGAGCACAAGCAGGGGGAGCAACAGGCAGAGGGGGAAAGGAGAAACAGGCTCCCTGCTGGGCAAGGAGCCCGATACGGCTAGATCCCAGGACCCTGAAATCATGACCTGAACTGAATGCAGATGCTTAACCGATTGAGCCACCTGGGTGTCCCTCATTATCTTACTCTATCTTTTCATACGTTTGGAAATTTCCATACTAAAAAGTTAAGGACAAAAGAAAACCATCCGACCAGCTACCTTGAAGGTTTATGGAACTGATTTAATCACGTCAACCTCATTCCTTATGAAATCAAAAGGGCAAAGGGAAAAAATAATTAACTACTGAAACCTACCACAGCTCATACACATTAAGTCATTTGTAAAAAACAGAAGCATCTTAGTGACTACTGAAAGATACTCTTTAGTAGAGGTCCTCTGAGGGAGGTTGTTATGGGCACTTAACAGATGGAGAAGCTGTCTTAGAGAGGCTGAGTGGGATTCAAACTAAAATATACTTGTTCATTAGAGTACACCAGCCTGCTCCCAAGACACGTGGGGAAGAGACGGAGAAGAGGGAGCAGGAATGAGGGTGAGACATTGGAGACACAGCACCCAAGATTTAAGGAGACCCTCACTCTCAGGGCCAATCCTGTACTTAGACCACTGTGAAAGTGGGCACCTCCTTAAGTTGTGTACCACAGCCACCTCGCTTCCCCACTCTAGTCCCTGTCCTTGGGAAAGATATTCCTTACCCCAAGTTTGCTTTTCCTGCTGCCTCTGTGGGGAAGGCAGGAAGGTCTGAATGACGACTGGAGAAGAGGCCCGGCTGCAGTACACGCACTGTCCTCTAGGGGACACGACTACGGCCTACCACTGCCAGACCAGCCAAGCTCCTGTTCCCAGCGTCAGTGTTAGCTCCAGAGAAAGCTACGCCCTCAGGTAGCAGTGTTGGAGCCAGGCAGCCCAATAGGTAAGTTCAGAAGCCCTGGAGAGTGGACAAAAACTGTCCAGGACAAGATTATCTGTGTATTTTTTTCCCTCCGGTGGTTCTAGAGTAGACGCAAATCCACACCTATAGTTAATGCTGGTAAAGCTCCTGGCCTGTGACTGCACACGGTTCTGTGCCTGTCATACAGGAGGATTTTAACAAATGGTGGGGGCCACTGATTCTCTACAAGAGACTCAGTTTCTAAAGGGGGGCTGGGGCCCAAAGAATAAAGACGTGCAACCACCTGCACCTGTTATGCTCTATAGTCAAAAGGAACATGACCCCAAATGAGGCTCTGGAAACAGGACGAGAACGCTCCAAGGACCGTGGACAATGAACAATGGAGGGGGTGGCCGTCCAGTTATGGCAAATACTCCCTGCCTTTCTGGCATTCAAGGGGTAAAAAGGACAGCCCCCAAGTCCGATATATATTCTATACTCATTTATGTATTTGTGACCCCAAACAACAGCTTGACTTAGCTATTCCCCAAGTCTCCCAGAATCCTACTGCGGCTAATGTAGGTGTTTAGCCTAAACTGTGGGGATACTCCAACCATGCCAATTTGGCAAATGGCAAAGTATTTAGTCAGACATAATGCAAATGTTTGTGTGCCATAAGCTGAAGAAAATGAAATGAGAAATTATCAGGACTTAGTATTTAACTTAATTCATCAATAATATAAAGAAATTAAGAAAACAATACTATTTGAATCAAAAAGAATAAAACACCTAGGAATAAATTTAACCAAGGAGATCAAAGATATGTACACTGAAAACTGTAAGACATTAATGAAGAAAATTGAAGAAGACACAAATAAATGAAAAGAGATTCCATGCTCATGGATTGGAAGAATTAATGTTGCTAAGATGTACATACTACTGAAAGCAACCTATGGGTTCAATGCAATCTCCATCAAGATTCCAAAGGAATTTTTCACAGAAATAGAAAACCAACCCTAACATTTATATGGAACTACAAAAGACCCCAAATAGGGGTGCCTGGTTGGCTCAGTGGGTTAAAGCCTCTGCCTTTGGCTCAGGTCATGATCCCAGGGTCCTGGGATTGAGCCCCGCGTTGGGCTCTCTGCTCAGCAGGGAGCCTGCTTCCCTTCCTCTCTCTCTGCTTGCCTCACTGCCTACTTGTGATCTGTCTGTCAAGTAAATAAATAAATAAATAATCTTAAAAAAAAAAAAAAAAAAGACCCCAAATAGCCAAAGCAACCTGGAGGAAAAAAAAAAAAAAAGGAAGAATAAAGCTGAAGCACATTTCCTGATTTCAAATTATATTACAAAGTTATTGTAATCAAAACAGTATGGCACTGGCATAAAAAGATATATAGATCAGTGAAACAGAATAGAGAGCTTAGAAACAAACTCATGCGTCTATGGTCAACCAACTTACAGCAAAGAAGTCAAGAATAGTTTCTTCAATAAACAGTGTCTGGAAAATTAGATAGCAACAGGCAAAAAATTGAAACTGGACTTCTATCTTACATCACACACAAAAAAACAATGCAAAATAGAAGAAAGGCTTGAACATAAGACCTGAAACCGTAACATTCCTTGAAGAAAACATAAGGAGTAAACTCCTCGGCATCAGTCTTAGCAACAATTTTTGGTATTTGGCAATAAAAGCAAAAATAAACAAATATACATCGAACTGAAAAGCTTCTGTATAGCAAAGGAAGCTATCCACATAACGGAAAGGCAACCTACTCAATGAGAGAAAATATTTGCAAGTCATATATCTGACAAGGAGTTAAAAGTCAAAATAGATAAAGAATTCCTATAACTCAACAGCACAAAAGCCACACATTCTGATAAAAATGGGCAGGGGATCTGAACAGACATTTTTCTGAAGAAGACATACACATGGCCAGTAGGTACATGGAAAGGTGCTCAACATCCCCCATCATTAGTGAAATACAAATCAAAGCCCTAATGAGATATTACTTCATACCTATTAGAATGGCTGGTATCAAAAAGACAAGAAAAATGTATTAGCAAGGCTATGGAGAAAAAGGAACTGTCATTACTGTTGTCATGGGAATTGGTGCCGCCGCTATGGAAGACAATATGGAGGTTCTTCAAAAAATTAAAAGTAGAACTATCCTCGGATCCAGCAATTCCACTTCTGGATAGATAGCTAAAGGAATTGAAATCACTGTCTTTTTTTTTTTTAAAGAGATGAAATCCCTATCTTGAAGAGCTATCTGCACTGCCATGTTCACTGCCCCATTATTATAATACCCAAGATATGGAAACAAGCTAAGGGTCCATCAGGAGATGAAGAGATAAAAATGTGGTATGTCTATACACAAAGCAGTATTATTCAGCCATAAAAAAAGAAAGAAACTCTGCCATTTGTGACAATGTGGATGACCTTAAGGACATTATGCTAAGTGATAATAACTTGGACAGAGAAAGAAAAATGCTATATGATCTCACTTATATGTACAATTAAAAAAAAAAATAACAACAACAACTGAGCTCATCGAGACAGAGAAGAGACTGGTGGTTGCCAGAGATGGGATGTGGGAGGGGAGTGGGAGAGAAGGGTGAAGGTGGTCCAAAGGTACAGATTTCCAGCCATAAGATAAACTAGTCCTGGGAATGTGATACAAAGCAAGGTGACGATAGTTAACAATCCTATCATGTATATTTGAAAGTTATTAAGAAAGCAGATCTGTGAAGTTCTCATCTCAAGAAAAAGAAATTATAACTATGACGGATGTTAAATAAACTTACGGTGGTGAACATTTCATAATATTTCTGTATATCGAAGCATTATATGTTGGACACCTGAAGTCAATACAATGTTATAGGCTAATTATATCTCAATAAAACTGGAATAAAATATAAATGTAATGCAAATGCTCATTGCAGATGATCAAGGAGTGGTTATGGAGATCAGATGTTACCCTCGGATGACTGGAGAATCATTTCCTTACAGGGAATAGACGGTGATGCTTTCCCTCTCCTCGATCTTAATGCTGTCATCGGTGGGAACTGGCGGGTTGCTCTGAAACTGGTTTGGAATCCGGAACCAGACTTTTAATTTCTTCTGGAGGGAGCCATCATCACCAGGAAACACAGCAAAGGAAATAGGAACTGTCATCCCCATTCCAATTCCTGAAAACATAAAACCCCACAGAGTGAGGGGGCTGTTACAGACAGAACTTGCTCAGGACCATGGAAGATCAGCTAAACTCATTCTTCCTCCAAGACAGTATTTTTGGTTCTTGAAATTAATAACAAGGTGTTAAACTATATAGTAAGATATACACAAAAACAGCTCTTATTTGTATATACTGGAAATAGGAATGTAGTGATTCAACTCGTTTGGAAAAAATTATTTGGTAATACATATCAAGACTGTCAATATATCAGTATCTAATTACCTTCTGTTTAAATGTGAATTTTAAGGAAGTAATCCAAAATATCTTAGGCTGTAGGTAATAGGACATTCATTACGGCAGAATTTATAATTGTCAGAGACTGGGAGCCATGTAAATGTTCAAAACAGGAATATGTCTAAATTACAGGTACACAATGCAATATAATGTAGCTGTCAACAACCACACTTAAGAAGATTGCTTAGCACTAGTGGAAAATATCTATAAGTAACTATAAATACCGGAAGGATACACAATTGCACAAACACTATGATTACATTTTAAAGGCTTATTAAAAAGCCCTAAAGAAATACATTCAGAAGGCAACAATGATTGCAATAAAAAAGATGGATCGGGGTACTGTTTTGTTATTTTCAAGATTATTTTCAAGATATTCTTTAATGTTTAATCACATAAAATATTGTTTTAAAGATTTTATTTATTTGGGAGGGGAGGGGCAGAAGGAGGGGGGGGGAGGGAGAGGGAGAGAGAATCCCAAGCAGACTCTGTGTTGCACATGGAGCCCAGCATGGGACTTGATCTCACCACCCTGAGATCATGAACTGAGCTGAAGCCAAGGGTTGGATGCTCAACCAACTGAGCCACCCAGGCGCCCCAAATTTTATCATTTTTATACAAATATTCTTCTAAAAAACATTACAACAACATTAAGAAGGAAAAGATTTCTTCTTGACCTCCTACTGGCTGACTTATTGTCCAAAGCCTGATTACTTTGGTGTTACTAAATGCTACTGAGGTTAATACCAGTTTCTGACTTTCTAAATTATCAGCCTGAGAAATATCCTAAAAATTAAACATCACCTTTCTTTCTTCTTTTGCCTTGCTTTTGACCCATTTGGGGGTCCGCACTGATTCTAAAGAGCAGTCCAAATGAGAGAGCTTTAGAGTTAAGCTCATATTTAAATATGGTTACCACGCTGACAGTACACTGAAACTTCGGGCCCATTGTTTTTAAAATAGGGGCACGGCCAGCACAGACTGCCATGGCTAAGGCTGGGACAGCCTAAAAACTCCCAGCCCCTTCATTTGCCAGAACAGAGCCGAGGACCTGGCATACTCACCACTCACTGAGCCTCAGAGCCCCGCGGATTCTGAGCGACCCAGGGACCGGGCAGAGATGTTCAGCCTGGAGGCGGAAGTCTCAAGTCTGAGGCTGGCCTAGCTCTGTGACTTGGCTTTCCTCACTCAGTGAACCAGTCCAAAGATACTATAAGCACTGCAGGGTTGATACCCCGAGTGCATGTTCATGCCTGGGAGAGAAGCATGCCAGGTGATATGGAGCAGGGAGACCACACACCGAGGGATAGGCTGGATGGGGTCAGTGTGGTCCCCCTAGAGCATTCTTGTGCACAGAGCCCAAGTTCATATGCTACTGAAGCAGGTGGTGACAGGTGCCCTGTGGCCCCTCCCTGTATTTTCCCCTGATGACGAGACCTAGCAAGCTTCCCTCTGAGCCCAGAACCACATCGTTCAGGGATACTCACCCTTGTCATTGGTGCCTCCCACGTACTTCATGACTTTGGGCATTGCTTCCCGGAGACCCTCATCCACAGGCTTGTCTGTCACTTCCACTGTGGCAAACCGCCCCCCCTCACAGGTCCTTTCCTCATAGGAGATGTCTTCCTAGAGATAGAATTTACATACTTAAAAGAATTAAAATGGCAACCAGTGATTACTCTAGAATGGGTGATGGTCCAGTTATAAGAACGGCTAAAGAACTTTTCATAATGAACCTGGGCATGGTGACAGGGTAGAAGAGACAGTTAGGAGTATGAAGGGCCGTGAGAAGATTCTGGGATTTCTTACAAATGCAGAGTCAGCAGAAAAAACTTCAAATTATCAATACTCTCAGAGAGATAAGAGAAGATATTGCATCCAAAGCCACTCAGAACATCACCAGAATGCTATAAAAATAGGATGTTCAGAGATCAAAGAGCTCTTATAAATTAAAAATATAACAGAAATGAAAAATTCAGGGGAGAAGTCAGAAGATAAAGCTGAAGGAAATCTTTCAGAAAGTCAAGTAAAGAGGCAAAGACCTAGAAAACAGAAGAGAATTGGAAATCAGAGAATCAAGCCAGGAGATCCAATATCTGAATGACAGGACCGCCAGGAAAAAGAGATGAAAATTGGAAAAGAAGAAAGGAAGAGATCTGTGGGAGGCCACGGCACGGTTGGAGTCGAGGATCAAACCAGGCCCTGACTTGTGTCTCCTTCAAAGTCCGGACACCTTGACAAGGTTAAGGATGGGAAAGTTGAGTAACACTGAGAAAAGGGTCTGTGCTATGTGTCGTGCGCTTGCCTACGTGACTTCCCACACACTCTCCCTACAGTAGGGAACAATGTGGCCAGGGTCCTGAGTTCTTAGTTAGTCCTTGTTGTTCTGTACCTCCCATAACCCACTCCCTGGTTGATTGTCTTGCTAATGGCTTTAGCCGAAACTACCTGGCCTCACAAGGTTTGCTTGTAGTAAATGTAAACTTGTTATAGAAACTTGTGGTCATCTGACTATGGACTGATGTAATGCTCCTTTTATTCTGGTCTGCTTTATAAATGACTGTAAGATGTGGAATAAAATTGGCACTGTTGGACATCATCTTCAGTGTCCCTCCTGCTCCCATCTCTTGGTCTCTTAATTTCTTTTCACCATCCTCTTAGCCCTCACGGTTTTCCTGGTCAATTTGTCGCACTGTCTGCGACAGAGATCCAGCAACAATGTCACAAACTGGAAGGCCGCAGGATCAGCCTCATTCTGGAAGCAGGGCTGAAGGTCAAGAAGAATCAGAGTCGCTCAGAGAGGGAGACAAACCATGAAGAGACTCTTGCTCAAGGAAACGAACTCGGGTTCCTGGAAGGGAGGTTGGTGGGCAGATGGGGTAACTGGGGGATGGGCATTAAGGAGGGCACGTGATGGAATGAGCACTGGGTGTTATATACAACTGATGAATCACTAAACTCTACCTCTGAAACCAAAAATATACTATATGTTAATTATATAAATAATTTACTATGTGTATATAAAATAACTTAGTATATGTTAATAAATTAATTAATTTAGTTAAAAAATAAAAATAAAAGATTCCATGGCAATTTTCACCAAATTAAAAAAAAAGAAGAAGAATCAGAGTCATTCTCTTCACTTGTACTATTCCAGACACGACTCCTCATTCCAACTCATCTCACTAAATCATACGCCCCTGAATGCTCAGCTTCACTGCCAATCCCCCCAGAGCTAGGGAGGACCCCCGCTCCTCATGACTACTCTCCACATGAGTTACTGTCCTAAGGTCATTATCCTTTGCCTTATGGATGCTTGTGGCCCTCTTCCATCCCCTCTCCTCTTCCTTGTCCTTTGATATCTCATACGATACTATTTCGTATTCCTTGAACATACGCTATAAGACAGTGTTTTTCAAACTTGGAAAAGAATCACGATTCAAAACAAGAAATGTATTTTTACCTCATGCCCTTATCAAGAACACATGTGACTGAAACAGGGTTTCACAAAATGATACTTCACCCTTATGGAGGAGGGTGAATATACCAGCCTTTTCTTTCTTTCCTGTTGACTTTTACTCTACTCAAGTGAATTTTATTCTATTCCACCAAAGAAGAAAGACATACTCTATATTGATTTTATTGTCTGGTAATGGAACACTATGCAGTTTGAAAAATCTGCTCTAAAGTCTTTGTGGACAAGAACTATGTGGACTATGTGGACCAGAACGATGCCATAGAGCATCGTAAATTAGATGCTCAACGGGTGTTTGGTTATGGATTAAGGAGCTGCCTCTCTTACTCATGATTGTGAAAAATAAGCAGAAGACGTGGCTGCCCGGGCTGGGCAAAGGGGCCTTCCTGGGACATCCTAGACTGAAAGTCTTCAACTCCCAAGGGACAGAATGACTCTTTGGAGGTGGGTAGGGCTGTGGGGCTAAGAGGTCTGTATTGTCTGAAAAAGTATACTTACATTCTAATTTTATGTTCAGAATGGAAAAAAAAATTTTTTTCTTTGTGATGCAAAATTAAAGAAGAATAGTGAGAAAGGGGCCCAGGAAATCTGAAAGGTTTCTGAACGCCAGTTTCATCAACTTCCCTTCACATGGGATAGGGGAAATTGCACCAGACTAAGAATCAAGAGGCTCCAAATCAAATCTACTGTGTCATTCGGGGGATGGCTATGAGGTCCTCCCCTTGGAAAGTGTTGCATTTCCAAAGGGCCTTCAGCGGCAAGCCGTGCTGTATAAACCTGGGGTATTTTGCCCTTCCTGGCTCTGTCACAGCAGAGACTAGACTCAGCCTTCATTTGAGGTCCTTTTGAGTCTTGCCACTCATGTTTAAAATTCCAAAAACGCTACTCTGTGAATCACAGAATTGCAGCCTTAAAGCCGTTTTAAAGTTCGTCCAATCAAACTAATTTCCCAAAGAAGAAACACCAGAGGGACTAATTTCCCAAAGAAATGAAGCACCAGAGGGACTGTGTTCCCCAGGAACACACAGCTACTAAGTGGTGAAACTGGCACCAGAATTCCAATCTCCAAACCCTAGTCTAATGTTAACTGCTGGGCTCGGCACTGTATGGGGGATGATGGGAATGCTTTTAAGCATTTTCCTTTAGCTACTGAGTTAGTTCTTCCTGTTGGACATTTGGATGTCTGTGTCCAGCTCCGAACAGGGGCAGCTAAAGTCATTGAATGCAGCTTCTTCTCTCACAAATGGAGAAACTGATGACAAGCTCTCACTGGAGAAAAGACCTGGCTGGCTCTTTCCTTCATTCTTTCTTTCCTTCTCTTATTAATCCAACCAACGACAGTGGAGCTTCTCCTATGTGCTGAGCACTGTGCCCTGTGCCCTGTGCTAAGATACAGCAGTGATGAATGATACAGTTTCTGACATTGGGAGGGGGGTGGTCTGGTCTAATAGAAAAACCAGGTTATAATCCGATGATATATTTAAGAGGAGAGGCAGGGCAGCGTGGGAACACAGAACAGGACTACTTTGGTTATTTTGGGGGGCAAGGTGTGTGTTGATGTGCTCAGCTAGGTCCAGGTTGACCTAAGAACTTTGCGGTTCTTAAAGATCATCCAAATGGACACCCCATCACTGATGCATGGATTTATTGAGAAATATTATTGAAGACCTCTGCCAGGTGCTATGGATTAGGAGATTAAGACGATACGGGCTATCTAGTGGGGTGGTGAGAAGATTATGAAATTATCATATGATGTAGCAAATGTTCTCAAAGTTTGGGGAGGGAAATTTCAGGTAGCAGGCATCACAGGTGGAAAAGAGCAGAGGGGAAGAACACAGCTGGTTCGCTGGGGCTGGAGCAAATGCTGTCAAGCAGGGCACAGTGAGAGAGGGGGCTGCAGATTCTGGCTGGGCCAGACCCCTGGAGGACTCCTAGGCTGCCATAGGGAGGATTCTGTGAGCTTTGTTCCAGTGACGGTGAGCTGAGTACAAGTCAGTTTCATCTACCCCAAATTCGTTCAAATTCGTTCCTGGTAATCCAAATGTGGGATTTTGAGTGGGAGGGGTCCTTGCACAGAAAGGAATTCTGGGGATCCTACAGGTGATCTGTGCTCTCAGACTCTTCTCCAGGCAGAAGGTCCATGGCAAGAGAAGAAAGGCTGCCAAGAAAAGTATCCAGTTTGATTTGGAAAGCCAAGGCCCCCATGATAATTCTACCAGTCCTTTTTTTAAAAGATTTTATTTAGAGAGAAAGCAAGCAAGAGGGAGAACGACAGAAAGCCTGAGCTGTGGGGAGGGACAGAGAAAGAGGGAGAAGCAGACCTCCTCCTGAGCAAGGAGCTTGATCCCGGGACCCTGGGACCATGACCTGAGCTGAAGGCAGACACTTAACTGACTGAGTCACCCAGGCACCCCATAAATCTACCAATCTTTAAGGCTCACCTCCACCATCTCTTCCTGAGTGATCCGTCCTTCCTATGAACTCCAAAGACTGCGAACACTAGGGCTAGAAGGGCCCTTTCATATCTATCAGTTCATCTGCCTCCCAGGACAGATAGACAAACTATCCATTGCACAGCTGGATATGTGGGTATGGAGCTCAGTAGGAGACTGACATGGGGGATAAATTTGGAAGTCATCAGCAAAAGGGGAAACTGAAGCTGTGAATGAAATTGAAATTGCTGGGGAATATACACAGAGCATTCTGTATCACTTAATCATGTTAATGAATGCCCTACCTAAAAGCCCTCGTTCACCAAGTTCTTAGCCTCTCCCAGATGGTCCAGGTACCAGCTAGCTTCTACCTACCTTGCCAGCCACACCCAGAGCATTTCCTCACTGGCCTTCTGCTATTTCCTTCAATGCCATGGTCATTCCTGCCTCAGGGCCTCTGCACCTGCCCCTTCTGTCTGGAGTACCTCTTTCCTATCTCTGCCTGATGGACCCCCACTTATCCCAAAAGTCCCAACCTCAAAGTCACTTCCTCAAAGAGGATCCTCATTTAAAACAAGTTCCCATGATATTTTTTATAGACCCCTGGACTTTCACAACACAAGAGTTATTGTAATTATAACTGAATAATAATGCATTTAACCTCCACCTGTAACCATAAGCCCCATGTGGTCAGGGGCTATCTGTGTTTACCACTGTATGTCTTAGCGTCTAGTACCATGTCTTGCATATAGTAGGTAATAGGAGTATTTGTGGGAAAGGAGGCTGTGGCATAAAACCTGGTTTTACTCGAAGGACAAGGAATAGAATAGACATAGCTGGGTAGACAGATGAGCAACTAGTCTAATTATACCTATGCGGAAGAAAAGCAAACTCACAATGTCTTAAGGTGGTACTACAGAAGGTCCCACCCAATTGGATAGCATCTATGTCCATAAACTCATTTGAACCACTGGATCACTGTGAAGATTTAGGCTGGAGAGAGGGATATTGCAAAACTCAATTCTCCAGGGAGAATTTAAATAGAGTTCTATTTCTGCAGAAAATAAAGCACCTGAGTTAACACAACTAACACATTCGATTCTTCCAATTTAGTGTCTTTAGTGTGTGTCCTTGTCACATGGAACATAATAACAGCCCACCTCTGTCCCAGATTCTGCTAACTTATGCTCCCAATCAGACATGGATTTGGCCCAAGGCCGCAAACACCAGTTTCAACATTCCCCAGGAACCCTGGACAAATTCAAATCCCAGACTGAGATCTTGAAACAATGCCTCTTGCTATGGAATTTGCAAGGTCCTCTGCGAGGTCAAATTTTTTTCTAGCCACCTTCTGGGGTGGGTATATCATGTTGATTCTGGAAGCCAGCTTTCTCATCATAAAACAGTAATTTCTCATCATAAGAAAAAATAATATAGCCCATCTAACTCGGGACTTTCTATGGGTCAGGTATTGTTTTAAATACTTTGCATGAATTTGTTCCTGCAATCCCTGTGAAGAAGTGAGTGTTTTTATCTTTATTTTCAGGTGAAACTGGAGCACAAGGGGTTAAGCAACATGACTGAGTTACAGTGGGCAAGTGGTAGAGCCAGGATTCAAACCTCTGGGTGGTCGGGTCCTAACCAATGTGCACAGGCTGGGAAAATTAAGATGTCAGTTATTAATATCAGTCCTGCACTGCGGATCCACAAGACCCACCTAATTCAATACAGTGTGAGCAGTGTGCCCACCTCCTTCCTGAAGCAATGTGGAAGGCACCTGATAAGCTCCGCAGCAGCCCGGATCTCTCCATCACAATCAGTCCTGAACATATGGTGATCCCGAACCTGAGCTACGCAGGGTCCACTGTCTGCCATCTACTGGCCCAAGAAAATGGGCAACGATTCCTGACCCAGACACTACCCCGGGCAAGAGAGATAATTCCAGGGAGAGTCTGTCTTCAAAGTAATAATCCCCTGAATTTGTATATTTTTTAGTATCTTTGTATATTTATATACATATATACATATATTTATGATTATCTTTGAATAGTTACATAATTGTCACAAAGGCACTGTCATTCTCATAGCTGAGAGATTTCAGGGTTCACAGTGCTTAGGAGGTTAAGTAACTTACCCGAAATTACCTGTGAAACTAAGCGGAAGCCAATGGTTACCATACCCTACCAAGTACTAGGTATTTTGCTGAACAACTTATAGCTGGTTATCTCATTGAAATTCCCAAACATTCTTATAAGATACAAATTGTTATTTCCTCTTGTGATTGGTTTCAGAGAAGTTAAGCAAGTTGCCTTTGACCACACAGCTAGGAAGAGCAGAGCTGAGTTCTGTCTGACTGAATGGTATTATCACATTTGTAGGGTGTATGAGTTTACAAAGCATTTTCATGTTTTTTAAAAAAATGTAATATTTATAGTTGGTCTGGGAGTAGATGGAAGAGGTATTTTTATACCCATTCTACACCTGCAGAAACTAAGAATATTCAGGTTAAGTGATCTGCATCAGCCTGGTAGCAATATCCCATACGGCACCATGTTCCCATCAAAGGTTGAGGGAAGATGCTTATCAGAGAACTGTTGCCTGAGTTCAGAGACCTGGGTTACTTGGAAGAAGCTATAACCACGGTGGCCTGTCTAGAAAGAGCTGGAGCTGCGGAGAAACTCTTGGTGCCAGAGACCTGATAGTTCAGAGAAAGAAAGGGAGAAACACCTTCTTTCTTTCCTTCCACCCTTTTATCTCCCACCAGTGCCTCCCCCTGGGTGAACCTCACGGCGAGTTATCTGACACTGGAGCCTGGGAAGTAGGCAACTGGAATCAGTCCCCACTCCAGACTGAGACACGACCCCCATTCCAGACTCCAGACTAAGACCCAGGGAATGGGCAGGGGAGGCATCTGAGGACAGACAGGGGGTACAGCAGCCCAGACCCTGTACTGGCAATTGTCTGTTACCCCAAAAAGACCAAGAGAGCTGGATTCCACTACAGAAGGGAGAACTCTCTGGGAGCTGTTGGTAACATGGGGATTCTTTAAGCGTTAGGGCCAAAAAGCATCCTAGACAGTCCTGGTCTGAGTCCACAGATGAGCACACACACCTCACAGAGGCAGGGTCTCACCACAGACAGTTTCTGTGGCCTGCAGTTTATGAACATTGGTAGGCAAACAGGTAAAACTGACATTATTTCCCCACTCGAAACCACAGACTCATTCCTCAAATTCCCTATTCCTTCCTCCCTTCCCTACTTGTTTTTCTTCATAGCCTTGATCGGCAGCTGATAACGACCTTTTGACCTGTTTACTTGTGCATTAGCCACTAAAATGTAAGCTCCACGAGGATGGGGGTCTTGTTGGTTTTATTCATTGCTTTATCCCCACTGCCTGTGAAAGTGATGTACATAGATGGTACTCAACAAATTTTAGTTACTTGTTGAATACATTAATTGTAACTTAGAAGAGTTCACACGAAGAATCTGGATTTCTGGTTTTCCTTAAAAATCTGGCAATTCTGGTTTATATCCCTGCATAGCAACATGGCTGCTCTTTGTAGAGGGGACCCTGAATTCTTTCTTGGATTTGCCTCAGTCCCCACCTTGCCTTAGAGTCTAACACAGGCAGCTTCACTCATTTCCATAGCCTGCCTGGATGCTTGTAGGCATCTGAATGTCACCCCTGATCTGGGCCAACTTGGTCATTCTAAGTGCAGCTGAGGGAACTCAGAGACAGACAGATGAAGTGACCGGGCTCTGGTTATAGCTGCGTGAAGAACTCAGACTATAGTCTGGTTGAGGGCTTTTGTGTGACCATCAATGCACTCAGTACCAGAACTGGGTCCTCAGACAACACAGTCCTTTAACATAGGAGGTGCTGAGCAGGGAGCTGAGTATACAAAAGGCACAAAGTACATGTTTGCAAGGAGACTGTAATTTACCTGTGGACTCTTCGTTTGCAGGGGGCAATCCAATTTGCTTGTGTTAGCACTGCTGTCAATTTGTGGGGGAGACTGCAGTCGAGCCCTTTTCACCCATCCTGTATTCAAGGACCCAACTCTGGGAGTTCCATGGGCCAGCATACCTTGTTACCGCTCTGGGCCTTTGCACATGCTCTCTGTCTCTGCTTTTCTGCGCCCTCCTAACATACCAGAAACCCAGGTGAAGACACTTCCTCCGGGAAGTCCCCCTTATCAGCCCCTGGCAGAATGGATCGGGTCCTTCCCCTGTGCTCCCTCCCGCGCACGTTTACTTCGGTGGAGCACAGATCTTGCTCCTTTATACTCATGTCTCCAGTAGTTGGGAATTTCTTGAGGACAAGCACGTTTTCGATCTTTTTGCACCGGAAGGCCTCTCAGCAAACAAACGATCAGAATGCTTAGGGTGTTTACATGAATTAATGCATTCAACAGGCGCTGTGCCGTCGCCGCGCCTAGACTCCTCTCTTAAAGCGATCTCTCCTCCTTGTCACCCCTCCTCCCAGTAGAGCCCTCAGCCTGCTGCTCTGTACTTCCCTTTCACTTCCTCCTTCCCAGTTCGCGTGCTGGGCACTGGAAGGCAGTGCCCCTCCCCCGGCAGAAGCCAAAACGCACATTCTGGGGCAGACCGCTTGCCCCACCTGCCAGTCAGAACCCACTCCAGCCCCGGTTAGGGTGCGGTGGGCGGGCGCAGCCCCGCTTCAGGTCCTCGGCAGCCCTGCGGGCCTACCTTAGCCCCTTTGCTCAGGACCTGCCAAGGCCACGTCTCTACGCTCCCGAACAGCGAGTTCTTGATCATGCCCAGCATGGTGTGGCTGCGGCGCTCCGGGGGCACCTGCGGACTCAGGGCTCCAAGGGCGGCTGGGGCAAGCGTGCTTGGTGGGCTGGCGGCAACCCGGACTCCGCCCTGCGGAGAGGCGCTAGGAGGCCGACGCGGCGGGACGGGGCGGGGCGAGGGAAAGGCCCCGCCCCCCACCAACCCCGCCTCCTCTACGGCGTCTGCAGGCTGGGGCTTGGACACAGATTCTGCCTATGGGATTTAGGCAGTAGTGATGGAGAACTTTCTACATCCCAGCCCCGACTTTCCCCCACCCGCATCCACCCCGGCTTCAGCTCTCAGGTACCTGGGCACCAAACTTCCAAGCCTCTGGATTCCTCTGGAGCTTTTTCTGCCCTCCACCCTAAGGCTCTACATCCCGCGTACTCATAGACAAAGTTCATAGGATCTGTGGGCCCCGTCCTAGAGACACCTGATTGCTGCCATCTCCAACGACATTTCCTGGGTTGTCTCCCACTCCACCCCATTACCTCTCATCAAGACGACTGCAAAGCCATCTTAACTAGTTTTCTCCTTACCACTTCCTTTCCTCTAATCGGTTTTAATCACAAATTCCACGTTAATTTCCCACAGCATGGCTTGGCTTATTGTGTCCTTCCAATCAAAACCTTCTAACCAATTTCATTAGTGTTTGTTGAGTGCCTGTTTCCCGACAAATATTTTGCAAATATCATCTCTACTCCTCACACCACTGAACATTACATATTTTATAGCCTTTTTACAAAGGAGGAACCTGATACTCAGAATATAAGTGAGTGACCGATATAAGGGACTTTCCTAGGATCAAAAACCAATATGCGGCTTAGCCAGGATTTGAATACTGAAGGTGGTATCCATGTCCATATCCGTACCCATACTTTATGGAGCTCCTGGTTGGCTCCTTCTGTTGAGCGTGCACTCAATTTCAGCTCAGGTCCTGATCTCATTGCTGGTGAGATTGAGCCCTGCAGGAAGGCTCCCAGCTCAGCGCGGAGTCCTCTTGAAGATTCTCTCCCTCTGCTCCTCCCCAACTTGTACCTGTGCTCTTTCTCTCTCTAATAAATAAGTAAATCTTAAAAATAGTATCCATAACACTTTTTTCACTCCCTGTCACCTGACCTCTTAGAGATCTACAGATGTCCTGCGTGTGGCAGTACTTGCCACATACCCTCTTTTTGTTCCTGTCCCTGTGCCACAAAGACATCTCCCCTAGGACATCCCCCTCTGTGGCAAGCCTTGGTATTTGACTTCTCTGAAAGTTGTGTCTCCGGAAACTCTAACCCTTCCGTCTGAACTCACCTACTCTTTTGTTTATTCAAATGTTTCTGCTTGCATGAGGATTTTATATGCATGTTTCACTGGGGAATGTTTAACCTAATTGATAGCTTCCTTTGTGCAGCCTTCCCATCTTAACCAACCCTGAGGGACTTCTGCTGTGCCTGCTTCTTGACAGAGGCGAACTTGAACCTGAACCAGATAGTTGGAATCAATAATGGTGATACTGATGACTTCAGTTTTGTGGTAACAGATGTTAACTTTATTAACTATATATAAAAAAGATTTACTTTTGACTAATATTTGTTGATTGCTATAAAATAAATGGCTATCTAATGATTTTATATCTTCTTGACTCTAAGATGACGATTATGCATCACTGTTATTTTACGTGCCACCAAGAAAATAAATGCTACCTAGTAAGCTATGACATCTAATTGATTAGAAGTCATCCAGAAACATTAAAATGTGAAATAGCCTGCAGCTTAGGATTCATAAGAAATTGCATGTTACTTTGTAAAAGTTCCTGAGTCTTTCTTCCTCACAGCTATGTCCCCTTTATTACAAACTAATCTATTAAAGGGCAAAGATCTATTTTTCTTTAGCTTTACCCCCGCCCGAGGGTTACTCAATAACTGTACAATGATTAACAAAACTATTCTTTTTAAAAAAGATTTTACTTATTTATTTTAGAGAGTGAGCATGGGAGCAGGGAGAGGCCTGAGGGAGAGGGGAGAGGATCTCAAGCAGACTTGCACTGAGCTCAGAACCTGACATGGGGCTCCATCTCAGGACTTTGAGATCATGACGGACGGGTGCTGAAACTCAGAGTAGGACGCTCAACCAACTGAGCCACCAGTTGCCCCAAAACTATTCTCAATATTAGATAAAATCATCTATTTTAGTTACTAAAGTAGTTACAGTGAGGGGTGCCTGGGTGGCTCAGTCTTTAAGCTTCTGCCCTCAGGTCAGGTCATGATCCCTGGGTCCTGGGATTGAGCCCCACATCGGGCTTTCTGCTCAATGGGGAGCCTGCTTCTCCCTGTCCCACTCTCTCTGCTTGTGTTTCCTCTCTCGCTGTCTCTTGCTGTCAAATAAATAAATAAAATCTTTTTTAAAAAATGAAGTAGTTACAGTGAAATGGGGCCCATTACTCAACATGGTCAAGTAGCAGAAGCATTTGGGAATCAGAAGACATAGCAACAGATGATCTGGATTCCAGTTTGACTCTGTCCTACTAGTGTGATTAGTGTCTTCTCTGCAAATTCCTGAACTTTTGCAGGCCTCAGTTCTCACATCTGCAATGTTGGGGCAGTAGTGCCCCCTCAGAGTGCTGTTGGCAGGATCGAAATTGCTCAGGCACTTAAAACTACTATGTGCACTGTTAAGGTTGGGACTCGCCCATCCCCCAGGTCAAGTTGTTTCTATTACCAAGAATGAACCCAACTGCTTCAAGAACATCCATGGATGCATCATTTTAAAGCACAGGTTATTAGGAGTTTTCCTTTATCTGAGACTTCGATATGTTGCAAGCTCCCCTTTGCAATTTATTACGTATAAAGT
This sequence comes from Neogale vison, assembly GCF_020171115.1. Lineage (NCBI taxonomy): Eukaryota > Metazoa > Chordata > Mammalia > Carnivora > Mustelidae > Neogale > Neogale vison. The sequence continues at coordinate 56,535,837 of NC_058102.1, forward strand.
TGAATAATGTTGTCTGTGTGTGTACTGCAGACAAAAGATATTGTATGTATTATTTATGCAGTGGTTTTGAGGGCAAAATATTATGACAAAGTAGAATTTGGTAGGAAAGGGATAATGATAACTTACACTCCTCAAGGGCTGGATACGACCAGTAAGCATCATGAGTGCTTTGTTTGGTTCATCTCATTTAATCTTGACTGTAACCCTGGGAGGAAGGTGCTAGTACTTCTCCACTGATGTAGATTAGGAAATTGGGGCACAGACAGGCCAGGTAATCTACCTAAGGGCAGGCAGCTAGTAACAATGAGAGTAGAGGTCAAACAGGTACTGAAGGGCCAGAGCCATGGTGTTCTTAAAGTTTCTCTAAGGGTGCCTAGGTGGCTCAGTCATTAAGAGTCTGCCTTCAGCTCAGGTCATGATCCCAGAGTCCTGGGATAGAGTCCTACATTGGGCTCTCTGCTCTGCAGGAAGCCTGCTTCTCCCTCTCCCACTCCCCTTGCTTGTGTTCCCCCTCTCGCTGTCTTTCTCTCTGTTAAATAAATAAATAAGATCTTAAAAAAAAAAAAAAAAAGCTTCTCTAAGCATCAAGGGCAGTCAAGCAGGAAATTTGACCCCCAACTTCCAAATAATCAAGTGCTGGAAAGGGCAGGGAAGAAGGCACTGGGGGACTTGACCCTTAATCAAGGCAATGGCTGCAGCTGCTTGTTGTTTCCCTGGAAATGAGACCCAGGAAGACAGATAAGTTCAAGAGATTGGGGGTGGATGTGGAGGCTGAGATCTACTGCAGAAGAACCCACTCAAAATATGGAGCTTGATGGGAGGCACACTCAGAAACAGAGTTTACTGAGGCCGAGAGTGAAGTAATGCAGGTAGTAATATTTACATGTAAGAGAGGACAAAGCAGAGCTCTGCTGACCAAAGTTGTATGCATGTTAAAGTGCCTACTCACCATTTACAAGGAGAAGAGAGCAAGACCAAGAGCTTTGGGAAGAGAGGCTGGGGAAGGAGCGTGGTAAGGAGAGAGAATTCAGTTCTTCAGGAAAGAGGAAGGTTTGGAGAAAAGCCACTTGAAATGGTAGGTTATTTTGTTTTTTTCCTAATACATATGATAATTGCCTCTTCTGTCTTTGCAGGAAATGCTCATTAAGCCAACCTACTTTCCCAGGTCAGTGGGTCACATGGGAAGTCAAAAGTTGAGCCTGGCCTTAATTAAAAAGAGATGAGGTTCAGTGACTTTGAATGGCATTTGATTGCCCTTGAGTTTTATTTTTATTCTTCCTCTGAATTGAAGCCCAAAAGCATGCTCTACACTGAGGCTGTGCAATACACAAACTTTCCCCCTAAACTGGACAGAATAATGGAAACTCGTTCCATTGTTGCACATTATTGCAATCAGGCACAATTTTCCTTTTCCTTTGGCCCCCCCTCCACCCCTTTCAGAATGGGCTTTAATTTATTGTTTTAAGAATTACTTCCACATTAAAAAATTAGTAAAAAATTTTACTTAAATGTCCATGATTGCTATGCTAACAATACCACTAATAATATCAGTGCAATCAGTCAAGACAACTCTGAGCATCTTTGTTACCTTTACTATATGGCAATTATAACTTTGTTTCCTCTGAGAGAAAGCCTCTCTGAAAAAGAGGTAAACAAGGTTCTGAGCCTTAAAAGCTGAGCTTGAGAATTAGGCTTAGCACTCTGGTGTCTTGGGGAGAGATGTAGGTTGGAGAGATAGATGAGAAAGTCATGGGGTGCCTGGGTGGCTCAGTGGGTTAAGCCGCTGCCTTCGGCTCAGGTCATGATCTCAGGGTCCTGGGATCGAGTCCCGCATCGGGCTCTCTGCTCAGCAGGGAGCCTGCTTCTCTCTCTCTCTCTGCCTGCCTCTCTGTCTACTTCTCTCTGTCAAATAAATAAATAAAATCTTAAAAAAAAAAAAAAGAAAGAAAGTCATCAGTGTCTTGCACTGCTCATGGGCACCTTGGAAGTGATGAAATGGCCCAGGTAGCACAGGTAGCATAAGAAAAGAGAGCCTAGACAGGACACTGAGGAATGCCAACATTCAAGGGGACAAGAGTGGGGGGACAACTGCACTAAGGAGAGTGAGAACAAGTCGTGACATAAAGAGGGGAAATCCATGGAGCCACTGAGCCAAGAAGCCAAGAGAAGTGTATGTCTCAAGAAGGAGTAATGGATAGTGTCAGATGCTGCTAAGAAGTGAACCAAGTATAAAAGAGACTGGGAAGCATCCATTGGGTGTAGCAACAAGAATGCCTCTGATCTTGGTGCCTAGGTGGCGCAGTCGGTTAAGTCTTGGACTTGTGATTTCAGTTCGGGTCATGATCTCAGGGTCATGGGCTTCACACTCAGTGAGGAGTCTGCCTGTCCCTCCCCCGCTTCTCTTCCCCTGCTTGCTCTCTCTCTCTCAAATAGATCAATCAATCAATCAATCAGTCTTGAGGGGAAAAAAATGAATGCCTCTGATCTTGGCAGGAAGAGTTAAGATGTAGGCTGAGAGTTGCAGAAATCAGACTGAGTGATCCAAGGAGGGCGTGAGTGGTAAAGAAGTGGATGCCGCAGTTTGGTTATTAAAGAGAGGCGGGAAATACACAGAAGCTGAACGAGGAGGGAAGGTCTGGATCCATTTTTTTTTAACATGGGAGGGTCTGGGGCGCCTGAGTGGCTCAGTGGGTTAAGCCTCTGCCTTCGGCTCAGGTCATGATCCCAGAGTCCTGGGATTGAGTCCCGCATCCGGCTCTCTGCTCTGCAGGGAGCCTGCTTCCTCCTCTTTCTCTCTGCCTGCCTCTCTGCCTACTTGTGATCTCTGTCTGTCAAATCAATAAATTAAAAAAAAAAAAACAAAAACATGGGAGGGTCTGAAGCACATCTTAATTTTGAAAAGAAGGAGCTAGCAAGAAGGAAGATGTTAAAGATGATTCAGGACTGAGGTGGTTGACTGCCTATTTCTGAGAAGTTAAAAACAGATGTGAATCAGGCCATTCTGGGGAGGCTGGACGTATCCTCCATCATACACACAGGGAAGGAGGAAAAGATGAGTGGAGGTATCTACTGCATATGTCGGGTTGCAGGCAGGAAGTTGTGGGACCTCATGTCAGGAGGTGTTTCTTTTCTCTGTGAGTAGGTTAGAAGGATGATGATGGCACAGGTAGGGACAGAGCAGGCACTGTTCTTTCCCTATAGGCAAGGCATCGGCAAGTCAAACAACAGTTGGTAATAGGGCATCAGAACACAGTTGTATGCACTACTAAGAAGGCTAGCATGTATGGAGCCGGTAATGGGGATCTATCCCACTGAGATTTTTACCTAAGATGGCCAAATAATCAGTGCTCCTGCCTCACATTAGCGGAGAGTGTCATCTGGAGCGACTGAGACGCTTCTGAGGGCAAGCCCAAGAGCCGAGGCTCAGAGAGGAGGGAGTTCCCTCCTCGTTACTTTCGTCCCGTCTTTACGTAGATTGCGTCCCCAGTCAGCCTTTCTCATGCAGGACAACCGACCAGGTGTTTGTGCACATGTTCAAACCTCAAGGTGGGGGAGGGGGATGCCTCTTTGGATAGTTTTTCCTCTGCCTCCTCTTAGAACACAGCATAAAATCAGTACCACATGGATTTATTCACCAGGGAATTGTGTCCTTGCAGTGTTGCTTCCAGATTACAAAACAAAAGGTCATTTCCTCTGATTTTCAACACTTCTTAAGGTCCAATTTGTATAGTCTTATATTCATTTGGCACATGCTTATTTAATGCCTATTATGGTCTCAGGTAGGCTCTATAGTGGAGCACTGAGCAAGACAGACAAAAACCCTTGCTTTTTTGGAGTTGACATTTCAGTGTGGGAGACAGGCAGTAAATAACTGCATCAGTAAATATATAATAGGGCAGGGTGTGTGTGTTGAAGCAGATATGGATACGGTGGTGACATCTGAACAGAGACCCGAAGAAATGAGGGCATAATTGAGAAGATAGCTAGGGAGAAGTTTTTAAGCCAGTGAGAAGAACACATGCAAATGTCCTGCGGTAGGAAAGTAGCTGGTATGCTGAAGCAAGCTAGGAAGGCAGTGTGGCTGGAGGTGACTGAGAAGGGGAAGAGGTAGTAGTTGCAAGAATGTCTTCTAGAGCCAAGCTGCCCAGTTCAAGCCCCAGTTCTACCACATACAAGTTAGGTGACCTCAGGCAAGTTATTTGTCCTTTCTGTGCCTCAAGGTTCTCATCTGTAAAATGATGATAATGGTAACACCAACCTCATAGGCTTTTTACAAGGATAAATAATTAGAAAACCCTTAGAACAGTGCCTGATGGATAGTAAGTGCTCTATAATGAATCTTAAACCAAGAAAGAAGAAAAATGACGAGATGACATGATGGTTAATTTCATGTGGTAACCTGATGGAGTCATGGGATTACGCAGATGTTTGCTTCAACATTATTCTGTGTGTGTGTCTGTAAGGGTGTTCCTGGAGGAGATCAAGATTTGAATCGGTAGCCCAGTAAACCAGTTTGCCCTCCCCTATGTGGGTGGGCCTCATCCAATCTAGTAGAGACCTGAATAGAACAAAATGAGGGGTAAGGGAGAATTTGAGATCTTGCCTGATTTTGAGCTGGAACACTGGTCTTTTCCACTGAGATTGGAGCTTACACCGCTGGCTCTCCTGGGTCTCCAGCTTGCAGACAGCAGAACGTGGGACTTCTCAGCCTCCATAACCATGTGAGCCAATTCCTTATAATAAATCTCTATATATGCAATATATAAAATTAGATATGCTAAGATTATATCTAAATATAAATTTAAATAAATATTAGATATATTTAAATAAGGACATAAATTTATATAAGAACCCTGCCTGATATAGATGAGGTGCTGAGCAGATCATACAGGACTTTACAGGCCACTCATGTTCATTGTAAAGACTTCAGGTTTATTCTGAGGAGGATGGGAAGCCAGTGGAGGTAGGGGCAGGGGCGGAAACAGGGAGGCCAGCTAGCAGGCCCTTAGATGTAGTTAATGTGGGCGCAGGTGTTGATGGCTCAGACAGGGGTTGGGGCTTCGTGGATGGTGAGATATGGTTGGGTTCTAGGTGAACTTGAAGGGACAGCTAATAGGATTCTGCTGGTGTGATGGGGTGTCAGGCATTGAGGATGACTTTAAGGTATTTGGTCCCAGCAACTGGGAAAATGAGGGATGTTAAAAATATAGTTATGTAGGGAGCACCTTGTTGGCTAGGTTGGTTAAGTGTCCGACCCTTGATCTCAGCTCAGGACTCGATCTCAGGGTCATGGGTTCAAGCCCTGCGTTGGGCTTTCTGCTGGGCATGGAGCCTACTTAAAAAAGGGGAAAAATGTAAGATAGCAGCAGTTACTATCTTTATGGCCCTTTCTCAGGAGTGAAGCTGCCGAGGAGGGTCAGACTTAGTCTGTCCTGCCTACTTCTTTGCTTCTCGGTTATAATCGCTCAAATAAGGACAAACAGATCCTCCCCCAAACAACCACTAGTTTTCTGCTATAGTGCAAAGTTCATACTTAAAAATTGACATTGTTTTTGTTCCCTGAAGGAGGCGGTGTGCACTGACCACCTCAGCTCATGCCACTGATATAGTATAACCTTTCTGCTAGTATTCCCAGTTCTTTGATTCCTGGGAGCTTCAGTTTCCCAAATCTTGCCATTTCTCCCCAGGAACTTAGCTTCCCATTCACTAAACTATGTGGTGTTTGAGCGGTTTTCCCCAATGTTATAGCCTACACCAAGGAGGGCAATCGAGCCTTTGTTGTAACACACACACACACACACACACACACACTCCTGTAGCCTGCCCTCCCAACAAGTTTGCAGTATTTGAAAGGAGTTTTTTCAGCTTCTACCATTCCCAGTAATGGTGTCTAAATATCTTACGGCCCATTTTCAGCCAGGAGTTCAGTTCTTCTGCTCACCAGCTAGCTGGGATAGCAGGGAGCACATGGTCCTGCCAGGTCAGTCCTGAGGTAATGACGAAGGCGGCTTATCTTCTCCCATCATGCACCTTGGTCTCCTGAGGTGACTCACGAAGGCTTCTGTGTCACGAGCAGTCTCAGCCCAGGCCCCGCGGGGACTTTGGCTATGCAGGAGAATATCCTTGTTCTTAGGAAAAACACACTGAAGTATTAAGGGGGCTGGTGGCATTATATTTCCAGCCTATCATCAAAAGGTATGGAGATAAATTATAGTAGGATGCACACTTACCCACATAGCCTACTGCGTTCACCCAATACATTGATGCCTTCTTCCCAGTTTACTATGCCCCAGCCATACTGGTCTTTGTATTCCTCAAGAATCAGGGCCTTTGCCCTCACTATTTTCCTGCCTGGAATGTTCTTGCTCCAGAAATTCACTTGACTGGCTTCTTTTCATCATTCAGGTCTCAGATAACCTCTTCAGAGAAACTTTCCTTGGCTACCCAACCTAAGTGTTCCCTCTTCCCCAGAGCACTTGTCATTATATAAAAATATTTAATTAGTTGATTTCTCTGCTTTTCCTTCTTTTTTCTACCTCTTTCCACTCGTATGTACACATCATGAGTGGAGGAACCTTAAGTAGGACTCTGTCTCCAGTACGTAGTGTCAGAAACACAAGTTCTCAATGTATGTTTTTTTAATAAATGAGGGTGGGATGGAGTAGGGTAGGGTGAGAGGGACAGGATTCTAGGAGGAAAGCTGGCAGTATGAACGCGATTATTGGAGAGATCTTGTGTGTGTGCTCTAATGTTCCATCCTATACCGAGTACATTTTTTTTAGAAGGGAGAAGGAAAAGTTTATATAAAACTTGCTTGTTTGAAACTTAGAAGCTGATCATGATCAGCAATTTTGGAGAAAAAGAGGAATCAAAAGAAAGGAACTCTATTGACATTTCCATAACTCAATTGTAATGTCAGCAATTTCTCTTCGATGACAGAATCTATACTAAGATTGCAGCTAGAACAGTAAAGGGATCTAGTTCCCAGTTACATCTGCATGGAATGGTTTGTCCTTTATTTTGGAAAATTCTCCTTCCATCTTACCTTGTTTAGATCAGTGTTATAATTTCTGCATTCTATGGTATCAACACTTGGATGTCACCTTTGGCTCTCTTTAGCTTCACTTCCCGGTGACACTTTTCTTCAAATACTTTGATATGTGGACCTCTGATGTGGATCTCAGTTGTTCACAGTGTGTTCTTTGCATCATCTATATTTCCTGCATCAATGCAGATTCCTTGGCTAAAAATCAGAATCTCTGGGAGGGGACAAAAGGAAAATAGTCAACTTCTTAAAAATTTCTTTCTTTCTTTCTTTCTTTTTTTTTTTTTTTTGATTAAAGTATACATAAAAAATCCAAAATGTGGGGCTACTGGGCAGCTTAGTCAGTTAAACATTTGACTCTTAGCTCAGGTCAGGTCTTGATTTCAGGACCGTGAGTTCAAGCCCTGAATTGGGCTCCACACTGGGCATGGAGCCTACTTAAAGAAAAAAAAAATCCCCAAACATACTGGAGGATATGTAGTCAAGGGTTTCCTTCTAGCTCCTGTTTCTCAGCTACCCACTTCCCCTTCTCAGAAGTGTATATTGTTATATTATTTTCAGATATATTTTCCAGATTTCTTTTTGTACATACACAAGTACATGCATATATTCTGCTCCCCTCCCTTTATTACACAAATGGCAGCATACTAGACTCCTGGTTTCTGTACATGTTTTCTTTTATGTGCCAATGTATCTTAGAAATTACTCTATATTGGTATATCAGGAACATCCCCATTTTAAAGTATGGATGTGCCATACTTAAAAAGTAGCCAATCAATAGGTATTTACATTTTTTTCCACCTTTTGATAATGAAAACAATACTGCATTGAATAATCCCATACACATATCATTTCCCACGTGTGCAATTATATCTAAAGAAAAATTCCTGGGCCAAAGGATATAGACATTTTAAGATTATGCTGGTGATTTATATCTTCTTTCTTTGTTTCCTTAGCTGGGCTAGAGGATTATCAACTTTATTAATCTTTCCAACGAACCAGTCTTTGGTTTTGTTGATTTGCTCTATTGTATGTCATCAGTTTCTGTTCTGATTTTTATTATTCTTTTGTTCTTCTTGTTTTAAGATCACTTTTTTCCCCCTAGTTTCCTAAAGCGGAAGCTTAGGTTATTAACTTTAGATTTTTCTGCTTTTCCAACATAGGATTAAATTTCTCTGTAAATACTGTTTTTGTTGCATATCCCAAATTTTGTTACGTTGCATTTTCATTTTTTTTAGTTGAAAATATTTAAAAACTTCTCTTAAAACTTCTTCTTTGGGTACGCCTGGGTGGCTCAGTTGGTTTAGCAGCTGCCTTCGGCTCAGGTCATGATCCCAGGGTCCTGGGATCGAGTCCCACATCGGGCTCCTTGCTCGGCGGGGAGCCTGCTTCTCCCTCTGCCTCTGCCTGCCTCTTTGTCTGCCTGTGCTCGCTTGCTCTCTCTCCCTCTGTCTCTGACAAATAAATAAATAAAATCTTTAAAAACAAACAAACAAACAAACAAACAAACAAAAAACTTCTTCTTTGGCCCATGTGTAATTTAGAAGTGTATTATTTAATTTCCAAATATTTGGGGGATTGTCCAGCTATTGTTCTGTTGTTGATTTTTAGTGTAATTCCATTGTGGTCTGAGATATTCGTTTGTATGATTTCTATTCTCTCAAATTTGTTAAGGTGGGTCTTCTGGCCCAGAATGTGGTCTTTTTTGATGAGTGTTCTTTGGGCTTGAGAAGAATATGTATTCTGCTACTGTTGGATAAAATAATCTATACATGTTAATTAGATCAAGTGAAAGTGCTGCGTAAGTCAACTGTCTCCTTAAGGATCTTCTGCCTGCTTGATCTATCAATCACGAAAAGGAAAGTGTTGACGTGTCCAACAGTAACAGTGGCTTTGTTTGTTTCTCCGTTCAGCTTGGATGTGAACATGGTTAGGATGAGTCTATCTTCCTAGAGAATCAGCCCCATGGTCATCATGTAGTGCTCCTCTTTCTTCCTAAAAATTTTCCTTGTTCTGAAGCCCGTTTCTCTAAAATTAATATGGCTCCTCCAACATTCTTTTGCTTAACGTTGGCATTATCTATATCAATCTTTCTCCATCACTTTACTTTTAATCTGTGTTCTTATAATTAAAGTGAGTTTCTTGTCTTGTAAATAGTACAGCGTTGGGTTTTGTTTTTTTATCTACTCTGACAGTCTCTATCTTTTAACTGGTGTATTTGTGAATATATTTAGATGAATATCAACTGTGTTTATAACTGCTTCCTTTTTTTCAGTTTTAGAAAGGCAAATTAAACTGGGATAGGATAGGGACCACCATCGCTGCCTCTTTTAATTCTTTGAGGGTGGTACTGATTTCTGTAATCCTTCATAGTGTGTGGTATTTCTTATGACATACTGTCATGGTTGACAGAGGAGGCGTGTGATTTTAGAGGCTTCTTCTTGGCCATTTCTTTTTTCTTTTTTTAAAGATTTTTAAATTTTATTTATTTGACAGAGATCACAAGTAGGCAGAGAGGCAGACAAAGAGAGAGAGGAGGAAGCAGGCTCCCTGTTAAGCAGAGAGCCCGATGCGGGGCTCCGTCCCAGGACCCTGAGATCATGACCTGAGCTGAAGGCAGAGGCTTTAACCCACTGAGCCTCCCAGGCGCCCTTGGCTATTTCTACCATAACAACTTTTACTCAACAGGTTAAGGAAAAAAATTGAGGATATATCCAGTTTTTAAGTATAGTCAGGCCAAGGATGTACTTAGGGGTCTGACAACCACTGGTAGGTTCATGCACCCATTGTAACCACTGTGAGATGGACTTGCACTGGGACCCCATTGTCTCCTGGCTTTCATAAGCTTCCCCTGTGCCCTAGACATTATGGTGGCATTTCAGGTGCCTTAGCATCAGTATCAGGCCAGACTGTGTGTCTTGTAGCCTTCAAAAGATCTGGGTATTCCCCTCTTCCTACTATTTCTAGAAAATGGCTGCAGATTGCTTAGGTTCCTCTTCATTAGTAGGCTCTGGGTCTCAGAATTGCCCTAGATCTGGAAAATGAGATTGCAAGGACCTATTGTGGTGAGTAATATCTGCTTTGTACTCACTAGCTTTCAACTTCTGTGTGGTTCTATAAACCAAATAATATTCTGATCCATTGCTCATCTGTATTGTTCTTGGTCACATCATGGTCTGTTAGCCATTGCTGCAGGTCCTGGCATGTCAAGGGACCTCGACTATCATTCCAGCCTTGGTCTGTATGACAATAATTATGTTCACCTTGAGTCTTAAGATTGGGTGCCGCCATCTGACCCCTGCTATTCTGGAATCCTCTCACCCCAGTTGATAATGGAGAGCCCAGTTGCATGGCAGAATCTCCTGCAGTCAACTGAGATGTACAGAGGATGGTTACTGCTGAACTTCTCAAAGATCCTAGTGCCCCATCACAAGTGTTCTCTCTTACTGCTCTTGCAATGGCAGTGCCCTCTGGGCTTTCCTGGGGAACCTAATTAGGCAGCAGTTTCTTGGATTCATATACCAATCATTCCAATATTTATACTTTCCTGAGCTTCCTAACACCTGCCTCAATACTCCATCAGCGCAATTTCAGCATTTCTAGCTCATGGCAGGCCAACATTGTGTCTAAGCTTCAAGGAGTCATCCCAACAGCATTTGAGGACTGACTTCAGGAGTCCTTATCAGAGCAAAAGCCCCAGTCCATAAAAGAGTGCTCCCTTGTCGGTAATTGCTTCTTATCCTGCCTTAAATTCCTCCCTCTCCATCTCACATCTTTGAGCTCCACTCCCATACATGCCCCAGTTCTGGCAGAGTATGTTAGCCAGGAGTTCAAATTCACTGGGTGTGCATACAGCATGTTTCCAGAGGAAGAATTACCCCTTTGGGCTGTGCTGTGACTTCCCCTAGCCATTGGTTGGAAGGAAGTTAGAAAAGATGGAGCCAGCTCCTGAGAGGGATAAGCCCATTTTGTGAAGTACCTCCCTCAGCTGGGGTCTTTTGGGAGCTTCCAACCGAATGGAGGCTGTTGTCTTTTAGCAAGGTGGAAGGAGCTCGTACAACCAGGAGGATTAAGAGCTAGCAGGGTTCAAGGTTGTTAGGCTCATGCACCCAGATATCCCCATCTTAGGCCTCTGATTCTCACTTTCATCGTATCAGCTCCTTGATCTTTCTATGAGACCTGTTTAGGCTATTGTTCAGTATCCTTGAGCTCTGGAGCCTTGTAATGACATTCTGGATTTGATTGTCCGCAGAGTCTGCCCCCTGTGGCAACAAGGTGTAAGCACCACTTTTTTTTTTTTTTTAAAGATTTTATTTATTTATTTGACAGAGAGATCACAAGTAGGCAGAGAGGCAGGCCGAGAGAGAGGGAGGAAGCAGGCTCCCTGCTGAGCAGAGAGCCCGCGCGAGGCTTAATCCCAGGACCCCGAGACCATGACCTGAGCCAAAGGCAGAGGCTTAACCCACTGAGCCACCCAGGCGCCCCAGTAGGCACCACTTTAAACACGACCTCAGATTCTCATTTTCACAGGATATCTTGAGTTGTCTGGTTAACCTTTTTAAAAAAATTTAAATTTAATTTAATTTAAAAATTTATTTTTTGTCAGAGTGAGAGAGAGCGCGCGAGAGAGGGCAGGAGTGGCAGGCAAAGGGAGAGAAGCAGGCTTCCTGCTGAGCAAGGAGCTGGATGTGGGATCCTGGAATCATGACCTGAGCTGAAGGCAGATGCTTAACTGAGACACCCACTCGTCCCTGGATTTCATTTTCATTTTCATTTTTTTTTTCTTCAAGACTTCTTGGGCCATGAACAAAAGCCAGGCAACTCCACAGTCTTTATAATTATTTCCTTCTTACTTAACATCAGCAACAGAGTCCTTACTAGGGGCTGACCAGTAAGTAGGCACATTCCAGAATCTCATTCGGAGAGTCTGCTTTCCAGCTACTTCTTCTACCAATTGTTTTATCTTGTGTTCTTCAAAAATGCAGAGCCCGAGACAAGGACTTGCATCATGGTCATTATTTTGGAAAACGATCCTCCAAGGAACAGAAGAAGGAAGAACGAAGCAGGAAAGGAGGAACAGATAACCTAAGAGCTCCTCACTGAGTTGATTCACTGTGAGGAATTAGAGGTTCATCCTGTTAGGGAAGAGTGTGTATAAGAATCGTCTGTTTGAACGGGAAGAAAGGAAATATTGATCACTGACTCCTTCTATGAGGATTGCCCTAGGAGTTATTAACCTCTCTTGCATTTCTAGAAAAATTATTTCATCCTTTTGAATCTTCTGAAAGTGATCAATAAAGGGATTTTTAAAGAATGTCCTTATAAACTTATGGATTTCAACATATTTTTTATGCTTCACTCTATTACAATCATAATTCTTAATGATAACGTTCCATTTTTGGCTATTGGGAGTCCTTCAAATTGTTTCAGTTTTGACCATTGGAAGGTCCTTCAGATTGGTTTCTGTGACATTTCAACATGAGTGGAATGGACTTTAACAGGTTCTTTGCTTTCTAGCAAGACTAGGTATTCCAGGCTCATTCCTGCTCCCAATAGAAACTCAACTATTTTTCCCAGGAGCCTGTTTGCTTTCAGTCTGGGCACTAGGGGTCCTCCTTGGGTTGGCCATCACTTCCACGTCTTTTCCTTGGACAGAACTAGAAACATGTACTCTTGTATCAAAGAGAAAAATAACTCATCAGTTAATATTCATACTTCCAATTCAAATAAAACATTACAGTTTTTTTTACTTATTTTATTTTATATTTGTATCTCTTTACTCTTACTCATTAACATGATTACTTAATTTACTTTAGCTTATTCCATATGTATGTATAATAGTTTCAAACATCATTAGCAAATTACATATTAGCTTTTTACTATTATAAACATGAGCATAATAGTTTCATACTATTGTTATAGCAGTATGACCCCTGAATACAATTTAAGATTTCTTTGCAACTTTATTTTCCTTTAGAATACATCCCACTGAGAAAATACAGTCAAATTGCTATATTTTGAAATTATTGGATTAAATATTCTCTGGGGCACCTGGGTGGCTTAGTGGGTTAAAGCCTCTGCCTTCGGCTCAGGTTGTGATCCTGGGGTCCTGGGATCGATTCCCACATCAGGCTCTCTGCTTGGCAGGGAGCCTGCTTCCTCCCTCTCTCTCTGCCTGCCTCTCTCACTACTTGTAATCTCTGTCTGTCAAGTAAATAAATAAAATCTTAAAAAAATAAATATTCTCTATATAGCTAAGCTATCAACTTGATATATTCAATATTTTGGCTTTTAATTTTCCAGGATTGGTATTTTCCCATCTTGATTTAATTTTGTTTAGTAATTATATAAACCATTTACTTGGTTTCTAAGTTAGAAGCTATACCACAAAGTATATTCAGAGAAGTTTAGCTTCTAACCCTGTTCCCTTTAACCTGCTTCCTTTTTCCTCTTAAAAGTAACCATTTTCCATCATATTTTAACTTATTCTTCCACTTTTGAAAATGTATGCAATTTTTTTTGTATTTCCTCACTTGTAAGATAAAAAATATGTAGAAGAGTACACATTTTATATTGTACCTTGCTTTTCTAACTGAACTAAATATAAACATCATGGAATTAGTGCCATAGCAGTACACAGAAATCTTTTTTTTTTTAAGATTTTTTAAAAATTTATTTGAGAGAGACAGAAAAACAGTATCACTGCAAGAGAAGGAGGAGGGGCAGAGGGAGAAGCAGGCTCTCCATTGAGCATGGAGCCAATGAGGGGCTCGATCCCAGGATTCGGGGAGCTGAAGGCAGATGCTTAACTGACTGAGCCATCCAGGTGCCCCAGAAATTTTACTCCTTTCTGCAGTTGCATGGTTCTCCACTGTGTGCATTTATCCACATACAAACTGAAGACAGCACCAATAGATTGGAAATCAGTAACTTGAAGGATTACATTACTTACTGCAGAAGACTGCGAAAAGAACCAGTTGAAGGAGAATATTGGGAGTCTAGTTGAAGACATATTTTGTTGGAGGTGTCTATTCACATTTCGGGAGAGTTAGAGTAAGCACTTGTCTATTGGACTCTGGCGTTTAAGGGCAAGGTCCAGGCTGGGCATATAATGTGGAAGTTAACAGCCAGATGGCGAAGCATTGGAAGTGTAAATGCTTCCGGCTGGCGCCCAGTTCTCCCCTGTCTTCATTAACTCCTAACTCTAGCTAAGATTCGAGTTGCTTGATTTTATCCCCTGGGTCCCTATCTGACTGATTTCCCTGGTGAACAGGAGGACAATCTTTGCCTCAAAGCGGAGTAAGAAGAGGCAAGAGGAAATGTAAACTTGTTTTTACTAATCTATTTCTCCCTGCCAGTCGTCTGCCCCAGATTGTGGCCAACCTGTGCCCCCACCCGCTGCTGGGGGAACCACCACCATCTCCCCAGCCCTTCTGATGATCAATGTCATTAGTTCCTGGAATTCATATCCCCCGTAAGCCTTTCCTCACTTGATTCTGGGAAAGGGAGCCAGCACCCTGGGCCAGGTTTCCGTCTTTGCAGGAAGCAGAAATTCTATTTGATTTCTAAAATTAACAAGGGAAGGGGATATTTATTTTTTTTTAAAAAAGAGAGAATATGGGGAAACTCTGGTTTATCATCTCTTTCAAATACTCTATGAAAACATCCCACAAAGATTGAACCTGATTAGATTCAAGTCGAGGAAAACAGGCATTCAACAAAGGTGGGAACTGCATGCTGGGTGAGAAAATAAAATATTGACTACTGCTAGGAAAAGGAAAGTATTCCTTGTGAAGAATTCTTATAATATAGAAACTCTGAAATTCTACTGTGGGCAAACATGTATAATGCCTCCTTAAGAGATATTTCCCTAGTCTTCCATATGCAAGGTGAAAGATATCAAAGTTCTATCACAGACTATTTTATAGGAAAATTACAATTGATTTTAAACACAATCACCACTAGACTATAAAATTAAAAGACATGACATCATTTAAATAGACATTAGAAAAGTATTCTGATAGAAAACAATGTCTACATTTTCTAGAATTCCTCTTGATTGACACTACCTATCATTTTAGTACATCTTCTTTTTTCTATTTCTGTTCTGGTGGCAACTTGAAAAATATTTTTACAGGGAATATGCTTGTTATGTTATTGAATATGTGCTTGTTATCTTATATTAACAAGTGGATATAGAGTCAAAAATGAACGTTGTTCTGTAACAGTACTCTCCTTCATGGATGCAACACAACATGCCTCCCAGAGATAACCACTTTTAACAGTTGTAGACTTATCTTTCCTGTCTTAGTCTGTCTGGGCTACCATAACCAAAATGCCATATGTTGGGTGGCTTATAAAGAACAAAAACTTATTTCTCACAGTTCTGGAGACTGAAAAGTCCAAGATCAAGGTGCCATCACTTTGGTGTCATATTTGGGTTTCCTGGTTCATAGATGACTGTCTACTTGCTGTGTCTTCATAAGGCAAATTGGTGAGGGAGCTTTCTGGGGTCTCTTTTATTAGAGCATGAATTCCATTCATGAGGGTTCTGCCCTCTTTATATAATCACCTCCCAAAGCTTTCATCTCCAAATACCATCGCACTGGGGGTTTCATCTCCAAATACCACCACATTCCCATGAATTTTGGGAAGGACACAAACATTCAGTCCATTGCACCTTTTTATATATGCTAAACATTTTTACGTGTACTCACATACACACTGGATTATATATATATGTATGTATGTGTTTCTAAAAATTCTTATGGAATGATAGATATTTCCACACTGGTACATTTAGATCTGTCATTATTTTAAATCACTGAAATTCATTTTCTACATATATTAATAAATTACATTTTTTGAAATCTATTTTTAAAATTTGAACAACTCAGTAGAATGATGGGCAAAAGATATAATTGACAATTTTCAGGAAAAGAGGCATATAAGAGAAGGAACATATGAAAATATTCTTAACCTCATTAGTAATCAGGGAATTACATACTGCATACACCCCCCCCCTTTATTTTAAAGATTTTATTTCTTTATTTGAAAGAGAGTCAGAGAGAGAGAGAGCCTGCACAAGCTGGGGGAGGGGCAGAGGAAGAGGGAGAAAGGAGCCCTCTGTGGGGTCAATCCTAGGACCCCGGGACCATAACCTGAGTTGAAGGCAGACATTAACCGACTAAGCCACCAAAGCATCCATGCATATACCCTTCTGATTAGCAAAAAGAAGTCTTGGCAATACCATGTGTTGGCAAGGATGTATGTACATCAAAAGACTCTTATACATTGCTAGTGTGAATGACATTAATACAACTATTAATGATATTAGTACTACTTTCAAAAGCAAGTTGCTATTTTTATTTATTATTGTTATTTTTTAAAGGTTTTACTTATTTATTTGTCAGAGAGAAAGAGTGCACAAGTAGGGGGAGCAGAGGAAGAAGCAGTCTCCCCACTGAGCAAGGAGCCCGATGAGAGACTCAATCCCAGGACACTGAGATCATGACTTGAGTTGAAGGCAGCTGCTTAACCGACTGAGCCACCCAATGTCCTGCAAGTTGCTATTTTTAAATTTTCATTTTTTTAGTCGGACACTTAACAGGACACTCAGTTGGACACCTAACTGACTGAGCCACCCAGGTACCCCTAAATTTTCAAATTTTGATTTTTAAATGTTAATTTTTTGTGTAGCTGTACATTTACATTTCCTTCAGCACAGCAATTCCATCCCTATCCCAGGTAAAATTGCCCACAAATACAAGCATACTTACAACAGTGCTCATATATATGGGAAAAATATGAAAACAACCAACATACATTAACAGGAGAATAGCTACACCAGTTATGATACAATCACCCAATGGAATATTGTACAAAATAAAAAGTGGTGAAATATAGATAAATGGATGAATCTTTGAAATATTTTGTTGAAGGAAAAAGCAAATCCAGAAGACGATATACGTATGATACCATTTTCATAAAATCAGAAACAGGCAAAATTAAATAGCTATTGTTTAGGTATATAACCATTTGTATTAGAACATTTTCATGAAGTAAGGAAATTGAAAGGCAGTCTTCAGTATATTGTTATCACTGGAAAGCATAGAACAGGAAATTATAGAAAAGAATAGAAAAGAAACACATGGGTATAAACTTGTCAGGAATGTTTTAGTTCTTGGGCTGGATATCAAGTTCAAAGCATGACCACTAAATCATTACATTTGTAACAAATATTTTATATCATGTATTCCTTTGTATAAAAACTTTTGTTTTGATGTGTAGTTGACATACCATATTGTTACTTAGTTGCAAGTATTCAAGACAGAGATTCAACATTTATTCCTCTTATGAAGTGCTCACCATGATAGATCTAACCTCCATCTTTCACCACAAAGTTGTTACATACTATTAACTATATTCCCTATGTGTACATTGTATTGCTGTGTCTTACTTATTTTATAACTGGAAGTCTGTACTTTTTAATCCGCTTCCCCTATTTAGCCCATCCTTCCCACAAATGTAATGAATTACATTTTTATTTCATTGAAATGATACACAAAAAGATAAAATGAAATGAACCATACCATTCTTTTTTTTTTAAATGAAAACATTATACATATAATCTGAATAAGTAATACCTGGTAATTGGTCCCAGTTGTATCTATTCTTTAAATTGCCAGTTTGTATTTTTGGCTCATTCACTAAAAGAGAGAACAAATCCGCAGATCTATAAGGCTAAGGTGTAAAAAGCAATACGTTTGTAACAGAAGCAAACGGACTTTTGCATCCCTGATCTTTAATTAGGGAAAGTGGGGTGCCTGGGTGGCTCAGTCAGTTAAATGTTTGCCTTTGGCTCAGGTCATGATCCCAGAGTCCTGGGATGGAGCCCCACATCGGGCTCTCTGTTCAGCGGGGCGCCTGCTTCTCCCTCTGCCTACTGCTCCCCATGCTTCTGTTCTCGCTCACTCTCTCTCCCCTACCTGACAAATAAGTAAGTAAAAATACTAAAAAAAAAAAAAGAAGAAGAAGAAGAAAGAAAAGAAAAGAAAAAAAAGAAGATGGGAGAGTGGAGGAAAATGTAACCAACGATTTCTCAGATAAGAGAACTGAGTTGCTGGACTAAAATTAAGGCTAGAAAAAGAATTTGTAAGGGATTACATGAAATAGGCAGAAAAACATGCAAAAATCCTTTCTCTAAAGTGCTTTCTCTTATTTAGTGTTGACCTACTAAAGAAGAAAGGAGTTTCATTTTTAGGAATGAGAACAAAGACTTGGTTCTTTAAGGTTAACACAGAAAGGGAAATAAAGAGAGAGTTCTGTGATAGAATAGGATAGGTCCAAGTAGCTCTAGGTACATTCTCTTCTCTTTAAAAAAAAAAAAAAGCCATTCTTGGGGTCCCTGGGTGGCTCAGTCAGTTAAGCGGCTGGCTTTGGCTCAGATCATGATCTCGGGGTCCTGGAATGGAGCCTCACGTCTGGCCTGTTTCTCCCTCTCCCTCTACTACTCCCCCTGCTTGTGATCTCTCTCTCTCTCTGCCTCTCAAATAAATAAACAAAATCTTAAATAAAAATAAAAAGAACCCTTCTTGATCATCAAGCCTCTACAAAAAATGGACATTTTCAGCTTTTAGAAATACATACCTAAGGTCTTTAAAGATTTAAAGCCATGAACTGAGAGAAAACCTTTTTGAGAGGAAGGAGGAATTAACTCCATAAAAAACTTACTAAGAAATGTGAGGCTTGATTGCCGAAGAATTAATGTCAAAGGAAACATCTCGCACTAGTAGATAAGACCTCATATACCTACTGCAAAAGGTAGGAAGGAGAAAAAAATAATTTTGATAGAAAAGAGCAAGTAACTTCAAGTGAAATTTCTTGGGAACACTGCCTCGTATTTCAGACCTGTTAAGGATTGCCATATGGCACAGGGATTAGGCCTTGTTCCCTATGGCTTCAGAAGGGAGTATTCCTGTTGCTGGCTGGGGGTCCCATGGAGCAGGACTGAAATGTCTAGGGAGTACAGAAGCAATTCTTACTCAGTGGGGGTTAGATTTGCAGACCTCTGAAATCCCTTCCAACACTGAGATCCAGTATTATTAAAAGAAACAACCCTCCCCCACTTAGATCCCTTTCGGCGGGGCTGACACTGGACGTGGGGGTGGAAGTGAGGTGGGGTGGCTCTGTGTGGTGGGGTAATTATTAGTGGGTGTGGGGGGTGACTGGGGGAAATATTTCTAGCACGGCTTCACCAGTATAAACAGGAGTCTTCTCTGCCCTGGTGTGAGGGCTATACTTACTGTCCTTTCGTCTAAAGTTGTCATTCTGGATTTACTTAGAAGGCATGCCATTAAAGTTGGTGGATGAATGATGTTGGAGGCAAGTACATGGAGTGTGATTAAGGTTAAGGAAGTTTTAAAAATTTATTCCCTCTTAAACTAGATTTTTTGCCAAATTTTCTCCTCTACTGCTTCATTCAAATGAAAACTTGAGAACATGTAATTAACTATGTACCAGGAACTGGAGGAGAGAATATATTATCAATGAGATTAATATTTTTAAACCTGCATCATGATGTAATAGAAGACAGACTGAAAATTAAATTGTTATTCCACTTGGAAAGAATTATGTAATATAAAGCCAAAGGGTAATACATTCTCCAGTGTCTAATATTTCTAGCCCAGTTTCAAGGTGAAAGAGAGAAGATGCACACACATTTTCTCAACAAGGGAACTCAATCATAGGTATTTAAGGCTGGGAGGAAAAAAAGAAAAAGAAATTTTTACTCTTAAAGAATGGGTTGACGTTATGCGATATGTCCTCTATCAGAAATCTACTTGTCTTAAAGGAGAAAGTTTTATGTCAATAAATAAAAATAAGCTTCTCACAGGCATGAGAAAGTAGTTTCATGTATAATCTCCTGAATAAAAGAATAAAATCTTACCACTTGGGTGAGGGGTTAGAATTAAAATAAAGTATAGTTGATGATAATAAGAATATAACTTCATGTATATCTAAGAATCCTACTTAACAGTTTGTAAAGCAGTTGATAAGGCAAACAACAACAGCAAAAAAATCCAAGGTCTTAAACTCCAAGGTAAAAGAAACAATAAAGAAAAAAATGGTTTTAATTTCATGCAAGAGTAGTCCCATGCACCATTATATCTCTAATAAATCCCAATTGGTTAATTTTGGTCTCTTTCAAAATTGGGGCCAGTGTCCTCTCTCAGCTAGACTGCACCTTGATTCTTTTGACCTTGAGAGAGAAATGTCAGATACCAAGGGCCAGAGGCCCCCAGAGAATTGCCTACCACCCTTATGACCTTTGTGGTTCCTGTTGTTTGTGGGAAGAGGTCTTTCTTAAAGCTTCTGGGGGTCCTTGGTCAAGATTCTGTTGTCTTATTCTATGAGGACATGGAAGAGAAAGGGCATTTGAGTGTCTGCAGGTATGACGTGCTGACTTTCAAACAGTAGGACTGTTTTTCACTTTATGTATTGCTTTGCTCAGAACAGACACTGTGGGCTCATTGGAGATATTCCATCATTTCCTCTTCTTTGTTTGGGTCACCAAGGGGCATAGTATTCCTGTCCTCTTAGATACAGGAAAAGATACAAGCTTGGTTTCTCCATAAAGAGGGGTTTTTAATGGCAAAGTTGTAAAAAAAAAAAAAATCCACCTTCTCCTCCTTTGTGTCTGATGTACAGCCTGGCTTCTGGGAAGAGGTTTATGAACCTTGCAGTACCTTGTGTAAGAACAATAATTAAGAATGGTCTGTTGATCGCATCTGCTCTCCATTAGAAGGAGGAATCACTACATGGCTGGATTAGGATCTGGGTCCTTGTCAAGGTATCTACAACTACTATGATAGGTGTTAAAAGCTGAGCTAAAGAAGAAGAAAGTCACCCGGGAGAGAATCTTTCTAAGAGCCCATCTTCCCTGCAGAGCTTTGACTGAACTGAGGATAGATCAAAGGGATGGGAAGATGAAGATAAAAATACCAGCTTCACTATTAAAAGAAAGCTAGACCGAATGACATGGCTTAGATCTGTGGTCAAAAGGGCTTACACATTCTTTCCTTGGGTTAGAGAGACTTATCCGGCAGGACAACTGCAGAGAGTAGACCACAGTGAATGCTCGGAAAGTGGGCAGATCACTCCCGGTCTATTCTCACTCGGTCTCTCTGCAGCATTACAAGCTTTCGATTACACGCCTATGCCCAAATAACATTTTTCTCTTGGCTTCTGGGATACCAAATTCTCCTCATTATTCTCTGATTTCACTGGTTACTCCTGGTGGTTTCCTCTGCTGGTTCTTCCCCTTCTCCAAGAACCTCCAGTGTTGAAATGCCTCAGGGCTCATTCTCCCCTCCCTCCCCTTCTTCTCTCTCCTCTACTCACTGTTTGAGCGGACCTCTTTGAATACAGGCTCTATGCTTAACAACTCCCAAATTTACACCTCCACCTAGGACTTCTCCCTCAACTCCACTGCCTTATCACCATTTTCATTTGTGTGTCCAACCGGATGTCCAAACTGGCACACCCCAAACGAAACCTTCATCTCCCCTTTCATCCTGGTCATCTCTGTCTTCCCTTCATGGTTTTTCCAGTTATTCAGGCCAAAAGCCTCAAAGTCTCCTTAATTTCTCTTTCTTTCATCAGGAAATCCTGTAGGCTCTACAAGAGCCTTCAAGATAAATTAAGAGTCTTACCACTTCTCCTTAATTCTTCTGCTACCATTCTGATCTGGTCTAAACCACCAACAATTCTTTTCTTTCTTTTTTTTTTTTTTTTTTCCAGAGCAAACTTTAAATCTTTATTGAGAGAATTTAAGCCAAATTATCAATATAACAAACTGTATGTGTGGCTTCAGCTTCTCTTCTTTTTAACTTATGACTGTCCATCACCTGCTTCTTGAACTTCAACAAATGCTAGATCAGGTGTAGTCTTCCCTTTTACATCAGGGCCATCTCCACACTCACCCCCAGTCTTCCAGACCCTTTTCCTTTTCCTGGCTTTCAGCTTCCAATTCAGGTTCTTGAACCCCAGATGCTCCTTCTTCTCTCTCTTGTCCAGGCTCAATATCTGGATCCTCAGTAGGTGGTTCCTTTTTTTGAGGTGTTTTTTTTTTACCTGGTTGCTTAGCAACTCCAGGTTCATCCCGCTTAGAAGATTTTTTTCCATCTCCCTTTCCTCTAGATTTTGATCTTACTCAAGCACTCATATTTCTCACTATTGAGTCTTAGTGAGGAAAAAAAGCTTTTTTTTTTTTTAAAAGATTTATTTATTTATTTGATGGAGGTATATGGGTTAGGGGGGCAGAATCTTCAAGCAGACTCCCTACTGAGCACAGAGCCCTTAGTGATGCTTGATCCCATGACCCATCAGATCATGACCTGAGCCCAAACCAAGAGCTGGACGCTTAACTGACCAAGCCCCCCAGGAACCCCCCCATCAATTTTTACTGGGATTATTGCAGTAGCCAAAAGCATTTACCACCCCTACCACCCCTACAGCCTGTTTTCGAACAACAAAGTGATCCAAAAGAATCCTTTTGAAATTTAAGTCAAATCAATACTTCTGTGCCCCCCAAATTTCAAAGGTTTCCTATTTAACACAGACTAAATGCCAAAAAGTCTTTGCTTGGGCCTCCTACAAACTCTGCATACCCTGTTTCTGCTCGGTCCATATCTGATCTCATCTCTTATGAAACTTACCCTTGAACCACCTTTCCAGCCACATTTTTGCTAGTCCTCAAGCAGGCCAGGCTTCTGCCTCTGAGACTTTTCACTTGCTCCTCATCCTGCCTCCCTAAACTTTTTTTCAAATATTACCCTCTTTAACCCTCCCATTTAAAATTGGGCCCCCTGACCCCCTCACTGCCTACAGCTTCCATACTTCATTTTCTCCTCCGTATTCTGGTTTTCTCCATAACATATATCACCATCTGCTACAGCATATATTTTATTTATTTATCTACTGTCTTCCCTGCCTGACTCCACTGCTCCCACAAACACATTTCACTCTTTGGATGGCTGTGTAATATTCCATTGTATATACCTATACCACATCTTCTTTAACCATTCATCTGTTGATGGACATCTGGGCTCTTTCCATAGTTTGGCTATTATGGACATTGCTGCTACAAATATTGGGGTTCTTCTCTCATTTTTTTTAAAGAACTTTTTTCTGAGTTGATTTCATTCTACTCTCACATGAGTCGTTTGTGAATTCACATTTATCCAATAAGCCATCTGAGGGCAGTGTGCTCTGCATTGTGTAGGGCTTTAAAAGATACAAGAATCTCACTTCTGTTCTTTAGGAACTCAACATTTAGCATGGGAGCTTTAATATGGTAGAAACATATTCAAATCATTACAAAACACAGCTGTCTATGATAAATAGTCTAAGAAAGGCAGAAAAAAGAAGCCAGTTAGCCCGTGGTACCTTCATGTACTGACTTTAAGAGCATTACTTAGAACTTATCCAGTGAGCTAGAAGTGTAGAACTAAAAAGACTCAACCAGGGGTAAACGTTATGTTATGTTAAACGTTAACATATCAATACTGCCTAGGTCCTGACCAACCAGAGCGCGTCTGGCTCATCAGCTAGGAGTCCCGACCACTCAGAGCAATTATTGGCCAAACATCAGTTACACTTAACACTGAATACATGAATCAGGGACCATCTTTAAAGGGGCTTTTAGTGTGGTTACTATGCTCTGAATGAGGCAGGGGTTACAAACAGTTTTTAGTTTTGAGACCAAATAGAATTGACAGATCCTGGCTCCCCGGAAAGCTGAGTTAAAGATGCGGAAGCTGTGTGCAGGCTCACTGGGAAAGAATACGGTGGTGACGGATTTTTGCCAGGGATGAAGAAAGGACAAACCGTAGTCCATGTGCCATGTATTTGGTGTCCCTGCCTGTGATTAAAAACCAGACAAACTGGGGCGCCTGGGTAGCTCAGTGGGTTAAGCCGCTGCCTTCGGCTCAGGTCATGATCCTGGGGTCCTGGGATCGAGTCCCACATGGGGCTCTCTGCTCAGCGGGGGCCCTGCTTCCCTCTCTCTCTCTCTGCCTGCCTCTCTGTCTACTTGTGATCTCTGTCTGTCAAATAAACAAAATCTTTAAAAAACAAACAAACAAACAAAAACAGACAAACCTGCATTTGAGGGCGTCTGGGTGGCTCAGTGGGATAAAGCCTCTGTCTTCAGCTCAGGTCATGATCTCAGGGTCCTGGAATCGAGGCCCGTATCGGGCTCTCTGCTCTGTGGGGAGCCTGCTTCCCCCTCTCTCTCTGCCTCCCTCTCTGCCTACTTGTGACCTTTCTTTCTCTCAGTCAAATAAATAAATAAATTCTTAAACAAACAAACAAACACCTGCATTTGAATCCTCCTTCCTGCATCTAGGGTTGGTGCGACTTTGGGCCAGTGGCTTTATCCATCCAGCTTATACATTGTCGTGGTAAGATTGGGGTGGTAAGACCTAAGGGAAAACATGGCATACATTGTGTCAGAATGCCCACTGTGGGAGGTAGATGACTTCCATGCCTGCTGCAGGATGGACATTAGATTCCAGCCTCCTGTCAAGGCTAATGGCAGCAGAAGGCAGAAAAGGGAGAAGAAGAAAGAGCTTAAAAGTGTGGCAGACACAAGAGGGTCCGAGCGGAGAAAGACACAGTGATGAAGCTAGTAGCAAGGGTCCGGGAGAACACCTGTGCTGAACAGATATTTTTGGTGAAATGCTATGTGTCCCCTGTGACTCCATCCCTAGCCCCCTTAAATCTTCAGGAAAACTACATAAATCAAAATATACTTAGTTCACTGGATTTTTTTTTTTTTTGAAAGCTAGTGAAGGGCCAAGTTTTGGTTTTGGGTCAAGGTTGGCAAGGGTCCTCAACAATTTCCTCTCCTGTAGGAGATCAGTACTTGGTACATGGTAGCTATTGGCACACCCATTACAACCACAAGTGCTTTGGTAGACATTGGAACAAGCTAGGATGAAGGCCAAGAGGAATGGGAACCAAGCTGTCCTGGGCAGATCCGTCCTTAATTATAGTGTTATTCTTAAACATATGTTCCAGCCAAAGACTTAAGGAGAACCTTTGTTTTAATCTCAGGGCCCAGAAGGCATTTTATAGTTGAGACTCTAGAAAGTTCTATAGACTGGGAGTCTGTATGAATCCACACCGGATGGGCCTTATGTTTGATTAAGGGACGCTCTGAGAACATAAACCTGTTTGTCTTCACCATAAGCCATGCAACTCCTGGTCCCAGAGTCCAGTTGTCTGTGATGACAAGTGAATACACCATGTGTGCGTGCCCTTTTAGAATGTCCTGATCTGAAAGCAAGGCTATTTCATAAGACCCTTGACATGGACATTTAGCCCCATAATCATCTTTGCTGAGCACCTCTTTTGCTCTTTTCAGTCTCCCCGGTCTCAGTGCTATTTGCTTTTCTTTTTGTTTTTTAAAATCTTATTATTGCTTCCTGATTCTATGTCTTTGGTACCAGTGTGGCAGAGGGTAGTACTCTGAGCCGGAGATGGGCCTGCCAGTGGGTTTGGACTTGTCCATGCCCTGCTGACCATTGTACGAATGGCACCTAGAGAGACCGAGGGGCCTCTTGGGAGAGCCTTACCTTACACGCAGTGGAAAGTCTTAACTCAGGACAAGGAGCTCAGCTCAGGAACAAAGCTTTAGTCTCTAGAGGAGAGGGGCGATTCTAAGTAGAGCAGTGCCAAACCCTCTCCCCACTACCAAGAACTCAGGTCTGTACCCCATAAAGATGTAGGGTGTCTACTACAGCACAGCTGAATAAATACTCACTAAACTGTTCCCTTTTCTTCCTGGGCTCATACCTTCCTGGCATACATGTTCTGTGTCTGAGTTCTGGCCAAATGAATGTGGGCAGAAGTCACATAAGCCATGGCACAGAAAACTTCCTGCCTGGTTGGGGATGCAAATAATCCAATGGAGGAATCCAAGGCCTAAGGATGAAGAAAGAAGCCCGAAAGAAACCCTGAAAAACTGGGAGGACTAGAACCCCTATCACTGCCTAGTCCCATTCTCACTTTGACTGTGAGGTGAGCCCAAATGAACACTTAGTCTCTAAAACCACTGAAACTGTGAGGTTGTTCGTTAAGAGCAGAAACCCTGCCCCGGTTGATTTACTAAGTAAAAATGGAAAGCTCTGTTTAATGAAAACACTGTCTCTGCCTTTGAAGAAGAGGCAGCATAGCATTTGTATTTTTTCTAATTAAGAGTAACATAAAAATAGAAGAGAGGCAATCTTCCCTGCCCTGAACAGCTTTGCCATTTTAACAGCACTAAAATACGAAGTGGCATGGACTGGATGGGGAGACAGAGGAGGAAGGAACAGTCTTAAAAGGAAGTAGAAATAGCCAGGAGGCCTGGAAGTCTCAGTGGTACCAGGAGGAAGGGGTGGGAGGTGCTGGTGGACACAGCAGTACTGGTTCCAAGAGGAAGTGGGGAAAGCTAGTTCGGAGTGTCGGAAACAGCAGAAGTGGAAACAGTGGTCATAGAATGCTAAGGATTAAATGACCAGATTGGATCACAAATCCATGTAGGATGTGCAGAGATTTTGAGCAATGTTCGGGATATCACAAAGATAAGAGCCGGCCAATATGGGGTCCCTCTACCAAGCATTCGAACCTTGGAAGCTTGGTAAAGAATATTCCCACCAATGGAGGAAGAAGAGAAGGGCCTCTTCTGGCTTCTGTTCTGATTTTAAGAAATGGAATTTTTGCTCCTCATAGCAGGTGCAGCAGTTAGATAGCTTAGGCCGCCTGCAGGCATCCCTCCCCAGTTTTTTTGTTTCTCTTGGTTTACCTCTGGGGGGGGGGTAAGCCAAGTTGGGAAGTCAGGAAGCCCAGAGTGTCTGCATTTACCACAGAGACCTCAGTGGGTGTTGGGACAGTGAAGGCACTCTCACATGCTCTCAGGTACTGAGAAAGGAACTCAAAGGTTTTCTCGACGTAAAAGGCAAGGATCTTAATTTACTTGGTGGCCACTTTGAGCGTTTTTTCCTTACTTGGAAGAAAAGCACATTCAGGTAGAGAAACACAGTTTAAGTCCAAGGACCTGTGTTAAGATGCAAAAAGATGTGGAGGGTGGAGATTTCCAGAAAGGCCAAAGGAAACAAAGAGGAGGACCCCTCAGGGAGCTGGGATGGAGGGAGTCCTCAGCATCCGCTTCCCCCTCAAAATCATTAGGGCAAAGCTGAGTGATTACAGGGTGAGTGGAAATGCCACAAAGGTTAGGGGCATGGAAAGCTGAGGGGCTCATATGCAATATGTGTACACTCACACATAATTGTGTATGCCTATCGGTGCTTTTGGTGACTATACCATGTGAAGGAAAATTTTAACCAATTTTTTTTTTAAGATTTTATTTATCTATTTGATAGACAGAGATCACAAGTAGGCAGAGCGGCAGGCAGAGAGAGAGGAGGAAGCATGCTCCCTGCTGAGCAGAGAACCTGATGCGGGGCACGATCCCAGGACCCTGGGATCATGACCTGAACCCCAGGCAGAGGCTTTAACCCACTGAGCCATCCAGGTGCCCTTAACTGAACTTTAAACTGTACAATTTTATTTTATTTCCATCACATTAAGAAAAATACACCCTTTCACTATGAAGAGTGAACTGATTTCCTCTTTACTTCCTCTTCTGTGCAACACAGCTATTCCAGCCCCACTGCTTTCTCCCAGAAACATAAATTCCTGTTCTTTTGCAGCTAAAACTTACCTATCCTTCATCCTGCTCACTTTAAAGTTGTTTTCCTCAGTCTTCATTATTTCAAGAATGTGTTCCAATTAGCTAATCTGATATCAGGCAAGCCACTACTGACTTACTGTGACTTGTAGTGCTGCTCCTTGGAGATGACCTACATAAATGTAAAATATGGTTTTTAATCATACCCCCAGAGAGGTGGCAAACAGTAAAAATTCTGGGTATTATAGAGCGTTAAAGGGATAAATGAATAAATTAAATAAATTAAATAAATCCATTATTATGAAATGTATTATTTGTTATTAAATTATTAAATTGTCAAAATGAATAAATTACTAATAAAAAGAAGAGCTAACACTTATAAAACCCATACTAAGTGCCAGGCACCTTCTAAGTGCTTTCCATGTGTCCATTTAATTCCCAGGACAAGGCTGTGGAATAGGAACTATTTCAACCCATTCTGTAGATGAAAATTGAGGCAGAAAGAGATTAAGCAAGTCGCCTTAGATCTGACAGCTAGGAAATGGTGGAGTCAGTTTTGAGCTCAGTGGCCTGTCTCCAGACTCTGTGCCCTGTCAGAGTCCAGGGACATTGTTTTCCTGCGGAAGAGGGTGATGGGATGGCTGTTAGGAGTCTCTTGGATTACAGCCTCAGGGTAGTCTTGCTGACGATTTCTCAGGGGAATGAGGCGGGGTCCAAGAAAGAGGTATCTTAGAGCTTTTATATGACAGAAAGAAGTCACATCATCCTTCTGAACCTGGGTTTTCTCTTCCGTGACAGGACGGGTGGACTACATGGCCTCTAAGACCCGTCCCAACTCTAATATAGATAACATCTTTAGCATTCCTGCACTAAAATGCTGATCTCTTGGTGCCTGTGGGTAAGAAGCAGGTCAGTTCCTGTTCCTAGAGCTAGAAGCTGCAGGTAGAGTGTCAGGAGATAGCTGGAAAGAACTGGAAACCCAAGATGAGGGTTAGAGCCCTAGGAAACCTCGCCCTTTAATGAGAAACATAGAGAAACAGACTTACTAGGTACCTGCTGCGTGCAGGGTGTCGTAAAGTTTATTTAATTGTCACAGTAAGCCCATGAATGAAGTAGTGTCTCCATTTTAAAAATGAGGCTGAAGCTTAGTCACACCAAGGGACTTGCTCAAGATGGCTCAGCGAGTGAGGGATGCAGGCAGGGTTCAAATCCCGTCCGTCTGCCTGCAAAGCCCATACTCATTTCACAACCGGCGCTTCCCCGTAATACCTGCTATCTCCCTTCGTGACCACTGCAAGCCTCGGGGGCAGTTTCCATTTCCCCGTTTCGCTGAGCAAGAAAGTGAGACTCGAGCGGGGAAGGGACTTGCCAGGTGAGGGGTCCGGCTCGGAGCGGCCAGGGGCAGAGCCAGCAGCGGTGTGCACGCGGGCGCCGGGGGCCGCAGCTCCCGCCTCTCCCCCGCCCCTCTCCGCCGCGCAGCTCCCACCTTCGCAGGTCCCGGCCCCGCGCGCCGCCCGCTGCGAACCACTCTTCCCGGCAGGACGCGGGCGCGCGCACGCGCATCGGGGCCTCCGCCATGGCGACTGTGCTGTCCAGGGCGCTCAAGCTCCCCGGTAAGGAGTCGCAGCCTTGCGACCACCGCCGCCTCCGCGGGGCCTGGGGAGACTAGGAGGCGAGGCTCTGGGGGCGAAGCGGGCCGAGGCCTTGCTGCGTAGCTGCAGGAGCCCCGCGGCGAGCGGGTGCAGCCCCGGGCGGGCTGGGGTCTGTCGCCACCAGGGGGCGAGAGGGGCGCACGGCCGGTCGGGGGTCGCGGGCGCGGGGCGAGCCTGGGAGAATCCAGGGAAGGACCGCCAGGGGCACGCGGGGCTCGTGGCCGGGAGCGGGCGGGCGCCGCTGCGGGGGTGACTGTCAGAGCGCGCGTCGCCGCCATCCCAAGGGGAGGGCTGGTGAGGGGAGCATCCTTTGCTGAGGAGCCGCGGACCATGTACCGCCGGATCCGGGCTCCTGCTATCTTGAGCTGGCCCTGGGGACGAGGGGAGACAGGGGGGATAGGGGCGGCAGGAAGCGGGCCACCCTCTGGAGCAGCCCCTCCACTTAACGACACTGACGCAGCCGTGAGGTAGGTGGGACAGGTGCTTACCCCTTCTAGTTTACAGAAGAGGAAAATGAGACTTAACTTGGCTCATTGGCTTGTCCAAGGCCGCGCGGACAGTATGGGAAAAACCTGGACCGCAGCGTCGGAGTCTTTAGAATCTTGGGCTTTTGATTCCGCTTGTTCAGCCTTTGGCTGTCGAGGCTAAGCATTTAGGAGGGAAATGATTCGGCACTTGCAAATTGCACGTAAATTGTGGAATATTCTTTAGGGAAGCTCTTGTGGTGATGACAACTTGAGCTAATTCAGTACTTTGGGCAGCAACTCCAAGCTTTTTTTTTTTTTTTTTTTTTTTTTTTTTTAAATTTTCTCTTAAACCTCCAGAATGAGACGGTGCTGCTACAAACTTGCTATTTTAATAAAAGTATATTTATTCTGCCCAAAGAAATCTTAAACGTTAGGGCTTCTAAGAATTTTATGGTTCTACCTAAACAAGTTTTAAACCTTAAGCTATAAACATTTATTTGCTGATAATTTAAGGTGATAGTGGGAAAAGCAGGTGTTGGTAGGAAAAACAGCTGCTTTCACTGGCATCATTAGAAAGGGCTAGTTGGGTGTCTGGTGGATATCCATCAACGTGCTGCAAGGGGATCACAGGGACCTTATTCTCAAGGAGTTTCCAGTCTGCTGCACTGTGCCAGGGATGACACTGGGTTGGGTATGAATTTGCATTTCTGTCCCCAGACTTAATGACTTCAGAGATTTGTTTCCGCCCCCACCACTCCCCCACCCCCGCGTAGGCTCCTGAGAACATTGGAAGAAACATTGATAATAATCTGTCTTGAAATGTGTATGTAACAATGAAATGAAGTGGGGAACGTATCCCTTTACCTGCAGGATTATCCTTTGTCCTTTGTGTAGGATGATTTCCTCCCTGGGGGTAATGAGGTGCAGACATACTTGGCTTTGTTTCTTTTCTCTTTTAGATTGCTTTTCTTCCCCATACCACCCCAGCATAGATAATTGTACTTCTCTAAGGAGAAAATCACGAAATCGCTTAGATAATTGTACTTCTCTAAGGAGAAAATCACGGAATCGCTTTAGAAACTCTTGAGCTCTTTTGCATTCTCACATCCTACCCTGTGTCATTATTACTCCCTGGAGTATCCAGTTTCAGAAACTTGGTCAGCTGGCAGGATAGGGAAAGTACAGTCTGGTCCTTGGGCCTGTGTTTGGACAGGTATGTTTGATAATCACTTTTTAGGGCCCAGAAACAATGGCGATGTATTCTTCTCTGTGATGCAGGTTATGGTTTGTTGTTGTTGTTGTTTGTTTTTTATCCTTTTGCTTGCCTCCCTTTTACCCTTTCTCCCCACTGGCCTAAATAACAATTTTTAGCTTTTGTATTAGGTAGAAGTTGCTTTCCTATAGCTCTTTTTGGGATACCCTGTCCTCGGGACTGTGCGGCTGCTGTCCTGTGTAGGCTACCATGTTATGTTACTTTAGTGAACGTCCTCTCTCTCTCTTTTTAAATTGAAGTCTAATTGATATATCCTATTAATTTTAGGTGTACCATATAATGATATTTGTATATATTGCAAAATGATCACCACCATGACATCCTCACTATTTCTATGTGACGAGAATGGTGACTAAGAACACGAGACAGCCTTGGGCTCCAATCTGGTCTTCACCAGATTAGTTACTTAACCTCGTTAAGTGTTAGTTTCCATGTAACAGTAACGTTATTATGGAACATTCACTATAAGCCACACACGCTGCTACGTATCTACCTTATGGGGTTATTTGGTTCAGTAGAAGAAATGGATGTACTGAAGAGATTTGTTTACCTTTGACACATGTTAATTATTCAGCTTTAGCTCTTATTACTCTTATTATCATCTTCATTAGCACCATGTCCATTTACAAATGTGACACCTGAAGGAAGGCCTGATGCAATCATAAGCTAAGGACGGATGTCATCAGCCTTGTGAAGAAAGAGCTGTTTCTTGGAGTCTGTTTCAGAGTCCCATCCCCTTCCACTAAGCTCAAGATGGAACTATATTTGGCTTCTATACATACAGTGAGGTTAATTAGTAACAGAAGGACATATGACATTCATAAAACAGCCTGGCAAACAACTTATCTTAAGTATATATATATTTTTAGTCCATTTTAAAGTTTGAAGGTCAAACACTGAAGGAACTATCAGAGCACAATGTTACTGTAATGATTTGTTTTAGTATGTGTAATTTGGAATCATTATATGCCCCTGGATAATCTAATCCCTAAGGTGGATTATGTATCTTTAGTTGCTGTAGAATGCATGGTATAGTCTATGTAAATTATAGTACCTATCACAGAATAGTGTATATTATAGTATGTTTTCCTGAAGGTGTCTGGGGATGATACAGTTGCATCTTCTCCCTGTTTTCTTTTGTACCATGGTGGGAATGCCATTTGACTGGCATTTAGTCTTCCTAGGAGGAAAAGTGAGTTGTGAAAAACTCATTTATATTCATGTATTATGAAATCAGCATCCTCTCCTTTATTCTTTGAAAACCTTGCATTGGTTAAAAATGTGAGTGGTGGCTGAAATGAGCAGGGAAAAGAGTGCTAAGTGCTCTGTGCTCTGGAGCCTGGATTCGATGTCCAGCTCCTTAGCACGATTGTAACTTTGGGCACAGAATCCCTTCTCTTTTGGTGAATAGATAGCAAAACTATTTACCTGGGAGTTGTCTGATCAAAGCTCACAGTCTGCAGTAATTAAGCTGAGGTTTGTCTCTGTAATGTCAAAAATATACTATCTTTTAATAATACATGTTACCACAGAGAGGTTAGCCTGATTGTTGTTTCCATCCTTAACGACTTGATTCTTCCCCCACCCGGCTGCTCCTGTGATTCATAGGATTCTTTTTTGGTACTTGACTTTCAGCACTTCTCCTGTGCTATGTTTCAATATTGATTATTCTGTAGCAGTTTTTCTTGGGACTCCGTGTATTCCCTCTCTCAGGTCTTGCTCTGTTACGGGAGCTTTTTTAGTATGTCTTCTAAAGTTACTGTTTTTGGTGCCATTTCCTTTTCTGTTCTCTTTAGTTCCCCATATATTGCATCACCTTTGCTCTGTGTTTGCTTTTCTAGTCTTTTTTTTTTTTTTTTTAAAGCCTTAATCTTTTCAGTGGGAGACACACAGATAGACCGGGCACTTCCTTCAAAGCCATAATGCCTGGATTTGAATCCTTGCCCTGCCGCTTATTTGCTGTTTAACTCTGGGCCAGTTACTTGAACTTGAAACCTCATCCTGAAAATGGAGATAATAGTATGTCTGTCTCCAAGAGTTGTTATGCAGATTTCTGGAGATAAGACAGTAAAAGCGTTTGAAAGAGTGCACAGAGAAGAGGGGCTTTGGAACTGCCAGCTATTGTTTCCATTTTATTTTTCTCGGTTTTTCACCAGCCTGCCCTTTCTGTTTCTGACTCTTTGCAGGCACGTCTGCTCTCTTTGCTCATCCCTCTAAGGGTATCTTTTCTAAAATTGTTTTATTATTTTCTTCCATTGTTTTTCTGAGCCCTGCTTGTTTACTTCTCATCTTCCCTATTGAGTTGTCATTTCTTCTTAGAAATACTCTGTTTCTTTCTGTGAGCCCTTATTTCAGAGAAGACTGTTTCCTTTCCTTTCTTGGATTCCATAGTGAAGCGTCTGTTCCTTATCCCTTCCATGTTGTGGCATCACTTGCCCAGCGTTGGTTCCTTGGCAGATTTTGTTTGCTATGTTCTGTTGTAACTTCTTTCTTGGATATCTGCACAACTTTGTAGTAGCTTATAGAACGTGTACTCATGGATGGCTTCTTTCTGATTATAAATCACGTTTAATGGTCAGTTGTTTTACGGCTAGCTTTTGGCTGACAGGCAGGCAGAGGCTGGGGCCTGGCCAGTGAGCAAGGACAGTGAGAAGCTAGAATTTAATCTAATGGGACCCAGCCTGTTAAAAAATAAGTTAATAAATAAGAGAAAAATCCCTCTCTTCACGACTGATTGATCACAGCTGTTTCCTTACCCGTCAAACTGACAGCCTGTTTTTTGTAAAGCATTTCTCATTTCATCTTATCTCCCCTTTGTCTCTGTGGTGTTGAGGGGAAGTCATTGATGTCTTTGGGATGCCAGACTTCGTCCTTCTGACAAAGAGATAAGTGCTTTGGCTGTATAACCGTGGTACAAGAGAGGTAGTATAATTTATTGGTGAGGACCATGGACTGTAATCAAATTGCCTGGGTTTGAATCCTGGCTCTTTTTCTTCCTAGTTTTGTGATCTTATGCAACTCACTTCTCTATGTTTTCATTTTCTTTTTGATACAGTGGAGTTACATGGTTGTCATGAGGATTAAATGAATTAACATGTAAGTGCTTAGCCTGTGCCCAGAATAGTAGGTACTGAGTACTTTCCTGTTACCATCATCGCTGTCGTCATCGTTGTCATTATTAACTCTGTGAACTGTGCTCCTTGTTGGAGACCTGAGACCATGTGCCCACTCTTACTGTGCTTCTTTGATTGGGTACAAGTTTTGTTGCATTTGGGAATTTTTCATAAATTGTAGTTTGGGGGGGTGGCTCTTTTTTTTTTTTTTTCCTATTTTTATTACCTCCCCCTCCCCAGTTTTTAGGAAGGATACTGACAGAAATGTATTCCTTTGCCATTATCTACTGGAAGCGTTTAATCTTTTATTTTTTAAAGATTCATTTATTTTAGAGTTGGAATGGCAGAGGGAAAGGGAGAGAATTTCAAGAAGACTGCCTGCTGAGCACGGAGCCCAATGTGGGGCTGAATCACAAGACCCAGGTGCCCTGCAAATTATTTTTAGTAAAGATTTTACTAAAAATTAGATTTAGTGAAGATTTCACTAGTTTCTGTAGCACATGCCGCCAAGTTCTCTACCTATGATGGTGTGTGATATAAAAATGCATTTCCTTTAAACTATTTTGTTGGCCAGTATTTTAGTAATGATTTTACTTTGATTATTTTAGGCTGGTATGTTTGTTGCAAGGTGACAGCTGACTAGCAAGATTAAATTTAAATACCAATGGTGAATTTTTCACTTGATGCTAAAGATCCAGTTGTATTATATAAGACAGCTTGAGAGTGTGTAGAAGATACTTGGGATTTTGAGTTGAATCAGTTGTGTGATGTGACTGCCAAGAAAGCTGGCAAGGTCTTAGGTTACAGTCATTGAATTGTAGTGTACCCTCTGGACTGGGGAGCGCAAGCTGCTCTGGTCAGGCTGCACCCTGGGGATCGTATCCAGTTCTGAGAACCATACTTTAAGAAGCACTGACATATCACATTGTGTCCAGAAAAGAGTGAACAGGATATTGTGGAATGTGAAACAGTGCTTCCTCAAGTAATGAGTTGAAAGAGGTGGAGACATTTAACCTGGGAAAGAGAAGATGGGGTGGGCGGTAGGGAGGAATAATGCCAACAATAATAATAGAAGCTGAAATTTGTTTGTTTGTTTGTTTAATTTGAGAGAGAAAGCAGGAGCAGGAGGATGGGAGGGGCAGAAGGAAAGGGAGAGATCAAATCCCAAGCACTGCTCCATGCTCAGCTGGACACGGGTCTGGATCTTAGGACCCTGAGATCATGACCTGAGCTAAAGTCAAGAGTCAGTCGCTCAGCTGGTGGGCCACCCAGGTGCTCCTAGAAGCTGACATTTATCAAATGCCACAGTAAGCCAGACACTAAAGGCCTTGCACATGTTGTCTTATTTAATTCTTAAAAACAGTCATATGAGGTAGGAAAAATAATTACCATTTCAGAAATGGGAAGAATAAGGCTTAGTAAAGCTAAGAAATTTAATCAAGGTCACATGGCTAATAAGGGATAGAGTCAAGATTTGACTGTTTGTCAGCTTGTAAAGACTTAAATTCTTAAATACCATAGCTTATGTTTCTCATGATTGGTATTTTCAAGTTTTGAAGGATTTGCATGTGGAAGAGGGGTCCCAGATATTAGAACCAGGACTGATGATTGGCAAATGCCCAGAAATAAATTCTTGAATCAGTGTGTGGAACTGCTTTATGGATTGGAGAGCCATGAATTCCCTCATGCTAAGTGACTGCTTGGTGTTTGATTATGTGATCTTTAAAGTCTCCTACGCTGAGATTTGGGGCTGCCATCTATGTTTTCCTCTTTGTCAGATACTCTTTTTTTTTTTTTTTAATTTAAACATTTTAAAATTGTGGTAAAACACATAAAATTTATGATCTTAATTATTTTTAAATACACAGTTTAGTATTGTTAAGTATATTCACAGTGTTGTGCAGCCAATCTCCAGAACTTTCTCATCTTGCAAAGCTGAGACCCATTTTTTGATACTTTGCGTCATGTCATTTTGCTTTTATGAAAGACCTACCTGTTTTTGCTAACCTAGAGAAATCCAAAGAGGATTCCTTTTTTTATGAAAAAAGGCAGAAGGCAAAAACAGCAAAAAAAAAAAAAAATAAAAAACAGCAACAACAACAAAGTGAAAACAGTATTCAGCGTTTGTTCTGCAGCAAGTCATTGTAGCAGCGGTGCTCAGGCCCACCCTCAGCAGTGAGGGGGCCCCTACCCAGCTCCTTCCCCCAGGGGCCACACTCAGCATCTCAGCCTCAAGCCTCCAGAGCCTTGAATTGTGTCTGTGAGCATCTCTGCTTGATCTGCACTTATTTTGTGTCTCTTTTAGCAAGATGTATCCTGAGTTTTCAGAAAAGCCTAGGAGAGGTTATTGCTTGGGTCTGGGAAAGCTCAAAAGTTTTTCCTTGTAAGTTAATGGTATTTGCTTCTTTGCTTTATGCTATTTTAGCTTACAAGGAGTTCGATAGGAACCCTCTACTTTGGGATAGTAGGCGAAACCTGTGCCCATCAGATATTAGCAACTCCCCATTTACCCTCACTCCCAGGCCCCAGAGACCACATTGTCCTTTTTCTGTGAATTTGACTACTTTGGATAGATACCTCATATACGAGTCATGCAGTATTTGTCCTTTGTTATTGGCTTATTTCACTTAGCATAATGTCTTGTGGCATGTGTTAAATTTCTTTACTTTTTAAGGCTTGGTCTTATTCCACTGGATGTGTATAACACATTTTTAATCCCATCAGGTATATTCTTTTAAAAAAAACTTTAAAAAGTTTTAGAATTAATATTGTTGCAGTAGCCTATGGTTGTGTTTGAAAATTATTGTAACTAAAGTTAAATGGGACAGTTAGGGAATGGTGTATCCTAATTACTGGAAGAGTATACTATTTTGAATCCAGTTCTTAATAATTTTTGTAATTTGTGCCTTTAAAAATCAAATCCAGTATTTGTTGGATAAAATGAAAAGCTTTGAAAGTGAAAATACTTAGAAGTTTCTAGTTAGTAGAATGCCAGTTTGCTCAGTATCTTCAGTGGATTTTCTTTGTAAAATATTTAATGTTATAAAATATTTCTGTGTAATGTTTATTTTTAATCAAATATTTATTGACTTTCTATGTACCAAGCGCCAAGCTTTACACTAAAGATTGCACTTCCCATATTAGTTTCCATATAGGGTTTTATTGCTTCATTTTATGTCTTGAGTAAACAAGACATGAAGCATGAAGTGGTATCAGCAAGATAACAGTGACCAGAGGCAGAGATTTACATCAAGAATTCTTTCTTCCTTTTTAATTAGCTGGGCTGCATCTTCTTTTTTATATCTCTTCTTAATAAAAGATTTAACCATATAGTTTATATTAGTACAGCTTACCATGTCATTTCCAAAATGAGAAATTTTTTCTTGGTTTTTGCTTGGTTATAGCATGAACAACAGGCATAAAATTGTTCAGTGCTTGGCAGCCGGGGCCAAGGAGTGACTTGGGAGGAGGTGTGCCTAAGCTCTCCTGTAATTTTCCCCTTTCCCCCACCCCAAATAAATGTAGTGTCTAAGTAAAAACAGGGTGCTTGTTGTGTAAGCCAGCTTTGGGTCAGGTCCTGTACCTCTGCATTCCTGTTTGGTCCCTCCCCTCCTAGAACACTTGCTCAGAATAGCATTTTTAAGTGTAAACACTGTTTACTGAAACATGTGCTGACAGGGCATCGGAATTAATCATAGGAAGCTCAGAAGTGAGTTTTTATTAAGACGTCTCCAGGTGACATTTAGTGTTCAACTTCCCAAGTTGTTTTCCATGGAGACAAGTGGGAAGCCGCAAATATCTGACTGTGAGAAGCAGTGTACAGAGAACTATTCTAAAGTTTAGGCAGGTTCCAGGAAAGATGGAAACACCACAGATTTAAGAAAATCAACGGGAATATGCAAATTAGGCATATGGGGGGTTGATATA
Source organism: Neogale vison (assembly GCF_020171115.1). Classification (NCBI taxonomy): domain Eukaryota; kingdom Metazoa; phylum Chordata; class Mammalia; order Carnivora; family Mustelidae; genus Neogale; species Neogale vison. The sequence goes on from NC_058102.1 coordinate 56,574,051, forward strand.
AGAGCCATGTCTTCTGATTCAGAGAAATTAAGAGAGCGTTTTTGGTTTTTGGTTTTTTCCCCAAACCAAAAGGGGTGCCTGGGTGGCTCAGTCAGTTATATCTGCCTTCAGCTCAGGTCACGATCTCAGGGTCCTGGGATCAAGCCTGGCATCTGGCTCCCTGCTTCTCGGGAAGACTGCTTCTCTCTCTTCTCTGCCTCTCCCCTTGTTGTGCTGTCTTTCTCAAGTAAATAAGTAAGTCTTTTAAAATAATAATAATAATAATAATAAAGGTATTTGAAATTTACCACTTTCTCTGTTTCCTTTCCAATTTTCTTAAGCTCATGAAAGCAGTAATTCTAGAACACTGATTTTCATTTCCCTCCCATTCTTCTCCTTACATATAGCCATCAAGTTCTAAACTTATAAACGTAACTGGTTTTGTTTTCTGTGTTTTCTTTTAGGTGTTCACAGTTACCATGCAGTTGGTAAGGGTTTCTCCTTCCTAGTTTGCCCTGACGCTCTGTCTTTCTATGTTTCAGGGAAGAAGAGCCCAGACCTAGGGGAGTATGACCCCCTCACACAGGCGGATAGTGACGAGAGCGAGGATGATCTTGTTCTCAACTTGCAGCAGAAGAATGGAGGGGTCAAAAATGGGAAGAGCCCTCTGGGAGAAGTGCCAGAGCCTGACTCAGATGCTGAAGCTGTGGGGGCTGCAAAGCCACATCTTTCAGAGGTCGCCACAGAGGGATACCCCTCAGAGCCCCTTGGGGGCCTGGAGCAGAAGGCAACCTCTTCCATCGTGTCTTATGTGCGCACCTCTGTCTTTCTGCTAACTTTGGTCATCTCCATGATCCTGGTGCTCGTATGTGCTTTCCTGATCCCCTGTCCCCCCAGAGATCTGCACAGCACTTGGAGCCGCCACCTGGGCCCCCAGGGAGGTGAGTTGTAGATTTTCTCGCCCCAATTCTGTAAAATTTCATGATTACCTGTAATTCTGTAAAACTTCTGGTTACATTGAAAATTCCCTCCAGGTCCTACTACAAATAAATGTGTATCCTATAGCATCTCTCTCCCCATGTGTGGAGGTGGTTAGGAGGTTAAGATTGGAAATAAAACAAAAAGATAGATTGATAGAGCTCAAGAAGATCACTGCCCTGTTGTGCTTCTGTTGGCTTTGGCCTTAATTAGATGCAGAGAGGACAGAGTTTTGGTTTCCTGGGTCCCTGCAGTGCAGCCAACACAGTATGAGGAGAGAACAAAGCTGTAGGTCAGGCTGTTGACCAAGAAGAGTAAGTCTCAGGGCCTGGCCAGACCAGAGGCTGGGGCTTTTGTAGGACCCTCAGGCATTTGGTGATTATAGGAGCCTGACCTGGTTTGAATTTTAAAATAATTTCAAATAAAATCAGCTTGCTTTCTCACAGTAAGTTTTCTTTCTTGCTCCTACTGGTTAGGGAGGAACCACCTGAGTGACTCTCGCTATTGTGTCTCATTCTGGAGCAGGTTTCTTTGAAACGGCTTGCTCTGGGTCAGCAAGGGGGTTACATCTCAGCTGTGAGTGCTGAGCAGTCTTGTGTTTTGTCAACTTCATGGGGGTGAAGGGGTTCAGAACACACCACCTCAAAATATGTTGCTTTGGCATATTGTTTATTTTGAACGGAAGGCACATGAATAACAACAGATGCAAGAAGGGCACTCTGACCTTGACCTCTAATTTTTCCTGGAAGGCAGGAGATGAAACGCCCATGTACAAGATGCCCTCCCAGTACCAGGAGGAAAGAAACTCATCAACAGAGACGGGCAGTTGAGGCCGAAGGGAGTCTGTACAAACAGACCTTGTTAAAATAACTCTTATCTTCCTGTAGTTTCTGGATCCATGTTCCTTCCCCATCCAGGGCTGTTCAGGGCTCTTTGTTCGATGAGTACAGAAGCCCTGAGGCCTCACCACCTCTGCTCCAGGCCTTTAAGTTCCTGTGAGGGCTCCCATGGACATGGGGAATCTTATTAAATAAATATGAGTCCTTTCCTCTTCTTAATCTCTCTTATTAATCAGTTATCTCTTTATCTCTCCTGTTACTCAGTCCCAGCTAGAAACCCTAAGAGGGTAGAGGAGAAGTTTTTCCTCCCCTACAGTACTCCCAGATCCCTACATCATCTTGATCTAGATATATTTACCTTTGGCGAGTCACTGATCCCAGCTGATTCAGCTTCGGATCAGTTGTTCTGTGATCTCACTATTATTGTCTCTCTCAAGGCAAAACTGAGTAGATGTGACTTATGGTGTGTTCCCACCACATAAGAGATCTCTCACTTCGTTTTTTGATGGTTCTTTTTTTTTGGAAGATTTTATTTATTTATTTACGAGAGGGAGCAGAGATAGGAAGAGAGAGCATGAGTGGGGAAGAGAGGGAGAAGCAGGCTCCCACTGGGCAGGGAGCCTGACAAGGGGCTCAATGTGGGACTCAATCCCAGGACCCTGGGATCATGACCTGAGCCAAAGGCAGATACTTAGCTGACTGAACTACCTACGTGTCCCCCTTTTTTGATGGTTCTAAGTGAGCTCTTATAATATTTGTATATGGTGTAAAGACTAGGAACAGGTTGTTGGTATACCCACCGACTTTAGGAAATCGGACATTGAGGTGCCTGGGTTGCTCAGTCGGTTAAGCATCAGGCTCTTGATTTCAGCTCAGTCATAATCTCAAGGTCCTGGGATCAAGCCCTGTGTTGGGCTCCATGCTTAGCAGAGAGTCTGCTTAAGAATTCTCTCCCTCCCTCTCCCTCTACGCCTGCCCCTACCACTCCTGCTCTCTCTCCCCCGTCAGTCTCGAAAATAAATAAATCTTTAAAAAAAAAAAAAAGAAAGAAATAGGATATTATAAAGACCATTGAAACCCCCATGTGTCTCTTCTTACCAAAGCTACCTCTTCCTGCCAAAGAGTTCTACCATCCTGAGTTTTGAGTCATTATACTTTTTTTTTTTTTTTTAGGATTTTATTTATCTGACAGAGATCACAAGCTGGCAGAGAAGCAGGAAGAGAGAGAGAGGAAGGGAAATGGGCTCTGCTGCGCGGAGAGCCCGATGCGGGGCTCGATCTCAGGACCCTAAGATCATGACCCAAGCTGAAGGCAGAGGCTTTAACCCACTGAGCCACCCAGGTGCCCCGAGTCATTATACTTTGTGTTAAAATTTCACCACATGGTAAAATAATTTTGCCTATTTTGAATTTTATATAAATGTAATTAAGCAGCCTTCTGTGACTTGTTTTTAGCATGTTCATAAAAGTATTTTATAGGGACGCCTGGGTGGCTCAGTTGGTTGGACGACTGCCTCCGGCTCGGGGCGTGATCCTGGAGTCCCGGGATCGAGTCCCACATCGGGCTCCCAGCTCCATGGGGAGTCTGCTTCGCTCTCTGACCTTCTCCTCGCTCATTCTGTCTCTCACTGTCTCTCTCTCTCAAATAAATAAATAAATAAAATCTAAAAAAAAAAAAAAAAAGTATTTTATAGACCTCAGTATTGATGCTGCATAACTAGAGCTTATTCATGTTTTCCACTGTCTCATTTCCCATGGTGTGGAGAGCCCATGGTTTATTGGTCCGTTTTACTATTGATGAGCGTTTTGGTGGCTTCTGTTTTTTAAAAAATCATTATTGCCACTAGGAAAATTCCTGTGCATTTTTCCTGATACAATATGTAAGAATTTCTCTCGGCCATTAACTTATGACTGATATTGCTAGGTCATATGGTGTGTGCATGTGCCAGCCTAGTAGTTTATGTTAAATCATTTTCCATGGTGGTTTTACCAGTTTGCACTTCCACCAGCCATGCATTGGGTTCTCTCCATATCTGGCAGACATCCTCTGACTCTACACTGTCGAGGGGCAGGACAGCACTGTCTGCCTTGTCGCTGCCCAGGCTGGAAGCCCAGGCTCCCTGCCAGGCCTCTGCTGACACCGCTCTGGCAGGGGTGGGGGTCTGCCTCATTAATGCCGGGTCGGGTAGAGCTGTAGGCTTCCCTGGTGTGTGGAAGACCCTCGGTGGGGAGGAAAGTCCTGGCTCCCCACCTGGCCTTCTCTGACATGACTTTGGTTGGGAGATGAAGGGGTGCCTTCCTGTAGCTGGGCAAAGGTGGAAATCTAGGCTCCCATTTAGGCTTTGTTGTGGGGATAGGGCCGCAGTTCTCTCTGTGTGGCATTTGGCTGGAGTAGAACATTTATGATCTAAAACTTTTTCTTTCTTGCTATGCTGTTCTTTCTTGGACCTTCAGCTGGAGGAGTCAGCTTTTCTTGGGCCTTTTTTGTCTATACCTGTTGGCATTTCTGGGTTGCCTGCTTCTGCAGCACCTTGTCTGGGACATGGGAGGCCAAAAGAAAACCCGGGGTGGAGGGTCATCACCCTGTCATTCCTTGGGCTTCTCAGTCCCTAGCCAACCTACCTTCTCCCCACCTTAGAGTCTTCTTACATTTGTGTTCTCTGTAATGCGCAGGGAGTTTAAGTATACTTAGAGGAATAGGCAGAATTGTGTGTACTCTATCTTATTTAGGAACCAGGAGTCTGCCTGGTTTTTATGAAGGTGCTGGCAGTGCCATGTGTCTGTTCCCTTTCTAACCTGGAGTAGAGAACTGTTTTGTGGTGACTTAACTCAGGACTTTTTTTTGTTTTTTATGTGCTTATCAGGTGGGGACCTGTCTCCATTGGAATTGGCTGATGTGAATGGAGACGGCCTGCGTGATGTCCTTCTCTCCTTTGTAACTTCACGGAACGGGAGTGCAATTGGTAAGAGACATGCATGTGTTTTAGAGGCTACTACAGGAGAAGCTCAGTGATTGCAGGGGCTGTGAGCTAAGAGAAAGCGTCAGGGTTGTGTCCCGAAGGGCACTGTAGAAAAGGGTCTGGAGTGAACAGAAAGGGCACTGTAGAAAAGGGTCTGGAGTGAACAGAAAGTCATCATTGCCTCCCAAACAGAAACTACCCTATCATACATGACAGACATTGTCAGTAAGCTCCTGCATATCAGTAAAGCTTATTTAAAGAAATCATGGAGATCTGCAGCTGGAAGGAATTTTAGTAGTCACCCAGTCCCATGAAGAAGGGAGGATCCAGAGAAGTGACTTATGCACACACTTGCAATGAACAGCATTAGTCCTTAAGGTTCTTGAGTTTTCTCCCAGCCAATTTTCCATTGCTTCTTAGATTATAGTAAATGCTGACACAATCCTACCTTACCAACCACAGTAGAAAAGCTTCTTGTTCATCTTCTAAAATATTTTTACCCACATTACTGTGGCCGTGTGCTTTCTTTTTACTGATTCTGTTTACTCCTTTCTCTCTGCTCTCCATCCTGCTGTCTGCTTTGGAAGGCTGACCAGTACACATTATGTCAACAGGCTCCCTTGCCTGCCAGTTTCCTGTTGGGTTTGGCCAATGGGGAGTCCAGGCAAGAAACTGGAGGAGAGGAAATGAGTGGGGAGAGAGGGCATTTATTCTCTTGGCTTCCTCCCCTCCAGGATGACCTCAGGCCAGCTACTTCCTTGATCCTAGGTCACATCCTCTCTAATGGTGGTCTTCTTATAGGACTTTCTTTTTCTGGATTCCAGGAATCACTTTCTCTCCTGTCTTTTTCGGCCTGTGAATGATTACGTTCTGAGGGACTGTGCTATCTCTCATGGTTTCCCTGTACCCTGACCACATCTTTGTAAATAATCTCTTTATTAAACCTTACACAACTTAATTGAGTGTGCTGATACACATCAGCTAAAAAAAAGAAAAAAGAGGTTGTATTTTCAGCGTGGGTACACAGGGGCTCCTGGTTTGTCCTGTGGCACCCATTAAAGTGACAGCAACCCACAGTCTGTGAACTGAGACCGTAAGTCTGGTGTGCAACTGGGGTGCCCTGGTAGCTACCCTTTAATGATCTGGGAGCTGGGATAACATCTAGGTATGTTTTAGAGAATTCCAGGCTGCCTGCCTCTCTGGGATTATTAGAAGAACCTTTCTGAGTTCTATGTAATATGTAGAAGCAATTTAGGAATAGGTGTGTTTACAGAGAGGACCTTCAGCCTAGAAGGTTGACTTTTGGCTTTAATTGACTTTAATTTACTTTTTTTTTTTTCTGCCTATGACTCATTAGCCTTTGAAGTAAAAATTTTCCCCAACCACTTTTAGATTTGGAGATCTGTTTTAATCATTTGGCATTTTACACAGTTTGCTATTTATCAGGACTCGTATGTAAGGCTATGGGTTTGGACACAATACGGGCCAGCCTGATTTGGTTGCAGATTATAAAAACAGTAGAGCCAAGTGTAAGTGCATAACATATGTTGTGAATGAATTTATCCCTCAACATAACCCAACAGGGTAGACTAATATCCTTATCCCCTATTTGCAGATAGGGAAACCGAGACAAGGGGAGGTTAAAGAACTGGCTCAGATCCACACCGGGTAAATAAGAGAGCTGGTACCCGAACGGTGTAGCTGAGAGACTGTCTCTGGAGTTCATGCGCTTGACCCTAAGTTTTCCCAAGTATGCTTGGGAAACTGCTGGGGCTTGATCAGCTGATTCCATGGGACTCTCGACCAGGAAGATCTACTGATCATTGCTGAGTTGTAATCTTCGGGTTTATTTTTAAAATATTTTACTTTTTCTGCTTTCAGGGAGCACTTGCTAGCAACAATGAGAATTCAGATATTCCTTTGCTCTGTAAATATTTTAGATCAGTCTCACTTTTCTGAGCATGCCTTTCCTTGATTTTTTTTTTTGTTTGTTTGTTTTTGTTGCTGTTGTTGTTCTTAACAATGACTTTCCTATATTCTGGATTTTTGCTCCTTTTATTCAGCAGATGATTGATTGGTTGCTGTATGTGTAGGTGCTGTGTGAGGCTCTGAAACTCCAGAAATGAATGGGATGGTCTTTATCCTTCAGGATATGACAATTTGGTGGGGGCTGAGGTGACAGACATGGAAGCAGGCATGCTGGGAGGGGTGCAGGATGCACACAGGGTGCCTGGAGGAGGTCCACAGCATGTCCTCTGACATGAGGAATGTGTTGAGCATCTATACTAGGTACTCTGTTGTCAGACTTAGTACCAGAAGTACAGGAGGCCGTGGAATGCACAGGTGTGAGCTGCCTTAACACCATTTACTTGTGGTTCTGGCCTCCTGCTCACCTGGGCTGTTTACCTTCTCTGCCTCCTTTCCATTCCTGTGACTCTTGTGTGCTTTTAGGTGTCTCAAAGGCAGCCGCTATTCTCGTGTGCCTCTCCGGAATGAATGGCAGCACACTCTGGTCCAGTCCCCTCCCCGAGGAGGCCCGGGATATTACATGTTTGAATCTGATGCCAGGAAGCGTGGCTGAAACCATCTGCCTTGTGACAGGGACACACAGAATGTTCAGTGCATTCAATGCGACATCAGGTAAAGGTCATTCCACGGAAGTCTCTGTTTGGGGATCAGAACGGTCTTATATGGAAGGGACCTTTCCACTTTCACACGGTGGAAAGTCTATTTGGGCTCCTTTGGAAGGTGAATTTAAGGTAAACAGAGAAAGGGTTTGACTAGGTTGAGTAATAGGTCATGGTTAAACCTGTTTGGTGATAGGATGGGGCTAAACTGAGTTACCCAAACAGAAACTACCCTGAGGCTTTTGGTTTCTAAGTAGTCCTAGTTTGTACAAGACAGCTGGGCTTTGTTCCTTCATATTTGATATAGATGGGGTCCTTGTGTAAACTTACCCATTTACCACTTAAAAAAATGGTCAGGGAATTAAAGTTTTAAAAATTAAAAAAAAAAAAAAAGATCAGGGAAGAAAGCAAGGTTTGTTGATGCCTGTTGAATTGGGCTTTTAACTGCTTTCTATATTTAGATACCCATGACATGAGGAACGAGAGAGAATCAAATATAATGAAAGCCCCATGTAAAACCGTAAGTGTCCTGCTTGTGAATGCTTTAGACCTGACCAAAGCTGGACACATAGCAACCTTCCAGTTTCAGAGGTTGCGGTTTGGTAGTGGGGTAATTCTGAGTGAAAAAAACTTTAAGTTAACTGCAGAATTAAAGTCCTTTTGAAAACCTCCTGTGATTCCCCTGCTCGTGGGAGCACGTGGTGGGACAGAGAGAGTTGGTCTGGTTGGCTGCTCCTGCCTGGATAGTTCCTCAGAAATTGTAATAATCTCTAACAGATCAGTTCCTCTGCCCCAGACAAGTGGGCTCCTCTTTCTTGGAGAGACTTCAGCACCTCCATTTTATCTAAAAAACCTAGGCGTGAAGTTATCACATGGGTTTCTTAGTCAGACGCTTAAGGATTTCAGATCACACTCCCTGTGCCCTTCCTCCCCAGTAAGATTAAAACTAAAAGAAAAGGTAAGGAGTTGCTGGCTGTCATTTGCCCATTGAGTTTCTCTCTTCTGACCTGGAAGCACTGCATCTGCCCTTTCCAGAGGCTGAAGCTATCATTGTGATCAGCTTATTTGTCACCCCTAGGAAAAGCCATTTGGACTTTAAACCCAAACTACTTATCCAATGGTACCCTGGCTGCCCCAGGGGTGGTGCTGCCGGACTTGGATGAAGATGGCGTTAGAGACCTTGTCGTTCTGGCCATTGGGGAATTGCAGGTATGCTCTATGTCAGATTGCCTCTGTTTCTCATAGGAGGTGCTTCAACTTCAGTCAGTTCTAGTACGGGTATCATAAATGCTGCTTGAAACCTTTTAACAAGGGCTTAGGCTTAAGAAAATTCTCTCTCGGAGATTTAATGAATAAATTGCTATCATGAACTTATTTTCCCAGCAGTCTCATTATGTTCCCATTGACTGTGGCAGGGTGGAACTTGGGCACCGGAGAGGTTTGTGTTTAAATTCCTGCTCCACTGTAGCCCTGTGGCCTTGGGCAAGCCATGGAATCTCTCCAAGATGTAACACGGGAATGTTCTATCTAGAACAGGGGCTGTTGTAAAAGCCTGAGCTACCGTATTTGAAGTGCGTAAAGTAGTGCCCATTTTTTACCGTGTGGGTGTATTGTTAGTTGTATTAGACATACTTAACCTTTATGTAAAACCATAAGACAGCTCATAGAATAGATATGGAACACATCATACATTGAGTAAGTAATAACAGCAATGACCTAAGAAAGGACAGTTGTATACAGGCTATGACAATAGACCTGGAGTCCAGGACATTTGTCCTTAAATTATGCTCCTTGATTATGCTTTGCAGGAGCTCCAGTGGACTAGGGCTAGTACTCTGTGTACAGATAAAATAATAGTAGTTTTCCTTCCTAAATCACAGGAAAGAGTACATTAACGAGCACATGTATCTCCATTTTTGCTTCTATATCTCCATTTTACTCCATATATCTCCATTTTTACTCCTAACACTTTTTTTGAGCTTGTGCCAAAAGTTCCTTTAAGACGTCTTCTCAGACTTCCTGCGTGGGTTTGCCAGGAAATGCTGGTGGACGAAAGAATTGAACAATTGGCAACTAATATTTGCGGGAAAATGTGGATATAGATCATTTTGCTTTATTTGATTTATTTTAATTTTAAGAGACCTTGTGTTTGTTCTTGTGATTTTTGTAGTGCATATACATGGTGTAGAGTTATGAAATCTGCAAGTAAAATGATTTAGAATAGAATGAAATCCATTAGTATTTTATGGTTTTCTGCCAGGAGCACCATAAGTAAACTGAAAGTGCTTCTCCAGTCACTGAGCACTGTTTGGGGAGAATTGTTCTAGGACATCTGGCAATACTTTGTGAGATGAGAACAAAGAAGTAAGGTAAATTTCTGAAGACGAGTGAGTTTGGAGGGTACTTTATTAGTTTTCCTTCCACTAGCAAGTTGGTCTCAAAGTAGATTGAACCCCAAACTCAACAAATATTTACATAATCTTTTTTAATCCCAGTCATTGTAAATTTCAGTAACTACATCCATCAGCGAGTGATTTTCTGAAGTTCCCGAAGTGGAAAGTATGGGGAGTTTCTTCTTAAAGGCTTAATGAGGTATGGTTAGTGGAGGCATAGCAAGTTTATATGTCCTGAGCGAGTTTAACAATCTTGGCCTTCTCATACCCTATTCATTGCCAGTGGTGGCTGACAGGCTAGAGGCTGAGGCTTTTAGGGACCCTCCACAGTGAGGCAGCCTCTGTTGGAGGAACTGGCTTCTTGCCTACTCCTACTCTGTGATTTTTTTTCTTTCTTTTTCTTTTTTTGTCTTAACCAAACAGCAAAAAAAGTGTACTGTCCAACTTGCCTCACAGAACTTACTTACTTACACATAGTGTAGAGATAGGAATGGTGTCCATTCTGTCTGAAAAGTGATAGTACTAGAAAAATCGCAGAAAAATGATGGGTTTAGAGCAGCCTCACCTTTATACTGACCTCTTTTGACCTCTAATGCCAGCAACAAGGAACCTGGGGAACCCAAGCTCTGGTTTATTCTAAGCTACAGTATGGAAGGCTCTCTCTTCTTAAGGAATGGAACGTATTAGGTCTATGACTTAGAGTGATGCATTCTTAGATCTGGGTTTAGAGTGAGGTGGGCTTGGGACAGAAGAACTGATGGCTTGGGGTTAGTGGAACTTATCTGGCCTAGAACGTTAGTGGGAAGGGACCTCAAAGCCATGTGGTTGATCCTCTCACACCATGTTAGAATCACTGATACAGTATTCCAGACACATTGGCCCCTACTCTCCTCAAGTCCTCAGGCCAATGGGAATATCACTGATTTGTAAGACTGTTCTTTTCATTTTTGGTCAGGTCTAGAAAATTCTGTCATGTTAGTAAGAATTCTACTTTCTCATAGCTTCTACTCACTGTTCCAGCATCAGCTCCTTTGAATGAATATATTCCTCTTCCTACATAAGAGCCCATTCACCTTAGCCACATCGCACTAAGCCTGCTACTCACAAGGCTAACTGCCCCCAGTTTCTTATATTGTCCCCCATGCATCATGAAGTCTAGATTCCTCTCTTTCTTGCTTTCTTCCCCTTTGCATTGCGTTTTATCCATATTTCTTAAAATGTCATACCTGTGTCTGGAAACTGTATTCTGTTTGTGATATAACCAGTTATATCAGTGTAAGGAAATACTACTTCTTTTGATACTGGCCTTGTATTTCTAATAACATAGCTGAAGATTGTGGTGGCCTTCCTAAGATTTCACATTTATTTATAATCTATTAAAGTACCCACCCCTTTTAATTAATCAGTTAATTAATGGCCCCATTTCTTCTTTCAGATTTTGACTCATCTTCCAAACCTAAGACTTCTTTGAATTTCTAGTTTGTCATAGAGCATACTAGCTATCCCTTTCAGCTTTGTGATGAGCTTGTGATAAGCTATTCATTCATTCAAGTCTTTGAGAAAAGTGATTAGTAGGAATGGGACAGTAGCAGGGTGGTGTGACATTCCACAGAAACCTCCCTGCAGGTTGGTATTGACTCACTCTGGGTACACTGAAAACTGTATCTTTCTGTCTTTTCCAAAAGAATTCATGACGCTAAACTTTGTCAGAAGCTTTACGGAAGTCAGGTTGTCAGTACAATTCTTGTATTTCCCAATTGGTGATTCTGTTGCTGAAAGAAAACCCTCTAGAGCAGAGGATGGTAGACTGTGTGACCTGTAGACCAGATTTGGCCCACTGCTTGTTTTTGTAAATACAGTTTTATTGGAGCATAGCCAATGCCTGTTTTCTTATTATTATCCATGGCTGCTTTCACGCTATGGCGGTCGACTAGTTGCTTCAGAAACCATCTGGCTTGCAAAACCTACAATGCCATTTGACTCTTCACAGGACAGGTTTGCTGATCTCTGCTTGAGAGTAAGGTTGATAGTAGCCAGGCAGGCTAGACATGTAACGTTATAATGGGAGAGGCTGCCTGTATTGATTTTAGTTGGGACCAAATATTACTGGTGATTTCTGGGTGTGAGAAGAGACCCGGGAGTCAGCAGTCCTGTAGTTAGCTCTGGGCTAGAAATCTGTGCCTCAGAAGATTTCATCTAGAAACAACCGTGTTTCAGAGAAATTGCCTGAGCTACCATACAGATGGTTTTTGCACATATCTACCAAAGGAATAGGAATGTTGGCTTCATTTTCTTGCTTCCAGGGGAAGAACGTGAAGCAGGTTTGGCTTTATGCTTTCCAACTTTGGGAAGTGTTTCTGAACCCTTAGCTAATCAGGAATCAGTAATGTCTGGAGAAATTACTTGGTTAAGGAAACAATATGGCATCTACTGACTCCGTTTTTTTCACTTCTTCAGCCAGATCTGTGCTTTCTGCTGGTGTCTGGCCGGACAGGGAGTCCAGTGGGCCGACCCGTGAAGTACAACATCGTGGGAGTGGGGAATCTGATTGGTCCTCAGGTTTATGTCACCACAAATGGGGCTGTCTACATCCTGTTTGGCTTTGGTAAGAAGCAAAGCTAGTTTTTTTGCCGTTCCCCATCTGTGTGTGTGGTAGGCCTCCCTTCTGAGACAGAGGGAAAGTTTGGGAATTGCTGACATCAGTCAGCCCTTTTGCCACCTCCTATCCCAGGGGCCTTTCATTCTCTGCCACCCGTGGCCGGTTATTAACTCAGCTTTCCCCAGCTGCCTTCTCCAAAGAGAAGACTTCTTGCCCAGAATCTGCTTCATTCCTTTCCCCATTCCATGTTGAACCATTCTGGGTGGGATCTGTGAGACCCATCTTCTTTTTTTTAAAGATTTTATCTATTAATTTGACAGAGAGTGCACAAGCAGGGGGAGCAGCAGAGGGAAACGGAAAAGCAGGTTTCCTGCTGAGCAGGGAGCCCAGTGTGGGGCTCGATCCGAGAAATCTGGGATCATGACCCCAGCCAAAGGCAGACGCTTAACTGACTGAGCCACCCAGGGGGCCCCTGTGAGACCCATCTGATCAGGCTCTGTGTCTCTCGCTCAGATCCTCACCCTGGGAGAGTTCTAGTAAATTCAGCTTCTCAGTGTTGGTTCTTCCTGTGGTGCTAGGAAATATCCAAGCTGTCGCCCTGCGGGACATTTTTGTTCAGGCCCAAAATCGAGACAGCTTACCACCTTCTCTGCAGATAGAAGAGCCGGAATGGGAGAAGCGAAGATCCATCAACCTGTCTGAGCTCATTGACATTTACAGGTAGGGCAGATATCTGACCTTGTCGCAGTTCAATCTCCTGAGATCTTACGAGCCATGGAGTCTCCACTTTTGAATTGGGCCGGTGAATAAGGGGCCAGAGAGGTCTGTAGGGGAAATAGCGCTAGCCTTCATATACCATCTTCCTATCTGGTGAGGTAGAAACGTTCTTTTCTTGGGAACATAAGGTGTTGGTGATCATGATTTGTGATTCCTCTACACACAGACTGCAAAGAAGGAGATCTGTTTAGCGTTCAGAGTCAGAGAAGGGCAGGCTGAGATGGGGTGACCTCTAGGCAGGGAGAGAGATTTATGTAAAAAAACCTGCTTGTAAACTGGGCAGAAGTATCTGCCCTACTCCTTTTCTGTGTTTTTCTCTTAGTTGAAGAATCGTTTTGACAGGAGCAAGACTAGCATCTGTGAAATCTTATTTTTTATTCTTGTTTATTTCTTAATCAAAAGCATGTCCTTTATCACATGTGGTGGATTTTACCCATTTAACCCCAGGCTGGGGTAGTGATTGTCTTCATTCTCTTCTGTCAGAAGTTTCAGATCATCTTCTAGCATTTTCTCAGGCACTAGCACATTGTTTCAGTAAGAATTGGGCAGGTATTAAATGGAATGGTCCCAGTTGTTCAGAAAAAGAAATAATTCAATGCAGTGTAGACCATGAGTTCCTGTCCAAGTTCAGTGACAATCTCGGGCCTCCTGTCCAAGTCTCCATCTGCTTTCCGTGCCATTATCTTTGGCTCTGTTAACCTCCCCCAGAATATCCAACGTGAGAGATCTGGCCTTGTGGCCCTTCTCCTAGGAGTTCCTTTTGAACTGGCATGAATTTTCCAGGGATTCTTGCTTTCTAAAATGAGATTCGACTGGAATGACACAGTGCCTCCCTCATAAGATAATGGTGGGAGGTGAATACAAGAGTATAGAGAAACACGTACCCCGAGAGAAAGAGCCCCAACTTGTGGCTCCAGAATCTCATCCAAGCCAGAGACTAACCATTGGGTCTTGTTTAATTCAGCGATGGTGTTGAGCTACTGCAGATGGTGAAGGCACCTGATTCCAACTGCAGCAACCTCCTGATTACAACCAGACAAGGCCTCATCCTGCTACGGGGGCAAAATCTTACACCTTCCTGGACATTGAGCCTGCAAGGCCTGCACAGGTTTGCCGTGTGCTCCTCCTAAGGGTTGTAGTTTTGATATGCTTTCCCATGTTTAAAAATTGCTTGATACCTGGGGTGGTGCGGAAGAGGGAGAAAGAAGTCCTTGTTTTCCTCTCCTTCTGCTTTACTACTGATCGCTTAACTTTGTTCTCATTTGTAGCCAGCCTACTCCTGGGTATTTCACTGATGATCAGACCTTAGACTTCCTTCTCCAGATACAGGATGGAGTTGGGATGAAAAAGGTAAAACTTTGGGACTCAGATCAATGAAAACATCTAGAAAGTCTATTTGTTGTGTCCAGCCGTATGCTAGGTACTGTGAGAAGTAGGAACCTAACATATGGTCCCTTCCTTCAGAGAACTCAAAGAGTAGCTGAAAACTCACAAGCTAGTGCTGAGATCTGTAGCATTGGAAGCTTTTCCAGTTAACCCCCTTCCAGTATGTGAATTCCCTCTTCTGAATTCTTTTTTTTTTTTTTTTTTTTTTTTCCAATTTATCCCTCTTCTGAATTCTTACAGTTAGGCAGTAAGAACCTTCTGAAGTCTCTCGGTGGGGAAAGGCAGGCATAAATAAACTTAGTACTTCGGTACCTAGTTTCCAAAGCTCTCAGAGAAGGCAGGATATCTGGGGGGGCTGGGTTATTATGGAGGACTTAATAAGGGAGGGAAAGATGAGCAGGACCTCGAAAGTTGAATTATATTTATATGAGGAGGGGTGGATGGGAAGGCCTGTCGGGTCAGGACCACCAATGCCTGAGGCCCAGAGATGGAATGGTACGGCACGTTCCAGGAGCACTGAGAAGGTCTTTCTGATTTTACGTGAGGTTGTATATTGTGAAGATACAATGATTGGATAGGCAGTTTTCATTCTCTCTCTCTTTTTTAAGGATTTATTTATTTTAGAAGGAGAAAGTGTGTGTGCACACGCATGAGCGGGGGAGGGGCAGAAGGAGAGGGGGTGGGAGAACCTCAAGCAGACTACAGGCCCAGCACGGAGTGGACGCAGGGCTCAATCTCACGACCCTGAGATCATGACCTGCACTGAAATCAAGAGTTGGATGCTTAAATGACTGAGCCATCCAGGCGCCCCCAGTTTTCATTCTTATTACAGGGAGAATTAAGGTTTTGAAATTTTTTTTTTTTTATAATTAACCTAGCTTTTGTGTTTTTTTTTTCACTTTAAAATATGTATTTATATATTGCACACTGTTACCTGGGAGCCAACTCAACAGTTAATCATCGCCTCTAATGTCCACCAAGTTCCGCTCCAGATGCACAGATAATGTCTCTGGAGACACAGAGTTAATGAACACAAGACCCTGGTCCTATGCAGCTCCTAGTCTCTGGGGTGTGAGTACGCACACGGCTCTGCCACGCCACGGCGTGTGCTAGGTGGAGGTCCGCACAATGCCATGGAGGCGCAGGGAGCAGACAGAGGGAAGGGAGTCAAGAGGTGCTCTGTGTTGGTTGCGGGCTAGATGTTCACATCCTGAAAGCAGAGAAGTGGTTCACTGGATTGATATGTAAGGAGGAGCCAAGGGGCATTTCCACCACAGAGCTCTGAGTGAGCTCAGCTGATGGAAGGCCCTGGAAAGCAGGGCGGCAGCGTTTAGGTGAACGTACTGGGGGCACTGGGGTCATTTGGTCCTGAGTGGAGGACAGAGCTGATGATAAAGGCATCACTTCAGGGAGAGTCTTCCAGCAGTGCTGTGTAGGAAAGAAACAATGTCCAATTGTGTTTCAAAATAATTTCAGGTAGAGATTGGAATTTTCATTGGCATTCCTGGCAGGATTAAGGGAGAAGGGTATACATAGCTTGATTAAGAGCTGAGCTGCTGGGGGTTTAGACCTGGAATTTAACCTTGGCTCCACTACTTTCCGGTGGCCTCGGGCAAGTTACATAACCTCACCTAACTGTAGATTCTACGTCTATAAAGTGGGGGTTGTGATAGTACCTGGCTTCGTAGGGTTATCATGACAGGAAAATAATGCATGTGACTGGATCCAGTTTTTTAGTGTGGTGTCTCAACACTTTTGTCCCGCGACTACCAGAGGGAATCTTGAAGTGTTGGCTCGGGGCGGGGGTGGGGGGCAGCTGTCTCCCCAGGCGGTGCGGCAGAGTCCGGGCAGGGATGCAGAAGGGTGGGTCTGAGGGGCTGAAGAGTAGGAAAGTGATTGTTGATAGGGGTGCAGTCCTTCCACTCACCGAAGAACAGACACTGAGGACAGGGGCTGGGGCTGGGTGGGGAGTTTCTTATGGATTTGGACCAAGGAGAGGCTCTAAAACTGAGATATGAGGTATTTGGGGTGAGAAGGAGATATATGTGCAGCCAGGGATTAGGAGCTCAGTCCCCTTAGTTATCCTGTGAGTGATGCAGCTGAGGAGTGTATTTTCTCCTAGTTGATTTGCCTGTCTCGATGTGCTGTCTTGACTTTAAGACCAACCTAGGGCTGAGCTCTGTATGCGTGACACCCAGGAGTCAAACCTGTAAAGCTTGGAGCACAGCGCGTAGCACGGGCATCCACTTGGTCACTGTCCCCTCAGTGGGCGCTGCGGTCATGGGCTGCGGTCGTGGGAGGGAAGGAGCCGGCAGGAGGTGCTGTTGTGGGCGTCTGGTGACAGCACCTCCCCTCCAAAGGGCTGCTGTTTCTGGATGAGGACCGCCACAGACACTGAGCACTCTTGAGCTCCCTCCTGTCCCCGAGCTGCCTTCTCTCACGTGCAGAATGACAGGCGGATTGGGTGATTTCTAATGTCCCCTTCCTGCTTGAGAATTCAGCAGACCTTTAAACTCTGCTAAGTGGGGACAAGGGCTGTGGAAAACTAGGTCTGGTCCCGAGTCACTGTTTAATGCTTTCCGAATGCCTAGCTTGTTCATGTGGAATAAGCTCAACCTGTTAATATACATGAGTTTTCATTCTCTTGTGTGTTTCCTTGGCCTGCTGCCTTTTTGGGGGGGTGGGAGGGAGGGGCAGGAGAAGAGAGAGAATCTGAGCAGGCTCTATGCCTGCTGCAGAGCCTGATGTGGGGCTCCATCTCAGATCACGACCTGAGCCGAGATCAGGAGCTGGTCACAGAACTGACTGAGCCCCCCGGGCGACGCAGCCTGCTTCCTTTCTGAAGGTGGGCTGTCCTCACTGTCTCCTCTTTTGCAGATGGTGGTGGTAGATGGGGACTCAGGCTCCATTCCCTGGAGTTACAGTGCTCCCTGTCACCTGAAAGAGACACCAACCACCTCAGCAGTGACTGCAGACCAGAAGTCTGTCTTCCTCTTTTGGGCTGAAGGGACATCAGCTGCATCTCCCAGTTCTGTGAGTGAGCCTGGGGGGTGTGGGATGGGGGTCCTTTCGTCACTCAGTGAGATGACAGCTGCTCTGCGGGGCTGACTGGGTCTGGACGGTTTAGTGGAGCAGCCACGCTTCTAGGTGGGTGTGGGTAAAACATAGCAGCACCCGATGGGCAGGGCTAGAACCTGCTCCCTCCTGAGCTCTGCTTGTCCTGGCCTTGCCTTTCAGCTGCAGTCAAGGGAAAGCTGATAGCAGCCCCTGGCTGCTGGCTGCCAACAGTGGGAGGCTAGATAAGGGATAGGTCCTCTCAAGATGCTAGGTCCAAAATTCCAGATGATTCACATGTGCTGTAGTCAAAGAGAAGTAACGGTGACTGGTCTGGAGGGGGCAGAGGAGGGTTCATGGTGGGTGAGGCTGGGCTTTGAGGTGAATAAACTGAGTCTGCAAAAATGGCATGGGGCAGGGATAGCCAGGCAGTTGGAGAGAATATCGTTGAAGCTGAGGTTGAGGGTTTGTCTGGGGGAATTACAGGGGAGAAGGTCCGATGCCCAAAAGGCAGATTTTCCAAAGTCTTTCTTTTTTCTTTGAAGATTTTATTTATTTGTCAAAGAGAGCACAAGCAGGTGCAGTGGCAGACAGAAAGAGAAGCAGGCTCCCTGCTGAGCAGGGAGCCTTATGCGGGGCTCCATCCCAGCACCCTGGGATCATGACCTGAGCTGAAGGCCTATGGTTAGCCCACTGAGCCACTCAGGCGCCCCTCAATAAAGCCTATCTTGACCAGCACCTACTCTGTGCCAGGCACCGTGTTCTCCATAGGGACCTAAGGATAGACTAGAAACCGTGCTGCCGCTCTCTCAGAGAAGGTCCACAGATGCTGGGGGGACCCAGAAGGATGAAGAATCCTGAATTCATCGACTATGCACTCTTGGACAAGCCATCTAACTTTTCTGAGCCTCATGCTCTTTATGCATCAACGAAGATGCTAATACAGTCCCTCATTTTGAGGATCAGATTTACTCAAAATCTAGATTATAGTTGTAACTCTGCCCTGCCCTAACATGTGCCCACGACAGTTTACCTGACATTTTAACTTCCTGGTTTCCTCATTTAATAAAGCGAGGGGATTAGAACAGGTGACTCTCCAATGTAAGTGTCTGTAAATAACCCCAAAACAAAGGTGTGGTACAGATGCTGTAATAGAAGCACAAATAAGAGATTTAGCTAGAAGCACAAAGGGAGGGCAGCTGGGGAGCTTTCTCTAAAAGAGGTGGCCTTCAGGTGTGGGATCTAAGGATGAGGATTGTTTTCAGTCGTGGAAATGGGCTCCAGAGGATTGTTAGACAGCCTAAGGGGGACATAGGGTTAGATGGGCGTAGGCAGAGGTTAGGTGGAGCAAAGATGCCAGTCAGACATTCTGAAGCTTGGCTGGCCAGGTGAATAACGGTAGGAAGAGGCTGGAAAAGGCAGATTTGGGTTAAGTGGTATAAGACCTTGGCTTTCAGGCTGAGGAATTTGGGCTCCATTCCCTTGACGTTGAGAAGGGAGTTTGGCTCTTTGCTTGTCATGTGGATGGAGTCGACGTCTGTCCTGTCAGGTGTGGGACTCTGAGGGTCCGGGAAATGCCCTCTTCTGCTGCGCGGCACGTGGGGGCAGTGCGGCTGCAGCCGTCCTGCCCGTGCTCCTCCTCCGTTCATGTGCTTCTATGCTAAGAATACAGGATTCCTGTTTCCTCCACTAGTGCGGCCAAAGGTAATCCCGGGGTGGGGGAGGCACACAAGGAGCTCAGTAGGGCAATCATTTACTGACCTGTACATGGTCTTTCACACGCGTGCGTGTGAGCCGAACGTCATCCCTGCACAGAGGTCAGGCTGGCAAGGGCAGTTCTTGTGTGCATTTCTTCTGCTGTGGGGACTTGGGGGGCTGCCACTTGGAATTGGAATTTTTGTTTTATAATTAATGATTTTCTTCTGTCTGGGCAATGCTCTGCTTATTTTAGAAACTGAGATTTTTGTGATTTTAGCTTGATATTTGTAATTGGCTTCAATATCCAATGAGAAGAGGTGTCTTTTCATGTATACATTTTGTTTCCACAAATCCCCACCTACTGCAGGAGATGGCCCAGTGTTCTAATACTCCCACAGGCAGGAGACGAAGGGTTCTTCCCATCCAGGCATGCACATTTCCATTCTTTTTTTTCTCATAAGGGAGAAAGCATTTTCTAGCTCTAGTGGTTTGAAGAAGTTGGTGATTAGTCTGTTTTCAACTCTCTGGAATGTGTCTCTTGTATATGAGAGTTTCTCTCAAACACATGCTTGTAGTTGGGGGTCAGGTCATAGCCTCTGAGAGGAGTCCGCAATCACCACGGTCTCCTCTGCCCTTTACATTGGAGGGCTGTCACATGTGGGAATGAGAGTTAACTACGTTCTTCCCTTTTGCTGCTGTCAGGATGTCATCCCCGGAACTGGGCCACCCAGCCTTCACCACCTGTACCTCCTGCATCCAGCATTCCCCTCTATTCTTCTGGATCTGGCCAATGCCACAGGCACAGTGACGGCTTCAGAGGGTAATGTGATGTGACGGTGGGGGCTGTGTGCACAGATGAGGGGAGACAGTGTACTGGCTGTGTGTGTGAAGATCCCGCTGTCTCAGTGAGGGAGGGATGCAGCAGGGGGTGGGGGAGTTGAGCCGCTCCCAGGCTTCCTCAGGGCCATGGCCGGAGTGCCCCTCTGGGAGCAGCAGCAGGCTCTCAGGCTAAGGACCCAGCCCTCGGAAAAGGCTGAAAGCTGAGGGCAAGTGTGGCCCGTCTCAGAGGTCCTCAGGTGCCTGTGGTTCACGCAGCGGCATTCAGCGGCCGTTCGCTGAGCATCATCTGTGTGTCGGGCACGGTGCTGGTGCTGGGAGTACAAGTAAGACTAGACTCTTGACCCTCTAGGAGCTGAGGATTTAGAATTACCTGTGAGGAAAATGGTGGGGGTAGCATGTTGTCTCTAGGACATTGGTGTAGGATCAGTGGAGACTTTCTTCTGACTAGTGCAGAAGATGCCCCTTGCATAGGAGTGGCTGCCAAGAGAAAAATTAAGGGAAAAAGAAAAATCGCACAGAATCTGACCACCTGTTACCCTGTTAACATTTTGGAAGTAGTCTTCAATTTTATGTATGTATATAAATAATACCATATAGCAAAATTTGGATCAAATATTATTCGAGACCAGTAATTCAGGCAGTCAGAACCCTGGAAACTCATCCACCGCGACCTCCTGGTCTTGAAGTGTCTGATGGGCTCTTCCTCAGAGATCCTTTGCCTCACTCTGAACTGAGGGAGTCTGCAGTTCTTGTGGCGGGGGAGGGGAGGGTGGAGGGTATGGGGTGAGGAAAACCAGATGGGCCACTTCTCCTTTACGTCTTTCCGTATTTTCTTGCCATTCAGAGGCTTGCTCTCCATGTACAAACTCATTTGCCTGGAAGTTAAAACGTGCTTGTGACTCTCAGTTTGCTGGGATACATTAGGAAGAATACTTAACAAGGAATTTGCAAGAACCCCTGCCCCCTGGCTTTGTGTGTGGTGGGGAGCAGGGTCAGGGAGGTGGCATTCTACAGAGTCCTGTGGTGGGCTCTAAATGAGTTGATGGGTTGTTGTTGTTGTTGTTGTTTTTAAGATTTATTTGTTTGACCGAGAGAGACACAGCGAATGAGGGAACACAAGCAGGGGTAGTGGGAGAGGGAGAAGCAGGCTTCCTGCTGGGCAGGGAGCTTGGTGTGGGGCTTGAATCCAGGGCCCTGGGATCATGAGCTGAAGGCAGGTGCCCCTGACTTGTTTTTCAGTATTAGTGAAAAACATTATTCAGTGAACATTAAATAGTAGTAATTAGGAATCGAGACCCTTTTTAGTACAACAGCTGTTTTAAGGATAAGGCAAAATAAGAGCTGGTGAAGCAGATAGCATCTGCGACCGTGTACTGATAGTCCAGGAATTCTCCAGAGTTCTAGTTTGCTGTGCTCACTTTGCTATCAAATTGTCACCATAGTTGGCATATCCTCATTTCCTGATTTGGGGCTTTCTTAGAAGCAGCTTCGGAAAAGGAAGGGTCTAAAGACCGAGAGGAATGAATGTGCTACGTTGCTGGCATCCTGGCGTTCCCCACTGTGCACCCACTGTCTAGCCCAGTGCTGGCATTTAATAAGTGTTCAGTAAACTTTGTGGATGAATTAATGAAGGGGTAAATAAATGAATGAATCTAGTTGCAGAATCAAGCCACTCCCCTGCTAGCAGAAGTATTCTGTCCTCATTAATTGCTCTTGTTTTTGTCCTTCCTCAGTTGGAATTAACGACCTCTGGAAAGATGCCTTTTATGTTACCAGGACAACAGGGCCAAGCTCCGAAGGCCATCTGGCACCCCTGGTGGTCAGCAAGCTTAGTCTACGGTGGGCGCTGATGGAAGGCCAGGTGGTTCAACTTGAGGACACCACCCCCAAAATTGGCCGTGGGGAGCTGCGAAGATTCCTCTCTAGAATAAAGTTTGTTGATCCTCCCCACCAGGTGAATCTCTTCTGAATGGTTTATTTGATTACCAGTAAGGGTTTGGGGCAAATGCTACCAAATCCAACTTTGTTCTCGAGAAAGTAGATGGGAGTAGGAGCCCTCTTGATTAGCTGGGTGTCAAGAGCCAGCTGTTCGAGAGCAGCTCTGTTTTCTTAAGGTGCGTTATGACCATTCAGAAATGGTACTCAGTTTTTGTTTTGTTTTTTTTTTTAAAGATTTTATTTATTTATTTATTTGACAGACAGAAATCACAAGTAGGCATAGAGGCAGGCAGAGAGAGAGGAAGGGAAACAGGCTCCCTGCTGAGCAGAAAGCCCAATGTGGGACCCGATCCCAGGACCCTGAGATCGTGACCTGAGCCGAAGGCAGTGGCTTAACCCACTGAGCCACCCAGGCGCCCCGGTACTCAGTTGTTTTTAGCTGGCAATAGTACTATCCCCTTAGGGGACACTTGGAAATGTGGGGTCATGGTGTCTATTGTCTCAGTGACTGAGGGGGTGGGCATGACCAGTATTTTCTGGGTAGAGGCTGGCGGGGCTAACAGCATGCCACACTTGTAGCAGTTACGTATCCAAAGAATTATCTGGCTGCTACCCTCACAGCCCTCAAATACTGTGGTCTAGTTCAATGTTCAAGAGTTTATCAGGGAAAAAAACAAGGTTTCTGGATCTTTCTGGAAGGACTTATGAGCTTTCCGGGTTAAGCAGAAGGACAGAAGAGTAGAGAAATAGCTTGGGTTTCCTCCATCGCTTTGTCATGAAAGGAATGAAAGTCGCTGATACCTGCACTTTTTCCCCTAGATGTAGTCTGATGGACTCTTCCGTTTCAGAAGAAGTGAACAGAGTGGTACCATCTCTCTCCCAGCAGTGTCAAGTCAGTTCTTTGGAGAGAAGGAAGACTTCACCTCATTTTACCACCTCTGTGCGATCGTCACAAAGCACTTTGGAGGGCACGTTGGAGTTCTCTGATGACGGCACGATCCATTGGGCTGGGGTTATCTGACCTCTAACTTTTCAGTCCCTGCATTAACCCCCTCCTCTAGGCACTCCAGGGATAGTTTGGAAATGTGAATCTTATGGTTTATTTTTTGTGTCTAATTTATAAACTCCTGCTGGGAAATCCCAGTGAAGTTCTTCCCTGGAACATTTTGTTTTGCGTTATGCCACATGTGTGTATGCATTGGTGTGATGATCAATTAGTTTCTCGATCTGTTCTAAGCTCCAGGGACCGAGTTTCTTGTCCTTCTGAAGTACACCTGGTTTGTTTGGTCATCTTGGGATTTCCAGTGCCCTGCCTCTGATCAGGGTCGCTGGTCCTTGCCTTCCGTGTTCTCTCATCGCCTGTACCTGGGCTTCTTCCCACCCTAGCGGCAGGGAGACAAGACAGTGGGAGGAGGCTGAGGGAGCTGTCCTCGCATTTGCAGCTTTTATCTTCAGTAGCCTTCCACCTCACAAACTTTCCAGCTCTGCACACTTGGTGACCGTAGCTACCACCACATTCCTGCCGGAAGGGGAGCAAGAGCAGTGCGTAGTTCATGAGCGGCCTCTGATGGAGTCTGTGTGGTATCATGTGGTCTGGATTGGCCTGCCGGTCCTGACCTTTTCCCTGCTAACTTCCGAAGTGCTGGGGTGTGTGTGTGTGTGTGTGTGTGTGTGTACACACGTACGTGTGTATGCGCGCTGTCCTAGGTCGTGAAGTCAGGAACGACTCAGGCAGGCAGCCTAATCCCTGCCATAACTCCATTCTGCTCTCTTAGCATCTCCTAGGGGCCATCCTCTGTACTGCCTCTCATTTGCCCGCTTATTCAGAGATAGTTTTGCTTTGCTTGCATGAGAGCAAAGCTGTTCCTGGATTTTTATCCTTGACTCCCACATGCAACCATTTTGCCTGCACATCTTCCTTGTAGAGCCTTTGAAACACTGTATTTTGAGAAAACTCCAGTGTAAATACTCTTTTATAATTGGTTAAGTTCTTTAGAATTATCACCAGTGCTTACTTCTCCCTTCTTCCATAAATATTACTTCTCTTAAGTTCTTTTCTAAACTTCTAGGTCATTGTTTATATAGCAGAAAGTCCCACATTAGCTGGTGGAGAACTACTTTTCTTCTTGAATAATTTTGATAGGTCATACCCGAGTGCAACTCAGGTTCTGTCTTACTTGAGCCTGTATCTTTTTAGCTTGTATTAATAAAGGGAGTCGAGACAAATTTATAGAGATTACAGAAATTTAGGGATCTCAGATTTGAAGGGATGTGTATTATTTGCCCAGTGGTAGGCATTATGACATAACAGAAGTTTGGTACCAATATCAGGTTGGCCTGCCAGGTTTCTGGGCACCCCCTTGACTTAGGGCCCTGAAAGGAAATTTAATTTCAACACTTTGGGAAGCTTTGTGAACTTGGGGGAACAATGAGAGGATATCCAAGAGGATAGGGATGATTCTAGATTGACTTCTAGAGTTTGAATCTGGGTAGAAGATTCTAGGATCTTGTTTAGCCTACTAGAGGATTCTGAGGACTAATTTATAGTTGACTGAATAGCTAAAACTTGAGTTGTGGTTCTGTGGCCTGGGCTGAGCCATCTGCTTCTTACCCTTGTTCTTCACCATGTTGAGGCTTTCTGGGAAAGCCATTTTGGGTAGAGGAGCAAAATGCCAAGTCGCTTCCTGAGGGCCTGATTTGAGTGTATCCTTTTGGGTAGAAGATGGTGTTTATGCGGGGTGAGTCCCAGAAATAAGAGGAAGCTAGAAGAGCATCAGTCCCTAAATTCTTCATGGTGTGTTTACAAACTGTTGTCTTAACTCTGATAAGTTTGAATCCATTTTTGCTAGACACAGGACAGGCTCTACAGCCAGGGCAGGTTGGAATGGTGGCAGAGGACTGCAGAAGCTTCAGGTGACCAGCATGGGTGTTAGCTGGTCAGGTGTGTCCTGACACTCCCTTCTCCTTGGAGGCACCCACCCTACCGGACCTCTAAGATAGGAAGCGCTCCTCCCATCTCCCACTCCCGCAAGGCCCCTGTGACTGCCTCTTAGGGGTAGCCGTGACTTGTGCGGGTATAAGGACCTTCCTTCTCCCAAGCTCTCCTCCTTGCTATCCGGGTAGCTCCTTCCACCCTAGACAGCATCCTCCCCTCCCCCAGATGCTCTCCGCTCCCCCTCCCTGTCGGGTATGCTGACACCAACCCCCTTGAATGTGAATTGCTGCTTTTATTGCCCATACTACAGACAAGCCAGCTGGTATATTGTCAGGAAGCACTATTTAAAATGTGAATTGTTGCAGAACAAATAAATACTATATAGGAAACATTTGTGTGTCATTCTCGTTCTTTTTAGCCATCAAGTGGTTTGTTTTCCCTTGATGGAAAAGAGGAAGGAGGTGTGTGTGGGTGAGTTGGGGATCCGGAGAGCAGTGTATGTTCGTTGGGGAAGTGTCCCTTTCCATAAATCCCCCAGGAAATAACTCTAGTGAACCATTTCTGGAAGTGGACCTGTCCCTGCATGCTGTCCCTACATGTCCCTGCATACACTTCTCATATATTCTAGTTTCCTGGTGGCTTCTACGGTAATAATTAAACTTTCATTAAACTTTCATTGGGTCCCTACTATGTGAGTGCAGGACCCTGTAATAGGCAGTGTGGAGGGCATCTGTCCTACGCGTCCAAGCTCCCAGGAGGGCCTTTATCTTCCATTCTGTGCCTTCTGGGAAGGCTGAGCCCAGTAAACGACTGTTGAGTAGCCTACCTGCACCTCCAAATCCCAGAGAGGGGGCAGATGGACAAGCCCCTTAGGGGCAGGAACTGGATTTTACTTCTCTCTGCCGAGCCCCAAACCTGGCACATAGCAAGCAATCCGTGAAGGAGAGGGGGTGATTCCAAGCATGGGAGATAGGGAGATGCTGAAATGAGACAAGGAAAGGGAAAAGCTGGGAAGGAAGAGGGGGGCAGCAGCATCCGCACATGCCCCCCTTAGCACCTGCCCTTTCAGACACGCTTGTCGCAAACCTGTGGGAACCATGCTCGACACACAGACTCTGGCTTCAGTACATGTTGATAAGCAAATGAACATGTAAGGTTGGGTTCAGCCTGCCCTCTAAACCCTACTACGTCTAACACGGTTCTTCCTCTACGGATGACCCAGCCGCCTCTTCCTTCAGCCTCTGGCTGGGTCCTTGCTGAAATCCCTTGTGGTGTAGCCCGGAGTAGAAGTCAACTCCTTCCGAGACGGAGCGGACGGGCTGAGGGTGGTACTGGTGGTAGCTGGTCAGAGGATGCCCCGTGGGGGCTGCACAGGACAGCTGCTCCAGGAAGCACTGGGGATGGTGCGGCGGGCGGCTCAGCTTTCCTTTGAAGCTCTTACTGTGCTTACCCTTGAACTCCAGCACCAGCTTGGTGTATGCGTTGAAGGTGGTGACCGCCGACACCATGCAGCAGGTGAAGGAAAGCCAGGCTGTGCTAGGGAGGAACCAAAAAAACCAGACGGTCAGCATCTGAGCTACGCACAGGTTTGAGAGGAAAATACCATGATCCCTTCCCATTAGTAACTAGGCTGCTGCCCCTTAGGGACTTGGGGACTGGGGTGGGCTCCCTTTCACTGTGCTTTGGGGAGAGCACTGTGGGCCAGAGGCCTGAATTGGGTCTCATTAGGTATGTTCTGAATGTTTTGTAGTCAAAGAGAATGACCCTGGTAGTGTTGCAAGTCGGACTAGGCGTTCAACGGGTTCGTTTTCACTGGGTCGATTAGCAGTTAGCGCGGTGCTCCTTTATTCCCGGTGTGTATCTTCTGTACATATCACACACCCACCCACACACAGTTTTCTGGACTAGGGCTTCCCCATCTCAGATCCAATTCACAGACTGGTAGCTCAGGTTTATGGAGGGGACATAGCCCAGTGCTATATGCCTCCTCCTCGCCCCACCCCCCACAAGCACACACACACATCCCACCCAGGATTTTCCCTCACTCCGAACAGATGGTGGGAGCGATCAACTCCCTTCATCTCCTTTTGTTCTGCGTTTAGTGGTCTTTGGGAGCACAGAGTTGAGCCTCTCAGTGTCGTTCAGGCAACATTCGCTGCAAACCTGGAGCTGTTATTCGTGGTACCAGTGGAATTTGCCTCTTAAGAAAACAAATGTGGTTCTTGGCCTCAAGGAGTTTATAATGGATGGAACGAAGCTGGAGATTTAAGAGAAGCTGGATGGATTTGACGAATCAAAAAACCAAAAAAACAACAACAAAAAAACCCACCAGGGAACTAGATCAAACGGGTTCCTAAACACTTGGGAAGTCAACCTCTAAATTTCCCCCATGATTCTGGGAAGCCCAGGAAGGAGGAAGTTGTGTAAGGTTAGTGAGGAATTGCATGAGGTCAGGTGATGGGTCAAGCCAGGCCACACACTGGTACAGCGTGTTCCCATCTGCCTGCCTCTGACGGACTCTGCCGACTGAGGCTGGGCTGCTTCTGCTGGGAGAGTCATGCCAATAACGGCTTAAAGACAGACAGAAGGTGCAAAACGATGTGTCTGGAAAGCAAGCTCCGGGGGCTGGTTTTGGAATAGCCCAAAGACGCCCGAATCCAACAGCATGTTATATCACTAGGAAAGGGGATAGGATGACCTTCAGGACTACCTCCGCTAGTATGGAAACCGAGCCCAGTGCCCTGTCTCTTCAGCACTGGTAAAGGGCTTAGCACCGACTGCAGACGGTAATGCAGGCCCAAGTGGGCACCTGCACAGTCAACAGAGAGAGCGTGTTCCTCAGGGGAGGAAGTGAAGGACTCTTAAAACAGACAGTGTGTTTGCTTCAACTATGTCTGTCATGGCTGCTGCTACTCTCAAGAGAAATCGAAAATAACTGACCCCTTAGTTCTTTGAGGGTCAGAGAATGGCTGGTAGAGGAGATTTTGTTTCTCAGACAGGTGGGTGGAATAAGAGCAGAAGTAGGAGGAAGTGACTCTTTGTTACAGGAGAAGAGTCAGCCACGCACAGGGGGTAGAATGCGAACCACACCTCAAGGCTGATCTCTTCCTTTCTCTGTCCTCCAATATCTTGAATCATAAAATGTATAATAAAGGGAGCATCACTGGCATAAGCCATACAAAACCAGTCTCATTTCCCAAGGGAACACACGTAATCAGGCGAGGGAGCAACTGCGACAGCTGTATCATTAGAAAGACCCGACAGAACAAGCCGGAAGAATCATCCCTGTGCCTCCCAGCAGGTGGGGGGAGAGCAGCGGTGGCCTGATGGTCCCACTCTCTGGTCAACGGAGCCCTCGCACGAGGGCTGAAGAGAAGGTGGAAGGACACGGAGCAAACATCTAGTGGAGGGCAGCACGTCCAACACAGGTTGGCTGGGGAGGAGCTAGAAGGCTCAGGAGATGGCAAGCACTTACTAGAAGGCCCAGCCATAATTCCAAGCATGTGGCCTCCAGTCTTCTGGACCCAAGTTGGCAGTTGCCTGGAAGACTTGTGAATACATCATATGGGCCACCATGCCCAGAAGGCCTACAGAGGGAACAGAAAGGCGGCGGCCTTAGACCCAGGCTGGCTTTGCCATTTATAGGGAGTAGGAGTTTGGAGCAACCTCCTCATTTTGTATCCGTTACAGCCTATGTGGAGATGTCCCCATCACCCATCGGCTCCCACACTTCCGGGACACTAATCTGTGACGGGGGCTTTGCAGTAAGTCCCCCCCAGGCTTTAGGTGGAGAGCTATGGAAAAAGTTTCTGAGTCAATGCTGCACTTGGGGCATTTTACTTCTTCCCACCCATGCCCTCAACGTGAGCTTTTTTCTTGATCTATCTTTATATCTGCGTCTCTTACTCCTACTTGATCCAGCGGAGTCCGGAAAAGCTGTGTGCATGGGCAACTGAGAAGTGAACCAAACTGTATTTCACATACTGAGAAAGCTGGCAAATAAGAAGAACCCAGAGAGAAATCATTTTGCCAAGCACATGATGATCCAATACAAAATTTCCATCTCTCATCCCTCCATTCTGGACCCCGCCTCCTCCTTCCTGCCCTTTGGATGGACACAGGAGCCCATCAGAGGGACCTGGAAGGTGGCCAGACCCCCGCCCACCCCAGCCTGGGAGGCTGCACCTGACAGGACGGAGGAAATGGCGGCGAAGGCGCTCAGCTTGAGTCCGCAGCCCGGGTTCCCAGTGAACAGCAGGTCCATCAGTAGCAGGAGGAAGCTGACGAATTCAAGTCCGATGGACGAGAACTGGGCTCCCAGTGATAACCATAGGATCTCTGTCAGAAACCAGGGAAGAAAATACAATCCAAGTATTGAACAACAACAACAAGACAAAAGAAATCACAAGAAGAGCCTTCACCCTGACAGTTACATGACCGAGCCCTGAAACGCGGAGCCCCGCAGAAGGGAAAGCCTCCCCGAGTCAGAGAAAGGGAGAAGGGGACAGGGCTGGCACCAGCTGGCTAGCGTTCCCTCCTTGGGGTCTTTTGCTGTTACCCTTGCGCTTGCTGCTCTCAGCTCAGGACCTGATAAAGACTCCAGTAAACTAGATTGACTGGAAGCACCATTAGGGAGATTCCAGAAAAGATCAGCTAATCGTCACAAAATCTGGCAGAGGCATGACTTTGCTGTGGGTCATTTTCGTTCTCTTTTTCCTTACTGAATTTTGGAGCAATCAGTTCTGTTTCTTTCTCCCTCCCTCTCCTTTTTCACTCCCTCCTATTAAAAATATATATTTTTTAAACTTAAAAATATATATACATATTGGAGGGAAAAAAAACCTCTTGAGCTTTTCAACATGGTTACTTGGCAACAGGAGGAGGTTAGAACTGTTGGTGGTTTTCTATTTGTGAACTTTATTTGTTCCTGCTGTTCCTTTTTTGCATTCCTGCATATGAATGAGAGTCAGCTCTGGAAGGAATGTGGGTCACCCCGCGGGGCTCAGAAAAAGAAAAGGAGACCACAGTACAGTGTAGAGAGCACAGTTGGGCCAGAGAGGTCCAACTCAATGGCGACTAAATTGGTGATCAAACCCACATACTTGCCACAAGCCCCAAGGGAGGGTGGGGGAGGAAAGCCTTCTCCATCAACCGCTTCCCTCCAAATCGGAGAGTGGGGTGACGTGGGCCTTGCAACGTGGCACACTCCAGTAGTCCTTTCTCACCTCTCTCGGTTGGTGGTGTGAGTTCATTGAAAGTTCGGCACCTCTCCCCTGAAACACAGACAAGGTACAACTTCAGGGGTACGTCCCACAGCTGGCGCCTCTCCATTGGTTGGGACCTGTGCCTGCCCAGCACGCGGTAGGTGGGCACTAGAAGTTTCTCTCTGAAAGTGGGAAAGAACGCATTATGGATGGATGGTTGCATGACCAAGGCAAGAATCCCTCAGAAATCATTTCTCGGTCCCCAGCTCCTGACCGTGAAAAAGAGGACGTGAGCCTGAGAGGGCTTGCACAGGGAAATGTTCCCATTTCTCAGGTCGGGGAGGGTTAAGAAGCCTGATGTTAACCAGCACCTTTCGCTGCCTCCGTACCCTGGTCTGCATGGCTTGAAACTGTTTCTGGGACCCTGGGGTCGGAGCTGAGCTAAATGACATGTCAATAACACATATAAACACACACACATATTTATATTCCTCGTCCCTCTCCTTTTTCCCATGACCCAAATCGGGAGAAACAGGTTAACTGTACTGGATTCTGGGCTTTAGGACAACATCACGACCAGGTGATGTCCGAATGCTTTGAGCAGGGAGGAGGGAGGAGGGCTGTCCTTAGGTCAGCTGCTCCCAAGCTGAGGAGCACAGGTTAAGGTATGCACAGTGACACAAGACTGGCTTTGCCACATGCGCTGAGCTACCGGAGACCTGGGAGGTCAAGGGTGGCCTCACTCCACCTACTTACCCTCCTGAGGCTTCAGCCCCCCTACCTTGTAAATCGTAATGGTAATACTCCGAACAAGAAAACCCTTTTGGTGGGGTTGGGGAGGAAGGGGCTTGACAAGGGATCTCCTCAGATCCTTTCATCTCACCGGTGGGAAAGTCAAGGTCTGTGGAGAGGAAGCTGCTCATCTGGGGTCACAGCTGGACAGAGCGGGGGCCTTTTCCCTAAGAATCCTCTCTCATTTGGTCTTCAAACAGCAATACTAACTTGCTAGTGTGGGACTTCTCATGATGTTACAAGTCTAAATGGAACCCTTTGAGGTTTTAAACCAGCATGTCTACGAGACAGTCAGGAGGGGAAAAGCTAGATGGACTTTTGGGTCCCATCGAAAGGGAGTTCTAGGGAGAAGGGATGAGATGCAGAGTGGGGAGATGCTGAGACCCGGTGGGGTGTGGGGAGTGCTGTATACTTCTTACTGGCCCTTCGCCCCGTGTGAAGTTCCCTGGGGCGGGGAGGTGGGGGATATGAGGCAGCTGGGCTGACGACAAACCCACCTGGTTCTTCCACAGTTTCCTCACAGGATAGCCACATGCCACTCCAGAAGGTATGGAAGGAGAAGCGGTCATCCCCAGCCTCCCAGCTGTATTGCACCACCTCCGGGGATGATGAGTTGGCGCCGCTCCCATCCAAGGGCACCGGCACGTCAAAGCATTCGGCGGCCAGACCTTTTCCGCACACGGGCTTGGGCACCTTCTGTGTGCCCACAAACCAGCAGTTGCTGAGCAGGGATGCTGTGGAGAGGCTGAGTGATAGCATGTTGAGGATGGCAGATAGGAGTGTCCGCTGGGCAGAGCAGCCCTTCGGGAGTTCCATCTGGAACAGACAAGCATGAGGGGAGAGCCTGACTTCAGAACCTCCCAGGGGATCTGGGTACTCTTCCCGGCGACTGCCTGGGCTCAAGCCACACTAGTCCTCCACGATAATGGGGCCGCAATGGCCCCCGGGGAGCTTTCTGCAAGGAGCCACGAGTGTGAGGGTTTACCTTCAGGAATGGCCTGGAGTGGGCACCAGGGTGGTGATGTTTATTGAAGCTGGACCTCATTCTACTCAAGTGCTTATTGAGGATGATCTGAGCTAAGTATCCCATAATAGCCTCCGTGGGTATGTGGTTAAGCCGCAGAGCTGGCGTCTATCAAGTGAGGACAAGAATTGGGGCCACTCTAAGGCGCTCAGTGATTATTACTTTTGGTTTTGTCTTCAGTGAAAGGTAGGAGCACCCACTTGCTGAGGTATTTCTTGTAACTACACAAGTTTTTTGGTGTCCTCTTCTCTGTCTGACGGATTCCTCTGAGAGGAGAGTAAAGGAGGATATGGCTTATCAGTCAGTGTTAAATTGGATCACCCCAGGGCAGGGAGCAGCAAGGATTAGGACTTTCAGCATTAAAGAAGGCGTGGACCTACTGGGATACTGGATTGTTGAAACCCCTGGAAAGAACAGGAGGCTGCAGGTTCTGAGAGAGGTGATCGGGGCCCAGCTTTCAGACATGGCCACAGAGAGGACAGAATCTCCAATGGGAGGTGGCTGTGTGGTGCCCATGGAGACTGGGCACCAAGTGTCATGGTCACGGAGCAAGGAACCTGGACAGGCATTGCCACTGCTCGATGCAGCTGTGGTGCCTGACTCCCGGGGGGACAGTGTGGCTCTGGCTGGAGCCCCTGAACTCCCCGTCATTTTTAGCCGACGAGAAGAGGAGAGCCCCCTGAAGAATGACCAATATTAGATGTTTCAACCTTGGTTAAGCGATGGCTCAGAGCCAGACTGAGCTTTAGAAAAATAAAGAAATCTGATGGGTCTTGCACTTTATGTTATGGAGTGGTTTATGCTGTTTTATTAATACATACTGAAGGGAAAAGAAGCCCATATTTAGTTGCTGACAGATGCTTCTTAAAGTAAACCATCTTGAGCTTTCCAGGGGACCTCTCATATCAGAATTAATCAGACCTAAATCTGCTTAGCTAAAGAAACGTAAATAAAACCATAGCTAAATGCACAGGCCCATAAATCTGCCTCAATCTCCAGCTTAACATTTTCTGCATTACAGGGAACCTTATCTTAGACATGTAACAATTTGTTCTTCAGAATTTCCAGGGACTAAAACAGTGCATATCACAAAGTGATTATTTATGGGCATAAGAAATATGCAAGGTTCATATGCATATAAAAATCAATATATAAGACATATGATGAAACAACCTCTGGAAAGCAATATGCTAATATTATTTTTTTAAAAGCACTCAACAAATTAAATTCACCAAGAATTGTCAGTCTGTGCAGGACGCTGGGTGACCTTGGTAAAGACTAAAAACCACAGCATCTGGAGTGAAGAAAGATCTATTACCCATATAGAAGGCACACACCGCCCTGTCCCCCCAAAGAATGCTCCCACCTTGTTTTTAGCTGTGCAAACCCTATTGGTTTGTTCCATTACTGTAAGTTATTCTTTCTAATTATTTTCATATACATTGGGTGAACAGGAAATGAGACTTCTAGGTAAAACATCTTCATTAATCTTTCTGTCTAAAGACTGAACTAATGATTTAGGCAATTCTACATTTTCAACTTCATTTTCAATCGAATATGACTTGGAAATTTGTCCACTATCACATCAGATTTTTATTCTAGCCTCAATTTGTTCCAAGTTACACATATTTGTAAGTTATTCTGCATATTAATCACAGATAAGAATAAGGAACCCTGCATTAAGGCGATAGACAATTTAAGGAAGAAATGATTTGAGAAAGAAAGGATGAAAAAGAGCTTAGAATGAAGCTCAAAGAGACTGCTTCCAAAGGAGTATCCAACCAAGGACAGACACAAGGAGCCTCGCTCAAGAATCATCTTGACAATCGAATGGGAATTCATTCAAGAGCCTTTTCAAGAATTATCTTCAACACCTACGGTACTGTGCCCTTCATCACGTGTTTTATTTCTTCCTAAACATGCCTTTCTCTCCAGGATCCAGATAACCTCCTCATTTGCAAGAACAGGTCTAATTTTGCCATGATCTCTTTAACAAAATCACAAAGAAGTAGCGGCCTTAAGAAAAGTTTCATCTTTGCATATGCTGACAAGCCCCATGTCAAGGTGACTCTTTACTCTCTAGAAAAGGGAGAGAGTGTGGCTTCCCAGATACTCCGGCTCAGATCAACAGGAAGTGCAAAAGTGCCAAAATGTCACTCTTCCATCAACACAGATTAACAGAAAAACTCAGAGTTAACATAGACAACAAATTGATGAGACAGGCACAGCTCTTAAAATCAGATTCAAAATAGCTATGCAAAGTTATGTTTCGAGCAGTAAGAAGGGGAAGCTGGTTACCTTGGCCATGGCCAGCGTCTTGCAGCTGTCTGGACCACAGGATGCCATCTGTGCCCCAAATGCCCTTGGTTTAATGTTGACAGAATGAAACTGCCTTCCTACCCTCCTGCCTCCCTTCCCATCCCTCTTCTATCTCCTATTTTTTTGGAGTGCCTCATGATTAAATGCTGCCTTGCAGGGAACTTGGGCATTTAATAATTGACAGTGCAATCATGGCCCAGCTGTTCTGGAAGATTACACAGGAGAGCTTGCCAATAGGGATCTGGGATTAAGCACAAAGAAGCAAGGACCTGCTTTCACAGAGGGAAGTTTCTTTAAAAAGTTATGTGAAGATTCAGTTTCCACCTAACCGCCATTCCCTAGGAAGCTGGTAAGAATGGCTTGGGCTTGATTTTATGGCGGACACAGAAAATATTGCAGGGTCACCATTACTACAAGAGTTCCCATTCCTTTGTGTAAGGTTTTCTACTTTTTTTTTTTTTCTTTAAAGATTTTTAAATTGGGGGTTACCTGGGTGGCTCAGTGGGTTAAAGCCTCTGCCTTCGGCTCAGGTCATGATCCCAGGGTCCCAGGGTCCTGGGACGGAGCCCCGCATCTGGCTCTCTGCTCAGCAGGGAACCTGTTTCCCTTCCTCTCTCTGCCTGCCTCTCTGCCTACTTGTAATCTCTGTCAAATAAATACATAAAATCTTAAAAAAAAAAAAAAAGATTTTTTAATTTATTCATTTGAGTGAGTGAGAGAGAGAGCACAAGCTAGCAGGAGGAGCAGAAGGAGAGGGAATAGACTCTCCAATGAGCAGGGAGCCTGATGTGGGGCCCATCCCAGGAGCCTGGGATCATGACCTGAGCAGAAGGCAGATGCTTAACCGACTGAGCCACCCAGGCGCCCCTTCAACCTTTTAGTAAGCAATTATCTGCAGTATCGGGGCCCCCATAGAGCCATGGGTTTGAAAGAGCTTCCGTGTGTCATGGGTGGTCTCCACCTCCCAGTCCCTCCAGTGGAATACTGAGACGATCCTCCGTGCCTTTGTAGATGCTCTTCCTTCTGCGTGGAATGTCTTCAGTGTCCTCATCTGGTCTACCTCCCATCAAGACTAGTGTAAAAGTCGCTCATCCTTTGAATGAGCGAGAACAGCTCCCTTCCCTCTGTCCTTCCATACTGTACCCCTCTGTAATACTTTCTATATTTCATGATAGCTGTCTGGACTGTGAAGTCCTCAGAGGCCCCTCCTCTGCTGGAGCAGCCGTTCTCAGTTCTGAATGAACATCAGAACAGTCTTTGAAACTGTGGAAAATATTCAGATTCCTGTGCCTGGCCTGAGATTCCACCGCAGGGGTGAGGCCCAGGAATCTGTAATTCTAGAAAGCTCTTTGTACATAGGGATGGACTTCTGGTTTCTGGTTCCGTATGGAAAGAGCTTGGAAGTCTCCACTTCAGCTTAACAACAAGAAAGAAGCTGAACAACCTGGAAGATATGGAGCTAGGGAGTTAATGCGCCGTAAGTATTACCTGTCTGACTCCTGTGGGGCTTACATTTAATGAAACCCTCCTGTTCTGCCCCGGCCCTCCCCTACCTGGAATCTCCCAGATTTGCCACCAACCAAGTCATGGTTTTCCCATTCTGTGTCTGTGCAGTTAGCTGGGGGAATGAAAGGCGGTCCCCAGCCCCCAGAGGGAATTAGTCCACATTCCAACCGGAGGAGTCTCTCTGGCTCTTGCTTCCTACTCTTCTAGGACTGACTTGTCCGCACATTTGACACACATGTGCCTGTGCCCAGGCGTGAGTCCCACAGCACCCACACGACCCTTTATTCATGGTGACAGAGCTCCCTCTCCAGAGCTGGAATTTTGTGGTCACTTCACCTTTGAATTGGCTGTCGGTTTCCCGGCCACGGCTTTTGTCCCGACGCTGGGTGGCGCTGTCTCCTTACATTTCTCCCCTTCCGTCACGTGCTACCCCCACCATTCCCCCCCTCGTGCGGGTGCAGGTGGCGGCTCCTCCCCCAGGGAGGGCTCCTTCTCCTTCCCCGGGCCTCCTCCCCATTCACACATCTGTAGCATACGTTGTGTCTGCCCTGGGGAATTCAGGGCTCGGAATGAACCCTGGGAGCCTCCAGCCGCTCCCCCGAGGACATCTTGTAGGATTATTTCCTGTAGCACATTTTTCATGGGCAGTTCCAGTTTTCAGTGACTCACAGATCCTCAAATACTTCCCCTGGGAAACACAGACTCCACGGTGTCAGAAAATCCAGTTAGCCAATGCTTCCTGAGGAGTTTTGTGCACATTTTTCTTTATTGAATCGTATCCTCACTCCCTCTCCACCCTAGAACAGTGAACAATTCTTTTCCCTTCTCTGCACTTAACGCCCCTCAAATACTTGCAGACGCTTCTCACATCCCGCTTGAGTCACCGTTTGGCACAGTCTGATGTCTTTGGTTTTTATGGCCTCTGCTCAGAAACCGCACCCCCTGTGCCTTCATAGGCTGAAATTTGCCTTCTCCGGGGAAAAGGGGATGGGAGCTGCAGTCTTGAAGTTATGTGAGGAGGCCTGGAGAGAGAGTGGAAGCGAAGCAAGCTTGTGACACTCCAGTTTTGGGGGCTTTCACTAACTCGGACCCCTTCCAAGACCCCGACATACTTGTCACTTTGCATTATTTTTCCTAGAGAGAGCCTCTGAAGTTATATTATTTTAGGCCTCCCCAAAGCCTGAATCTAGGCCGTGTACTTTGCATGGCTGGGCTGGCTGGCTGGCTACTAGTCTTGATCCATCTTGAGGACACCCCTAGCCCCATGGACCCCATGCCAGAATGTTTAATTTCCTTTTTTTGATGAAACATGAGCTTCTCTGCCTGGCGTCCCACTCACTTCCTTTCATTATAATTTAGGCATGCTAATATTTTTTCTTCTTCTCTTTCCTCCCTTAGAACAGAAAAAGTAATTGCCAGTCACTGCAACATGACTGCGATTATGTTGGGCTCAGAAGCTCATGACTCAGGAGACACACAGAGATTCCGTATCTCAAAACAGTATTTGACTTTGGTATGTTGGACTGCTACCATGTCAGGATGACCTCCCCCCTCCCCAGGGACCGATATGTGACTCAGCATTTATGACATCACAAAGCCAAGGCTTGGGACTCATCTGTGCTTGCTAAGGTCCTCAGTGACTCTTCCCTGCACTGTACCAAACCATACTAGTATACACAAAGAGAAACAATGGGCTTGGGACATCCACACACAGTTTGTAAACAGGAATCCAATTTATTGTTTTGTGAATACACAGTAGATCAGATGTGATTAAAACAATGGTAAGAATGCCGGACCAGAGCAGACTGTATGCATACAACTTGCCTGATGGCACAGCCTGGAGCTAAGGGATTTGGGTGTTTTTTGTTTGTTTTTTGTCTTTTTCCCATTACCAGTAGTGGCATCTTCTCTCAAGATAGGTTCATTTGCAGCTGCCATTACCACCCCCACCCCCACCCCCTTTGCCACCATCTGCCCCCAACCAGTAGTAGTATCTTTGTCCTCTGCCCTGGAGTCAGATTTCTGACCCATGCCTCACCAACCAATTCCTTTCTGTTACTCAGCAGTCAAAAAGCTGGAACAGGACATGAATGTTTCTGCTGTCACCGGCTCTGATCTCCAGGCTCCTGTTCTTTGTTCCTGCCTGTTCCACTCACTGTGTGCCTTTCTCCTGCAGCTCAGAACATGCAGGCTTCACTTGAAGATGCTAGACAGAGGAGCAGCTGTGTTTTACTCATGGTTGATCCTTAGAGCCTAGCACTTTCTACTATGAGGGAATGAGCGAATGAAGTCTGTAATGGAAACCAGGCTCAGAATGCAATTGAGAAGCCTAGGAGTGAGCAAAAGTTGTGAAGAGAGCAAAGCGTCCGGTCTTCTATTGTTAAAGGACACACCAATCCTCCTGATACACATACATAGGAGCTGCAAGAAGGTAGAAGGTGGAAGGAGGTCTGCAGGTCCACAGACACACCCTGTGGCTTTCTACACAGAAGCGTGCATAGCCAACAGATCCTCTGCCAATACATTTCCTCCCACCTGTGGAAACAGTCCTGCTTTTTGACCAGCAAAGCCCAGAAAACAGCAATGATCTCATGAACAAGTATTATCTTTAGTTCACAGATTGCTTAAACGCCAGTGACGGATTGGAAAAAGCCATGTTCTTTCCCAAGCTCCGGGATTCCCTACTGATTAGAACCCTTTTGGATGACATTATGTCCAACCATCAGAAATTTCCCAGCTCCACAATTTTTGCTTCAGTGCATTCACTCATTCACTTATGAAGATAAGGAAGGTCCTCACACGTTTTGATGTTCCTCCCAGCCTTGAAGGGTAGAGTTATGGCACCAAAACCCCCATGCTGAGTGTCCAAAATATTACCACCAGTATAGGACACTTAGCTCTGTCTGGGGTTTCTGGGCTTTCAGGTTAACCTCCACTCCAACAGTGTTTCATGTCCCCAGGGCCCCCAAAGAGGGGCATAGAGAATAAGAACAACTCCCTTCTTTCTAACATGGGTCAGGAGTTGTGGGAACACTTCTGCTTCTGTTCAGCGGCAAGGACCGAAGAAAAGCACTTTAGGGCCTCTCCTCTCCGTCGCCTTTCCCTTTCCGTTGTTAGTGGAATTGTTAGAGGGCTTTTGCTACTGCAGTCATTTCCAGGAGAGGAAGCTGCCTTTCTTCCATGCCCCAAGCAGCTGGAGTGAATCAGAGGGGCAGCCACATCTGCACATCCTGTGGGGCAATCGCTCACGCGCGGGTGACCGAGCCCTCGGGGCCTGCGGGGGCTGGGAGATCTTGGGGACCGCGGGGCGGGGCAGGGAGCCGCCTCTCCAGGGTCGCTCGGGGCGCGCAGCTGGGTTGCCCCGTTTCCACTCCGCGTGCGCCCCGACCCCGTCCCTTGTTTTCCTGCTCTCTCCCCCTCCTCCTCTCCGGCAGTCGCGGTGCCCTGGCCCAGCCGAGGCCCCGCGGGCTCCGCTCGCCCCCACCTCCCTCCGTGAGTAACACGCCCGCCCCCGGTTTACTACGGCGCCCCGGTCGCCTAGCAGCGGGCGCGCGTTGCCACGGCGACGCGCGCGGAGCGTGTTTTGAATTGTTTGGGAGGCTCCGCCCTAGCGGCCCCGCGCCTGGGACTCGGCGAGCGGGTGGGGCCCGGCCTGGGGCCCTGGCTTCCTCTCCCGGCCTCGGCGTCGGCTCGGAGCCCGGGGGCCCCCGCGAGAGGAGGAGCCGGCGAGCTCCGGCCGGAGGGAGGCCGAGCCCCGGGCCTGGCCTGATGGCTGGCTGCCCTGGCGAGGCTCGGCAGAGGGAGGGCGGGGAAGAGTCGGCCCTCTGATCTGCGCCTCACGCCCAGCCTCTGGGCCTGAGGGTCGGGAGGTGCGGGTGGGAGGGGAACCCCAGAGTCAGGTATTTCCCAGCCCCCGCCCTTTCCCTAAAGGTACAGATCCCTGGCGGCTGGTGTAAGTCTTTGCCTCTGAGAGGGAATCCTGGAGTCCGCGACTGCTTGTCTGATCTGGGCTCTAGTCCCAGCCGCACCCACGACTGGACTCCTGAGTCTGGCCAAGGTGCATACCCCACCTGAGCGATTCAGAAGCAAGCCAGGCGACAGAGCCGTCCTTCCCAGTGCTGCTGTGCAGACCAAGGGGCAGCAGGGAAAAGTGGAAAGAAAGGGGAGGGAATCTGCCGAGTTCCAGACACCTCGCTAGACTCTTTAGGTAATCCTTAGAATCAGCCTGAGGGAGAGGCGGCCACTCCGTTCTCTACAGGGAGCGTTGGACTATCTCAAGGCCACAAGGCTAGTAAATGGTGGTCAGTGTTCAAAACCTCTGGATTCAACCCCAGGCTGCCAGTCGGGAAAGGGAAGATGCACGCTACTTAGCAAAAGGCACGGGACTGCAGGACAGATTATGGAAACTCACGGAATGACGAAATGGATTATGTTTTATACTTAAGATATA
The DNA here is from genome assembly GCF_020171115.1 of Neogale vison. Classification (NCBI taxonomy): domain Eukaryota; kingdom Metazoa; phylum Chordata; class Mammalia; order Carnivora; family Mustelidae; genus Neogale; species Neogale vison. The sequence continues at coordinate 56,614,349 of NC_058102.1, forward strand.
GATTGATAAACCCATGTTCCCTCTGTCCTCCTAAATCCGTAATAAAAAAAGATAAAATTTACTACGCTTGGCTTTTTCATCACCTTCTTACCCATTTCTGTGGGTTCTCCTCTTTATGATCTCTTCACTTGGGCTGCAGTCCCTCTGCCTGTGATCCCCAACTACCAATGAACCGCACAAGCCACCGTGCTCTGTGTGCGTGAGTGTGTGCGTGTGTGTTTTATTTCCCTGCCTAATGGGAAGCTTCATTCTTCTGAGAAAGGCCAGAGGTGTGAGAAATGAACATTTGCTTTTTTAGTAACCCTTTGAGCTAAAAGTTGGCCGTTCCCAGCTGTCTCAGATGGGAGGCAAGTCATTTCCAGATGTGGGTTCTCCCAAAGGAGCCAAGACATCTTTGGCTGACAGAGGGTCTTTCTGGATCTGGAAGGCTCCCTGCACATTCTCCCAGATTCTCTGAGACTGGAAAGAGAAACTAGCACAGCTAAGGTTGCCTTCTCCTCAGTTCCAGTAGATTCCTGATCAGAGCTGGGCACCAGCCGGACTGTAGGGGTGCCTCGCCTTTCTCTGGCAGAGCATTTACTATCTGCTCCTTCCGTTCATTAGAGTCTTACACAGCTCTGGGGTCGCCCCCGCCACCGGGCCTTTTACCAGGAACCAGATTTTGGCAACAGGAATCATACAGATGCGAGGGGAGAAAGGAGAGCTGGAGGGCTCCAAGCAGTCCTGGGAGCAGTGAGGAAAAGTTATGAAGAGGCAGAGGAGGTGGTAACAAACGGTAACGGAAGAAGATGAAAACAGAAGGTCAAGGTCTGGACATCACCAGGTTTATCAATGAAAACGGGCTTGAGGAACAGATTTCTGTTCCCTTTTGGGTAATCTCCAGTTCCTACCCTGCACATGTGAAATAAAGTGTAAATTTGTATAACTTGTATTACAAACCCAACATTGTATGCCTGAAGCTAGTATTACACTGTATGTTCACTGGAATTTCAATAAAAACCTAGGGGGAATAAAGTGGGGTACCTACCTTCTGGGTGAGACAAACATTTTGAGTCAGTTGAGAAGGATTGCTCATTCACTTTTCGAAGCTCTGAGGCAAAGGTGTCTCAGGTCTTCTTCTGGTCGGCCCTGATCGGTTGCGTGGAACACGTACCTGGCGGGAAGATGAATCAGGCCCCCTCTTGCCAGCAGAGGGGTGAGGTGGTATGAGGTGGACTGGAGAAGATGGAAAAGATATCCTGGAGCCAGGACGCCAGTTTGGGCGGGGCTGGCTGATGCAAGAGGTTTTTCTCTATGACATCACAATGACATCACACAGGGCCATCTCTCTGCCGGCCCCCACCCCTGCCTCCTCGGGCCACCCCCAGAAGGATGGGGAGCTGCTCTGGGGTACCTAGCAGAGGCCTGGATGTCTTCTGAGTCATCCAAGCCAGAGCGTCTGTTACTATGTGTAAGAAGCACCTGGGGACCCTTGTAAGCAAGCAGATTCTGAGGAGTTGAGATCGCTCCTACATGGTGCTGCCCAGACCACACTGAGTGGTGAGGCTCTAGACCAGTGTGGCTGAAAAGAAGTACAATACGGGCCATGCATGCGATTTCAAGTTTTCTAGTAGCCACGTTTCAAAAACTAAAATGGACACACATGTCACAGTATAACAATGATATCTTAAGTAGTGTTAAAACTGAAGCTGTTGCATTGGGTAACCTAGTCCTAGAGCATTCCCAGAAAAGGCAACAATGTACAGAAATGACCATTCTATAGGACTAGTATCTGGAAATCTAGCTGATGTTCATAAACCTAATTTTAATAGTACATAGTGAGGATTTGGGAACTATTAACACTGAGATGTAACTCTGAAGCTTAAAGAGAAAGGTGGTGTCTTCCCTAGTCTTAAGAGTCTGGCTGGGGGGCTTTCTGTCCTGTAAGAGGTGTCACCTTGAGTGTACCCCTGAGTTTAGCCTGGGTGCTCCTCACTGGGATTCCATCCACCTCTTTGCCACCCGACCTAAATCCTATTTGCCCTTCAGGATGCCTGATTCCAGGATCAGTTCAGCCCACAGTCTACCCTTGTGATTTTAGGTATCTTCTCTCTTTTTCTCTTCCCTTTGAGCTTGTATAGTGCATATGGTCTCGCTCTCTAACAGGGAGCTTCTTATTAGCTAAGATACCTAAGTAAACGTCTAAGAGAGGCCACCAGATCTAAAATGACCCATCGCTATCTTGAACAGGGGGAATTAACCTGCCTTGTTCTTGGCGTGTTTCAACTTGATCTGATGTCAGCTCTCTCTAATTTGCAAATTTAATGTAACCCTAATACAATGAATATTTTTAAAGAGCAGAACAGGCTGACATTCAAGTTCATTTCAGAAAACACATGCGCAAGACTAGCTAGGAAATACTGGGAAGGAGGAGCTTTAAGGGAGGACCAGCCCTAACAGATACTAAAGCAGCCTACAGGCCTCTACAGGGAAGACAATGAGGGTGCTGGAGCATGACTAGGCCAGCAGACCAACGGAATAGAAATAAACACATCTACATAGAGACATCTAGTATGTGGCAAAGGTGGTATCTATAATTGCTGGGTCCAAGATGGTCTTTTGAACAAATGGCATTGGGAAAAACTGGACAGCTATTTAGAAAAATATAAATTATACCCACTTTTTATATGATATTCAAGGATAAACTCCAAATGAACTGGAGATCTGAATGCAGAAAACAAAATTTTACAAGTGCTAGAAGAAAGCAGGGGCAAACGACTCTAAAATCATTTGGAGTAAAGGCTTGGAAATAGAGGCTTTCTGATGATGGCTAAAAATCCAGATACTAAATAAGAAAAAATGGATAAATTTGACTACATTAAAAAACAAACAGACAAAAACCTTCTCCATAGCAAAAATCACTGTAAACAAAATAAACAAATCATAAACTGGGAGAAAATATGAGCCATACATATGACAGCTTAAAGCCTATCTCTAATACATAAGGAACTTCTAAACATTAAGGGAGAAAAGAGACCAAAATTCCTATAGAAGAGATCAAGATTAAGGAACAGGTAATTCATAAAAAGAGACATGTAAGTGGCTCCAAATATATGAAAAGGCATTCAACTTCATTTATAGTCACAGTAATGCACATTAAAACAGCAATGAGGGGGTGCCTGGGTGGCTCAGATAAGCAGCCGTCTTTGGCTCAGGTCATGATCCCAGGTTCTGGGATTGAGCTCAGTGGGGAGTCGAATCGGCAACATTTAACGAAACCACATGTGCATTTATCCCTTGGCCACAGAAATCCTACTTCTAGGAATTTACCCTGAAGATGTACTGCCAACTATATGGACATCTATATGTACAAAGTTACTCATTGCAGTGCTATTTGTGATCGTGAAATACTGGAAACTACCTGAATCTCCCAGTATAGCTTAGTTGAATTAAATATGGCACATACAAGCAATGGGGTACTGTGCCACTATATAAAAATAAAAAGCACCAAATGAGGGAGATTTTCATGAACTGATATAGAATGCTTTCCAGGAAATATTAACTGAAAAGCTGGAAAGTGCAAGAGAGTTGCACATTTGTGTAAGAAAGAAGGGCAAATAAAACGTACAAATATTGGCTTATTGTTACCAAAGAACACGAAAGATAAACCAAAAAACAATGAAGTTGATTACTTAGTGGAGGGAGGGGATAGAAGTGATTCATGAGGGGGAGATTTTTCTGAGCACAATGTTTTTTGTATAGTTGTGACTTTGGGAGACATGTTAATGTTTTACATATTCAAAAAGAAAATTAAAGCAAGATGGGAAGGGAAATGAAAATCTACAACTGAAAACAAATGGAAACAAACAAAGGCAATTGTATTTCCCATAAACACTACAACCACACTGAAGTGGGGAGAAGTTAATAGAAAGAACAAATCCAAGATACTCATGAACACAGTGCTTGACCTTCTACCTTCTGTGTTGTGTGAGGCTGGGTTTGGGAGAATTGTAACCAACTCCAGAATTCCTTTTAGTCAATATACTTCACTCATCTTGTGATGGGCGTGTCAAGCAATTTTGAAATATTTCAATATATTGTGACACTGGGCAAATGGAAATGTGTGACTGCTATTGGGAGCTACAATTCCCATATGGGAAAGTGACATCAAAATATGGAATGGGGGAAGGCAAGAAGGAAACTTGTTGGGTAGATTGGGGTTGGAGGCATCAGTGTGATTAAATACACACACACACACATATCTATATATATATACACATAAATATATAGACATGTACATATTTGCATGTGTGTATATATATAATATGTACACGTGTATTATATTTGTATGTATATGTGTAAACACATGTATATTTTTTCTAGCTTTGTCTACTGAAAGGGCCTAGAAGTAAGGAATCCCCAGCAGCAATGAGCACGTAGCACTCCAATCTTGGCCTCTAATATCAAAACCTTCTCAAAGAAATGACCAATCCCAGAGATGGGACAAGCTAATTATGAGATGAACTTTGAACATTATGCCAGAAAGTAAAGTAATGCTTGGAAAAAAAAATGATGAGGGGCATTTCACAAGGGCATGGAAGCCACCTTGAAGGGATTTCTACTGGTTAAATCTGGTAGTTTGAGCACCAGAGTAATTAAGTACAGCACTGGGTGACAAATGATTGGAGAAAGCAGGAATTAATGAGTCTTTACTGATGCATAAATTGGCAGATAAATAACAAATAAACAAGGGACAAGGGGAGGCTCTTGCTTCCTGAACAATAAATGTGGAGAGCAGGCTGGAATTGAAAAATCATCATTTTGCAACTGTTATAGTAAAGACAGGTTTAAATCCACTTATCAATGCATGCTAAATATAGGGGAAAGTGATGGAAAGCAGGCTATTTTCATGGACTCAAAGTGGCTCCCCATAGACTGCTCATTAATTGCAAGGGAAAAAGTAACTGCACAGTAGAGAAATCAGATAACTCTTTGACCAGGTGATTTCAAGTGACCTGACCAAAAAGGGGCAGATGGATAGCATTGTGTCTCCAGATGTGAAACCCTGAGAAGAATACAGCATCATTTGTGTAAGATTTGGGTGGAGACTGTGTGAGGTGAGTCTAAGCACGAGAAAACATTGAGCAAATCCCAAATGAGTAACACTCTATTTAAAAAGTTGGACTGTGCGCTTCAAAAATGTCAATGTCACAAAGGGCAAAGAAAAGCTAGGGAAATAGTCCATATTAAGGAAATTAAAGAGGAATGACAACTAAAGTCAATACCAATCCTGGACTGGATTCTGTCCTGGAGGAGGAAAAACTTTAAGGATTTTATTGAGTCAATTGACATAATTGGAAATCCCACGGTTGATTAAAGTATTATATCAATGCCACATTTGCTAAAGTAGATAACTGCATTACACGTGTGTAAGAAAATACCCCCATTCTTACAAAATACACAGTAAGGTAGGAGCAAAAGATTGTGATATAAGGAATTTGTGATCAGGGTGTTTAGAAAAATTTATTTAAGTATGAGAGACAGAGTGAAGGAGAAAGTAGCAAATGATAGAGCAAATGAAGTAAAATTGGAACAACAGGTAAATTTGGGAAAAAGGTAGAGGACTGTTCTTTGTATTAATTTAAGTATGGCTTATTTGTGCAGTTTTTCCATAAATTTGAATTATTTCTGCTCCCTCCACAAACAAGTACTGGAAGTGTCTACAGATCCCCTAAACAGTTCTCAACTACATTTTGGAAGTAGATGTGAATATATCCATTACTGGCGTTACATCCTCTTGAGACCAGGTCTTTGGTCCTGATGAGGCTCTGAGACTTCATTTCGATCGGTGTTTTGTTTATTCTGTTATTGTTCATGAAGGAAAGTGGAACTACTGTCGTTTAAGTTCCACCTGGTTCATTCCTGGGGGGCAGAGAATATCCCTTACTCATCTCTGAAACCCCCACAGTGCCCGAAATACAGGTGCCTGCTCAGTTCTCATTTGCTGACTTGAAATGGATGAATAAGACCCGATTGCTTGTATATCTGAAGCTTTTGGGGGGAGGTCTGGAGAGAAACCTCTTTTTTTTAAGATTTTATTTGTTTATTTGACAGAGAGAGATCACAAGTAGGCAGAGAGGCAGGCAGAGGGGAAAGGGGAAGCTGGTTCCGGCTGAGCAAGGAGCTGATGCAGGACTTGATCCTAGGACCCTGGGATCACAATCCGAGCCAAAGGCAACGGCTTAACCAACTGAGCCACCCAGACGTCCCATGGAGAAAAACCTCTTAAGAGTCAAAGAGAGCAATCTAGGCAACAACATCTATGAAATCTTCCCTTTTGGATCTGGTGAAAGGGGTATAAACAGAGCTGGCTGCAGAGCTTAACAGAAAAAGTGGTTGTGCTAGGCTCAACATGCACCCCTCTACCCTGTACCTCTCGCACCCCTCCCAATACTTCCATCCTCATTCCTAATCTCTGTAGCCTGTGAATGCTAATTTACATGCAAAAAAGGGGGGGGCTTTGCAGATATGATGAAGTCAGGGACCTGGACATGGGGAGATGATCCCAGATATCAAGGTGGACCCTGAATGTGGTCACATGTGTCCTTATAAGAGGGAGACTGGAAGAGGACAAGGCAGAAGAGGACAAGGTAGGGTGGCCATGGAGGCTGAGACTGGCGTAATGTGGCCACAAACCAAGGAATCCAGCAGCCGCCAGGAACTGGCTTTCCTAAGCTCCCCCCTGGGGAGTGCCGCCCTCCTGACACCTTCCTTTTGGCTTGGTGCAACAGGTTTCAGACTCCGGGTGCCCAGAAATCTGAGCTAGTCAATTTCTGCTGTTTGAAGCCATCAAATTTGTGGTAATAATGTTAGGGCAGCCACAGGAAATGAGTGCAGCCATAGAAAAGGAAATTACTTCAACTTTCATCCTTGCCCCAGCTCATACACAAGGCCCGTGGGAAGGCATGTCCTCTCTGAGCCTTGTTGCTTTTAATTTATGAGAGAAACACTGACTAGGAAGGGAGTCTGTGAGTGAAGGAGCAAAGGTCCAAAAATACCACCTCTTTATGCAATCTTCTCTTCCCTCCGATGCATAAAGGTAGGTAATTCTCAGACTTGCCTTCTTCCCCTGAGCCATTCAGACAGCACAGGCACAACAGGCTCTGAACCGAATATAGGAATAATTCTGCCTCTTGTCTTTTTCTTTCTTAAATCACTGTTTGACTGAGAAAGGACCCAACTCAGAGTTTTTAAAGAAAAAAAAAATCTAATTGCATATACCAATTAGTCATACTCTCCTTAATTAATTTCAATATGCTCCACCACCTCATCAGCAGTAATAATAATATAATACTATCACATGACTATTAATAACATAATATAGTACAGTATAATGTGATGGAAGACACCAGAACGTTGTCTGGCTGGTATTTATCGACTACTGACAATGTTCTGTGCCATGGGCTTTTTCTCTTCATTGTCTCATTCAGTCCCCATAATGCAGTCAGGTGGGCTTATTAATATTATTTTACCCACGAGGAACCTGAGGATATGACTCTGCAGATCGCCAACCTGTGGCTAGTTCAGGTAAGTTACAGTAGGACTGTGGTTCTCAGGGGTTTCTGAGCAAGCAGAAGTCCGATGGCCTGGACCCACACCTCGCCCAACTTACTAGAATGACTAACACACATGGCAGCAGTTTAGAGAAGGTGACTCTTCATGGAGGCAAACTGACAGCGGATAGGGCTCACAGGGAGGGATTCCAGGGGAGTTTGGGGTCTGAGTCAGCAGCGATCCCAATAGAACTGCTGGTTTCGAGCGGTGAGTGCTCATGTGAGTCAAGGTTACAACCATCTCTGGCGCTGCTGAGCTTTGAGAGCGTCCAGGACACGAGTTTTCTCAAATGTAGGTCATTCCCAGCTTGACTTTGAAGAGTCCCAGCCATCCGCATTCTCTACTGGGTGAAGGGTAGGATTTTGAACGTTTAGATGGGAAGCTGCTCGCATAGCAAAAAAATGAAAAACTGCACGGATCGCCCTCCTGCTTATACTTCAGTCTCAAGACTGTTAATATTCTGGCTTTCCCTCTTGGTCTAAGTAGTTGCTGGAGCTGTGGAAAGACGATGGGGTCGATTGTTAAGTGGAGTTGCAGGGTTAGTGCTAAAACTCCTAGGTAAATCATCAAAGCTCTGGATAAATCTGTTTCTTCATCTTTAAAAGACGGGTTAAGAGAACCTCTCCTACTTATTCCATAAGGCTGTCATCAAGCTAAAATGGAAAAATAAAAGTCTATGAGTTTTGGATTTAGACAGATCTGGGTTCAAATCTCCATTTTCCTTACACGCTATCTGACTTGGAGCAGGTTGGTTCAAAATCTCTCTAGCCCTCAGTTTCTAGGTCTGAAGAGGAAGCTGACAACAGCTACCTCCTAGGGTCTCAGAGGGGTTTTAATGAGAAAACGAATACAAAGCATTTAACAGTGCCCAGCGCAGGGCAAACATCTAATGAATGGAAGCTATTATTATTAATAGTTCTAACCGACATCAAAGGAACTTAAAAGGGTAAAGAGAAGTGTGCCCTCTATTAGCTAAAGTAGGAGTCAGCGCCAGTCTGTGAAATCTAAACGTGCCTTTGAAGACATGCAAGCATGTTTTTATTTACTAATGGTGGCGAGCAAGGCGACTGCGCTTGTTCAAGCCGTGAGCCGGAGACCTCGTGGTATGACCATGCGGTACCAATGTTCCCGCGCCCCAGACGCTGCCCACCTGCGTGTACATTTCAAGTGCCCCCATTCATCCTGGCATCTTGCGAAGCGTTTCATACCCTGTGTGTGACTTGCTAGGCACCTTCTCCTACTTCCTCTTAAGATTATAAATTCCTTGAGAATAAAGACAGCATTTTCTCTGTGGCCATAAAGCCCCGCAGGGCTGGGTGCGGACTGTGTGGGTGTTCAATGCATAAGGTACTAATTGGTGCCTGAGTGTGGCAGGGACTGTCCTGAACTTTTCCTCCCTGTGTGAATCTGGGAAATTACGGATTGTGTGTGTGTGTGTGTGTGTGTGTGTGTGTGTAGGGGTGGGAAGGAGTACGCAGGGAAAGGCTAATGATTTGCCAGGTACTGGGAGCCTCTTAGGCGGGAAAGCATGCGCACGGATAAAAGTGAATTCCAAAGGAGAGCAGAGACTGGGTTCTGTGTCTTTCCTTTCTCTTTTCAAGTACTGCCTTTCATTAATGTGGACCAGAGCCAGTGTATGCTCTGACACTCCCCAGCCGTGGGAGCTGGACTGTCATTAGGTCCCTTTGAGCTTTAGTTTCTTACTCTTAACATGGGGGTGATGCTATCAGTTTTATTTACTTCACGAGGGGCTGTGGCCTCTGATGAGATAGCACACATGAAAGCTACGCACACCGTAGAGCCTGATCCGTGGTCCACGCAGGTGCCGGCACGGTGTCACTCCCCCAGGGGCTTCGCAAGACATGGAGTAAGTAGGACAGAGGAAAGGTCTGGGGGCTTCCCTGCTTACGTTTCTCATCAGCTCGATTCCTTTTTGCCTGCCCATCAAGACCGTCATGGACAAATTCCCTTCCTGCCCCTCCCTCCATCTCATTACTTTATCTGGAGAACGTGCCCAGGGCAGTAAGAGGAAGGGGCCTTTCATGTGAACACTCGTGGACCCTGAGGCCCCAAGAGGTGAGGTGATTTTTGTTAAAGGCCCCAGAGCCTAACAGGGGAAGAGGGGACTCTGGCCCAGTACTTTCTGTTCTCCCACACCGCATGGGACGGAAGGTCCTCTTTGCAATGATCAGCACATCATAAACTAGAAGGATCTTGAGAGAACTCTGGTTTTAGTCCTCTGATGAAGGAGCATCTGTCAGGCACCCCGGCTTTGGGAGGACCTATTTACTTCTTTTTCCTAAAGAACTTTCTTTCCTGCGGTCTCTTTCCCTCTCCCTATCTCTCTTTTTAATCTTGATCCCTCCCTTCCTAGAAATTGTCATTCAAATGACACTTTTAGCTCCTAGCCCCAGGATGTATTTTCCTTAAAAAAGAAAAAGCACAAAGCAAAACAAAGCAGACAGGCGGACAGCAAAGAACAAGGGCATCCCCAGATGACTAGTTTCCCCCCTGGCACATACAGACACAGGGCCTGGTCCCTGCCTGTCCCTCCCGTCCTTCTGTGTCTCCCACCCCACCCCCACCCCATTTATTTTGAACTTGGATTCTTCCACCAAGTTTTCTGGGCCCCAAAGAACACCCTGTGCAAGGACTCAGTCACTTCTCCACCCTTGCTGCCACAGGCTGTAGGATTCCAAGTCAAACAGAACTTTCCTGCCTTTTCCGTTCAGCACAACATTCCTTGGCTTGTTTCCTGGGCTGGTGGGAGCTCACAGACAGGAAAATGGAGCAGTCCTCGAAGGAATAGGCTCAATGACCACAACAGAAATGATGGAAAAATAGATACAAGGTATAAGCCTTGTAGTGACAAATCATTAATAGGATTCCTATCTCAAAAACATCTCGTAGATGCAAATTTAAAAATTACATGCTTGGAAATGATTTGAAAGCTAGACAAGTCATCCAGGAGGGAAGGGGCTCTGTTCCTTCTTTCTGGTGACCCGTAATTTAGACCCAAATCAGGACTCTTCTGAAAGTGAAAGGATGTGTTACTAACAAGGATGCCAGTGGTCTTCTGGCTTGTAATTAAACACTTTTGCTAAGAAAGGCTGTGCATTTGTCTGTGGGTGGCTCTGAGCACGCGCTAAAATTAACTTTGTTGCCCTTGTATCAATTCTTCCCTTGGGTTTGCCAGGCCAGGTCTCATCTCTCTTCCCAGGAGAACAGGTGAGGTATTTGAGGATATATAGCTCTTCTGTCTACCGAGTCCGTTCTTCTCCAGTCTAAATACGTCCAGTTCCTTGAGCAATTCCTTATTTGGTATAGTCTCCTGTTCTTTCACCATCCTGGCTGTGCTGAATGAGTTCCACATGGTCTGTGTTTGCAAATGTCTGCCCAGAGCTTGGTGTGGTCCCCTTTTAGCCTCCAGCCATTAGATGTCTCAATCTGTCCGCAAAAGGCAGCTCCTTAGGCAGACCGGAGGAGCAAACGCTCAGCAGATACCCTCTTATTCCCTGGAGCTTTCTTTCAGACACACTCTTGGGCACACTGGATAGGCTAGGCTGGGTGTTCACCGATTCTGAGACTGGAAATACAGAAGGAGGAACAAGGGCAGGAGGACGGGGTCTCTAGTCCCGCCTTGTCTCTCTTTCTGTCAAGAGCTTCGTCTCCAGAATTCGGTTGTTGTGCCACTTACAAGATCTTCAAATTTGAGCAAGTTACTGAAGCTCTCTGTTGCCCCCAGCTTCCTCATCTGGAAAATGTAGTCACACTGTGGTCATCAAAGCCCCCAGCTTCCTCATCTGGAAAATGTAGTCACACTGTGGTCATCAGGGTTAAATGGAAGGTACTGAGGACAGCGTTTTGCCACGTGGTAAGTCGCACCCAGGCTGTTATTTTTAAGAGGGTTACTGCTCTCCTGGCCTCCTTCCCTCCCCCTCTCTCTGTGCTGTTGGTCACTCCTGGGGAGGTTTTCTAAGGCAGCAAAATCTGCAACCCACCTGAGTGCTTCGGGCTGAAAAACTCACCTTCTGCCCTCTAGATTGTAGGTGTCTCTGTGGGAGGATAATAACACCAGAAGCCCGTCATTAAGCCCTTTCAGGCTCCCGGGACCTTTCATCCTAAAGGATTCTAAGGCCCTTGAATAAAAGAAGCAAAAACACTCATTAAAACATTAACGTGTGTGTGGCAGGTACAACAAGTCGTTGGGATACAGCCCTCCATCAAATTGCTCCTTATCTGAAGTGTTGAAGAGGTGAGTTTGTTCCAAGTAATCTCTGAATTTTAGTGAATTCAATTCAGAACTTCATCCTGAGTTCCCCGATCTTTCTTTCCCCACAGAGACAGGGCTCTGAGCACCCTCTCCAGCTCTGTGTCCTCAGCAAGGGCAAGTGGAAGGCACAGGGCAAAAGAGGGAAAAGATGGCAAAGGGATTCTTGTAAATAGCATCACAACGCCCAAAGAGACCTGGACCTTTCATCTTAGGATCTGCAAACTATTCATACTCTGCTGAGCGGATATCTGCCTCCAGGCATAATCGCACTTAATTTATAGAGAGAGTATTTTGACTTGCCCTGGGTTAGAATTTCACCTCTTAGGCGGAAATAAACAACAAGATTATGTTGGGTTGGGAGACCCATCTCACTGTTCCCAATTTTTGCGATTAGCGCCGTGGTGTTCATGGATCAAGGATGTGCTTGAGGTCTGCTCTAATGCTAGTTCCGGGCAGCACTGTTGGCCTGGCTGCCTGCACGATAGTGACCCCGATGGGAGGGGAGGCCGGGCTTGTCACATGCCCGCCTTGAGGGGCACGAGGCTGGCTCTCAGTCTAGCTCAGTCGCATTACAAATCCTTCGTGTTCTGGGGAGACAAAGCGATGGCGAAGTTCTCTTTCTGATCGCCCACATGAACACGCTCAGTCAGAGGTGTTATCAGCCTGGAAATATACCTGACGCTATCTGGGCAGATCTTATCACAGTGCGAGCTTTTAAAGACAAGCGGGTCCATCTCCAGTGGCAGCAGATGCTGGCTTTTCCTCTTGCCCTGCCCCACGTCCCACACATGGCTGGCCAGGATGGAGGTGGCACCAGATGAAGTGGGCTGTGGCCTCTCACTGTCTCTGACTTGTTGGGTTTGGTGGCACATTCTTAGCTTTCATTTCCAGTTCCTCTAGGGAGAAGGGAAGGGAAAATGAATGAACAGTCAGTGAATGCTTATGTTGAATCAAAAACATCGCCTCTATGATTTCACTTAGTTTACCGGCTTGTAATGTTACTTGAGACCCTTGTTTTTTTTGTTTTGTTTTGTTTTGTTTTGTTTTTGCCACACAAGTGAAGGAACATGGTGGGCCATGTGTACTTTAGACCAGAATAAAAAGGGACAGAAGATTCTCTTTGTAGGGCCTCTGCTGTTCTCTCTACTCATAGGAGATGAAAACATTGACATGCCAGATTCTAACACGAATAGACTTCCATGTGTGGCCCCTTTCTGAGAGTGCCAATCTTCATTTGCAGGTTTGTGAACTGACGGATTCCTATTACTTTGTGGACTATCATACCCAATGACAGTAGTGATTCGGATTTGTGCTGGTGACTCTGTAGAAACAACTTAGTATATGAAGCATAACTAATTGAGCGAGCATTCCCAACTGTTTATTAACACGCGTCTGAGATATATAGCCATTGGACCAGGAGGCCATGACCAAGGTACCCCTACTACTGTGTACGAGAACTAACTTGGAGGAAATAACCTGCCTTGATACTCCAAATGTGTATGATGATACCAATAACATAATAGCCATTTGTAGGATCAGCTTGATTTGGGTTCATATTGCTTTAGTTTTGCTTTTGTTCATGAGAGTTATTGCTTGCTCGCCTTAATAGCTCAGAACTTAATTTCATTTATATCTCTTTGAAATAGATGATGTGCTTTGTGGCCCAGAGATCCCAAGAATAGGCCAAAGATGTGGCTTCAGAGGTTTGACCTTCACTGTTTTTTGGGGGTGGACAGATGGTTTGTACCACACGATGAGTTGCTAGAAAAATCTTAGATGGATTATTGTAATTCGTTTTGCATATATAAATACTGAAGTGTGTGTTTAATAATACACTTGATGCAAATATCCTATAAACATATTAACTGCTACATCAGCTATTCAGGTAAGTTCAATGGGTTTGCCATCCCACAGACGGTTTTATCAGCCTGTCCTCCCTCCAGGCTATGAAGCCTGTATCACAGAGACAGTAAAGCTGATTAAAAGCAATTAACATTCTTTCCTCTTGACTTTATGGAGAACAGTGACATATGAGACTCAGTCAGTTTGTGTTTACTGAGCCTCTTTACCATATAGCTAAGCATAGATGCTGGGTCCAGAAGAGGTGAGAGATATGATCCCAGTCCTCAAACACTAATAATCAAATCAGGGAGCTAAAAATAACACTCGGGAAGTAAGTGGAGACATTTCTGGCAGGATGTATAAATTATGTGACTAACCTCTGACCTCCTGATAACTATTTGAGAAGGTCAACATGGAGACAAATGAGCTGGGACTGGAAGAAGTTGTAGAGTTTGTATTGTTAATAACAATTATTAATAATGGGACACATTAGCATTTACAGTGAGGTCTTTTTATGATCTCTGTACCATCTCTCTAAAAGAGATGGTGGAAAGAATAAAATTTGTTGAGTAAATATGCAAAGTGGACCAAATGATACCTACACATGAAGTGGGTTTCACTAGAGAAAAGGAATCTTGAGCTTGGGGACCCAAATCTTTTATAATGGGCAGTTATTCTTCCTGAATTTTCTTCCAAAGGAAGAGTCTATCTTTCAAGTCTATTTATCATACAAATGTCCTTGCAAAGATAATTCTGGAGCAAAGAATAGTCAGTGCCTCTCATAAGACATGTGAACTTACAAGAGATGCCTGGAGAGTTGTCTTCCTCCTTGCTCAAGTTTGCCCAACTGGTTAGCATCAGGGCTAGGGTTAAAACGAACCAAACTAGCCAAGGTGAATGGAATGATCTCACCGGTTCCCTGTTCACGACCTCAGACTCAAATTTGTCCCAACACCTGGGACCAGCATTCATCCTGTTTGGGAGAATTTGCCTATATGAGGCTTCCATTATAAGTGATGGGGTTTGTTCTTGTCCCATGGGCCATGCCTCAGTCTTGGGCTCCATTCTAATGGTGTTTCTTGTCTTACTCTTCAGGACTGAAGTCCCTGCCTTGGCCTTCCACCTAGTTCCACAGTTCCAGGGATTTCATTGCTCTATCCTGGCCCACTCTTGGCCAGCATGATGCCTGGATCTCTGTGTCTTCTATCTCACTGTATGTGGTCCAGTTGTCATACTTGCAGGAGCTTCTTGATGCTGACCTGCCCACCAAGACATTTATCCTGTCACTCCCTCCTTAGGATTTGCTCCCTAGGTCCAGTTGGACTAAAGATAACTTCTCCTATAACATCTACACCTGTGTATGACCCCATTCATTGTGTTTTGTTTCTGGGTCATTGTCTACTTGCTTACTTGATTTCATTCCAGGAAGAGAAGCAGTTGGTGATGGGGAGATCAAGGAGAACATCATAAGCTGAGTGCTGCCGGGCGATGAGTAGACTGGACTGGCCCCAAGGCCACTGTGGTTAGAACTGGGGGAAGATTGGCCCAGAAGAGACTCTAAATGCCAGGCTGAAGAATATCAGTAGAACTACTAACTGAATTATGGAATATCACAAGGCTTCATGCGAGTGTCCATAAGCTCATAGAGAGAGCATGGGTTTGGGAATTGGATGGAACTGGATTTGAATCCTGAATCTGCTACATACTAGAGCATGACCTTGGAACATTTGGTCTGTGTCTCAGAGTTCCTCATCTATCAAATCGTGTGAATAACACCTCATAGGGCTATGATGAGGGTTATTGATAATACAGACACAACATTTAACACCGTGACTTCAATTTTTAAAGGCTCAATAAACGGTAGTTATTATACATTTATCATTACGGAATGTTTGCCGTGGAATAGACCTTCGATCTTGATCTAACCTGCTTATTTTAGACAGGAGAAAAAAAAAAAAAGAAGCACAGAGTGGTCATCAAAGTGACCTGTTTGCCCAGTCTTGTCCGTGGAATCTTACCCATTGAACAATTATTTATTAAGCAGTACTTGATAGTGTGCAATTAGACATTTATCATTTGGTGACTTTGCTGCAAGCAGTCAGGAGCATCCTTGGGAGACAGAGGCTAGGGGTTTAATTCAGGCTTACCCTATGCAGGGAGAGCGTTCCTTCCTAGCCATAGACTATCTAGATGTAAACAGTAATGTGCTCCTGTCCCATGGCCAGCTTCCCAGCTCTTGAAACTCACCACCTTTCTTCTGTTCCTCAAAACTGCCTCACTCTTTGGGGCCACCTCGGGCCCCTTTAGTCAGCTCATTCTTACCCATTCTATTCATTCCTAGTCTGTGTAAGTGCCATTTTCTCATGGAGGTCTTCCCAGATCTCCCCAGTGAGTAGAGGCTGCCTGTTACGTGCTCCACTTATGGCCTGTGCTGCTGCTTCGTGGGGTTTCTTGTACTCTGATTATATCATCAATACCCATCTTTCCTGCTAGGGATCCCTTTAAGAGCAGCAGGTGGTGGCACTTGTTCTCCGGGACATCCCTAGAGCCAGACAGAGAGTGGAGGCTAAATGATTCAGTAAGGCTTGCTAACTGCAACTGCTGTTCCAGAATTTTGGAGTTGCTGCTTAGAATGTAAAACATGCTCTAAAAATGGGATGCTAATGGTCTCAGAATAAAGGAGAAGTCTTCCAAAGCAAGGCAATTAGAAAAATTATAGTGATATGTTCATATTTAGGTACTATACCTGCACACACACAAGCCTTTTGCAGTGTCCTTATTTTTCTCATTTTCTCGTGTAGTGACACTTCATTATGGACTTACTTGGCCTGAGGACTAGCATTTGGAAACTGCTCTGCTAGAAGTCAGACTCATTAATTAACTGTAGCAAGTGCCTTTGCTACACAGTGCTGAGGAAGGCAGATTTCAGAGTCCCGAAGGTTTTCATGACAACTGTACCAAATGCACATCCATTTTTTATTTCCTCTTTAGTACAATTTTTATCCCTAGTTGTACTTTTTTTTTTTTAATGAACCTCCCCCCACCCCCACCCCATCACAATGACTTATTTAGTTCCAGGGCCATGCACACAAGAGAGATAGTGGCACATGCAGAAAAAGGTCATTTCTTTGGGAAGTGTCATTTAGCCAAAGTGGAACATGGCCCCCTAGAGTAGCTGAAATCCCTTCGTAGATTTATGATGTCTCCAGATTGTCCTAGTCCTGCCTCAGGATGAGAACAAGGGAAGCAAGCTTAGGAAATGGGGCCTAGGGCCCCTGCGTACAGCTGTGGGGCTGTGCCCTGCCAAGAGTCCCCAGCTGAGAGCGGTGGGCTCTCTCACCATGCTGGGCATCCAGATGGGGACTGGCTCGCTGGGAGGACAAAGCCACATGCCCCAGGTCACAAAGAGAAAGGCTGGAGGTGGTGGCAAGTCAATGAGATCATAGAATATCTTGGTTTCAAGGATATGAGCTTTGCTGTGAGAGAGACATGCGTGTCGATCTTTGCTTGGGTACTTACTGTATGCCTTTGGGCAAGACTGTAAGCCTTGGTTTCCTCATCTGTAAAATCAGGACAACAAGGAAGGGTGACTTGGTGGCTCAGTCGGTTAAGCATCTGCCTTTGGCTCAGGTCATGATCCTGGAGTCCGGGAATCGAGTCCCGCATCGTGCTCTTTGCTCAGCAGGGAGCCTGCTTCTCCTTCTGTCCCCTCCCACACTTATGCTCTCTCTCTTCAACTAAATAAATAAAATCTTTAAAGAAAAAAAAAAGGATAACAGTATTATCTGTTGATAAGGTGGTTGGAAGGATCACATGGGATATTGTGGGCAGAAGGCTCAGCCGAGTGGCTGGGCCGTATTTAATGCTTCGTGCACCAGTGTCAGTCACAGGTGGTGCCAAGACACCCATGGCCATCTGGGACGTACTTCTCGACAAAGAACTCATACACCCTTTGCTCTTTTCTCCTTACCTCATCACCCTGTCTCAACCTGTGCCTCCTCTTAGTGTCTCCACCAGTCCCATTACTAAAACCAGGAACCCAAATGCCAACCTAGACTTCTGTTTCTTCTCCCTCTAACATCTCAGTGGTCTATCAATTCCACCAGCTCTACATCTCCACTCCTTATTCCTGCTACTCGTTCCAGAACAGCATGCAATTCCTCTCTGGGACAATGGCAGTGGCCCCCAGGCTGGCTCCCATTACCAATCTGATCTCGTGTAGTCTCTTGCTTAAGACTATCTCTGTTTATCTACAGAATAAAGCCCAAACTTCTTTGGAGGTAATTATGGTCCTGCAAGACCTGGCTTGTCTCCTCACTGCTTCTGCCTCGACATCTGTGTTCCAGAGATACTTTCTGTAAACTCAAGAGTTTCATGGTTGTTGTTTTGTTTTTAATTTTTAATCTCTGTGCCTTAAACGTGTTGCTCCTCTTTCCTGGAATGCCGTTAATAATGGTGATAACACAGTGAAGGAGGATGATAAGAACAGCCTGCATATATTGGGAACTTACAATGTATCATTCTCAGTGTTTAGTGCTTTACGTTTATAATCTGCTTTCCCCCAACTTTGGTCATTTGGTGGACTTATCAAGAACAATTATAATTTAAAAGATTAAAAAAAATATACTCACATGAGTGTTTCACTTGCAATCCAGGAAGCTTGACTTTGCCTGTGTCTCTTATCTATGGGGGAACCCACACTGGTGTGTGTGGTAGCTAGTGCTATGCCTCTTATTCATTTTTTTCCCCTCTTTTAAATTGATGTTATTTTTTAGAGCACTTTAAGGTTCACAGTAAAATTGAGTGGAAAGCACAGCGAGTTCCCATTTACTTCCTACCTCTCCCTTACCGTCTCTCCTACTATCAGCGTCCTGCACCAGAATGGTCCATTTATTACAACTGATGAACCAACATCGATACATTGTCTCTCAGAGTCCATGGTCACATTAGGGGTCATTCTTGGTGTTGTACATTCTATGAGTTTTGAAAAATGTATAATGACATGAACCTGCTTTTGTAGAGTCATACAGAATAGTTCTATTGCCTTAAAAGCCCTCTGTGCTCTGCCTACTCATCCTTTCCTCCCACCCACCCCTGGCAACCAATGATCTTTTTACTATCTCTATAGTTTTACCTTTTTTGGAATGTCATAGTTGGAATTGGACAATGTGTAGCATTTTCAGTTTGGATATTTTTTTCACATAGCAATACACATTTAAAATTCCCCATGTCTTTTCATGGCTTGATAGCTCATTCCTTTTCAGATTTTATTTATTTATTTATTTGACAGAGAGAGAGAGATCACAAGTAGGCAGAGAGGTGGGCAGAGAAGGAGGGAAGCAGGCTCCCTGCTGAGCAGAGAGCCCGATGCGGGGCTCGATCCCAGGACCCTGGGCTCATGACCTGAGCTGAAGACAGAGACTTAACCCACTGAGCCACCCAGGTGCCCCAGCTCATTTCCTTTAAACACTGAATAATATTCCATTGTCTGGATGAACCAAAGTTTGTTTATTCACTCATCTACTGAAGAGCATCTTGATTGCTTCCGGGTTTTGACAATTGTGAATTAAGCTGCTATAAACCTGTATGTGCAGCTTTCTGCATGGACATCCATTTCCATCTTCCTTGGATAAATGCCAAGGAGTGTGATCAATGGGTTATTTGGTAAGAGTATGTTTAGTTTTATAAGGAACTGCCAAACTGTTATCCAAAGTAGCTGTACCATTTTGCATTCCCTCCAGCAGTGAGTGAGCGTTCCTGGTGCTCCACAGCCTTCTCAGCATTTGGTGATGTCAGTGTTCTGGATTTGGGTCATTCTAATTGGTGTGTAGTGGTATTTCACTGTTATTTTAGTTTTCAATTACCTAATGGTATATGATGTTGAACCCCTTTTCATAGGCTTATTTGCCATCTGTTTATCTTCTTTGGTGAGGTGTCTGATAGGTCTTTGGCCCGTTTTTTAAAGTTGGGTTGTTTGTTTTCTTACTATTGAGTTTTAAGAGTTCTTTGTATATTTTGGATAAGAATCTTTTATTGATGTCTTTTGCAAAATATTTTCTCCCAGTCTTTGATTTATCTTCTCATTTTCTTGAGCTCCCACTCATTTTTAAAGCCCAGCTCAGAGCTTACCTTCTTCGACAATGGGCCTCTCTCTTCCCCTCCCCAGCAGGTGGTCTGGATTAACTTTGTGCCCTCACTGTGCTCTATATGAACATCAATCCTATTGTAAATACTTGCCCATCAGACTGTGGGATTCTTGGGGAGGGGGTCATGTGACTCATTTTTGCATTTCCAGAGTAAAGCACAGTATCTGGCATGAATCAAGTACCCAATAGATGTTTGTTGCCTAAACAGAGCTGGCAGATGAAGACATACATGCCCAGGGCACCCCTGCCTCCCTCAGAATCATGGGCGGGGAGTGGGGCATTTTTTTAGCAGCAGTGCGGAGAAACATGCTCTGTGAACGGCATTTTGGTCTAGGTGACCTTCCATCTCCACCCGAGCACAGGTATTTTTGCCAGATTCCAGATGCAAGCCATCCAGTATCCGCCAGACAAGCTGCTGTTGGTCATGGAGCTGAATGCCCTTCCCACTCACAAGAATGTTTATAAAATGCTCTGAGGCCCTCCATGGGCTGGGAACCTGGTCCTCACAGGCACACAATTTGCAGAATCAACACTTGTCACTTTTCTTTCCATGTTTGTGTATCTGCAAAGCTAGAACTCTTACTCAGAAGGAACAATTTACCATTCTGTCTGCCTTCAGAAAGTCTCTACTGGCTTCCTGAATAGAGTGCCGCACGCATGTACAGGTGTGTGCCTAGGTGGCAAATTCCTTCTGAATTCTTTCACGGGTCAGAATGCTGTAAATATGACCATTGAAACTCTTTCCTTACTCTCTCCCCCACCCCCACCTCCCATCTTCCTTCTGCTTTTTCTCACTTCTCAAATTTGCTTCTCTTGCCTTTGGCTTGCAATGTTTTTGTAAAACTCTCCCCTGTCTGACCCATCTAGTCTTTGGTATTTAGCTCAGAATGTGTTCCATTATGTTTAAGAACACTTTTCTGTCAATGGGGCTTCTATTGGGAGCAGACGGCACCCAGAGCTGGGTGAAGCCCTGAGGGAGTGCAGTGGGAAAAGAAAGAACTTTCACATGATTTATAGGCTTGTGACTGTTTTGTTTCATAGACACAAATGCTGAGACATTCAGATGAAAAGCAGAGAAAAATCCTGTAAAGGATCAGCAGATGTTTTGTCTATAAGACTTCAGGCTTTTGATGTTAGGCAGAAAAAACATGTGAATTCTTGACTGAATATTGCAATTTTCACAGGGTGTTTGGGGGATATTTGGATTTTAGTCACTATTAGCATTTTGGGTCAATTGAGGGAATTTAAAAAGTTACCAAAGTATTGCAGGCTTGTTGTGTAGAAGTCTACAGACTAGAAGCTTAAATGTCCTTCTATGTCTTCTTGCCTTCACTCCAATTTCACTCTTTTCTAAGATGAGTCATGGGTTGAATATGTATGTTTTTGGGCACTTTTTCTGTTCACTTGCATACACACATAGTTATATTATCATTTTTTATGTAAATGGTCATTTTATACAATGTATTCTGTAATGTCCATTTTTTTTCAGTGAACAATAGACCTTGGAGATCTTTCATGTCCCTATAGACGTCATTGTCTCACACTGTGTCATTGTGGATAGGGCTCTGTACCAAGACACACTGTCATTTACTTCACCATCTCCCCAGGGAACACAGTTTTGGTTGTTTTCCTTGCTTTTTTTTTTTTTCTCCATTCCTTTCTTTTCTTTTTCTATTTTCTTTTTTAAACAAAAAAGCAATAAATATCCTTACACACATTTATTTTTTTCCTGTGCGTGTCTTTGTGTTGGATGTTATCAAGGTTTATACATTTTTTTCTTATTCCAAGTAAAATTAAAAATCCTTTTGTACCCATTTTTTAAAATTGCAAATTGTCTGCTAATTTTCTTTGTTTACTGTTCTTAGGGATTTTGTGTATTTTCTTATTCATTTTAGGGGATCTCCCCTCCGACATTTTATTATGAACATTTTCAAGCACACAGAAAAGTTGAAAGAATTTGTATAGTTTAGGGGTGTCTGGGTGGTGCAGTTGGTTGAGCATCTGACCCTTGGTTTTGGCTCAGGCTGTGATCTCAGGGTCCTGAGGTCAAACACTGTAGTTGGGCTCTGCCTCACTGTTGGGCTCTGCACTCACTGCAGTCTGCTGGAGATGCTCCCGCCTCTCCCTCCTCCTCCCCCCTGAGATCTCTCTCTCTCAAATAAATAAATTAATTTAAAAAAAGAATTGTGTAGTTTAAGCATCCACATACCTATTATCTAGACTGATAATTAACATTTTGCTATATTTACTTTATCATATATCTTTTCATCTATCTATTCCTTTATTCATTTGTCCATACACCTTATTTTTGTATGTTTTGAACGAAGCTGCAGATATCAGTAGGCTAAATATTTCAGTTGCCTATCAACAACAGGATTTAACATTTGTTTATAGTTCGTTTTTTTTCTATGTAAAATTTATATACAACAAAGTGCACACATCTTAAGGGTATGATAAATGTAGAGAGCTTTCCTTTCCTTTTTTTTTTTAAAGATTTTTTTTTTTTAATTTATTTGACAGAGAGAGGGAGGAGAGAGAGAGACAGAGAGTGTGCTGGAGCAGGGAGGAGGGGCAGAGGATAAGGAAGAGGGAGATCCCCCGCAGAGCAAGGAGCCTGATGCAGGGCTCAACCCCAGAACCCTGGGATCATGACCTGAGCCCAAGGCAGATACTTAATCCACTGAGCTACCCAGGTGCCCCTCAACATAAGGAGATTTTAATACATTAAGAATAGTCATCTCTCTCTCTCTCTCTCTATATATATATATATATGTATATATTGTAAGTATTTTCTCCCAGTCAGCCTCTTATTTTCAAGCTTGTTATGATAGTTTTCACATATGGAAATGGAAAATTTACATAGCCAATCTGTCAGTAAGTTCTAGGTTTATTTTATTTTATTTTATTTGTCAGAGAGAGAGAGAGAGAGAGCATAAGGAGGGGGAACTGCAGGCAGAGGAAGAAGCAGCCTCTCTGCTGAATGAGAAGCCCAATGCAAGACTTGATCCCAGGAGTCTGGGATCCTGACCTGAGCTGAAGACAGACGCTTAACCCTCTGAACCACGCAAGTGTCCTACATTCTAGGTTTTATGTCTTCCTTAGGAAGATTTCTCCCACCTAATATTAGTTCAAAAGTTCTGTATTTTTTTTTTCAGTGCTTCAGTAGGTCTATTTTTAATTTGTAAATCTATATTAAATTATATTTTTGTGGGGGGAGGCCTATAACTTCACTTTTGCATTCAGAAAACCAATTGTCTCAAAGCTAAACACTCGTATTAGAATTATCTCTTACAGTCTTTGTTTTCTTCAAACCTTGGAAGAGACTGGGAGAGCAAAGCGAGAAAAGGCACTGAAATTTAGCAGCAGGCAGGAGAGAGCGGGGCAGAGAAAGACAGGATGAGATTTTTGGAGTGAAGTTTTGAAAGGTTCGCTGCAATTTCCCACAACCATTAAATGAAGTAATTTCTGACATAAAACAGTGAAAGTGTTAGGCTCTCAACAGTATCTCCCCAATAATATTATTTTCTAACCAACATAATACGGTAAGATGATTCAGCGTTTGGGAATTAACTTAAAAAGCACTTTCTGGATCTTCTTAGCCAAGATATCTGAGAAAGAGTTGGAGTCAAGATAAGAAGTGTATAAGCTCTGAACCGCAGCGTTAGTGACTGCTGAGTCTGTAGTCATGTGGAATAGGAAAGGAAGAAGGCAGAGGTCAAGAGTAGGCATGTGAAGGAGCTGGTCTGCACCTTGCTCATTCACTTTTGCAATAGGGACAAGGGAGCCTTTGGCAAGGGAGCATGATTTGGGGTAAGTGTTGCCATTTGAGAATCAAGGGAGCAAAAGCAATCTGGATATGTAGTTCTTTTGAGAACATATCTAGAATACTTCATTCAGTATTCATTACTGTTATGTAGGGTGACAATCAGCCAGAGAGAATCAGAGAAAGAGAAGAAATTGCTTGTGAAGAGAGATGGCCATAATATGTGCAAAGGTATTTTGTAAACTGCATTGCGTAACACCAAAGCAAATTCTTTCTGTTATTATTGTTACATAGGGAAAGAAGAACAGAGTACTTTTTTTTTTTTTGGTTCCATGATAAATAATTGTAGACATCAAAATTGTAGACATAGAAAGAACTGTATGTAGTGGTTCATATGTATCATTCTTTTCTCCAAACACAGTATCTTTTTGTTCTGGAACTACTCAGGAGATAGACCTAGCCATTCCACTTCTTGGCATTTACCCCAGAGAAATGAAAGGATATACCACTGCAAACACTTGTACACGAATATCCATAGCAACTTTATTTGTAATATCCCCGAGTTAAAGCAACCCAAACATCCATCAACAAGTGAAAAGATAAACAAATGTGGCATATCCTTACAATGGAATACTTATTAGCAATAAAAAAGAATGAACTCTGGTACACCCAACAGTATGGAGTAAATCTCAAAATAATTTTACTGAGCGAAAGAATCCAGGCAAATATTGGGGGGGGGGTAGATTCATTACCTTGATTATGGTGATGGTTTCATGGATGTATGTATATGTGAAAACGTTTCAAATCATACAATTTAAACAGTGTATTTTATTGTATGTCATTATACCTCAGTACAGCTGTTAAAGGAAAAGATACTATCAGAAGGTGACCTATTGATTTTGCAAAACATAATCTTTTCTAAAAATTGAAACTTAAAATTTTAAAGAAAGCAATGTTTCCTACTGCTTTTAAACCACAATTTGATGTGGAAAAATCCAGCTGACACCATATATTTTTTAAGTTAAAACTTTTCAAAAAAGTTCTCTTAGAGTTGAAAAGTCTGTGTTGATCACGTACGAGATGAAAAATGAGTCAGAGGGAAACAGAAGAGGTTTATAAAAGCATCTATTCACCACCACACTCTTCGGGTTAAGGAATTAGTTCTCCAGCGGGAAATTATAGAAGCTCTCTTGGCATAGTCAGGAAAATCCACGTGAACAAAGACTCAGCTTAAGAACAGAGCTCAAAACTTGTAAATGCTTTCATTCAAAGATACAAGCTTTTCCAAACACCAATTAACCAAGTCTCCCAGCATGCAGGGAGCAGAGGGGTGCACTCATCACTCCTTTTACAGACCAAGAGTTAGAATCCAAAAGGGGTTCAGACAACTTGCCCGAGGTACCTGGTGTGGCCACTGTTGACTCAGGGGTGAGGCTTGAGTTCTGCCTCCTGGTTCCCTTATTGACTCCAACAAAGAACTCTCTAGCCCTAGACCAGCCTCTGGAGGGGGAAGAAAATTAAACCTTAACCAGTTCACTTTGGAGCCAAGATGGTAGCAGAGGCACACTGACGGTGGGATCCAATGGTCCAATGCTAATCTCATTTCCTCACGTCCTCCCTATTTTGAACCAGTTCATTGCTGTCTTCATTGCACTTTGTGAATGACAGAATCTGTTATTGAAGGCCAAATGATTTCATGGTAAACTTGCAATCAGGATTTTCACCCACTTGCTTTGTGTTTTCAGAGAGCTGTCGAGCACAAAGTAGAGATTCTTTCCACTCCAGGGAAACTCCGGGAAACTCTGAATCCTGTTGGATTCCTTCTGTGATCGATCTGGAGTCTTTGGGACCCAGAAAGGGAAAGCCTGTTAGACCTAAAGCACCAGCAAATGGAAGAGCTATTTGACACATCCTGGGAGAGATTTACTCGTGAATTTTGAAAAATATTATAGCCTATCAGGGGCTCCCCATTCCCCACCCTTTTCTGGAATGTGAGCTCTGTTGGCTTTGCCTCGCAAGTGTGGAGGAACCAGTTAATTTAGATGTGAGATCCTATGATCAGTGGCAATCTTTTCCTGGATGACATATGGTGAGAGGTTCTAACCCAAGTAAGACTCATTTATTATGAGTTTCTATTGTAGCTCTCATGGGAATGCTTGGCTTGTCCGGGAGTTACTCATCTAGCAGGAGCAACCATCTGAAGCACAGAGGAGAAGCCAGAAGGAAGCCAAAAAAGCCTTTGGGTGGCCAGGGTGGGCATCAAAAATTCATAGACTATTTGGCCTCTTTCATTTACTTTTATTTCAGGCCTGACCTAATAAGTTTAATAATCTGCTGATTTATAGCGGATTATAGTCTGTGCATTACTGCATCATTTCCATTTAGAAACAGAAGCAAGAAACTGGCAACTTTATGGTGAAGCAGGGGACAGGGGAGTTTTAAAAACACAAATAAGAATGCAAGACATAATCTGAGATGAGGCCAAAAAGCTCTCTGTCCAAAGCCCAAGAGTTCATTTATTTTGGATCTCGAAGCCAATATTGGAGATGATTTATTTGTCCTACCAATATGTATCAGGAGCCCGAGCACTCCACCAGGTACTGGGTATGTAATGTTGGAGCTGGTTCTGTCCTTATGGAGGGAAATGAAACATGTTGGGTGAGTTTTATCTAGGAAACTAGAGAATAACACAACATATTTAGAAAGATTTCCATAACAATGAAATATGTTTAAACTATTTGATTCCCCAAATTTTAGGCTCCAGGAATCTGGGAAGATCAATTATGTAGAACAGTTCATTTCCCACTGGACCGAGTAAATGAGGCATTAATTATATTAGCGTGACATTGTTATTAGTTTTATATTAAGAGCAGTATGCATCTGTGTTATTTCCTGAGGACACAGCTGTCTGCTTTACCCTTTAATTATTGCTGGCTCCTGTGACATTATACATTTCAGCTCAATTAAGCCAGCCTACTACTCCTTGGGGTGAGGAGACTGGGCACAAGCTTGAGTGTTTTGGTGAGTGGAGGTGACAGATTCGAGGAAGGAGAAAGTAAAGAGGCAAAGCAGAGGTGCGACCCTCCGTTTTCATGTTTATAGAGCACTCTCATTTTGCCAGCCTCTCTCCCTACCTCTCACCCAGTCCCACTTTCTAGTGGAGAAAAATAAAGGTCCAAAAGGAATAGATTTAATGGAATTAGAACAGAGGGTGGGGCTGCTTGGGGATGTACTGTGCATTTAAAATAAAACAAAACAAAATGCCTCTTGACTGCCAAGTCGTCTGGATTGCCAAGGCAGGAAATTTCTGCCCAACTGGAAGGGCCGGTTGCAGAAATCCTTGAGGGCCTTTCTGGAAAGGCCCATCCCCTGTAGCCTGGTTGAAGTAGTGAGTCAAGTGTACCAGGGGTGTGAGGGCCGTGAGATGAGTCTGACCCAGCAGAGGGACCTGGTCAGAATGTGACCACATTCAGGCAGGGTCATCTCTGTGTCAGAGGACTGTGTGGGCCCAGCAGGCCAAAGATGATTGAATTAAACAGCTCGTATGGAATCGGATTTAGAACCAGAGCCCGTATCAATCCATGAATGAGGCTTCTCCTCACCCAACTTTGACTTCCACCTCTAGAGTCAGTATTTTTCATCATTGTACCCTTAGTACCTAGATCAGCTCCTGGCCTGAAGTTCCTGCAATGTTGGACGAGTGAATAGACTTAGGAAACCTTCTTACCATTATAATAAACTCTTTCTGAAACTACTTGCCATCCCTGATTTAAAACACATGTACACACACACACACACACACACACACACACACACGGAAACCAAGGAGACAGTTCCCTACCCTGCTTAGAATTTCTCATACAGTCAGGTCCAAGGAAATTAATCAGATTCTAAAATGGGGAGAAATTGGGCAAATTATGCCCACATTCTTATTGCCCATTACTTCACAAAAGTTTCCAGAGAGTAAAAATAAATATTTATTGTTGTCTTAGTAAAGAGTTTGGTGGTTTACCCTTAGTAATGAAGTGTACACTCAGAAGTTTATGGCTAGGCAAGTTCTACCCTGAGGAGTTAGCAGTCTAATTATAAGGAAGACAAACAAGGATAAATACATATAAGTGTTTCTCTCACCAGAATAACCTGTAGGCAGGGCCTCTGTTCTGAGGTCTGTGAATATCCCTATCTTTTCAATATGGTGTCTAGGACCACACAACTTCTCTGGACCCTTACCCCCTTTCCATCCCTCCCTCCCTCCCCACCCCCTTCTCTGTCTTTTGATAAAGACTGGCACAGGTAGGAAATGCCCAGTGGGGTAGATGTGGCTTGGGGGTGGGGGGAGGGGCTGTAATTTGCCAACCTCCGTTCTAGAAGAAGGAAGCTGTTCATGATTATAGTCTAGTGCAGGTTTCTTCTCTTGAGTACCACTGGACTGGACAACCTAGGAAGGGCCATGTCAGGTAGGGTCCCAAGGCCCGTCCATCTGTTGTGAGTGAGCCCGCTAGCACAAGTGTCACGGGGAGGGTTGTAGTTGCTCTCCGTGGGTGATTTTGTGAGAGTAAGCATCTCCCCCTTGACCACATTGCATTTTCTCCCAAACTCACCCATGGCTTTACCCTCATGGCCAACCTTTTAACTA
The DNA here is from genome assembly GCF_020171115.1 of Neogale vison. NCBI lineage: Eukaryota > Metazoa > Chordata > Mammalia > Carnivora > Mustelidae > Neogale > Neogale vison. The sequence continues at coordinate 56,642,602 of NC_058102.1, forward strand.
CTTCATTTAGTAAAAGCCCACGCTCCCTTTGCCCCATCTCCTTCTCGATCTTCTTCTGCGCTACTACTTACCTTCTTGCTTCTTCTAGTTTTCTGTTCTGGTTAACCTAGTTTTTGGCCAGTCACCCCTGCTTTCACTTTCTCCCACCAACAGTGCCTCTATTAATATCTTCCAAGGTAAATGCTCTTTCTCCTACTTGTGGTCACAAAATGGTCAAGGCCAGGTTTTCTCTGGAGTCCTATGCTATTTAGATATTCTACCTCTTACTTCTCTAGGTCCTGGTTCTTAAAGATCTTCCGCATTTGCCACCAAAAAGACCCTTATCTCCAGAAGTAAGTTTCCATGCTGTGCTTTTTACTACTTCTTATTCTTATACCTTTCTATCTAGTTTTCACCTGAGCTCACCTCTAAAGTGAGAGCTCACCTCTAATTTCTTAAATTGCTCCCCTGATCTCTTGATCCTCTCTTCTGCATTGCCATCAGAAAGCACCAATGTTTTCTCTGCATGAAAATAACCTAACCACCCTCCTTGTCTCTATATTTATTGGTCCATTCAGGTTCTTTGACATTGAGTCTTTGCTTTATACTCTCACAATTGATACAGTGGACCACAGGTTTTTTTCTAGGAATCAACCTCCCCTACTGGGCCGATAGAGGCTGGCTTCTTTAAACCTTGGACTCAATGGTATCTATCTAGTTACTATCTGGTATCTGATGCACAGTCTATAGACTTACTAGGCTAAAGATAGTGCAGATCCACCCTGGGCCCCATGAGTTCTTGTAATCAGGCAAAGGCAGTCTCAGAATAAGCAGTGGTGAGGATTCAGAGGGTTTGTGTGGTTCATGGTCAGCCAGGCTCTAGACAAGGTCTTCTGTCTCTAAGTGGGTCTTTCCTCTACTGTTACAATATCCACCTTATCTTCTTGGAGGTGCCCACTCTGCCTTCTGTACTCTTTCAGGTCTTATAGGAATCTCCCAGAAAGGCTGGTTTGCAGACATCAATAGAATGGCTTCATGCACTTGACCATGACAGAGAATTGGATTGGGAAAGGTTAAGGAGGCTCTGACTTCTCCCCTTCTCCTCCCAATGGTGGGCTGCTCTGGATGGAACACGAACTCCTCTATCAGATTGCTTGTCAGTGATGGCCCCACTATCCATCTATCACTTAAGCCAGAAACTCAGATGTTCCCTTAGATGACTCCCTCTCACTCACCCATTCACATCTGTCACTGAGTCCTGTCATCATATGCCTTAATATCTACTTCCTTTTCCCTCACTGCCACTTTAATTCAGGTGAAAATGGGAATGACAATAAGCTTACCTACCTCTTAAAGTTATTATGGGGATCAAATAACTTGATATCCATTATCAATATCATAGAATAGCATGTGACACACAGTAAACGCTCACTATGCTTTAGTTTCTCTCATTGTTATTGACATTGTTATTTTCTCTTGCAGTTTGAGATCAGGTGCTTCTCATATATGCTATTTAGTATGCTAATCTAGCTTTTACCCCACCGTATTGTACAATCTCCTGTTACTTCTGTACCTGTAAGACTGCAGAGTGTCTGACACAGAGCAGATATTTTAAAAAAGTTTCTGAATTAATGGATGAATATAAAACAAGGATTTTTGGCTTTCTGTAAAATCAAGGACAGGGAGGAGAAACAAGGAGAAAGAAGTTGAAACAACCAACCAACCAATACTTTATGACAGGCTTATTCCTCTCCTTACCAACGATGTACATGTGTCCTCTGCACCAGCAACAATGGGAGCTCATTTTCTTTCTGGTTCAGCCAAATCAGCTGTCACTTTCAGGTCCCCATCTCTCTGATCTATTATGATGGGCGATCAAAAGTTGATTTCTCCCCTGAAACTTTTTTTCTCATTGTTTCACTCCACTGTTACTTCCAGGTTCCCTGCTATTTTGAACAACCCGGAACGCTGGTCTCTGGATAACTGAGATATTAAAGACAGTTCTCAGGATCATTGTCAAGAGTGAAATGGACCTTCAGTTTCTAACTCTAATAGCAGAAAGTCAGTGTTGTTAGTTCAATAATGAAAGGTTTCTGAGTCCTCCTACAGCTAAGTTTATTGGTGGTGGCAACGTAGAATTCATAATTAAACTCCCCTTGTCGCTCATGGTGCTGCAGTCCTACTTTCTTAACGATTGGACTTTGTTAGACATAAGTGTGCTGCTTTGCAAAGTGACTAGCTTATGTATAGATCTCTTCAAAGTGGGGATCGGATGACAGTTTGAAGAGGGTATTGTAGAGGTGAGTAGGATGAGGCAGTTTCCCTCAGATTCTAATAGGGTTGTAGCCAATGGGAAATGCTGGAACCATTCGACTTTTCTTTCAACCAATATTTATTGAGCACTAGCTGTCTGCTAGACACTGTGCTAGGCCCAGAAAACCCCAAAATGAATGGCACAGGTTGCTGTCTCTCAGAAGCGTATAACCTGCCTGGAACAGTCTGTCTAGGACAATTAAAGAAGTCACCATGGGATGCTATATGGAAGAGTCAGGTCCCATTCAGAGATTTATTTATTTTATTATAATTATTTTTTAAGATTTTTTTATTTGAAAGAGATCATAAATAGGTAGAGAGGCAGGCAGGGTGGGGTGAAGCAGACTCCCTGCTGAGCAGAGAACCCAATGTGGGGCTCTATCCCAGGACCCTGAGATCATGACCTGAGCCAAGGCAGAGGCTTAACCCACTGAGCAACCCAGGCACCCCCCATTCAGAGATTTAGTCCAAAGTCAGCATATAAAGTGAAATGACAAATAGTCAAGAAAATCACCCCTCAAAAATCCCTAAAATCAAACCCCAGAAACTTCCTTCATTTTTTCTTTGCATTTTAGCAAGAGGTTCCTTTTTTTTTTAATTTAAAAAAAAATTATGAAGCTATATTTTGCAAGATGTCAGGAATAAAAATATGTCTTTCTCTTTCTCTTTGTTTTCTCCTCCTTCTCCCTTTTTTTGTTTACTGAACATGTGCAGTTATATCCATGCAAGTTAAATGTACATATAATACAGCCCTTTGTTTATCCCTAAACTAGAAGTTCATATGACTCTATAAAAGTGTTCTGAAAGCACAGGGCAAAAATGTTCTAACTTGGCCTGAGGAAATCTAAGAAGGCTTTACTGAGGAGGTGTCATTCCAACTGGTAGAGGGTTAAGAGTTTTCTAAACACCCAGAGTAGCATGAACAGATGCCTGTAGTAGTGGGAGAGCACAGTTTCTTCAGGGAATGATTTAGAGTTTATGTTTGGGGCAGGCATGATGGTCGTGGAGAAGGTGAAGAGTGAGGAGAAAAGAGCTTCATCAAGGCAAGATCACGAAGGGACAAAAAAACACAGCACATGGTTGGCACAGCTGGAGGAAAGAGTGATGGGGAACGCTGTGTCTGCTCCCTGGCAGCCCACCCTTCTCCACCCTTCTTTCTCATTGCTCGCCACTTCCCCCTACTGTTAACTACTTCCTGAAATGGCCTGATGCATCCTTCTGCCCCTCAGTCCTGCTGTCGGATCTGACTCATGGAGTGTTGTTTTCCAGCTGAGGACAAGGATGCATTTTTATTTCCTAAGCCTCTTTTTATCTAAGGATCACTAAGTCATCTGGAGACATGGCATCATTACAGATCTCAATTGTGACCCAAAATGTGGATGGGTTTCATGTGTCTGTTTCATAGATTAGACTGTGTGATAGCTGTTCTTGGCAAACCTGGGAACCAGAATTTGGTCTGGATGGGAAGCTAGATGCTATTCCATTTTCTGCTTTGTCATTCAGACCATGAGATGGATATCTTCAGGGACCATGGGAATATTGTCTTCTGTATTTCCCTAGAAAGAAAGTGAAAGTGAGTTCCATAGAGGTGAGTTCCACCTCTAGAGAAATTAAGGAGGTGACAATGGAATTCCTGGACTGGAATTTATTCAAGATAGCTTTGGTGTTATACCTAAAGCCCGGAGAGATGCTTTATCAATTAGAATCAGATAAGGTGACATATAACAAAGAAACCAAAATTAGAGTGTTTTAAACAAAATATAAATTTATTTTCCTTTCAAATGTAAGAGGTCTAGAGGTAAGCAGTCCAGGGTTGGTACAGTCATGTGCAGTCAAGAACTCTGACTTCGGTCTTGATATTCTGTTATCCTCTGCCTATGTCTCCCATCTCAAGGTCTTGAGTGGTTGCAAAAGCTCCGGCCATCACATCCACACTCTAAATAACAGAAGGAAAGAAAGGGCAATTAAGAAAGAGGGAAAGTAGCACCTGACAACTCATAAAGAAATTTCTTGGAAGTTGCCACACATCGCCTCTGCTAATAACACATTGACCAGAACTTAGTGGAGGCTGGGAAATGTTGTCATTTCTTCAGTTGACAAGGTAAAAAAGATACTGCAGTAGATACTATAGCCTCTGCTACAAATCCCATGGGCAAAAGCCCAGGACTGTACATGTGATCAGTGAGGTAACATGTCCTTGCCCTTCTCCTCTCCTTGATAACCAAGAGGCCTGTGTCTCAGAGACAGGGGCCCATCCAGAGGGTCGGTAACGCATCCTGTGTGGTTAAGATTAGCTCTGGCATTACTTAAATGCTGAGGAAGGGAGAGGTCTCCCTGTTTGCCAACACGCTAGCCCCCAGGTTATCTTGAGAACACCACCATGGATGACTGGATGTTCTTGGCCTGTTGGATGGATGAATCCCGCCTATTGATGTTTTATCAATGTAACACTCACTCATTCCAGGCAGAGCCATGAATGTCGGGGCCCTTACGGAAACACTTTCTCAGATTTCCTACCTTTCCTCAGTCCCTCAGCTGTTTAGATGGTACATGAGAGGTACCTGGGATCTTTCTGGCAATCATGAACATGAATTTGCTCTATAACTAGACAATGTATGAGTGGAGCCCAAGGACACAGGAGGGAAAGAGGAGGAGGAGGAGGAGGAAGAATCAGTTAAAGTAGAGCAGTAATGGGTGGAGAGAAGGAGGAAGGAAATAGGTGGGGCCAGCCCAGCCCTGTACAAATATGTGAATGAACGCAGTTTCTTTTCAGGGTCCTTCCATATCTTTGGACATGATCCCCCTCCCTTGTTCTCCACGGCCTCGCACCCCTCTAGTCACCTACCCTCAGCATCCTCCTTAGCATGTCATGACCAAACTCTCCCTTCTTTTGTCCCCATTGAAAGCAACATTTGCTATTCTGTGTCTTTAGGGAGTCATGTAAGTGATAACACTTAAATACTGGCTAATAAATCAGAGTCTCGAAATATGTTATATTTATCCACTGTCCCCAGTAATTCCGATAAGCTTATTCACTTCCTTAACGATCAAGATAAGCATGTGCTCCTCCCAGAAGATATATTTACCTTGAGAGAGATATTTCTAAGCCCAAACCCAGAGATCTAGTAATCACCTCCAATAGAATTTTAATAAAGGAAAAAGAATCAGGCAGACATTGCCCCTGTAGGGCAGGGGCTGAGGTTCCAAGGCACCAGCAGGAAGGAGAGAGAGGTGAAATAGGGCTCGCTTTCAGCACCACGGTGATGGGTGTGCCCAGCACAACATCAGCTCCATACTAAGGGACTGAGCCATAATGAATAAAAATGTGAATGGGAGTTTAATGAAAGGACAATTTACACAGCTGTAGGGTATGGTGTAGAGAAGCAGGAAGGAATGATGCAATGTGGAGGTTGGACATGAACACGGTGAAAGACCCACACCACCTCTCAGTCTGAAGGTGTGATGGGAAAGAGAGGCTGTTAGCCCTGGAGAGGGCTGTGGTTTTTGGAGAAGGGCTGTTTCCCAGGAGTTGTGGTGTTTGGTAGAAGGACACAGCCACTGCTCAAACACAGCTTAGCAGGTAGCAATAAATTCCCGGACCATTCTCTCTTCCTGCCCTCTAGTTTTTCGTCTGTACCTCCCACTGGAGAGTTCGCTGGAAGTCAAAATGCAAGGGAGCCTGGGTAGAGCTCAGACTCCCAAGGGCAGGGTGGAGAGAGGAGAAGCAAATGGAAACAGAACATGTTTCAACACATTAGTCTTTAGTAGCTTATATTTTAGTATGGGAGGCAGACTGATATGGACATGATTTATGCACAGAGCGGCCATCAAGGTCATGAACAGAAGTGCATTATTGAATTCATTTTATTTTTTAAAAAAAGATTTTATTTATTTATTTGACAGACAGAGATCACAAGCAGGCAGAGAGGCAGGCAGGGGGGTGGGGGGAAGCAGGCTCCTGCTGAGCAGAGAGCCCAATACGGGGCTCGATCCCAGGACCCTGAGATCATGATCTGAGCTGAAGGCAGAGGCTTAACCCACTGAGCCATCCAGGTGCCCCATGGATTCATTTTATAAAATAAAATTCACTGGCTGCTGGCAGGCCCTGAGTAGGGTCTGGAGGTTTCTAAATCTTCACATCACTTGCAACTATCAATCAAAGGATCTTTTCCTTCTTCTCTCCCTTCTTCCTTGCCTCCCTCCCTTCCTTCCAACAAGTATTACTTGAGTCCTTCATGTGTGGCAGGAGTCGTGTGCCATCTGCTCCTGGTTGGTTTCAGTCCTGGGGTGCCTCTCCATCACAACGGCCCCTTTGTCTCTGTCCTGCAGACTAGCCTTTCCGGACCCTTTCTGAGGGACAGTGAAGCTTCATTGTTGCTTGGGATAGAAAGAATGGCGATGTGAACGTTTTTCCAAAGAAGTAAGCTGTGTGGAGCTTGTAAGCCCAGGTGTAGACTGGGGAGTGGAGGGAAAGACTGGGATTCTGAAGATCCTGGGCTAGAAGGCAAAGGCTATGGGGCAATGGGAAAGGGGAACAGCTGGGAGATTTAGTTCAATGTCATGGGGGGCATGTATTAAATGATAGCTCATGTCCCTTCATTTTCACCCCTTCCTGAAGAAATCAGCACAAATACAGACAAAATCTATGTTGGTGGCTGGAGGCAGAGCCCTCTCAGCTCACTTAACCCTGAAGGACCCTTTTTCAGACCTAAACCAGGAAGGCAGTGGTGTACAAGACCCATTCGAACAGTCCCAGAACCATTAAGCAATGGAGCCGGGCTCTTGGACACTCAGCATGAATTTTTGGCAGTCTTCCTTCACCAAAATGCCTCCCTCACCCTGTCTATAGGGACCTCCCCATTTATCTTTTCTTCATGCTGCCAATGGTCACTGACCTGATTTCATCTTTTCTTTCTTCTTTTTTTTTTTTTTGAGAACCACTGTTCAGGCTCTCTCTCTTACTGCTTCGTTGGCCGGCCTACTCTAAAGTATCTGTGAGGCACCCCCAGAATTGTATGGAGTACCCACATATCTGCTAGGCAATGTATTTCATGGCTTTTACAACTTCTCTTCCCTCCCTCGATGAGTCTCCAAAACTCCATGGGGCCTCCATCTTGGTCTCCACTTCAAACAGCAGAGTGATCAGGAGTGGTGACCCTAGATTGCCCGGCATTGACGTCTGTTTCTGCTATTTGAGCAGCAATGTGATGTGGGAGGAATCTCTTTCCCTTGTTGAGACTTAGTTTCCTCATCTTAAAATGGGAATGATAATAGTTTTTTTTAAAAATATTTATTTATTTTAGAGAGAGAGGAAGAGAGCGCGCACGGTGGGGAGGGGCGGAGGGAGAGGGAGAGGGAAAGAACCTCAAGCAGATTCCCTGAAGAGTGTGGAGCTGGACACAGGAGTCGATCCCACAACCCCTGTGACTTGAGCTGAAATCAAGAGTTGGACGCTTAACTGACCGAGCACTCCAGGCACCCCAGGAACCATAATAGTTCTAAGTGGTGGGGATTAAAGGAGTTAATGTTTATAAAATGTTGGGCCCCAGCTCTGACCCCTGGGAGTCCTCAGTAACAGCATGCTTCTATTACTGTGAGTGCAGGGTTATTATTATGGCCCAGGGCATGGTATATAGTGTTCATTTCATCTCTAAATTGTGTTCTATGCTCAGTTACAAGGGTCTTCTAAGAATAGAGATGACTTACCATTTCTCAGATTTATCTCCATGTGAAACAGCATCTTCTCAAGAAAAAGAGACCAAGGTAGGGTTCAAGCTCTCTGGTCATTAAGGCAGCTGGAAGCTTTGTCTAGCAAATCCTTGCAACTGGAGAGTCGATTTTTGTTGGGGATGACGGTCCCTAGAGAACTTTTAGCCCACACTGGGCGCTGATCAGTTGAAACAACCCCAAGGTTTACAAGTTATGATCTTGCCTAAGACTATACAGGGACCCAGCATTGCTCTGGGCTAGGGCAATCTCCTAACTCCGAACGCAGCATTCATTCTACATCACTGGGGTTTTCATGTTTTATATATTTGATCCAACTATCTGTCTGTCTTCTGTACTTGTACTCTATTCATCCAAACTAAATCTTTTCCAGAGCCCCAGATTAGGATGAGGGAAAACTGAGCTGGTCTGGCTGATGGGAGAGGCAGGGTCTGGATCCCTGCATACTAGCCTTTTCCTTGCCTTGCACGGGGCCCCTTGAGATGGACCATGTTGCTATCTTATCAGTGCTCATGCATCTTTTTCCTTGACATGGTGTCAAATTCCATTTTTTGAACCAGTTTTTCTGGTGTTTGGAGTGTTTGAACCTATTCCTTCTTACAAGGGTATTGTCAGCAAATACTCTCCATATAATAGATTGTCAATGGAGAAGTTTTGGGACTGATCAGCTTGAACTTTGATCTTTGCAGGGAGCCTGGAAGCCAGCCTGACTCTAGGACCTTGGCCAGGGTTCTGGAGGATGGGACGGACCCGAATACAAACAAGCCTACACCCCACTTTCATAAACTCAAATATCTCTGTCTTTAGCTTGCAGCACACCCAGGATCAAGTTCCAAAAATTCCATTTAATTTTCTTGGCTTCTATATTCACTCAGTTACAACTGGTCCAGAAGGAGTCTTGGCACTTAAAGCCTGCAAGGAAAAGGTTGTTTCTTTGAATGTTGTTGTCCAATTTTGCAGACATTTTAGGTTCAGATAAGGTTTTGGGTGGCCAGTCAATTCTTTCTACATGTTCTGAAGTGAACCCAAACTCTGCCACCTTCTGAATTCTCTGGTTGAATCTCAGCAATAACAAGCTAACACTCTTGACTCTGAAGCCAGCTTTCCCTGAAGGTCGTTTCTCCTCAGTGTTCGTTCTGGGTCACGCAGCTCTCTTCACCCTCAGATCAGAGGGAGTGTAGTCTGGGCCTCTTCCTGTGGCGCCATGAATGGCTGCTTAGAGGCATCTGTGTGTGTGTGTGTGTGTGTGTGTGTGTGTGTGCTGTTGTTGTTCCCTTGAGAAGATAAGAGGAAGGTTTCTTGGAAGCATCACCTCAGCTTTCTCAGCTATTCTTTATTTTTAAACCACCATCTCTGTCTCAATCAGTGGAGCCTTCCACTGTAGCGGTTATGAGGAAAGCTAAGTGTATAGTGTCTCTCCTACTCTGCTGTGTGTGTGTGTGTGAAAATGGGAAGGGGCAATAAAGAGGAAGAAGTCCCATTATCTTCTAAGCTCCATGAGGTCAGGGAACATATCTACCTTGGTTACTGCTGTAACTGTGGTATGTAGTAAACACTCCATAAGTATCGGTTGAAGGAAAGAATGAACATCTGGCTTCCCATATCAGTAGATCTTTCCAGCTTCAGAGTTAAGGAGTACATCAGCCTCTGAGATCCAGGATGTGGACTTCAGGGGATTGTCTGATTAAGCTGTGGAGACTGGTCAGTAGGGCTCCCTTTCAGACAAGGGGGTGACCTATGTCATATGTTGGAGGGTGCTGGTACTTCCTAACACCTACCGTAATCTCATGTCTTAGGGTCTTGAATGTGATTGCTCTGAATGTTATTTGTTCTCTGTGAGAATGCTGATGTTCCCTGCAGGAGAGCGCCTTTAGATATGTAAGAAAGGGGTGGTGGCTGGAACATAGTTTCTGGAATCAGATGAGCTTGAGTTTTGACTTCAGTCTCACCATTTACTATCTGTGGGACTCGGACAAATTATTTGACTTCTCTCAGTGGGTTTCCTTATCTGTAAAATGGGGATAATAATATCTTCCTCTCAGAATTATCGACATTAAATGACAATGAGTATGGAAGGTGAGCGGTCATGTACTGGCATAGAGGAGACACTCAAATACTGTGTGAGGTCTTTTTCTTGCTCATCTTCCTGAAAGCAAGGTTCTAGGGAAGAGGTATTGGAGGGTAGGAGGTAAGAGGGTGGTAAGAACAAATTGGGTCAGAGATTTAAAATTTTGTCCAGGACTAGTCCCATCGACCAATGTTGCCTAATTGGCACATCAAACTAGTAAACAGGGAAATCTGAACTTTTTTCCAGTTATATAATTTTTTGGAACAACCCAATTGTGCCTATAGTGCCTTTGCACAAATTAGAAAAGTACTTCTATGGGGCTCTCAACCCTCTGGGCATATGGCTTCGCCATCAGACTGTGCTTCTGGGCACATTTGAAAAGGGGTCATTTCATCTGGGCAGACTCAGCCCTGAGCCAGGGCACAAAACTTGGTAGGAAAAACTCAGGCTGAATACCAGTCCTCCTCTGCCCCTTCAGTCAGTTGCCCCTATGCAATGAACTACTTGCCCAGCCACATGAGATGGGCTTGCCAACCAGAGACGACAATTTGCAGTAACGGGGGACTGAATCATCAGAGTAGATCTTTATGGAGGAAAACCTATTTGAGGCCGAAGGCCTCGTTCAAATCACTTCCACTTCCAAGTCTTTAACCCAGGGTGGGTTTAAGAAGCAGATAAATACTTCAAACCTGTTTCTTTATTTATAAAACAGTGATAAAAATGCTGTATTAATTATCTATTCCTGCATAATGAATTATTCTAAAATTTTGTAGCTTAAGAAAGAATAAGAATTTATTATCTCGCACAGTTTCTGGGGCTCAGGAATTCAGGAGCCGATGAGTTGATTTGTGCTCATGGTCTCTCGTGAGCTTAAGATTTCAGTAGGTCCATTGGTGTAATGTAATACACCAGAATAAAAAGAAACCAAAACCCCATGAGCATTTTTATAGATGTAGAAAAAGCATTGAGCAAATCTAACACCCTTTCATGATAAAAACACTAACAAATTAGGAATGGAACGGAACTGCCTCAACTTGGTAGAGAGCATCTATGAAAAACTTAAAGCTAACATCATCCTTAATGTAAGAAGAATAGATACAAAACATCAGCAAACATCAGCAACAAGACAAAGAAGTTGCCCTCACCACTTCTATTCAACATCTTATTAGAGGATCTAGCCAGAGCAGTTTGGCAACAAAAAGAAATAAAAAGTCATGCAGATTGGAAAGGAAGAAATAAAAGTACTTTTAGATGACATGATCTTATATATAAATAATCCCAAAGAATTCACAAAAACGATTATAAATAAGTTCAGCTAGTTGCAGAATATACCTGCAATGAACACTCTGAAAACAAAATTAAGAAAGCAATTCTATTTATAATAGTATCAAAAAGAATGAAAGACTTAGAAATAAATTCAACAAAAGAAGTGCAAAATTTATACTCTGAAAACTACAAAATATTGTTGAAATAAATCAAGTAAACTCTAAATAAATAGAATCATTCCATGTTCACAGATCAGAAAACTAAAAAAAAAAAAAAAAAAAAAAAAAAAAAGATTTTATTTATTAACCCACTGAGAGAGAGAGAGAGCACATGAGTCGAGGGGAGGGGCAGAGTGAGAGGGTTAAGCAGACTCCCCACTGGGCAGGGAGTCCTATACAGGGCTCAGTCCCATGACCCTGGGGATTATGACCTGAGGCCAAGACAGATGCTTAACTCACTGTGGCTCAGCGGACCCCAAGGATCAGAAAACCTGTTATTGTTAAGATGGTAGTATTCTCCAGATTTATCTACAGATTCAATGTAATTCTCATCAGAATTCCCGCTTGCTTCTTAGACAAGCTGATTCTAAAATTCATACAGCCAGAATAAATAAACAGTCCTGAAAACAAAGCAAAACAAAACAAACAAAGTTGGGGGACTCATGGTTCTTGATTTCAAAACTTATTATAAAGCAACAGCAATCAAGACAGTGTGGCATAGTGGTAGACATGTAAATCAGTGGATAGAACTTAAAGTCCAGAAATAAATCCATGTGTTAACCAATTTTTGACAAGGGTGCCGTGACCCTTCACTAGGGAAAAGAACAGTCTTTCTGAAAAATGGTAGTGAGACAACCAGATATCCACAGGCAAAAGAATGTAGCTGGACTCCTATATCACACCATGTACAAAAATCGACTCAAAAGAGATCAAAGACTTAAGTGTAAGAGGTAAGACTATAAAACTCTTAGAAGAAAATACTGGAGTAAGTCTTCCTGATTTAGAATTTGGCAACAGAATCTTATTTATGACACCAAAAGCATGAGCCACGAAAGAAATCAAAGATAAATGAGTCTGTCAAAATTCAAGTATTTTGTGCTTCAAAAGCTTCAATAGTGCTTCAAAAACACTATAGAAAAAGTGAAAGGACAACACAGAGTGGAAAAAAATTTGCAAATCATGTACCTAGAATCTAGATATCTAGATCTAGAGCATCTAAGACCTCTTATCTAGATGTTTATCTTGATCTATAATATCTAGACAATATAAAGACCCCTTACAACTCAATCTTACAAAAACAAATAGCCCAATTAAAATATTGGCAGAGTACTCGAACAGACGTTTCTCCAAAGATGTACAAATGGCTGCTAAGCACATGAGAAGATGCTCGACAACATTAGTCATCAAGAAAATGGGAATCAAAACCACAGTGAGATGTTATTTCAGTCCACCAGGATAGCTCAGTTCTGCAGCCCAGCTTGTTAATTCTGCATTTGTCTCTTCATGGCTATTTATTATGTGGCTAAAAGATACAATGAAGTAAATTTGCAAAATTAACAAAGAGAAGGGGAAAAGAAACCCAGGACTGGGACCCAAAAAGAAACGCAGCCTCCCTGGGGGATTCTCTATGAAAAGGTGATCTACCCCACAATTTATATGGACTCTGGTCCAGCTTCAGGCAGGCCCCAGGGGTGCGGTTTCAGACAGGATGGAGATGAGGGTGTGGTAGAACTGTAGCCAGATGGCTGTAAGCTGCCAGCTCTGTTCCTCCCATAGTTACGGCTTCCGGAACACAACACTCCTTGTCTCTAAAACCCTTGACAGCTGTGGAGTTCAGGCTGTCCTCTGGTGTTCTTTGGTTTTCTTTCTATCACCGGCAGCATGTAGGCCCAATAGGATTATAAAAATATAACCCCAAGTTCACAAGTTAAGAGCAGAATCTAGTTATTTGGGTAGTTGCCATCGTTGGCTTGGATGGGTCTTTCCGGCTTTCTGAGTGTTGTTCTTTCTCTAGCTCCAGAGGCTTCCTTTGAGGTCTAGTCTCTCTGGTTCACACCCTAATTGCTTAGAAATCTATCCTCTCACCTGTCCAGGTACCTCTCTCTTAATTTTATAAATATTAATTAACCTTTGTGTTAAAAGTTTCCAGAATGTTTGGGTATCTTATCTCATTTAATCATCAAGGTGACACTGTGACATAGGTAATGTTACCATCATTTGAAAACTGGAAAACGAAGACATGAAAGCTTGAGCAATTCATTGAGTAGCCGACAGCCAGCAACTGGTGCCCATTCCTGGGTTCTCTGGTCTTCCTTCTGACTATATGGCTCCTTTCTTCAGCCCCAGACAGTAGTTTCCCTTAACCCTACTTTCTTGGGGAAGAGAGTGGCTGATATAAGAAATTCACCTAGACAAAAATAGTGCTTTGTACATTCTCCCTAAACATCCAGTTCTGATTTGCATCATTTACCGGAGCTCCTATCTAGCCCATTTGAGGGTAGTGAAGACAGAGTGAGTCCTGGGGAAGGGCCAGAGGCCACTCATTGATGAGTTTACAACTCAAGATTAAGGTCAAGCCTGAAAACCCTGGATAAATTCTGGAATCCTTACCTTCAGAGGCTCCTCCAGATTGGCCTCAGAAGGGGTCCTGCACTGGTGTAGGGTGTGGATTCCTGCCTTGTGATGGGGTAAAAACTGGACCATCTTCTGCGGGCATGTGGTGGTGGGAAGGAGGGTTTGGTTATGTCTTCTGCAGAGCTCTAATGACCCTGCTCACCTGGTGATACTCCTTAGCACCAAGCACCAGTTTGTACCCAGCAGATACTCAATAAATATATTTTTAACTTAATCACATGGTAACCAATATTTTGTCTTTTCCCCCCCTCCAGGAAACCTCTTCTACACATGAAATACACTTAACTGAAATTCCTCCCTCTGTCCCTCCCTTCCTTTTCCTCCACCTCTTTCTTCTTTTCTTTCTTACCTTGTTCTCTACGTTCACTTATGTAGAATGTTAACATTTTCAGAGGGTCTTCCAAGTTTCCTCAAGCCCTACAGATAGAAGGACATAAAATAAACAGAAAATGAGCTCCCCAAAATAATCTCATTTGATTTGTATGGTTCACCACTTTTACCCATAATGCATATCAAATATAATTATCATTAATTCATTCCACCCCAAATCCTAGTGTTTGCTCTATTTTATTTTTCTACTTCCTGTACTAAGAAGCTATTATCCACAGTCCTTCACACCCACCTCTGGAGGGAGAAAAAAAAAAATCCTCTTGTTTTCTGTGGGTGGCCTATGAGGGTTCCTGAGCAGATGTTCAGGGAGTTGGATTCCAACATCTGTGAATTCGACTGGATCACTTTGGTAAGCTGTTATATTCCATAAGTTGCTACCTGGGTACGTCCCTCCTCCACCTCAGTTACTTCCTCCTCCCCCCCACCTCCCAGTTCAGTTCTATTGTTTAAAAAAACTCTGCCAGTTTCTGACTATGTCATTTCTTACAATAATGAGTACCAGCAGTCTACTACTCAGGGAAAATTTCAAAATTATTTAGATCATACATGTAGTGATAATTCTTTTCTCCCTTCTCTTCTCTCTTAAAGTCCCAATTCAGGGATTTGAGGGACATCAAAAAAGTGAAATTGAGCAATTAGTTTTTAAGAAAATGATACATTATCTTTTGAGCAAGCTCCACAGTTTTCTTTGAACCACTTACCCAAAGTTTACGATACACAATGCAAGAGTAGCCCTTCTTTGAAAGGAGACAGCATGAAGGTGACATAACGGGAATTCTCAAGCGTATGTAGGACAAATAGGCCTTTATGGCAGGTGAGGGAGAAATCAAATCACTGGGTTGAAAATGCAACTCTTGATGTGATACTTATGTACAGGGACTAAGTATTTGAAAATTTAAATTTATCAATCTGGTTGAAAGTGACTGTATATTTATACATTGTAAATGTATGATTCTGAAGGACTGAAGGAAGGAAACCAGTAGGAGAAAAAGGAATGATAATCAACACCGGAGTCCACTAGCTTAAAAGGTCCCCTGGGGGAGGGTATTTTTAAAGACAAAGAGGTCTAAGAGAACGGCTTGTTTCATAGGAAAACAATATGGTTTTAATAACATCAGAAAAAAGATCTTGATCCATGAGAAATCAGGGAAGGGTAGAAAGAAATTAACTTGGCAGGGTCAAGGGTTGCTTTAAAATGATCTCAGAAGTGGAAGTTTGCCAGGCAACCAGTGAAAAGGATGGTCAAAAATTGAAATAATTTTCTGAGAAAACCAGAAGAGCTAAAGCAGGAAATGAAATGCAACTAGCAAAAGATATAAAGAGAAACAGGAAAAAAATTATTTAAGTATTCAAGCCGTAAGTGAGAGATATAGAAAAAGTTTACCTTTCATAAATGAAAACAGCTAAAAATACTGAAGTGCCAAAGTTTTAAAACTTTAAAATTATGAAACTAGTAGCTCAAGTCTTAATCCCCATGCACAACTGATTTATATGCATTTTTGAAAAACACTGGTACATTTTCTTCTATGCCTGAGCTATGTGATACTTGAAATGTGGCAGTTCAAATTGAGATGTACCATGTCAAATACACACTGGATTTTGGAGATTTAGTAAAAAAAACAATCTCGTTAATAATTTTTATATTGATTACATGTTGAAATTGCTACAGTTTGGATAATTGTAAGTACAATATACCATTAGAATTACTTTTCCCTAATTACACAGTGGGTCGCATTACATTTCTATTGGATGGTGCTGTTCTATTCTTTATTTTCTATATATAACAATTATTAGGTCTTTGTCAAACTAGAATTGATGAAGTTCTAGAACCTAGGTCGGGTTCGGTGGGGTGAGGTTCGGAGCCGACGGCTAAAGAAAGAATTCTTAAGACGTCTCTGGTGCAAAAAGGTGGTTTATTAGAGCACGGGGACAGGACCCGTGGGCAGGCAGAGATGCGGCCGCCCCGAGTTGTTAGGGTAGGCGTGTTATATACCTTGCGGTTGGGGGGAGGTGGTGAAGGGATGGGAGATTTCGACAGAGCTCTCACGTGCTAAGGTGGGCCTACAAGGTGCCGGGGGGAGTCCTTGCCCTTATGGCTTGATCAATGTCGTTTTTAGGTCAGGCATTAACATCAAGATAGTTGGGAGATTCCTAGTGGGGCATTATGACCCTGCTGTCATTCACATTCCCTTCTACCTCAGTCTCCTCCAGTTTATGGTGGGGAGGGGGACGTTAGGGCTCCAGGACATGAGAGTCATTTGCCTCTGGAAATTTGTGCTATTGATAAGGTAACCTCCCTGTTTAGATCTCTAGGATACCTGTAGAGCAAGGGAGATTCCTGTTCTGCAGGATTGCGATCCCTGCAAGTTAACTATTTATCGTTTTATGGCAGTCAGGGGTGCCTGAGGAATGTTACACATATGGAGGGGAGCGGGTGAAGAGGGGGTGCAAGGCGCCAGCTTCTACTCTGTCCTCAGCCAGCCTCCTACTCCCTCATCATTCCCCCCTGAACAATTTTGACCCTTAAATCTTTAAGGTGGTTGAAGGTGGAAGGTCTCATCTTCTGTAACTTCTTCCTGCTGAATAGGGGCGTAGAGCTGTCCCTACCTGCTCGGGTCAATATTGATCAGGATAGGAACGTATAAGGGATTTACGAAAGGTGGAGGCAGCTGAATCCAGTGCTGACAGTGAAGAAGTATCTTTGCACGTGGTAAGGATCATCTGCCGTGGTGAAGTCATTGCAGCAATGGAGTCTCGGCACCAAGTAGAGAAACATTGAACAAAGCAACATATTAGGATTAATAAGGCGATAAGAATGAGAACCCCAAGAAAGAGATTTTTAATTGTTGGCCATAGTCCTCCTCCAAACCAGGAACTTATCATTCACTGAGAGAGAGAAAGATCTTGAAGAGCCTTAATCTGGGCATTCATATCTTTTATTAGTCCGGTGACATTTTGTGATAGTCTGGGATGTACACGCAACATTCTGTCTTGATAATTGCGCATGTGCCTCCCTGGGCTGCTGTCAGGACATCTAGGGCCATCCTATTCTGTAGGACTGCCTTGCGTATTTGTGAAACTTCAGTATTAAGTAGGGAGATGCTGTTTAGTGAATCATTGAGTGCCTTTGTAGTATATTTGTTAAGGGCTTGTACATGCCACATGACATCCTCTAGTCCCGCAGATGTAACAAAAATGGATGCTAAGTGATCATACCATTTAAAAACAGATCGCGTCCATCTTTGTTTCAAGTTGGGGAGATTAGCTAGAGTTGTAATGGTTTTAGTAACGCGCCCATGAATCCAGGCAAATCCTAAAGTACAGCGACCTATCCATCCTGGAGGAAGCCAGGGCCACAGGTTGGTTCCACATATCCAGTAGGTTCCGTTTGGAGCTGGCCACCTAATGCCAGGTGGCCTTGCCCAGTCAGTAGCAAACAAGTCAGTAGCCTGGAGTATTATTACTTGGGAACACATCTCTAGTGATAGCCACCCCAGATGTCGTGTTATTTGCCCAAGTATCATATGTATGATTCTTTTGTTCCCAGCATAAAACTGCCTTTTGACTGAGCTGTCCAATTGTGGGTGTAAGTCACAAATATGTATCCCAGATTTGATATATACCATCCTTAGTATAGCGATAAGGAGGGTTCTGTAACTTAGGCCCTAGCCGGTGAGTATTATCTTGTGGGCTTGTTAGATCACTTAGGATTTTAATAGTTTGAGAATATGAAAAACTCTGATTATGTCCTGGTGAATCCCATGTTTTATTGATCATGGGCCAGGATGAAACATTTCAATTAGTAATAGATTCATCCCGGTACGTACTGTCTCCATCTACCATATCTGAAATATACTTTTGCAGGGCATGCCAATCGGTGCCCTGTAAGAAGGAAACCCACCAGGGTAACCCAGACGTACTTGAAGTAGGCAAACTTCCACATATCCAGCAGTCTGTCTGATTATGTAGTTCAGCAAAATGCTGTGCCCACTGTAGGAAGGAATTGTCAGCTAAGACAAATGAAAGGAAGATAAAGAGAATATATATAACCTTCATTTTCATTTGAAGAGAAGTTTGAGGTCTTCTATGGGCTCACAGGAGTAAGAAGTCACATTGGTTTGTTTGCTCGGTTCCTGTGGAGGAGGTACAGGTTTTATTCTAGATATATGGACCCATGAAGAGTGTCCTTCTAGTTTTACCGCAGTGGGTGTACATAATATGACCCGATATGGACCTTTCCATCTTGGATGTAAGTTTTTGGCTACGTCTGACTTCCAACCTTTTAAATAAACCATGTCTCCGGGATTTACATGGGGTGGGTTTTCAGTTATAGTTAAATCAGGTTTGGGGAGAATACGATTAGTATACTCATTGAGTGACTTATGAATTAAACCAGCTTCCAGTGAATAATTTCGTAAGGCATTATAATCTTCATCTAGTAGCAGATCTACAGAAAGAAATGGTCTTCCACAAACTAACTCAAAAGGGCTAAGTCCTATAGGTTGTTTTGGGGCAGTTCTCATCCTGAGAAGCCCTATTGGTAGGAGAGTAACCCAATTCTCCTGGGTTTCTAGACTAAGTTTAGTAAGATGATGTTTTAAAGTGTGATTAGCTTTCTTCACCTTTCCGGAGGACTGTGGATGCCAGGCTGAATGTAAGAAATATTTAATTTTTAAGGCTTGGGCTATTTGTTGAGTTATCTGAGCAGTAAAGGAAGGACCATTATCACTTTGAAGAGATTGAGGAAGGCCGAATCTAGGGATAATTTCTCGCAACAAAACCTTAGTTACTTCTACGGCCCTTTCAGTTTTACATGGAAAGGCCTCAACCCATCCGGTGAATGTATCAACAAATACTAATAGATACTTATAGCCTTTGCAAGGCGGCATTTGTGTGAAATCAAGTTGCCAGTCCTCTCCTGGATAGGATCCACGCCTTTGGACTGGTTTTAAGAGAGGTGGGGGGCGAGCTGCACCCTCCGGATTCACTTGGGCACAGATGCTACAGGACTGACACACCTGTTTTATTGTGGTTGTTAAATTTACTCCATCAAATATATTTTTGATTAAATGTTTTAAAGCATCTTTGCTCCAATGAGTAGCCTGGTGCAAGCCGTGTATTATTTTCCATTGACTAATTTTAGGCATAAAGAGCTTTCCTTCTTCGTTAACAAGCCAGTCTTGTGCATTTTTAGTATATCCTCGCTCCTGAGCAATATGAATTTCTTGGTCTGAATAGACTGGAGTTATGGACTCCATTGGAGTCAAGACTGGTATAAGGCTTAATATCCGTTTACCCTTTGCCGCCTCTTTGGCTGCATGGTCTGCTAAATTGTTTCCTTTAGATTCTAAGGTCATATCCTTTTGATGTCCTTTGACGTGAATCACCGCTACCTCCTTAGGCAAGTGTACAGCCTCAAGAAGGGCTGTGATCTCAGGCCCATATTTGATTGGGGAGTTATGGCTTGATAGCAATCCCCTTTCCTTCCAAATAGCTCCGTGGGCATGTAGTACCAGGAAAGCATATTTGGAGTCAGTATAAATATTAATTCTTAGGCCTTCTGCCAATTGAAGGGCACGAGTAAGTGCTACTATTTCTGCTTTTTGGGCAGAAGTATTTACTGGAAGGGGTTTTGCCTCGATTGTTTTAACCAAACTAACTATAGCATATCCAGCTCTTTTTTCTCCCTTATCCATAAAGCTGCTGCCATCAGTAAACCAGTTATCATCCGCATTTTCAATAGGGGAGTCCTTTAAATCCAGCCTACTAGAATAGACAAGATCAACAATCTCTGAGCAGTTATGTTCTATGGAAGCAGGATGGTCAGGTACAGGCTTCAGAGATGCTGGGTTTAAAGTTTGACAGGTTTTAAGTACTACTTCAGGTGTATCTAAGAGCATAGCCTGGTATTTAGTAAGGCGGCCTCCTGTCATCCATTGGTGACCCTTGGTTTCTAAGACACTCTGGACCTGATGCGGAGTCATCACTGTCAGGGACTGTCCCATCGTGAGCTTTGAGGCTCTTTTATGAGGGCTGTTCTAGGTTTCGCTAAAGCATCTATTTGCAATTGTACCTCAACAGAGGTGGCCTCTAGGATAAATATGACTAAGGGATGAAACCAATAAGAAGACCTTTGAATGGTCCAGGCTTAACAATATCCTGACTACAGAGGATCACTGGCAAGTGAGAAAACTTGTCAAGAGATAAGGGGAGGCCCCCATGCATCATTCAATCCACTCATAAAGAAAGTGGGGTCATCCATTGCCTCCACAAGTCCATAGTTAATCCTATGGAGTGCGATAGGCTGGCTTTTAGGCAATTTCATTATTCCAGCCACACACAAGGTGTTAGTTAAGTTATACAATTGTAAGGGAATCAATCCCATTTTCCAGTTGTTTAATCATGTGCCACGGGGTTCTGCTAATATCCCCACAAAATAATAAAAGATCGACTAAAGAAGCTATTGTGTAACTTCTCTGAAGTTTACCTCAAATTGTTTAGCTTAGGTAAACAAACATTTAAAGACAACCAGGTCTAGAATTTAACATCCATAAAGGTGTGTTACTAAAACATAATTTTTCTCTCTAAAATAACCCCCATTTCCAGAGATAGCCAAATCAGGACTAATTCACTTGTGAAACAAGTCCAGTTTTAACAAACTTGGCCTAATTATTTACATAAGCTCAGCAAGAACAGTGAGTGTGATCAATAGATCTTTTAGAATCTGCTTTGCTGGAACTTTTTATAAGGAATCTCTAGGTTGAACTTTTAGTAGCCGCTCCAGGCCAGAAGCCAAGCCCTGTACTTGCCATCAGGCATGCCTGCAATACCTGTCGATTTGGGCGAATTCCTCTTCTGAGACTGCACCTACCAAGGAGTGACATTCTTTACTCACCTGGTGAGGCTGCTGGGAACTCTGTAAGCAAGGTATCAGGCCAACAGTCCCAAGGGGCTTAATGGCTCCAGGTTTCATAAAGTCAACCTTAGTTCCTTTAAACTGTCTGGTCATATCTGAGTCCTTTCAAATATGACATCCCAGTCAAAGCCTTGGTAAAATAACCAGTTTCCAATAGTGTCCTGTTACAAGGAGAACAGATTCTTATTGAACTTATGCAAATGACTGATTGCCATGGAAGAAAGAATACTTAACTGAGACCTTTTGGTTTCAGAGGGTTCAGATAGAGAGAAAAGGTTGAATGCTTTGAGCACTTTTACAAATGGGCACTTTTACATCTCTATAAGTTATAGATAACTAGGAGGAAGTATCCCTAGTCTGGAAGAGCAAACATTAGAGAGAACCGGCAATGTCTAAAATAAGACAAAACATTAAGAGACACAACACTATAATCTTTTAGTTCATTTAGTTCCATGTTACTAATTCTGGTGAATGCACTTTTAGTTAGTTTTGGAAATTCTTACCCATTTCAGTTTTAGGATTTTCAGGTATATCGAATATCTGTATTTGTCCTGAAAGTCCTTTATATGAATCTCCTTGAAGATAAAACTCATTTTACGAGAGAATTAAAACAATTATAAATGACAAAAACTCGGAATGGATATGGTTAGAGCTGAAGAGACACGGGAGTTTACAATTTAGCCGCAAGGAAATCAGGTTACTTCTGTGACACATAACATTTCCATAATTACAGTATCAAGCAGTGATCTCTCAAAATGTTAAAACTTTAGGAAGTGCGTAGAATCTCTAGAAGAGTTATAGCATTTTCCCAAATGTAACCCAAGGTTTATCTTTGGTTCAGTAGTACTTCATGAGCAACTTCGCATATCAAGGAAAAGCCTGAGTTAAAGAGATTTACAACTTAAATCTTGCCAACACTTGCTAAAATCTTAGAAAGTTTTAAAGCACATGCCTAAATATAATTAGGGATGTTAAACACCTGATAAAACAAAACATAGAAACTGAACTTTCTGGGCAGGCAAAGAGAAAAACCATTTACATTTTCTTAACAGCAGATCAATTAATCTAAGAAAAACTTTGTCCTTTGAACAGAGAATTTCAGTCTTGTACCAATGTACCTTTAAAACCCATTCATTTCAATCTTAGTCCATTCTTGACCATAGCTAAAATTCCTTTTCTGAAGATTTCCCTTCACAAACCTTCTACAACTTTCCTTTGCATTCAGGTTTTGTCCCAAGCCATTTCCTTCCAAACAACCATCTCATTTAGGACAAAATTACCTTCCCTTACCTTCAACAAAATGTATTCCCATTCCTTAAATCTTTCTTACATATCTCCTACTTTCCTACATACAGTTTCCCTTATTTCTATCAGTCTTAGTTACACTAAGCAGAACTTTGTATTCTTAGAAATACCTTTAGTTATTAGCCATTTGTGAACTGTTACAACAGAATTCTTCAGATGTCAAATTTATGAAACAGTTAAGTGCAAAACACGTTTACCAACAGATTTAAATACTCTTAGTTTCTTTGCAGTTAAGAAGTCAAAAACCCAATCCTACATCCAGTAATTAACGACTTAGCATTTTATCCTGTTTGGTTAAGATATAGATGTCCACAATTCAATTCCATTTGTCATCCAAGCAAAACTTTAAAACTTTCAGGTTACCAAAGACTTTGAAAGCTACTTCAGCAATTACCCATTAAAACTTTGAGACAGACAATTAACCATCAGTTTAGTCATTTCTTTGCTAACAAATTTTAATAAATAAAACAAGCTTATTTGACCTTCAGTAAACTTCCAAGTTTCACATTTTCTGCTCATAACTTAAAAGACACGTCTTATCTTAATTAAACCAACAAACTTAACTTAGTTCCAATAGTGATTTACGTTCCACCTGGGCCCACTCCACTTTGAATGTTTACCTAAGACATGCATGGGAAGATCTGGAGTGGGGGTGTTAGGTCCAGGGGGTGCTCTTCTTGCTCCTTGACAGTGGAGAGAGGAGCCATGATGCATGATCTAGAGGCTAGTCATGCAGGCTGCACGCACGTTGGTACAGAAACACGAGAAGGGGGAAACAGAGGAAACAAAGTGCTGCCAGGAGGCAGAGAAAGGATTCCCGGTTTTAGAGCTCATAAGCCCCAACAGAGGAGCAGATGCCATGCTTTCCCACCAGCAAGGGGGGAGGGGTTAAGCAGTCCAAGTCAGGCCAGGGAACACAGGGAAACTTCCCCGAAACAAAGAGAGTTTCGGCAGCTGCTTGGGAATATTCCTTATGGTCTCTGTCTCGAGTTAGACCAACCCCAGTTGGCTCCAGTTATAGCCATTAACACGGGAAGTGAGTGAGGAAGAAACCGCCACATATATTAGGAGAAACAGAGAGATAAAAACAGAGTCCCCTTTGCTAGGGATGGCCCAGCAACCTGGGTTTACTAGAAGAAGGCTTATTTACGTAATTATCATCGAATATGTCAGGAGAAAGTTTACTAGCTGACTCATTTGGGCAAACACATTCCGCAAAAGCCCCTTATTTGGGGTCCTGGTGCAGAGCAATGAAGGCCTCGGTATGAGCGGTGAAGGTATCCTAGGTCCATTTGCCCTGTTTCCTGCAGAGGAGATCTAACTGATAGATCTTACTGAGGCCATGCAGTGTTACAGGAGCTCAGTCCTTTCCCAAGTTTTGCAATCCAAATTATTTCCAGTGGGTTAAAAGGCACCCCAAGGTAGAGTCCTTGGGAACTAAAGAAACCTACTGAGGCCATGCTCCCAGAAATGTCCATTACCAAATCCCCCCTGACTCCTGGGTGGCGTCCCACGCAGGATATGTCAGAGGTTCCTGTGTGTCAAAAGCGACCAGAGGCGTCCCTCAAGATATCGCTATTGATCACCATCCTGCCTTCCCCGGGAAGGCATCCCTGCCATAAAAGGCCCTGGAGGGGTGCCGGCGTCCCTCCACTTCCCCATCGCATCCTAGGCTACAGATGGGTGCCTGGTGAATGGACTAGGAAACTGTGCTATGCCATGACATTATCTGTCCTGAAGATTGCATACTGTTTTGCCATTTTAACCCATGGAAATACTAGAAAAGTTTGGCAAGGGGAAATTACCCAATTTCATAGCTTTAGGTAGTCTGTAGAAGACACTGACAAGAAACAGTAAAGACTGAAATCCATCATGGTCTAAGCGACATTCCAACACATGTGGTCCTAGCAGCCAACTTCCCTAGGAAACGGTCCCCGGTTGCGTTTTAATTCAATTGGGTACTGGTTTCAGCCGGCCTCCAGTGGAGGTCTCGCGGCCAGAAGTGGCTAGACCAGGGATGTGGAGGGGATCACATTAGATCAATCAGGAGGAAACCTCACACGGGAGTCTTTAAGATTGGCAGCCGTCCTGGTGACTTAGGTGGCTGTCCCATGCCCAAGAGAGACAACTTTCTATAAGAACAGGAGTAAAGAGAGACCATCAAGCTTCTGGGTCTTATTGCCATTCCGGCCAGGGTACTAACTTACAGCCAAAAGGCAGACGCTCTCCTCCCCGTAGAGTAGCCACGGGCTAGAGGATTACAGCCTGAGCAATTGACGTGCAAGTGTTCCAATAAGACCATACTCCTTGAAAGGCCCTGGAATGAGAGTAAAGGGAACGGAGAGAAAGTACTCACCAATTTTGCACCGAAGCTCAGAGTCCAAATGTAAAGACTCACAAACCTCCTGGCTGGCTCGCCAAAAATGATGAAGTTCTAGAACCTAGGTCGGGTTCGGTGGGGTGAGGTTCGGAGCCGACGGCTAAAGAAAGAATTCTTAAGACGTCTCTGGTGCAAAAAGGTGGTTTATTAGAGCACGGGGACAGGACCCGTGGGCAGGCAGAGATGCGGCCGCCCCGAGTTGTTAGGGTAGGCGTGTTATATACCTTGCGGTTGGGGGGAGGTGGTGAAGGGATGGGAGATTTCGACAGAGCTCTCACGTGCTAAGGTGGGCCTACAAGGTGCCGGGGGGAGTCCTTGCCCTTAAGGCTTGATCAATGTCGTTTTTAGGTCAGGCATTAACATCAAGATAGTTGGGAGATTCCTAGTGGGGCATTATGACCCTGCTGTCATTCACATTCCCTTCTACCTCAGTCTCCTCCAGTTTATGGTGGGGAGGGGGACGTTAGGGCTCCAGGACATGAGAGTCATTTGCCTCTGGAAATTTGTGCTATTGATAAGGTAACCTCCCTGTTTAGATCTCTAGGATACCTGTAGAGCAAGGGAGATTCCTGTTCTGCAGGATTGCGATCCCTGCAAGTTAACTATTTATCATTTTATGGCAGTCAGGGGTGCCTGAGGAATGTTACACATATGGAGGGGAGCGGGTGAAGAGGGGGTACAAGGCGCCAGCTTCTACTCTGTCCTCAGCCAGCCTCCTACTCCCTCATCAGAATCATCTGAAGTTAATCAATTAAAATGAGAATCAAAATTTCACAAGTAGTTAGAGTGTGATTTTTATCATGAGAATATAATAAAAAATATACAGATAATTTTATTATAAACCTTTAAAATAAAGGTTAGGTTCTACTTGCAATTGTACACTAAATCTCAGAAGAAAATGTTAATAAACAAAATGATGGGGGAAGGGATTGTGGGAGGATTTTCCCCAAGAAAATGAAAGACAGCTTAATACCACATCTTTCAGGGTGCCTGGGTGGCTCAGTGGGTTAAAGTCTCTGCCTTCAGCTTGGGTCATGATCCCGGGGTCCTGGTATCAAGCCCCACATTGGGCTCTCTGCTCTGCTCAGCGGGGAGACTGCTTCCCTCTCTCTCTCTCTCTGCCTGCCTCTCTGCCTACTTGTGATCTTTGTCTGTCAAATAAATGAATAAAATCTTAAAAAAAAATACTACATCTTTCATTCTATGTCTGATTATTTTGTAGCACAATTATAAAGAGAACCAATTGTGCAAAAATATTTGAAGAGTTCATCAGTTTCCCGACTCGCCTCTCATAATACTTTAATAGAGTATTCTCTTTTGCTTGGTCCCTCTTGTCATCATTCTTGTTAATTTTCTCTTTGGTTTTTTTTTTTAAATGATCGAATTCTAGAGATCCTTATTTGTTAGTGATTTGTGTGGCTTTCCAAATGTCCTTTCCTTATTTTACTAAATCTTGCAACTATGAAAGCTTGGATAAGGAGTATGTAGATAATGAGACCCCTGTGCATATTTATGTTGCTGGGGCAGCATTGTGATGCAGATCTAAGCCCTATCTGTCACTGAATACTGCATCACAGTTATTCCCCAGTATCTCTGGGAATGCTTGATAAGCAACATCAGAGGTAAAAGGTTACATAATAGTCTATCTTATGGGTCAACCATAATCTATAAGTTATTAAATCATTTCCTTAGTTTGGATATTTATGTGTTTTTCTCCCCTTTTTGGGCTATTATTATAAACAATGCAATAAATAACATCTCTGAACACAAATCTTCATTACATTCCTGGTTTTGTTTCTGGTAGATAACTGGAGGTATAATTGTGAGATTGAAAAAAATATATGGAGAGGGACGCCTGGGTGGCTCAGTGGGTTAAGCCGCTGCCTTCGGCTCAGGTCATGATCTCAGGGTCCTGGGATCGAGCCCCGCATCAGACTCTCTGCTCAGCAGGGAGCCTGCTTCCTCCTCTCTCTCTCTGCCTGCCTCTCTGCCTGCTTGTGATCTCTCTCTGTCAAATAAATAAATAAAATCTTAAAAAAAAATATATATATATATATAAATATATGGAGAGTTTTATGCAAATTACCAAATAGTTTTTGACTTATTGATAGTTACTTATAGTCTTACTAGTGGCATATCAATGTACATGGAATCATCTTTGCCAACATTGAGAATTCTAAGAAAAATATTTTTGTTGTGCTAGTATGTGAAACTAATAGCAATTTATTTGATAAAAATGTTTATTAACAATACTTTATTTTCTCTAAAATTCTCTGTTTATGTTATTTTCTCAATCATCTATCATGGATATATTTTTTTAAGATTTTATTTATTTATTTGACAGACAGGGAGAGAGGGGACACAAGCAGGGGGAGTAGGAGTGGGAGAGGGAGAAGCAGGCTTCCTGCGGGGCTTGATTCTAGGACACTGGGATCATGAGCTGAGCTGAAGGCAGACACTTAACAACTGAGCCACCTAGGCACCCCTATCATGGATGTTTTTGACCTCATTTATTTGCAAGAGGTTTTTTATATTAAAGATAGTAATTCCTTGTTTAGTGTATTTGTAACAATCTAGGTTTTTATTTCTTTTTATTTATTATTATTAAATATTTCAACATATAGAAATGGAGAATATTTATAAGAATTCTTTTTTTTTTTTTTTAAGATTTATTTATTTATTTATTTGACAGACAGAGATCACAAGTAGGCAGAGAGGCAGGCAGAGAGAGAGAGAGGAGGAAGCAGGCTCCCCGCCAAGCAGAGAGCCCGACGTGGGGCTCGATCCCAGGACCCTGGGACCATGACCTGAGCCGAAGGCAGAGGCTTTAACCCACTGAGCCACCCAGGCGCCCCTATAAGAATTCTTTATACTCACCACCAGTTTTAAAATGTTAAATTTTGTCATATTTGGGGAGGAGTACAGAAATAATCCAATCCCTTGTGGAACTCCACCCCTAGTCACTTCCCTCAGTTATCCTCAACACCCACCCTCACCCCAAGAGTCATTTTTTCTGCTTCTGATTGTTATTTCCCTTTTCTTTTTGAAGATTTACTTATTTATTTGAGAGAGAGCGAGAGAGTGCATATGCACAAGAGAGCATGAATCTTTTTTTTTTTTTTTTAAGATTTTATTTGTTTATTTAACAGACAGAGATTACAAGTAGACAGAGAGGCAGGCAGAGAGAGAGAGAGGGAAGCAGCTCCCCGCTGAGCAGAGAGCCCGATGCAGGACTCAATCCCAGGGACCCTGGGATCACAACCCGAGTCGAAGGCAGCGGCTTAACCCACTGAGCCACCCAGGTGCCCCGAGAGCATGAATCTTAAAGCAGACTCCCTGCTGGCCGTGGAGCCCACGTCAGGGCTGGATCTACAACCCAAGAGATCCTGGCCTGAGCCAAAACCAAGAGTCAGAGGTTTAACCCACTGAGCTACACAGGCTCCTGTCATTGTCATCTCTATGTATGTTTTTTATATTCGCTACACATTTATGTGACAATACATTACACAGAGTATTGTTTTTCACGTTTTAAAAATGTGTATAAATGGTGTCTATCACACTGTATGTTATTCAAGAGGTGGTTTCTTCTTTTCTTCTTGTGAGCCAAGGTAATTTTTTGGATTAATCCATGATAGTCCACTTTAACTGCTATTGATATTAAATCAAAACTATTCATTCTTCTGTTTAAGTTTTTTCTTTAGCTATGGCAGTTAATGCAAAAAATTTAGGAACAAGCTTTCCAGTGAAATCTGTGCTACAGTTTTTCTAAAGTGTATGTACCTAGAAGGAGAATTTCCATCTGTCCTAAGAGTGCATATCCTTGGTTTTTCTCTTAATTTTAATCCATAGTGGGCTGTACCAATTTACATTCTTACTAGCAGTGTATAAGAGCTCATTTTTTCTGTATTTTTAGAATATTTGGTACTGAAAAGCTTTAATTTAATTTATTTATTTTTAAATATTTTATTTATTTGACAGAGAGAAATCACAATTAGGCAGAGAGGCAGGCAGAGAGAGAGGAGGAAGCAGGCTCCCTGCCGAGCACAGAGCCCGACACAGGGCTCCATCCCAGGACCCCGGGATCACGACCCGAGCCGAAGGCAGAGGCCCCAACCCACTGAGCCACCCAGATGCCCCATGACAAGCTTTAATTTAAAAAAAAAAAGCTTTCCATTTTCCTGATTCTAGTCAGGTTGAACTTCATTTCAAAAGTATATGGGCCACTTGGGTTTCTCCTATATATTATCTGTTTGTATCTTTTGACCATTTTCTATTGGGTTATTCTTTTTTATTGAAATAAAGAAGCATTTCATATTTTTTGGACATTACTCTTTTGTTGATTGTATGCATTGAAAATATAGTCTCTCAGGCTATGGCTTATCTTTGCACTTTGTTTTTATATTTGTAACACTGCAGAAATTTAGAAAAACCCATTTAATCAAATCAATCCATTTTTTTCATAAAACGTTAGTGCTTTTTTGCTTAAGAAAATCTTTGCCCTGAGATCACGAAGATACTCTCCCAACTCTCCCAATTTTCTTCTAAAAATCATGAAATTTTCTTTTCCAATTTGTATTTAAGTCATTTGGAATTGATTTCTGTGGTTGGTGGGATGGGGGAGATAAAATTTTGTAGATAATCTGTTGTATTAGGAATATTTATTAAATATCCCATCTTTAAAAAAAAAATCTCCATTTTTTTTTTTTTTTAAGGTCACTTGTCTCATTCACGAAGTTTTAATTGATATGAAAGTCTATTTCTAAGCTCTCTATTTGGTTCCATCGGTTTATTTGCTCTTCCCTTCCCAATACAATCTGTCCATAATTCTACTCTATAGGAAGTCTTGATCTCTGGTAGGGCAAGCCTTGTTTCTCACTTTGTCTTCTTCAGCAATGTCTTGACTGTTTTCAGCCCCTTTCTCTTCCATGTGACTATAAGGATCAAATAAACATCTGAGTGGAATCCTATTTCTTTTATGGATTTATTTTTTCGATGTCTTTGCAATATTGAATAGTCCATTCATGGACATGCTTTATTTCTCCATTTATTAGGGTCTTTTCTTAAGCATTTTAATATTGCAATTTTCTCAATAAAGATTTTAGACAATATGCGTTAGCTTTCTAGGCAACTTACAGATTTCATGGATTTTGTGAATGAAATTTCTTGCGTTAAATTTTCTTTCTTTTTTTTTTAAAGATTTTATTTATTTATCTGACAGAGAGAGATCATAAGCAGGGAGAGAGAGAGAGAGAGGGAAGCAGGCTTCCCGCCAAGCAGAGAGCCCGATGTGGGACTCGATCCCAGGACCCTGAGATCACAACCAGAGCCGAAGGCGGTGGCCCAACCCACTGAGCCACCCAGGTGTCCCCTCTTGTGTTAAATTTCCTAATCTTTTATTATTTACAGACATCGATTGACTTTTTAATACCTTTGCAGCGATGTAATTCACATACCATACCATTCATCCACTGAAAGTATACTATTCAATGGTTTTTGGTATATTCAAAGATATGGGGAAAAAAGATATAGTCTTGGATATAAATCTAGATAGGTTGGAGTTTTATCATATGAAAACTCTTGTGATGACTTGCAGCCTAGACTGGTGTAGGAAAGCCAGACTCTCAAGCAGAAGGCCTTTCCTGTAGTCAAAGTGAGTAATAGTGAAGACTCTTTATTTGTTCCTCATTAATTTTAAGATAGAGTCTAACCAATTAACTCACCCTGACTGACCAGGGCTGACGTGGTCTTTCCCCTCCTTCTCCGTCTCATTTCCCGCCTCGCTGTCTCAGCTCCAGCCTCACTGGCCTCTTTCAGTTTCATGAACCTGCTATGTTCTTTTGATCAAATGGTTTGAATAAATTATGCCATCACTGAGTAACTCTCCCTTCTCTCAGCATGCCACATTCATTTTTCTCATCAACTTCTACTCATGCTTCATGTCTCAATCCTTAATTGCGTTCTTCTCTTTCAGAGCACTCATCTCAATTTACAGTCATATATTCATTAGTGTTTTCTTGAGCAACATCTGTCTCTCTTACCAGACTGTGTGTCTGTTTCTCTTTGCCTAGTTCCCTGAACAAAGCCTGGCACAGAATGGGCCCTTAATGCGTATGTGTTAAGTGTATAAATTTTAAAAAATGAATTTTCTGAATTAAGGAAGGTGAAGTCAGTAGGAACAAAATGGATAGGAGGAAGAGGAGATGGCAAAATTTTTTAGAAAAAGAACTGACTTGACTTGGTAATTGACTAAATATGGGGGTGAGAGAGGTCGAGAAATTAGGAATAGTTCCTAAGTTTAACCCTTTAGTGAGTAATCAAGAGAGAAGTTGTGCTATTAATAGAAACATGGAAGCCAGAAAGAGGATGAAATTTATTTTAGATATATTAAATCACTTTGAAGATTCTGAGGAAGACAATATCCAATGGGCAATTTCAGGTATATGGAAATTAAGATTTTGGACATGTTTTCAGAATGAAACAAACACTCCTCTAGGAGAAATAAACCAAAAGAGAATAAACAGAGTAGCAGGGGGCCTGGGAGCTAGATCCTGACAAATGTCTATTTTAAGGAGCCAGTAAAAGGAAAAGGAATTGACAAAGTTGACATGGGAACAGGCAGAGAGATGGGGACGTGAGGTTGGTGATGCCATGGAAGTCACAGGAGGAGTGAATCCCACTGAGTGGAACATCCACACTCCTGAGGAAGAATGAGGACTGAAAATTAGCCACTGATCTTTAGATGACACCCTGATGACCTTTGGGAGCCAAGTTTTCATAGAGCATGAGGAAAGGCAAGATACTGATTTTAGGAAAAGAAGGGATCGGTTGTATAGATCAGTGATTTAAGAAGTGTAGCAATGGAAAGAAAGTAAAAATAAGATCGTAAATATTGTAAGAAACATCAAGGAATATTTCTCGAATCATTAGGAGTCTGAATGTGCTCACGAGCAGAGGCCAAGAGGTCTGTGGAGAGAAATTGAAGGGGCTGCTAATGGAGTCAGCCATGCTCACTGAGGGAGAGAGGAGGGATCAGGAAGAAGTGACCAAATAGGTGGTATGGTTAACTTGAGTAAAGAGGACACTCTTTCTGGAAGGAGCAAAGTCTTAAGGTGGAGGATATCACCCTCAGTTGGGTAGGAGATTATTATTTCTTGTCAAGACTGTTGACGATATTGGAGTCAGAGGGTGGACTGAGTGCTTGAAGGACATGGGCAGTAGGGAACAGGTGTCCACATTCCCAGTATTCTCCATTTGCACAAACTCAGACTGTGGGAAAAAATGGGATATTGCCTTAGAGCAAGCTGTCTGTTGTCCAGGCCAGTAGTGACACAGCCTCTTTAAAATGCTCCAGAAGCCATGAGAACCCAACTCAGGGGAGGAAAAAAAAGAAGAAGAAAAAAGAAAAAAAGGAAAAAAAAAAAAGAGAGAGAAGAAAAAAGAAGCACCCAGAGGGGCTGAGGCTGACATGCAGCAGCAGTCACAGTACATTCTGGGACTGTGCTCAACATCTTGCTCCAGACACAACCTGCCTCCGATGAGCCTCCTCTGAGGACTGTGGGAAGGGACAACTTCCTGTGCACACAGGTGGAGGAGACCATACTTCCAGTCTCCGGCTGTGTCTCTGGTCCAACCCAGCAGCCAACACCCTTCCTTTCGGCCATGAACTTTAATGCATGATCAGGCATAGGGCAGCTCATAGCCAATAATGAAATCTCTTATGTTTCCTCTCAACAATTTCAAAAGGGTTTTCCCAAAATGTGATCTCACTCATTTCATGCTCATGGTGCCATGGCATCATTGTCCTCAATCTGAAGATGCCATTCATTAAATGTCTTGAGTAAGGTCATGTGGCTGACATGTATGGAGTGCTTTTCATTTGAAAACCCTGGCTCTTATAACCACCCATGTGTCTAACTGACTGATCCACTTTAGTGGTGAGGAGGTGGGTTCTAGAAATTGGGAGGCAAGAATGGAAAAAAAAGGAAAAGAGAGAGAAAAAAAAGTGGCAACTCTGGATGGCAAAAACCCTGCATTTATCACTCAGCGGGAACTTGTCAGAGATAGCCAACTCCTTCTGGGGGCCAGGAAGCCATTCTTATTTCTCCTGGAGGGAACACATGGCACCTCTAAATTTAAGATCTTCTCACAGAAATAAAAAGTTTAGTGAGTTCTTAGAAGCAGTAGAGCAGGGCATTTTTTTGTGTGTATTTGGTGACCATGGTGGTGGTTGGGATATGGACAGGAGGCAGAAACCTCTAAAACTATACTTGTCAACATTAGGCAAACCTCATTACTTGAAGCACAAAGGAGAAATGACCTGCTTCCTCCTCCTTCACCTTGGATGTGTGCTGGTCCATCCCAGGTGAAGGGCACTGACGGGATGTGTGACTCCAGGGAAGTCACTTCATCTCTCTGGGCCTGGGCTTCCTTTCCTGGAAAACAATGAGCTTGCACTAGACGATTCCTAGGATCTGACTAACTTGACTAACTTGAAGTCTATGGTTCTTAGGAAGATGGAAATCACGACAGCAGGAGGAAAAAAGTTTCTTCACACAGTCTTCCTGTTCAAGGCTGTTTTCGGATTTCCCTCAAGGGCAGTGAAATCATTAATGAGCCTGTGAAACATCATTTTCTAGGTGGTGGGCTGTGCCTTTGTGCTATTTGTAGAACTAACGAACTAATTAACAAAGCAATTAACTAACTAATCAACTGACTGACTGACTGACTGACTAACACATACCTGAGCCGCAGCCAGAGAGCCAGGAAGGAGCCACAGCAAGGATTCCCTCTATGGAAAACAGTGTGTGGTGCTGAGGCCTCCCTTCAGCAGGCCTAGCCCTGCAGCCTCCCACAGACCCCAAACATGGGCAACAGGCTTTAAGTTAAGCCCCCTAGACTGGCCCTTCAGTCAGGCCACTGGGCTTGGACTCCCTCATTTCCAAGCAGGAGTTTTCTCCAATGTTTGAGTGGCCAGATGGCAGCTTTGGGTTGTTTCCCGACGGCAACCCCATACCTGCCTGGTTCTCCTCAGCTCACAGGGCACCAGTGATTTTGGTTTCATGAGGCCGTGCCAAGTGTGGAGAGGCCCTGTGTGCACTTTCTGTCACGTGTCCCGGTGACTCAGACCCTTTCTGGTTCATGCTTGTCGGAGTATGGGAACCAGGGAGGAAAGGTGAGAATAAGCTTTTGCAGTCGTAGCTCTCAGGGAGGGTCTGGGGTTGAGTAACTACTGTTCCACAGGTTGCCCTGAACCTGCTTAATGTGAGCATAATAAAGTCATCGTGGGGCAGCAGGACTGCTGTTTCCAGAGGAATTTTCTAGAACCATGTCTCCAGCAGCAGCCAGCCAGAATAATCTGAGGGGAAAAAAAAAAAAGAATCTACATTTCACCACTTCCTTTAGGGAAAGAGTTTGGTATTTAACCACCTCATCACCAGAGATATTTTTGGGGGCTATTTAACCTGAATCCACCCTGCCACGTTTCAGCATGTGTCCTCTTATTCTGGGAGACAGAGTGGAAAATTCATTCCGGGACAGGAGGAATGTCTAAGCAACCGTAAGGGAAGATGCTTACGCCTGCTTTATTTTCTCTTCCCTGCCAATCTAGAGCCCTCTGTCCTTTCACACTTGATTTCAAAGGGCCCTCCACCCCTGTCAGGAATCTTTCTCTGTTGAACCCTTCCTTTCCTTTGACCAGACCGGAGCCCTCAAGCTCAGAGTTTTTTTGATCACCCCTTAGTTCTTGCTGACAGGCTATTTTGAAAATGCTTTGAGTCGATTTCAGGGCACAGTGCTCTGTATTCCCAAGTAGGGTTGATTCTCCTTAATGAAATTGTGATGTTGTGAAAAACACCCGGGCTTGGCATTCGAAGTCCCGGAGTCACCCCTTGCCAGCAGCTACTCGAGAGGCTCAACCTCTGAGAGACTCAGTTAACTCATCTGGAAAACAGAGAAAATGAGGGAAAATGGCTTTCACTTAACAGGTGACCCACAGACCCTAAGTCATCTTCTGTAAGGGCAGGGCCTATCTCTAACTCGTACTTCTGTAGTTTTTCTCTATAAGGCCTCAGTGTTCTACTTTGCCCCTAGGGTAAGCTTCCTGAGCATTGTTCCCTGATCTTCTCTTTAGCAGTTGAGGACAAGCAAGTTGGAAAGCATTTGGGGCCATTTTGAGGTCTGGTGAAGTCTGGAGAAGTCCAAGATGGAGGCTCTCTGCTCCAGGTGGATGGAAGGAGATGGGGAAGACGGTGCTGGGGAACGAGGTGAGGCAAGACCCTTGGACTAGGAATCCAGGGCAAACGGAAAACCTGAGGATTTGGTCCTAGAAGAGAAGTCGGGTGCAGGCATATGTGGGAGAAAAAAAGGGGCCAGTCATGTGCCCATTGAAAAGAAAATCTGCCTCTTGTAAATTCACCGGCTCTTCAAGTTCACCTTTGTACTGCCTTGTCTGTATTACTGTGTCATTTCTGTAAGTCCGTTTGGCTCCTTATCTGGGGGAGGTGGGGTTTCTTTATCCAGGTGTGTAATTTACTACCTAGAAGGGTGCAGAAGGAAGACGCGGGAATCACTTCCCCCAGAAAGCAGGGATCTTGCCTTCATCTGCTTCCTTAGTTCTTCTCTGCATAAGGGTGGGAGACCCGTGCAATGGCTACAGGGTCGCCCCCCCATGAGTACAGGGACAAATGTTGACACTGCTCCAATGTGACCCTGGGTGAAGCAGGTGGGATTGCTGCGGGATTGAGCAACCCACTCTAAATGGTGCTGCTGAAGGAAATGAGATTTGGGTGGGAGACAATAAGCCTGGA
Organism: Neogale vison; assembly: GCF_020171115.1. Classification (NCBI taxonomy): domain Eukaryota; kingdom Metazoa; phylum Chordata; class Mammalia; order Carnivora; family Mustelidae; genus Neogale; species Neogale vison. The sequence goes on from NC_058102.1 coordinate 56,678,384, forward strand.
GATCAATGAGGGCCAGGGAGGGATTTGTTTACAGAAGGCGAGGCCTTCTCTTTCTTTCCAGGAGGCCAGATGAATGGATGAGGCCAGGGAGATTCTTGGAAGGTCCAGGGCAGGGGACGTCAGGTCCTCCACTCCACAGCCCATCTCTTAGGTCAAAGCAAGTGATGCCATCTGGCAGCTCCTGCTCATTGATTTGTTTTCCTACCACAAGTACCTTGACCCAGGCTAGGGTACCAGGTGGTAGATAGATGCTGGTGCCTCAATGGGTTTTGTTTTGTGGAGCCTCAGAACGGAGTTAAACACATTCTTTAGTTTGTCTTGCTTCTGGTTTTGCTTCATTATTTGTTTTTCCTGTTCATCCCTGATCTTCATCCCCAGTTCTCTTCCACCTCTTCCCTCATTCCCGCTCCCCCCAACCACCAATCCCTGATCCAGGCAACACTTTCTCTAATGATAGGACAAGTAGGCATGTATACACGCTCCCTTGGCTCTCTCAAGAGTTTCTCTGGGCACATACTCAGCATGGGGGGAATGCTGGGCATAAAGTACATGCTCACTTAATTTCACTAAGTACTGCCTGGTTGCTTTCCAGAATGGCTGTTCCGGTTTAATGTTGGTCCGGAAATACATGAACACATCTACTTCCCTGAGTCTGCCCATCACTTGGTATTACCCAGATTTCTAATCGTTGTATCTTGGATGTGTGTGAAATAGTATATTGCTGTTTTAAAATTTGTAGTTCTCTGATTTCCAAGTCTTCCTAGAAATACAGGTCTCATCCCATACTTGGTATTTTTTCTCTAAATTGTGTATTGTTATATGTTTTGCTTATTTGGTGGTGGACTCCAATCTTTTTCATGAAGATTCCTGAGTTTCTTATATATGCTAGACATATAATTATCCATGTATATTTAGAAACTATAGCTTTGTTTGATGTTCTTATCCTGTTTTGGAATCAAGGTTTTATTTATTAACCTCACAAAGTGATTGATAATTTAATTTCTATAGTGGCCATTTATCTACATAAGCTTTTAATTTATTCTTTGCCAGTTTTGGTACTTTATAAATTCACTGTAATGTGGTGTGGATGGTCTTATTTATTCTCTATGTCATATGACACTCTGTGGGTCTTTTCAATTCTACTTCTCTCCGCCGTATCTTAACATTTTATTGTTTCTTTTTTAGGGAAAAATGATGTTTATTGTGCTAGTTTATTGTTAATTAATGTAAGTCTTATAGTATTTTCCTGCATTTATTTCTTTTCTTACTAGAGTACTTCTTCCAAGAGAATATTAAAAGACATTTTACATATGCCTGAGATACCATTAGCTTGCCCAAAATTTTAAAAATAGTCTAATTGGTATTAAAATTCTAAGTTGACAGCTCTTGTCTTTCAACAGTGGAAAAATTATTCTTTTGGCCAGCATTTATTGTTGATATTGAGAATTCTTGTTCCTTTCCAGGAGACTTACACCTTCTCTCTGGAAACTTTTAGAATTGTCATTTTTATTTTTGGTTTCTTGAAACACACATTTATTATTATTTTTAACCTTCAGAGCTTTCATGATATGATGGCAAAGGAATAAGAACTGGTACAAATTACCAGCAATGAAGAGAATGTGGAGAGGTCTTCAGCGGATAAGCAATTGTGTGATACATGGACTGTGGGAAGTAGGAGAAGAACTGGGGGCTGATGAAGTGAGGCGGACAGAGGAAGATGCAGTGAAGAATATACACGATGCAGACCACTGTCAAGGGAAATTGTTCTTGCAAATTCCTGGGAGGGCTCAAAATCTCTTGATTTGGTGGTGGGCAAGAGGGAGATTTGGGCCGAGAGAAACCCCCGCCTTCTCCACCCTGAGGTCATGGGGGGGAAGGATCATTCCTCTCTAACAAAACTAAACAACCTGTTGTTAGTGCAGGAGCTAATGACACTTCTGGGTCCATTTCTACTCACCCTGAAATGGAAGTCAATAGTCAACCAATGCCTGCTGGTGTATGGTGAGTTCACAGTAAGCTTTGCTCATCCCATCAATGCCTAGGTATTTGAGGGAATTGCGGTACATGAAAAGGAAACATTGTGAAATAGAGGAATGACCCTGTAAGAAAGCAAGAGATAACTCAAGGTAAATAAGGAGCTTGAAAGAGACAAATTTATATCCTCAGAGATATTCATGAAGACACCATACCAGTTAAGCAAGATGCTATGACATGCCAACTAAAAAGGTGGAGGAGAAAATAAAGAATAAGGAAAAGAAAAAGAGTATAAAATGACCATCACCAACAAAAAAATAGCCTTTAGAATAATCCAGGAGCTCAATAACCACCGGAAAGGAGAACTAAAAAGACAAATATGTGGGAAGGAAGTAGTAAAGAAACATTATAAGAGAATCTCCCAGAGTTGAAAGATACAAAAGTTGAGAAAGAAGTTTTTACTTAATACCCATCATGAGGCAACATAAAAATACGGAACACTAATAATGAAAGAAAAAATTTAAATGTCTCCAGAGAGAGAAATGAAGAAAAAAATGAGAGACAACCCCTGAGTAAGTGGGCATTGGAGACTTGTAAGAACAACACGAGGTGTTAGAAGATAATAAAGCAGTGCTTCAAATTATGAAGAAAATAACTTTCAACTAGAAGTCTATATCCAGAAAAATCACTGTGAATTTTGAAGGCAGAAGAAAAAACATTTTCAGACAGAGGAGGTGTAGAAAGTCTTAAGGCTACATATCTCTCTAAGGATGTCACTGGAGAATGTACTTTTGCAAGATGAGGGAGTAAAGCCAGACCGAGGGGAACTTGGGTTTTGGAAGCAGCCCCTGAACCCTTGAGCAGCCATTTTTGCAGATGACAATTTTGTTGAAGGTCTATGGAGAGATCAGTACAGATTTCACAGTGAAGGAAACCCTAATTTGTATCCTTTGCTACTTACAAAGACATTATAAGCACAGAAAGGTTAAGTCAATTGGCCAAGATCACCTCAATGATAAGTAGTTCGTTAACAATCTGGACTCGGCCAGAATGACTTCCTAGCCTGAACCCTTACTCCTTTATCATACTTTGCTTCTTTTTGTCCATGATCTTAAAGTGATCCAAAGTTTCCACTGGGCAAATAAAACTAGAGATATGTTCTATGTGTGCCAAACACTGATTTATTTGAGTCAGAGGGAAAAAAAAAAGCCTATATAAAATTGATGAAATAACAAATAGTTATCTCCAGAAATAGTTTCTGGAGAAATGAAGGGAACTGCCAGGAAAGAAAGTTTTAAAAAGTGAAAGGTTTGGTTAAGGAAGAGGGTCTGGGGAAAGGGAGAAAGAAGGTGAGAGATTGTTTCACTGCATTTGAAATCTTCTGCTCCTTTAACAATTATTAAATCCTGCACACGTATTATTTTAAAAGTTTACATTTTTATTTCTTTGTATTCTTAAAAAGGGTGAATAGGGCTCGTTTGGGAGAGAGGCCAGGTGAGGAGTCAGGGCAGTGTACGGAGGCACAGAAGAGCCAGGAGTTCAAGGCTTGGGGGAGACTGGTGTGCTTTATAGAGTGCCAGCACTGCAGGGGGGCTGGGCTTGCTAGGAGAAGCTGGAGATGGCTCTGGAAAAGTAGACTAGGGCAAGGCTGTGGAAAGCATTGAATACCATGCTAAGAAGTTTGGAATTTCCTTTGTTGGCAACCAGGAACCATGAGAAGTTTTGAGCAGTGTGATCCCATCTGTGTTTTCGAAGGCTCATCCTTATGGTGACATCCTCATGGTAGAATTTGAAATGTGGGGACGCCAGGAGGCAGGGGCTGTCACAACAATCTTAAGAGACTCTTGGGGACCTGAAGTAAGGCTTTCGACCTGTGAGGCAAGAGAAGCTCCAGACCTGTGACTGGAAGGGAAAAATCTTCCTGCTACTGTGGCTGCCTCCCAGGACTGCCGCCCTCCAGACCTGGCTCTGCGGTGGGCTAGGGTGGCCCCTGCACCCCTCTCCCCCTCACCCTTTCCCCCCTACCCCCCCAACCCCCCCCCAGGTGGCAGTGGGAATTTCCAGTACCATCGCCCTTACCCTCCTCTTTCGGGAGCCACTAGGAGCAACCCCTGGGCCACAGCTTATTCTAGCTTTTCAAACCTTACTATAAACCATTTTTTGGCCACTTTCCAAGATAGGTTTTAGTTTTCAGTACAGGATTTTTACCAACTTTCTTCTTACTCCCCTCCACACCCTTTAATGATTCCCTTGGTTTTTATAAGCCGTTTTTCAGATTTTTCCTCCTGCCTTGCCAACTCATCTAAGAAATAGGGTTTTTCTTTTCTCCCCTCCTCCTTTTATTATTAGTATTTTTAAAATAATAAAATGGAAAAAATGAATGTTTGTAAACTTCTGGCCTCTTGCTTTCTAGGTTCACACCCACTGGACCCCTCCGTTGGAGGCTTATAACAACATTCCACGCTGTTGGGTGTGCTGTGTGACCGCAGCTCTCACATGGCTTCAGCCCTGCTTATTCTGTTCCCTTCCTTCTGGCCAGGTTACTGACTCCCATTCCTCCGGTCCTCCTGCCCTCCGGTTGCCAGGCAATGCATTTCAGGGGCAAGAGAGGCTGGTTGCCACTGCCCCACCCGAGAAACACCTTTGGTCTTTCTCCCTCCTGTAACAGCCCAGCTAGGAGTTGAGCAACTTGCTGAAGGTCAAAGGCAGCCATCCGTGACCGTGGCATTCTCCACTTAGCGTGAACCTGACTCCTGAGGGGAAATACTTGAAGGCAGGGATGGGGTGAAGTAGTTAGCTTTCCCTTCATGCCCAAAGGCTACGTGCATCCTGCCTCCCAGCAGGAGAGGGTCAAAGTTAAGCTGAATAGGTCTTTGTGCATTTCAGGAATGTGAATTTCATTTCTTTCTACACCTCTCTTCCCACTGACTGCCCTTGAGATTTAGACAGGGCAGAGCAGAAATGGCAGAGTCACTTGTTACCAGAGGTTGAATTTTGGGGCTGGGAATCTACTTTCCTAATACCCAGAGGGTCCACAGGACAGCGTAGGCATCATCTGGGATTGTTAGAAATGCAAACCTCTGTCCCACCCTGGACCTGCTGACCTGGAGTCTGCATTTTATCAGAAGGGCCAGGTAATTTGTATGCACTCTGAGAACCCTTGGTCAAATACTCTACTGTCAACTTGGTTGGGATTACAGGTGTGGCGGATGGCGGGATTCGTGTTCCAGAGACTTCTGCCTTTCTGTGCTCAGTGGCGCGTCATAGAGCCGTAGCCTAGGGGGTCTTTCTTTCTCTCCATCAATCCTTACATTACGCAGGGTGCAAGGTTAGACGTGTTCACTATGTTATCTCACCTCATCCTCAAACGATCTTATGGGATAACAAAGCACGTTCACTGATCTCATTTTAGACAATAAACCCTCATTTTATTGATGAGGAAATGACTCTCTTGTTCAGAGTCACAGAGCTAAGAGCTAGACTTAGGCTGGTGACTGCTGAACATCTCCCTTTCCACCTTCTTTTTCTATGTGATGGAGGCTGGAACTTCCAGTCCTTTTCAAAGGGAAGCTCAGAAAATTAATTACTATAGAAAAAAGGAAAGCAATCAGCAACATAATGCAGGGTTTGGTCTGAGTCATAAATTCCACCATGTAGGGATAAAACTAAGGACTTTTTCTTGAGGCTCTGCAAACGATTCCAGTAGTTCAGAGGCCCTTTTGAACAAGAGGTTACATGGATTGAGTTTCAAAGAAAAGAATGTAAAAAAAAAAATTTTTTTTTCCAGATGCGAATGGCCTCCAGATGTGCGTATGGCTCTTCCAGATGGGTGGAAGTCTGGGGTGGAGGTGGGGGGCGAGATGCCTCACATGTCTGCAAAATGGAATGGAAAAACTGCTCTCAGCCACAGGGGAAAGTACGACAAGGGGAAGAGAGATGAGATGGGAGAGATGGCATCCAAGTTCAACTCATCAGCGTGGGGCCAGACTAACTAGAAGGAATCATTCCCACGTGGGCCGACCTTTAAATTCGGCGCGAGGAGGTCACACCCCAAACTGTGAGGCTGGAGAGAAACCTCTGAAGGTGTTTTGCCTGCAGGAACTCAGGCTCCTTGGACCTGAGCGAATCCGATTGGGCCCCTTCGAGGTTTCCCCGGGGCCGAGGCTGCCAGGCTGGCAGGACCGGCTCAGAGTCCCGCAGGAAGAACAGAAGTGAGGCCAGAATGCGGAAGGAGGAGAAGCCAGGAGCTCTCAGGGCTTTTCCTGCTCCAGCTTCTTAATCAGCCGCTCATTCTTCTGGGCATCTCCCGCTTTGTTCCTCCACAATGGTGAGGAGGTCCCAGGTTTCTCAGATGAGTAAATCTGAAACCGCAGAAAACGGAGGCCTCGTGGCCAAGTCATCAGGGTTTGTCACATCTCTGAGAATCCGAGCCATATTCAGACTCCTGGCCGCAGGGCATAAAACCCCTTTCTTTCCCTCTGTTGGCATCTTCACCTCCTCCAGGCAGACCTGCCAAATTGAGCTGCAGGGGTACTACTCCCAGCTTCCCACTTGTCCCTACCCTTTTCTTCTTCTATGTATATAAAGAGTGTCCTGAGCCTCCATTTCCATGCCATTCTGGAAGTATGTTTTTCCACAACACAAACAACTCACTCTGTGCTGGTCTCTCTGGAAGGTGGGAGGGGGGAAGTCCACATTTTTATTTCCCTCTAGGGGTTCTCAAGATCTAAAGAATACATTCCAACAGAATGAGTAAATTTAAGTTGCTAATTATTTATATTATTAAAACATGTGCATATGCAACAATGCCTACATACTGATCACACAGACACACTGGTGTAATTTCTGGCCAATAGATTAACAATACCATTAATAATTTCTAAGTTGACAAGTTAATTAGCCATCTTCTGTGTTTCCTCTGTGGGACCTAATGTCCTGTGATTTGTAGCCCAACACATTTCTTAAAGGCCACACCAATTGGAGGTAAATAAATGATCTAATTGGAAGTTTCTGAGATCGTTGGCGATTGAACCCAGGATCGGCACACCCTGGATACATAGGGAGCTGTTATTACTCTGAGATTTGAGTGTCAGGAAGTACAGTAGTTTCATGAACAGCATAATCAACATCATCACTCTTGGCGAATCGTGAGTTCTTTATTTCTGTTTGTTTTAATCTAATCAGGTTTGACTTCTCAAGCACCTGTTTCAGTTTGATTTTAGGCATATTTTGATATCTTCACAAGTACCTCATTCAGTTTCATGAAACTGATTCTGTCCTGACTCACTAGGACAGATACACATCTTTACATTTTTTGTACTTAAACTCACTTAGAACTGATTTAAGACCTAGGGGGGAAAAATGACTTCGGTTTAGTTCAATCACATGTTTTGGGAAATGTATATACTTCATTCTGACTTTTAACAATGAACTTGGCGTGATTCACCCCTCTGAATCAGACAGATTTCTCTCTGACATTTGTGGTGGCAAAGGTGTATCATTTTGTCCTTGTAAGCTGGTTGTCTTCCTTGTGATTTTGAGAAGATTCCAGGGATCCTGGTGTCACAGTTAGCTCCAAAGTGCTGCACAAGAGGCCTTCAAGCATTGCCTTCTGCTCAGGCTCCAGGATTCTAGAAACTGTCCACCTTGTGATAGGCTTTTCCCATGCCTCCAGCCCAGAGTCACACATCTGCGGCAGGAGACCCGGTGTTTGGGTTCACTTCCTTCCCTGGTGCTCAGCAGGCCCATCCAGAGAAGAGGGAAGTGGCCTTTCTCCTGTCACAGCTTGGGTCCTTGTGCAAGAGGACCCCACCATGTACTCTCCAGCTTACTGCTCCTCAGCAGTGACTGAAGCGGGAAAACCCAGCCCTTGTCTTTGGATTCCAAAGGTGTAATTTCGTGTGGAATGTTCCTCTCTATTGACTTGTTCTCCACCTTTCTTTTCACCTGTCTGTTATGCTGAGCTCTACCCTCTTGCATGTGTTAACTTAATCCTTTGGTGACCTAAGCTAGAGAAAATGTCTCAGCAATAAACTTTTCTCTATGAGGGTTTTCCTAGGATGTGACACTTAGTCCTCTAATGTTCGTATTTTAGATTAAATCTACCATTTATTGTATGCCTGTGTTCCAAGGAACTATATTTATCACATTAATTGTTACTAACCCCTCAGTCAGCTAGGTAGCATTAACCCCATTTTACAGATGAGGAGACTGAGGCTTCAGGGAGGCTGAATGCCTCATCCAAGGCCCTGCAGCTGGAAATCAGATAAATCTGGTTCTTCTGACACCAGAGTCTCTTCTTTGTGGACACCCAGTCTGGTTCAGATTACCCCAGGAGGCCCTCTTTGATTTCAAGAGACTCTAAAATTCCCCAATCAAATCTATTTTCATTCACTTTATTTAAAAACAACAGTGCTGGCATGTCTCAGAGGCAGTGTAATGAAGTGAAAAGGAGAAAACAGAGCTGTAGACTGAAAGAATGGAAATCCGTCCCTCATCCTTGAAAGGAAGATTTCGGGTTACCAATAAGTTTGACTTTTGCCAAAGGTACGTGAACCTGTCACCACTTGTTTTGTTCAGTGGATGGATTTAATTCTGTAGCTGAACCTGCTTGAGGAGATTCCTTCTAAGTTCATGACTCTGGTTGTGGAAAAGCAGAACTTAAACTGGGAGGTCCTGGTGATGGAGCACAGTGCCCAAGGTATCTGAAGGAGATACATCAGGATGGAAGGCTCTGTTTATCATCAAATAGTGTACAGTGCAGGCTTTCATTCTAGAACTTGTAACAAGATAGGGTTCTTATTAAAAGAAAATATAAACCATTTTCCTCAAGTTTATGCTCTGACACCTTTAAGAACAACCTCTCTTGGCCACCAGAGGATAAGTCTATGTCAGCACAGAGTAGGAGTGTTGTCAACTGTAGACTTCTCCCCTCATTGTGACTCCTTCTATGGAGTCTTTGAGGTAGGACGTGAGGTCCTAACAGTATCATTTCTCTCCCCTGATGACACTCCATGTTTTTGCCCTGCTTCTGGAACGCTGAAGATAGTCCTGAGGAGATCGAACAAGTCCTCCAACGGAAGCCCTAGATCTGAAAGGCACAGTAGAACTCTGCAGTCCTCTCATGAGAGATGGTATTTCTGGAAGATGCACAGAAGACTTTTCCTATGGCTTCAAGGAGACTATTAAATGCAGAAAGACTACAAAAGAAAGGCTGTCATTTCTGAGCACTCAGACTTTTAGGACAGTGTTTTTTCATCTGTTTATTGTGTGCAAATACAGGAAAGAAGGCCAAACCATTCCCTGGATCCCCTCTTGGTCATTTTTGCCAATAGCGCAGGTGGTATTAGGGGAAGGAGACCAGAGCTTCTGTTCCTTTGGTTATATGTGATGTTTGTCCAGGAAATATGAGCAAACATCCTGCAATCCTTATCCTTCTGTATAAACTGCCTTATGGGTTGATTCTACAGAGGCTATCATATTTACAGAAATACAATGATACCCCTGTGGAGAGTCTTTCATCATAGGATTTCTTGGCTTAGTCATCTCACCCCTCATTTGCAGAGATGAGTATAAAAACTAAGAGAGGTCACTAGTTGCAGAACAAGCAAAACACGTTGGGAGCCCAGTCTTCTTCAAGCTGGCCGTGTAACCAGACCCTGCGTCCAGCCTGTGGGTCTCCTCTGTACTCCCAGCCCCAGACATGCACCCTTCCTGCAGTAGGCATATGTAGTTAGTGGGCTGGATTCAGCCCAGCTGCTGTTGAGTCAGCTGCAAATTCAAGCTCAGTTAGGTTCCTTAATTACTGCCAATCCTCCAACAACAATATTGTATATCTATGGGTCACATACTGCATTGGACACCAAGGAGAGGAAGCAGGGACTGCGACATGACAACATTTCACTGGCACAGAAGAAAAGGCAGGCATGTCTTGTCCCTGTCCTTAGAGAGGGTGTCGCTGAAGCCACTAGAATGAAGCCATTAGAGCACACTGGCGTATTTGATCAAAATGGCAAAGAAAAGAGCATGAAGGACGCTTCCAAGGAATGAGCATCTGTCTCTCAGCGGTGGAGCCAGGCCAAGAGTTGAAGCAAGGAGGGACACAGACTGGTTCAGAGAAAAGGGGAAACCGTATGGGAATGTTATTGTGAAGGCAAAGAGTGAGACTCTTGTGGGTGAATAGGGGACTGGATAAGCTACGAAGTACTCTAGAGCCAAAGGTCCACGTTGTACAGTAGCAGGGGTGAGGGGGCCGAGGCGGGCGCAGGGGTGGGGAGGTAAGGAGCCATCTACAGGTCTCGAATTGAATATGAAATGGTCTTTGAAGCTGGTAATTCTGAGGAGCTTAGGTGGTATCAATTAACATAAAAAACCACAGAAACCAAAGCAATCCCTAGGAAGACAGACCTAACAGTCTAGCCCTGAGAAGCTTAAAAGATGAACTAGTGTTGATACCTTTGGAATGGAGAAAAAACCCCACAAAACAGGAAGTAAGGCAGAGGAATCATTAGCAGGACTCAGCAAAAAAAGAAAAAAAAAAAGGCTTTGGGATTGGAAGAGTGCTATTGAATGTATTTATTTTTTTAACTTTTCATCTAAATTCAATTTAGGTAACATATAGTGTGTGATTAGTTTCAGGGATAGAATTTAGTGATTCAGCAGCCAGTACTCCTTCCAGCAAGTGCCCTCCTTAATGCCCATCACCCAACTACCACATTCCCCAACTCCTTCCCCTCGAGCAACCGTCAGGTTTTTTTCTAGAGTTAAGAGTCTCTTATGATTTGGTTCCCTCTCTGTTTTCATCTTATTTTATTTTGCCTTCCCTTCCACTGGATCTTGAAATTTTTGAGTTGGCAGAGCCCTGAGTTCAATATTCTTACTTTGCAAATGAAGCCAAAGGCCTACTCGGGTCCGTAAAGAAGTTGTTCATGCAGAGAAAACCGTGAACCTGTGATGTTCCATTAGGCCCGGACATAATTTAGAAAATAATATAAATATATGTCAGGGTTCAGACCCGGAAACTCCTATAATATAGTTGGGAGCCCAGAGGAACCGGGATATTGAAGTTTGGGTTCATGACATCTGCATTCTGATTCCAGAAAACTTGACCCCTGGGAAGCCCGGATCCTCAGAGACCCTGGGGGGACAGAGACTTACTTTGCCTTGGGGCTAATATGGGTGGAGAGAATCTGGTTTGGAAAGCAGGCAAGGCAGAGGCCTGGTGGGATCTGCCAGCGACACCCTGCTTCTGGGGCTCCAGGGTCTGGGAGTGACTGGCGCTCTTCCGGGGTGGACCGTCCCGGTCTGGGTCACCCGGCTCCCACCCAGACTCTTGTCAGCTTCGCACACTGTGATTACCCGTGACACTTCGGCCAGCACCATCTCGCCACACTATACCACATCCAAAAAAACAAACAAAAAGAATTTTAAGAACTTTCCCAGGGACTAGAGATACGTTTCATCCAGCTTCATTTAAAATCCATCGTTAGAGCTGGGCTCCACAAATCTGTCAAATACTATAAATATGTATGAAGTCGCAGTGGCCTCCCACACCCACGAAGAGGCCGGTTTGTGGATGGATAACAGACCGGGAGAATTTTAAGTACATCCTGTTCTACCGAAGCTGACTTTTTCCCCCATTCTGCTCTCCCTCTTTTCTTTTGCTCTCTCCCGCTCCTCAACACCCTCCTTCCCCAGCAGAAAAAAATAATTGCTATGAAGGCTCAGCCTGGGCAGAGGCAAAGATTTCTTATTTCTCTTCCTTAAAATGTTGCAAAATTTTAAAAAATGCAAGGGAACAATCCTCCCCCCCTTCCCCGCTGCCACACACACACACACACACACACACACACACGCACACAGACACACACACACACACACACACACAGAGCTCTCCTCCAGCAAACAGGAAACTATCCCTGGGCTGTGGGACTCCTAAGCCAGGAAACTGGTCTTTGCTGCTCTGGCTACCTTCCCCTCAGGTTCTTCCTGGCCATTCAACGCAGTTCTAAAAATAGTAACCACCAAAACCAGAAGAAAAGATGATTTCATTGTCTAACCACTGCAACTTGTGGCCTGATTTGGGTGGTGGCTGATGGAGTCAATCCTCTGACTGGGCACCTTGAAAATTCTCTCAGGGTCAAAGCTGGTCCCTCCCATGGGAGGATTTCAACACCCCAGTGCTCCCCGAGGAGGCGCCCATCTCTGGAGGGCAGAGAATCAGGCAGAGCTGGCTGGGCACACACATGCCAAGGCACGCGCACACGCGTACACACTGCGAGTGAGACGGCCATGGAAGGCCGTGATCTCCCCCCTCCCCCGGGCACAACCTGGGCACGGGGCAGGCCGCGTATGCCCATCCTGGTTTGTGACAAACCTGTCCACGCTCTGAGCCAGTCACTCCTGCAGAGGTCTGGGGAATGTGCCTGTAGACCCGGCAGGCACAAAGAATTTGTACAACATGCTGAATTCCGTTCCCAGCACAGCGAGCTGTCAGAGTGACAGGTACAGAGAGAACCCAGTTGTCTTCCAGGGCTAGGAGAAGAGCAAACTCGTTGGGGAAGGTGCAAAGGGTTGCCAGCACTTAATCCTGAGTAATAAAGGAGAAATCAAATCTTACCATGAAGTACTCCACCTCCAACCCTGCCGTGTAGATTAAACATCTCTGAACAGAGGTAAATACACAATGACTAAAAAGATCCATGTCCCTCAGTGTTGGGCTTACAGCTCTCAGGTCTGCATAAATTTGCCACCCCATCAGGCAAGTGGATTTTCAAAGAACTTCCATGCTCCTGGAACTTCCCAAAGTGTGTGGGGTTACAGGAGATATACAGGATCTGTGGAGCATCTTTGAGGACTTGATAGTTAAGGAAGGAGAATGAACTAATCCAGCTGAAGTAACTGGAAACAAAATGCTCCAAAACGTGCCACTAAGCCCTGAACACCTACCAGACCCTGCTCGGGGAAAACAGCCATAAAGAAAAGCATGAACAAATGCCTGCTCTCGGGGGGCTTATGTCCTGATGGAGAAATGAGTAGGATATGAAGTATGTGGGATAATAAGGAGATCACTTAGAAAAACAGCAAAGTGAGGTAGGAAGTGTTGGGGAGGGCTTGCAATTTTAGAGTAGGCGACCAGAGAATTCTTTACTAAGAAGGTGACATTTGAGTCAAAACGTGAAAGACGCAAATACGGAATTGCATGGTCCAAGCTGAGTTAAGTACTTAGTAGAGGGAAAAGCCAGTGAGTAAGTAGCCAGAGGAAATTCACTCAAGGAGGTGAGGTCAAGTCGAAACTCGGGAGAGCTGAAAAAGCTTTATCTAATCAGAAGAAAGAATGAAAGGGACCAGACTGGTATCAATATACTGAGATTTGGTACATCGCAATGAACGTTTTCTCTTATCTGTGTCCTGTATGTGACACACTTTAAAGAAAAACAAGCATATTGCTTAAATATCCCCTTTAGGCAGATACATCAACATCCAGAAATTTACCAGAATGTCCACGCGTCCCCATCACTGCGTCTGGAACTTGGAGGAAGCACGGGTGTGGGAGCGTCCCTCACTCTAGCAAGTGTTGGCAGGGGGGAGGTGGCACGGGTGGAGGAGCAGGGAGGGCTGGCGTTCAAGTCCTGCTTGGCTACGTCCTAATCATGTGACTGGGTATGCTACTTCATTCTCTTAGCCTCAGTTTCCTCATCTCCAAATTGGGGATGCTACTTTTTAAAAAAAAAAAAACAAAAAAAACACAGGGCTGTTGGAAGGTTCAGAAGGTACATATAAAGCATTCAGCAGGTCACATCTATTATTATCATTATCAGGATATCACATAATGCTGCGAAATAAAATGATGGGCACCCTGTTATGGGTCTGAGGGGTACTAATAGCAGTGAAGCCCGGGTTTCACTGTGGAGCTCTCCACCCACTATAGATGACTAAACGGGGGACACAGAGAGGTTAAGTGACATACCCTGTCACCAGAGGTTGGGGGTGTGGTTGGGTCACGTCCTTGGACCCGGGGCTGCCAGAGCATGTTGCGGGTGTGGGGGCTGCTGCTGGGACAAGGGAGATGAGAAGAGGCATGGAGGATGTGAACGGGGGTGACCCAGGAGTAGGACCAAAGCAGACATCAGCCAAGAGGCCTCTTGTAAGCTGCCCTACAGAAAGGACCTGCTCTCTGGCATCATGAAGCTGTGGACTGCCTCCCTGTCCTTCCCTGGGAGTGTCATTCAGAACAGGACCTTCAGAGAGTCAGCTCTGGGACTTCTGCTCTCCCCAGGCACTACCTCTTCCTTTTCTTTTGTTGATCTTGACTGCTCACCCCTGTGAGTGCTCAAAACCTCATGATAAAAACCTCATAAAGCTGACTATGACCCTATGAGAGTTTCAGGCATTTAAAATTGGCTTGGTGGGGCACCTGGGTGGCTCAGTGGGTTGGGCCTCTGCCTTTGGCTCAGGTCACGATCTCAGGGTCCTGGGATCAAGCCTCTGCTCTGCAGGGAGCCTGCTTCCCTTTCTCTCTCTCTGCCTGCTTGTGATCTCTCTCTCTGTCAAATTAATAAAGTCCTAAAACATAAATAAATAAATAAAACTGGCTTGGATAAGACCTGAGGGAATTAAAAATTAAGTGAGTCAAGAAGGCCAGAAGGCACTTGGATGGTTGGGGAAAAAAGCATGGGGCCAAGGGAGCTGAGTGTTTCAGAGCAAATGAAAAGTCCATGGTGGGTGCTGGAGGCTCGGTGACTGGGGGATAGAAGAGCAGGACCTGCTGCAAACACCACATTCAGCTTCTGGAGTGTTGAAGTTACTTTGCAAGTGGGCATACTCACCCCTGAGCTCAGGCCCACCTCTCAGCATAGGCAGCAAGATTTTCTGTGACTTTCTATACGTCCTCCCACGTACCGCCCAGAGTCTCTATCACGGGTGACCAGGGCCTCTCTTTGCTTCCCAGGGTCCAATAGGTAGGCATTCAAATTGTTGCTGATTCATTGATCAAAAGGCAGTTACTAGAAATTCTTAAGCCTTAATTTATTTTTAACATTTATTGAACACTTATTATAAGCTAGGCACTCTGTTTTACCTGCATCATCTTGTCTTATTGCCATAAAAACTTTACAAAGCATGTATTCTAATTATATTTGTTTTGTAGGGAAGGAAACAAGAGTATAATATAGGTTGCACGGTATGCCTAGGCCTCGCAATAAGTAATACGGCCTGAAACTTGGACACTGTCTAACACCAATGTCTGTGTGCTTGAACACAATGCTAGAGGCCTTGAATCCACCATCACTTAGGTTCTGACTTCTTTATGTCTGTAAAAGTAAGTTCCTAAAGGTAGGAGATGAGGGACCCGGGGTGGGGGGGCTCAGTCAGTTGAGTGTCTGACTTCAGGTAGGATCATGATTTCAGGGTTGTGAGATTGAGCCCTGAGTTGGGCTCTGTGCTCAGCACAGAGTTTGCATGGGATTCCCTCCCTCTCTCTGCCCTTCCCCCCAACTTGTAAGCACACATATTCTCTCTCAGATAAATAAACTAAATCTTTTTTTTTTTTAAAGGAGATGCGTGATTTTGGCGGGGGAGAGTCAAGAGACTAAGGTACTTGGATGACATTAATGTTACAACCAAGACATTTTCACAATCTTCTGTTCCCTCACAAATATGTTTTGTTCAATAAAAATAATAGAGCACCAACTATGCTTAGATGTGGTTGGTAATTGGTGAGCTTAGATGTGGTTGGTAATTGGTGAGGATTCAAACCCCAAAGATCATTCTTGCCTTCTGAGATCTTGCCATCTAACAGAAAGGGAGAACCAGAGAAGTAAATGAATATTGTGTTTCCTTGCGATGAATGTCAAAGACAGGTGCACTCAGAGCCTATGGGAGCTCCCAGGATGGGCACCGACTCCACACTGGGGCAGACAATGTCTTCCTGGAGAAGTTGATGCCCACACTGAGTCCTGGAGGACAGGTCGGAAGGGAAAGGTATTTCATTAAGGCAAGATATTGAAGGCTTGAAGGTATCTAGAACTGTGTGGCTGGGATGAGGCACGAGGGGTGGTTGATGGGTTGGTGACAGGAGGGACTGCGGGGAGAGGTACAAGCAGACTGTATGATCATCAAGTAGAGGACTCCATGTCCCGACAACAGTTGCTATTGAATAGTTTGCCATAGTAGGGAGACATGGTAGTTTGGGAAAGGTGCTCTGAGAAGAGGGAAGAAGAACCAGAACATGGAACCTGGAGTTGGGGGACAGATAGGAAGTGGCTGCAGAGATCCAAGTGAGTGATCAAGGAACAAGGCTGTAAGGATCTGAGCAGAGGATTTTAAACACTCGGTTGCCCCTATCCCAATTAGAAAATACATGTTGTGCTTTCATTCTAATGTTACTAGCACCATACCGAAATTCAAATGGGTATTTCTAACTCTCTTATATCTAATGCTGATTGATGATCACCAACAGAGTCTATGGACATTACTGAGAGCCTCTGTGGCAGGTACTGTTCAAAGTTTCTACAGGCGTCATGTCGTTCCTCCTTCTTCTCAACCTTCTGGGATGGATTTTATTCTTTTTGTTATAGAGTGAAGATGTTGAGGCTCAAAAAAGTTAGGAACTTGCCCAGAGTCCTTCAAAGTGAAAAGCTGGTTTGCAAAATAAGCCCAGTGTTCTTGGTGAAGTCCCATCATGGATTTTTGGTGTTTTTTGCAGGGTGTATGTGTGTGTGTGTGTAATTCTTCCTTTTCCTACCCACATGCACACTTCATAACTGTGTGTTAGTAATCCAGGTCTTTTAGAAAGTTCATTTTTGTACCCTCCAATTCTTGTAATTAAATAAGGGTTGTGGGTTGTACCAGGCACTGGAATGAATATTTGGTAGTGTGTAAAACGTTTGCACCTATGTTAGCCTCATTAGGTCCTTGTATATTCCAGCGAGGTAGGAAAGGCAGTATTATCTCCACCATACAAATAAGAAAGCCAAGGGTCAGAGAAGCAAAGTGGCACAATTAAGTGTTATAGCTTGCCTTTAGTGTTCTGAATTTATCCCTTTCCTTTTTATCATCCTTCATCAACTGCTTTCTGGTGACAGATGAGTACCCTCTGGGGTACTCATATTTATTTATTTGAGAGAGAGAGAGAGAGAGAGAGAGAGATAGCAAGAGAGAGCAGTAGCAGGGGGTGGGAAGAGGAAGAAGCAGGCTCCCTGCTGAGCAGGAAGACCGATGTGGGACTCGATCCCAGGACCTTGGGACCATGGCCTGAGCTGAAGGCAGCTGCTCAACAGACTGAAGCACCCAGGTGTCCCTGTCTGCAGACCTTCTTAAAGGGTAGCTACACCCTACTTGAAGTTATGACAAGGGTATATTAGCAGTTTTCTTTTTTTAAAATTTTATTTATCTATTTATTTATTTGAAAGTGAGTGAGGGAGGAAGGGAGAGAGCAGAAAGAGTGAGAGAGAACACAAATGTGGGGGGGTGGTGTTCAGAGGGAGACGGAGAAGCAGAATCCCCATTGAGCAAGAAGCCTGATTGGGGCTCCATCCCAGGACCCTGGGATCATGACCCGACCCGAAGGCAGATGCTTAACCAGCTGAGTCACCCAGGCTCCCCAGCCCTCTGGCTATTTCTATCATCACATACACCCCAGTTCATTCAAGAAACACTGAGAACCTAGGGTTGGGCACAGGGTGCTAGAAAAAATCCAACTCAGCGCTTAGGGAGTGAGTACTACACGTAGGGGATGGACACAGTAGAGCTAAAGGAGAGGATGTGGTCAGCGCCATCCTAGAGGTCTGTGCAGAATCCTCATTACTCATTGTGTTTAGGGCGGGGTGGGAGGATGAGGAAGGCTTCACCGAGAAGGTGACATTTGAACTGGCTATGGAGGTGCAACAGCATTGCTTCAGGGACAAAAGGGCAGGACGACAGCAACAACAAGATGGGGATCACCTGTTAAGCCCTTGCTATGTGCCAGGTCCTGTATTAAGAATTTTACTAATATTAATTATTTGCTCCTCCCTATAACCCCATGAAGTATCGGCCAGTATCAACCCCATTTTACAGACGAAGAAGGCTTAAGAGAGGATTTGCACCTAAGCAGTCTGATTCCAGCCTGTTCTCTCGACCACAATAGCACAGGGCCAGGCACTCAGTCTAGAGAACAGAGCTTGAGCAAAGTCTCAGAGGTGGTAAAATGCCCACCATGTTCAAGGTGTAGGCTGAGAAAAAGGAAGGCGTGGGCTTGAAAGGTGGGCAGAGTCCGTGGGTGACATGTGTGGAAGGCATACCGTGATTTTATTTTGCCAGCAATGTTAGGTTGCAGTCGTGTCATCTGATCTGATGAGATCTGTGTTTCATAGATAACTCTGGTGATAGGACAGAGGGGGTACCACAAGCTCCCATGCCTACATCCATGCCTACAGGCCAAGGGGGAAGGAGGGCACGTCCCTGCTGAAGGTGACAGGCTCCGTGCCCCCAGCTCCTTTCAGCTCTTTGTGGCCATGTGGGAATCAAGTTCCTTGTTTCCAGTCCTTCTGACTTTTAAAGAAACTTTGGAAAACCAAAATTGTGTGTGTAATGTCCTGATTTTAAAAGGTAGGAAACCAATTCATGTTATCTTGATTAACATTTTCAGGGTTAATCAAATTATGTATGTGGGCGGCTTGTTTGCCAACAAAACTACAGAGGATGACTTGGGATGGGGAGCGCTCAGTGGACAGTAGACTGATGTCAGGAGGACTCTGTGAGAGTCTAGACAAAAGAAGACCTGAGCAAAGAGGAAGGGTCAGGCCTGACACACATTTTAAGTGGGTTGACTGGGACTTGGTGACTTTGGACATGGAGGGTAAGAGAGGGAGAAGTCTAGGTTGAGAGGGTAGATGATGGAACCATTAATTCATTTAATTTATGTTCAGTTACTTATTAGTTACTTTCTATATATGCAAGATACTGTGTTAGGGGCTGAGATACAGCAAGAAAGAAGATGCAGTGCCTTGGTGTGAAGGAACTCAGAACTTAGTGAGGAGATCTGTTGGAGGGTAAGCCCAGAGAAGTTTAGGGGCACAGAGTGGCACCTCTTCTAATCTTATGAAGCAGAGGGTCAGGGAAGGCTCTGCTGATAAGGAATACAGGAGGAGAACATGTGTGAGAGAGAAGATCGTGGATCTGATTTTCGATTTGTTGGGCTGAGCCTTTATCTTCAACCCAGCTATTTTGGTGAACGGATATCCTCTGCGATGCTTTTCATTCTGTGACAGTTTAAAGTCCAGATGGCTTGCTCACTCATATGTCACATTCCTTTTTTGCAGTCATGTTTTCCCTTTGTCCTCTATTAAAATAGTCAGTACAAGCAGGTACATGGTTGGGTGTCTTCCTCAGTTCCCCTCCCATTAGCTGCTCACCTTAGGGCTTGCAATGTTTGTGAAATTAATGTGGGCTTGTGTGTGTGTGTGAGTGTGTGTGTGTGTGTGTGTGTGTGTTGTTTTTAGCTTACTCATTGCTATTGTGGTGAATGATTTGCTTTCTTTCAGGTATTATTATTTTATTATTATGGTCTGGTGGGTTAATTAAGAGGGCACACTACATATCGTTAATCACTCTTCCTTCTTCCTGAGAGTAGCCCATATTTTCTTTTTCAAGCCTAGGCAAGGTTTTGCTTCACTCATTCAACAAAATTATTATTTTTTTTTAAAGATTTTATTTATTTATTTGACAGAGACACAGTGAGAGAGGGTTCAGAAGCAGGGACAGAGGGAGAGGGAAAAGCAGGCTTCCCGCTGAAAGGGGGCACGATGCAAGGCTCCATCCCAGGACCCTGGGACCATGACCCAAGCTGAAGGCAGACGCTTAATGACTGAACCACGCAGGTACCCCTCAACAAAAAGTTAATTAACCAGGAACTGTTCTAGCTGCTTGGGATGGCATTGTGAATAATAAAGGACTCCTACTCTCAGGCAGCCTTACCTTCCTGTAGCCTCAATGGTTTAGCACTTAACTGACTTCTGTGTTGCTCTTTTGGGATAGTCCCCATTGGGTGGCTTCCTTCCAGCCAGGAATATGTTCCCTACAGCCTTCTCTCAAGTGGGCCGTGTTCTCCACCACGTGAGCCTCTTCATCCCCCTAGTCTGGATTGACCAGTAGTTGGGACCACCAATAGTTGGACCAACCAGTCAGGTCCAACTAGTAGTTGGACCAGACCAGTAGTCTGGATTGACCAGTAGTTGGGACAGTGGCGCTCCAATTCCTAGGGGAAGGAGCTGCTGTGCTCAGCAACTTTCCCTGGCAGCTGGAGCGCCACTGTCCCAACTACAAACTTAAGTACTTTGCCCAAGTTCTAAATGGACTTTTCTCGGACCATAACTTCTTTTTAAATCCCATAGATGGAAGCTCTTCTCCATACTCTGAAAACAATTTATGTCCTCTTTTTAGAAGGTAATTTAACTGTGTCCTTAAATCCTCCCAATGATCTATTTGTCAGATGTATACCTTCTGTCATAAAGTCCTTATAACTTTTAGTACTTTGTCCTCAACTAGGGTCCTTTCTGGGGGAAAGTCTCTGGATATGATCAAAGGGTGCCTCGAGCCCAAGCTTGTGATGGTTAGCTGAATTTTGTGGGGCAAGATCCTTAGATAAGCTTCCCCAGGGTGGCTGGTTCTCACCAGATCTCGGGAGATGTAAGATTACCCTGGGATGAGTTGCCTAGAGGTCTCTCCACTCAGAGAACATGGATGAAGGGATCTCTTGAGGTCACACGGCTGCTCCATGAAGGACCAGGAAGCTCCAATTTGGATAGCACACAACTAGAGTTGTTCAAAACTACTTCACATAGCTGGAAATCCTCGACCTTTTTGGACCATCCTGGATCTTCAGCAGACCCTTGTAGTTTCCATGAGCTAAGGAAAGGTAAGCAACATAGAGGAAAGCGAAAACCTACAGGAAACAAATAGTTAAAAAAAACTCACCACCACCACAACAAAAAACAAACCCAAAGCTAAGAAAACTAGGTGTTGATCCTTAATAGTTCTGTGGCCCTGACCAATTAGGCATCTCTGAGCCTCAATTTTACCCTTCCAATAATGTAAAAAAAGAAAAAAAGAGGTTAAAACACAAGGAATGTATGCCCATAAGGTGGCATGCAAATAGGAAGCTTTGCTGTTGTTAGTATTTTTTGTTATTATTATTATTTTAAAATTTTATTTATCTTAGAGAGAGAGAGAGAGGGAGCGCGAGCAAGCATGCATGGGTTGGTGGGGGTGGTGCAAGCAGAGGGAGAGGGAGGTAATCTCAAGTAGATTCCATCCCGAGCATGGAGCCCTATGCAGGGTTCTATCTCACGACCCTGAGATCATGACCTGAGCTAAAATCAAGAGTTGGACACTTCACCAACTGACCCACCCAAGTGGGCCTTTGTTATTATTTGTAGCAAACCTCCCTTCTGGAGTCCATACTACAATGGACCTTAATCCTCGGAATTGTGCCAAGAGCTCTTCCTCTCAAGAAGGAGACATCCCAAGAGTCATCCAACAGCCAGTCCTAATGAGCCAGCCCCTGCCCCATCTATCAGGCAGCCAGCACTGGGCTGAGGAATTTGTGCAGCTGTTACTTTCCGCCAGCTAGCACGGACCCTGAATTTTATTGCTTCTGAGCTAAGACTGGAAATTCCTGGGCAAAGGAATCACCACAGGCTTGTTTGTTTCACTGTACCTAGTTTGCTGGGGGCACCCCATGGGACCAGGAGCTCATTAGGGACGGGTCACAGGCACACCTCCTACTGCCCCTCTAAGTTCTTTGTGACTCTAGTCTGTGCAGCTGATGAGGGTCACATCCTGACACATGAGATGAAGGCATAAAATGAGGGTGAAATGATGCCATGGGCCTGGAATTTTGGGAAATGGGTGTGTTCGAGTTGAGAACACTAATGGGGCAGTCCATGGAGATTTAGCCAAAACTAAAGAATCTTTTGAATCTCAAATTCCTGGCAATCACCCAGCCCTATATCTGTAGGGTTGGGCCGTCCGAGTTGGCTCCATGTTCTCAGATGAAAGATCAGAAAGACAACAATATGAATTGTCAATTACTGAGATAAAAAGAGAAGGAAGAGATCAGAGACGGCTGGTTGGCATCCATTTATACATGCTTTGCATGAGTTTTTAGAACTGAGGAAGTGACCAAAAATATATTATTACTAGATGGGACCCTCAAGATCATGAGGAATAGGATCCAGAGTGCTTAAGTAAGCTTTCTAAGACTGTACACAATTGAGAGATGAAATCAGTACTACGTGCCAGTGTGCTAAATGAGGGTGACAATATTTAAAAAGATGGCGAATATGGTATTATGTGTACAGATGTGTTATATATCAAGAGTTACACCATAGTATTATTTATGGTGACAAAAAAGTCAAAGCAACAGAAATATCCATTATGGTAGATGTACATGATGGGCTAGTTTGTAGCCATTACAAGTAATAGAGTATCTTCATTATTGACATGGGAAGCTATGGGATGGAGCTACAGGGACCCTGGAGACTTTCTTTTGTGTGATAATAGCACACATCAATGTTGAGCCATCTGGGGTAAAATTTTATATATGTATAGATATACATATATATGTATCGTGTGTGTGTGTATATATATATACATACATACATATGTATATATATGAAAGAATGTTTACAGTAATGATCCCAGAGTTGAGGTTTTGGGTTATTTTAATGTTCTTACTCACATTTTCATGCACTGTTGGAGTTTTGTTCAAAGATCATGTATCATTTTTTTAATGATCTGAACTCAAACAGGAAAAGGACATCGTACTTTTGGTCATGGATATCTGTGTGCTGTGGGAGTGAATTTCCCTACATCTGGTTCACTCATAGTGGCTTTCCCTTCACTGACTGGCAAGTGTTGCCCAGCCCACGATCTAGAAGGAAGAGCATTCTGGAGCGCGTGATGTCTTGGATCTTCAAATAGAAGTTGTTAGGACAACGGTGGATTAAGATAGCTGCCAAACACCAAGGAGAAGTCTTTGTTCAAGAGTAAGAATTAGGAAGAACAGAGTGGTTGATTATGAGCCTCTGTGGATGTGACTGTCTTGAACAAATGGGTGGTCGTGGTTAGAGAGCCCCAACTCTAATTAAGGTGCTTGAGTGTAGCCACAGGTAAGGATAACTAAAGCAAAAACATAGCAAGTAAGAGGAAGCTGAATTAATGACATTGCATAGAGATGTCATTTGGCTGAAGCCATAGTGTGCTAACCAAGGAGGAAAAACCAGTAGAGGGTCTGAAAAAGGACCCTCTTTTTTATGTATTTTATATAAAATACCCTTTGCGTATTTGACGGCATTTACCCAGCCCTGCTAGGGAAGAACGGTCGGGAATCCTGTGGCCACAGTCTCTGCCAAGTTCCAGAGCCTTGAGAGAACTTCCTACATGCCACCCACAAAGAGTGGAGTGGACCTGGCATCCGTGGGTTTGGAATAGCAAAGGCCATCTTGTGTGCGCGCACACACGTGTGCGAATCATAGGGATTTGAAAGGCATCTATTTAGTCCTGCAAGACTTAGAAAATATTCAATCAATTAACCTAAAATTTAACCGGGAAGAATACTCCATTTTCCAATGAGGCTGAATAATGGAGGCACTTTTCTAGTGTTTGCTTGTTTGTTTCCACCAGGAAACTATTCATGTCCTTGAAAGTGTTAACTTGGTATCAAGATCATCTCTAGAGTGTCATTGTGTCTCCTATGCTCTGCTGACCACACGGTCCCAGTGGAGTCCCGGGCTGGGCTGCCTAGCTTTGTGCCCTCTCTCCTGGCAATTTTCCCCGGGGAAATGTCAACCTATGTGCTCACCGCTTTCTCACATCTGTGGAAGCCTAGCGACAGGGGTGCTCCGCTCAGCCTCGGAGTTGGATGGGAAAATCTTGAAGGAGGAATGAGATTCTTTTATCTGGAGATTGGACACTTTGTTAATTAAATGTACTAGGTTTTAAATGACTAATTGCTCTGTACCCAGCATCTACTTACTGAACCTGCTGCCCACTACTGTAGGGAAAGGGAGGGAGAGTCATTCTTTAATTATAAATATTCAGTGCTTTCCCTGAAATGGTCAGAGAAGCAGGACGAATAATGCATTCAGTAACATGAGGGGCAACGCGAAGAAGGCGATATACCTTTAATACCTCCCCGCCCCTGCCTCCCCAGTATTGCCATTGCCATTAGCTGGAGAAGGAGCTTTTCACTTTTTATTTTGGTCATCACTTATTTGTTTTCTGGCTTCTCTGGCTTTAAAGCTGTCACCTTGTGGACACGGCTCCGGCGTTCTGTTCCTTCAGCCATTTCCAGCATCCATACACATCCCAGCTGCCTAAGAACTTAAAGATGGTCATTAGTTATCAATCTGGTAACTGTCCAAGGTGGCAGGGTTGGCTCCTTTCCCCTGCCAAGTTCAGATGCCTTCGACAGCCCTTCCTCTTCTACGCCATCACACCGCTGGGTTGGCGAGACTTTCCACTCGGCTGCAAGTGCCAGGCCGAGGGCCCGCATTCTTGGAACGCTCTCAGAGTTTCATGAATTTTATCTTTCAAAAGCAGTTTCGGGACAAGCTCGCCGAGACAAGAAAGGGGGAGACTGGGAGAGCTTGAGAGCCTTCCCATTTTGTGGAATTATATTCAGAGGACTTGTCACTGAGAGGGATTTAGAGAAAGGAAACAATGCAGGCAGGAAGAAAACAGTCTGAGGGAGAAATAAGGACAGGAGCACGGCAGGAGGGAAAAGAGGGAAGAATATGAAATTTCTGGTAAATTCTCAAGTTTCAAATAGGAGTGGCAAGGAACACTCATTTGGTTTTGGAAGATGCTATGTAACTTCCTTTCAACTTAGCTACCTCTCAAGCAGTGTTTGCTAATATTAGCATTGACATCTCTGCACATATAATGGCTTTGGGGAACATGTCTGAGATTCCTGTTGGCTAACTGAGTTTGTGCAAAAACAAGTTGAAGCTATTATTAGTTCTTTTTTCTGGGAGCCATCAGGGCTCAGACCTACCTTTGCAGATATCTCCTGGTATCTCGTCATGAGAAGCCCTTGATTCGTACATTCATTAAAAGTCTGTACGCCAGCTCAAACTTGAAAATCGGCCCCACATGGCATTGTGCCAGCTGCCGATGCTCATTGCCTCAGAAGGAGGGAAAAATATTCTCGTACTTGAGGGTAACACTGTGGCACTGGGCAAGAGGGGACGTTCCTTCCTGAGAATATGTGACTTTACTGGGGTCACATGAAACTTTGCCTGGTTCTTTATCCATGTGAAAAGTGAAAGTGTCTAACCTACCCTCCTGATGAGGGGCAGGGGAGCACAGAGCAGAAAGGCAGATGACCCCGTAGAGTGAGCAAAGACCCATGCAGATGGCAGAGAGAGTTTCGTTCTCCGGCCCCATGTGGTGTTAGACCCCTGAATTCTTTCCTATCCACAGTCTGAAGCTCCTGGCCATGGAAAGAATCGGACTTCACATTCGAATCACAATCAGAGGCACGGCAAGCTGGAGCTGCAGCCCGAACAGACCTGATTTCCTCCCCAGACTGGATGACTTTGTTGTATAAAATAAGTTCGGTGACATTTCAAGGGTTAATCATGAGCCTTAGAGCTCCTGGACCGGCCTTTGTCTTTTAAAAATACTTAGCTTTATATGACACCACTGTGTGTATGTGTGTGTGTGTGTGTTTTAAGAGCTCAAAGCATTTGAGATTTTCTCTCCAAACCCTCAGCATCAGCAAAGGGCCCAGGCAGGTGAGACTTTATTAGGTCCATTTGGAAGGAGAGGACATGGACCCACTTTGAAGTGGAAATGCAGGAGACCAGCTCGTTTGCCAGCCCACTGCCAGGCAGAGGGAGAAGAAAAATGGATGATCCCCTGCCTCCCTCCCTGCCCCCCATGCACTGCCTCTTCCTTTCAAACCCAGTGCAGGAATCCAGTAGGACCAAATGTCTCCTCTGTTTTAGTACTTGAAGAGAAGTTTTTGCCTTTCTTCTTTGTTAGCTTGAGAGGGGAGCAAGAAGCAAGAAAGCGCTTCCCCTCCAGTGTTTCCTGGCTCCAGGTTTCTTTTCTTTTTTTTTTTTTTTTTAAAGATTTAATTTATTTATTTGACAGACTGAGATCACATGTAGGCAGAGAGGCAGGCAGAGAGAGAGGAGGAAGCAGGCTCCCCGCTGAGCAGAGAGCCTGTTGCAGGGCTAGATCCCAGGACCCTGGGATTACAACCTGAGCCACCCAGGACCCCTGCATCAGATTTCTTAATAAAAAAAATGCAACCAGACCACATACTTCTCAGCATCCCAAGACTTTACCCCCTCAGAGCCCCGTCTCCTTCACATGCTGCAGGGGTGGGGTGGGGGGGAGTGGGAGTTTGAAGCTGGCAGAAGGCCTTGGAGGGGAAGGCTGGAGGCTGCAGCTGGGAGAGGATATGCTTGTCATTCTGTCCTGTTGTTCTGCCTGGAAAGCCAGCGAGAGTTCCTGGGCCTCAGCGTCCTCCCCTCCCTGGGGGTTAGGCCGCTCAGAGATCACAGGGTCTCCTAACCCACTCCTGGGAGTGGCTTTTCTCAAACAGGCACTTTTATTATCAAATGAGTGATGGGGGAGGAGGAGGTGAGGAAAGATATGAGAAACTGATGCAATCTTGTGTCACATCATGTTTTTTTTTTTAAGGTTTTTAATGAAAAACCTACACTGTCTCAGCCTTCCAGGGACAGACTTCAGTTCTCCAGGACTTGGGAAGATGTGGTATCAAATTGGGGTGTGTGTGTGACGTGTGTGTACATGTGTGTGTGATGTTTTCCCAGCATCCACTTCAGAAAATATTCTCTCCTTTCCACTTTAAAATATTTTTCCTAAAAACCAAAATAATGTAGGTTCATTGCAGAAGATTTGGAAAATGTAGAAATGTGACCCAGAGGAGACTGAAATTCACCTGCAATTTTGCCATCCAATTTTATCAAAATTTTGGTGAATAGCCATAGCACACCTTCAATTATGGAGAAGAAGTTCCAAGAGGACAGGGAACTTGCTCACATCTGTGACCCAATGCTCTGAACTGGGCCTCATGCAACGTGCAGGTGTGTTGGTTGAATAAATGCATAACTGCAGAAGAATAATTTGAATTAAAATAGGTCGTCCCTATGCAGCAGAGAACAGAAACAGTTGAATGAATGTGGCAGACTGGGATCCAAGCTGCCTCTGCTAATTGACGATACCTCACTCCCAGCTGAGCAGGGTGCCCCATGCAGGGCTCGATCCCAGGACCCCGGGATCAGGACCTGAGCCAAAGGCAGATGTTTAACCGACTGAGCCACCCAGGACCCCCTCTCTTTGTGTATTTCTAACCACAGCTCTAGGAGATGGGTACCTTCTGCCCCCATTGGATGCACAAGGAGACTGGCCTAGGGAGGTCCATTTGTCCACAGCCAAATAGCCAGTAAATGGAGAGTGGGCTTGACCTCCAGCATCTGAGCTCTCATTTCCAGGGACTGCTGCCGGGGCTGTGGGGTTAGGTGACTTCCAGGGCCCCTCCTGGTGGAGCTCAACTATGGAGCAAGGTCCAGATGATTATTACATGGAGATCAGAGAGCAAAGTCCTTCAGCAGGGGACTAGCTTCCGAATGTGAGGAGTCCACAGGGGCATTCAATCAGAGTATAATGAAAGGCCAGCCTGCGCTTTAGCCTGCGCTGCCTCAGTCAGAGGCTGGGTTACAAGAGCTCTCCGTGTGTGCTCTCCTGTTTCCCAGGTCTCGAGTTACGGCTGCCCATAGGAGCGTGCACAGGGGTAAGGCAGGGAAGCAAAGAAAAAATCAATCTGCTCGTTCTTGACAGTGGGCAGCCAGGGATGTCTTAGGTGGGGGAGGACAGATGGGGATCTCCTTGGATGATCAGCTAGGATTTCAGGGGGCAGGGCCGTGTCCCTTTGTCTCCCCTTCCCCAGATGACCCTTCTGACAGAGAACTTGTGTTTTGGCTTTGCCCATGGTAACCAAGTCTCTTTTTCGATGAGGAGGAATGGGCTTCGGTAAACAGATCTATTTGTGTGACTTCTATTACTCATTTGAAGCAATGTCACTCCTTTTTCCACTGTGGTCTGTATGTGTGAGTCAGAGAGAGCCTAAACAGGCTTCTTTGAATTGATGGCTCACTCCCAGCCTCTCTTGACCAGCTGCCAACCTAGCAGGGCGTAACTTACCAACAAATCTTTTTTTTTTTTAAAGTCAGACTGATTCATAGAAACTCCTTTAAAACAGAGTGAAAAGAAACCGCCCATCACACACCCCAGCACACCAGCGCTGGAAACTTATAACCCCGGGAAGCAGGTCCCTCCCCTCACTGCGGTCACATACCTCCAGAAGAGCAGACCGGGCAGCCACCAGCTCCTGCTACTCAGGGCGCTTCTGTCCCCGGAATCCTCAGGTAGGACACCTTCCAGCGCTGCTGGGAAGCTCAGCGAACTTTCTCTTTCCTTCTCTGTTCTCCTTCTCCCGACCTTGTCATCTAAGTCTTGCTTTTTTATTTTTTTCTTGTGCTTTTTCTTCCTGTAATCCTCTGCATTGAATTCTTGAAACTTCTGGCTACAAGTGGATACCCAGATCACTTTATCTGTGAGTTTCGGGAAAATGCCTTTTGACAGGGGAAGTTGGGAGCCCCGGGGAAATCGGCGGGCCTGGGCCGTGATTACGTTTTGCAGTTACTGGTTTCTGGCTTGAGAGCAGGGAGCAAGGACTTTGGAACACACCGGGATAAGGGATTCTTCACGGAGGAAACACTGCATACCTTTGAAAGGACTTGCCAGATGTTTTCCAGGTTGGCCGTTTTGATTCAGATGCATTCAGGGTTTAAGTTGTCTCTCTTGTCCATCGTTTGCTGATCTTTTTTGGATGATTGATCGATAGGTGCTTTTTAGTTCACTTTTGCTGTTGCTTAGACAAAGGGGTCTTTCAGCTTTTTCATTCACTTTTGTTTAAATATCAGTTTTACTTCTTCCTTCAAGGTGGGAGGAGGGGGTGGGGCTTTTTAAAAGTAAACAGAGAGGTGGGGAGGAGGGTTTCAACTGGTGTTTCAAATAAAATGTGGGAGAGTTTCATTTGGTGCAAGTCAGCCTGATGGGGAATCCAGACCAGAGCTCCTTCTCTCCTTCCCAGATGTAGAGGATGCGAAGAGGCAGGAGGGAAACAGGGAGGAGAGGGTGGGGTAGGGGAACTTCATCTGTTCCTGCTTAAAAAAAAAAAAAAAAAAAAAAAAAAAAGTTGAATGGCTTTGTGCTTCCACCCTAGAAATTTTAGAGCTGAGTGAAAAGATGCCATCTTAGCAATAATAAACTGATTTTTTTGGTTGATGTGAGATTTTTCCTCATGGAAGTCAGTGATTGTCTTGGACCATTTATCTTCTCACTCTTCCAAAATGCGGTTGTGCAAATGCAAACACTCATGCTAATCATAAAGTCAATCTAGAGAAAAGAGGAAGGGTGATTTCTATTTGCTTTTTGTTTTGTTTTGTTTTGTTTTGGGTTAGCGTTTTGGTTGAGGTGTGGCCCATTTCGACATAGAGGCTGGTTTTATTTTCTCCCTACATAAACAAGCCGAGGTAAATGACAGGATTCAGCTTGTCTGACGAAATTAGGTTTTTCCTTCAGAAATGCCGTTGGTTGGAAGAGAAGATTTAAATGTAATCAGCCCGTGTACATTGCACAGACAAGACGCCTCGTAAAACCGCCCTTGAGGGGATGATTAACTAAGTGCAAGGGAAACTTTTCAAGATGCAGGGAACTCCCACATTTGCTTAAAATGTTTATTATTTCCAGATTACATGGCTGTGGATTAAGGGAAACCATTATTAGAGTCGATAGTAATGGTGTTCCATGAATCTAGTACAAATCTTCTTGTAGTTCTTGTTCAAGTTTAAACTACAGGCAATACTTCAGCGGTCAGCAGAAAGAAAACACTGAGAAATCTGCAGGTGTAGACCATCCGAATTGCATTTTTTGTGCAGCATTTCCCATTACACTATAGTTCTAGAAGTGAGAAAATACACTACGATAAATGGTATTTCCTGGAGCTTGAGGACAATTTTGAAAATGCCTTCTTATTCCCGCTTTCCCCGCTGCCTCCAAAAAGAAAGAGTGAGGGAGGGGCGCCTGGGTGGCTCAGTGGGTTAAAGCCTCTGCCCTTGGCTCAGGTCATGATCCCAGGGTCCTGGGATCAAGCCCCACATCGGGCTCTCTGCTTAGCATGGAGCCTGCTCTCCTCTCTCTCTCTCTCTGCCTGCCTCTCTGCCGACTTGTGATCTCTGTCAAGTAAATAAATAAAAACTTAAAAAAAAAGAAAGAAAGAGTGAGGGAGCTCCTTAGAGGCAGGAGTTTTTCTGAATTTCAGCTGCAAGTCTTTGAAAATCCTGAAATGTGAGGGTTATTTTTTCCCTCCCACCCTCAGAGGCCCACTGGATTCTGCCACAGACTGAAGAATGGGGCGGGGGTGGATGCTGTCTGGAGGGCGGCAGGCCATCCGGTCTGGCGTCCTGGTCAGAGGACCCCCCAGATTTTACATTGTTTGAGGGCACTAAATTGTCCTGGGAGTTGGCAGAAGGCCATCAAGGGCCAGCCCAGAGCAGGCTACATCCCAGAACGGGGGCTGGCTACCTCCCAGGAGGACAGGGCACATCTCTGAGGGAGCGGAGGGCACATCCCTTCCACTGACCAGGAAGACTGTGACTTTCTCAACTCTTCCTGCTTCCCCTCCGGCAACCCCCTTAGGCCCATCCCCATCCAGTTCCAGGCGGCCATCCAGACCTGGGGGTGCCCATGGGAGTGGGCTCCATAAAGACCACCTGGGGTTGCAGAGCCCCTTGGCTTGGTCTGGAAGGGGGGGTGGCTCTGGGTCCTTTCATTTAGGCCAGATGCTCTGGGGTCAATGGAGAGAGCGCAGTCAGAGCCCTAGAAGGCTTTCAGACGAAGCAAAATGCTACTCTGTAGACTCCTCAGAGCCTGACTGGGGAGCAGATCTGAAAAATGGTCACAGAAAAGGGCACAAGGAATATTTAGATATGTTCTATGTTTTCATATAAAAATATGTTCTATCTTTAATTTTGTACACCAAATTCTCAGTTTGGGAGGGATTCTCAGTTTGAAAGATCAATTCATTCATTCTCCCACCATATGCCGAAATCCTATTTTAACACCACCTTGGACAGATGGCCATTTTGCATGTCCTTAAAATATCCAGAGTAGGGGGGCTTCCTACCTCAGAGTGCGCCTCCATGCTCCCCACCTCCATGCCGTGCCCCGCCCCCCACACCTCGCCCCATGTTGCTGGACAGCTCTAATTATTAGAAAATCTTAAATCCAGCCCAGCTGGCTTCTCTGTAACTTTTATACTTTGTTCTTAGGTCTGCAGTCCTCGGTACACAGAAATTCTTTATTCCGTTTTCGTTGTTGCTCTTCCCAGTTCCCCTTATCTTCTAAACATTGAACCCTTAATTAATATTTCATGGGTAAAACTTGATGGATGGGCATGGTTATTATGACCTAAGACTCAAAAAGAACAGGAAGCATTTTTAAAGCTTTCAAACTATATATCTAGTCAGCTATACCCACATGATGGGATTTTGAGGTATTTCATTTTCTAAACACATGAATATGGTTTCTTCTTTAACTTACCGGATGCCTGACACAAAAGCTTGGAGATATTTGGGACTCTTGGATGTCCATTCTCAGAAGGACACACCCAGTTGCTACCCACGAGGTCATGGTTAAATGAGTCCAAAACCAGAAGCACAGGCATCTAACCCAGCCCTGTTCCGGTGATCCCATAACTTGGTTTATAGTTCTTGTAGCTCACACCTTCACATTGTTACCACCTGTCACGAGAACTACAGGAACAAGTTGCCAATCCATTGTAACCCTGGGCTAATTGCTGGCTTGCAAGATGGATGTCAGCCCTGGGGAAGAGCTCATCAGCTTCAGCCAGTGTAGATCCGACACTTTCTGACCATAAATTTCTCCTTTCCGGGACACCTGGGTGGCTCAGTTGGTTAAGCAGCTGCCTTCGGCTTGGGTCATGATTCCAACATCTCGGGATCGAGTCCCATATTGGGCTCCTTGCTTGGCGGGGACCCTGCTTCTCCCTCTGCCTCTGCCTGCCATTCCGTCTGCCTGTGCTCACGATCTTTTGCTCTCTCACTCTCTCTCACAAATAAATAAATAAAATCTTAAAAAAAAAAAAAAGTCTACTTTCCAATACTCTTTCTGGTTCTGCTTAGATGATCCCGAATTGCTATTTAGTAATCAAGGGAGCCCAAGTAGGGTTCCAGTTAGTTTTCTTGAATTCACCATACCCCACCTCCCAAACCCAAACCTCGTGCGACCGCTCTTATAACACTTCAGTCCCAGGTGCCCTGACTGGGTAAAAGTAATTTCTCTTAATTTAACTGGGAGATCCACTGACACAGAAGCACAAAGATAAAAGTACAAGCCCTTGTGAAGTTTGCTGTTCTCTCTCTTCCTTTTTAAAAATCTCTGGGTCAGCGTTTTCTTCCCTGTTTTGGATATGGGCATTTCCTTGGAACTAAAATGGACTCCTCTGCGCTTGAGCCTTTGGTTTTATAGGGATATGGCAGCTTTTGTAGTTCCAGAGTCTGTTTATGAATTCCCTGAGGTTCAAATGAGGTCTTTCAAATGAGGTTCAAATGTGGTCCTTAAAATTGAAAACCTAGGCACAGTGGTTGAAAGTGGGGGCAAGAATCTTAGGGCCGATGTGGAGTGACTGAACAGGGAGCTGGAGGGTTGTGGTCTCAGCCCGACTCTGCCCTAGAACTATGGGCAAGTCACCTGTCTTCTTGATTGAGGGAACTGAACTTGATGGTCTCCAAGGCCCCTTGTGGCTCTGAAATTCTAGTACTCTAAGAAGTTATAGTCCTGTTTTGGAAATCCCTAGACTCGTGCTAATGGTGTAATCCATAAAAACTGGTAGAAAAGTTAAATGAGGCATCGTGTTGCATTGAAGGGCATTTTAGGGAAGATTGAGGGTCTGGGCAGCCTCATCTGCTTACCCACTCTGAGATTCCTTAGGCCTTATCATCAGATAGCAATGAGCATTCACCCAGCTTGGGAAGACAGGGAAGAGGTTTGAGTAATGAAACATCAAGGGTACTAGCTCCAGTGAGAAGAGGCAGGCTCTGTAAGCTTGTTAAGACACTGAAATAGAGAGAAATAGAGCTGGTCTTGGGAAAGGAACTCCACCCTCTTATCTGGGATCCCGCAGCTCAGCGGGAGGGTGTGGCTGTGAAGGTGTGGATGGGTGAGAATGGGAAGAGAGGAGAAGGAGGGAGCAAGTGCAAAGGCCCACATCTCCTTAGGCCTCTGTGTTGAGGGAGAGGAAGGGTGCCACAGGAAAGCTTTAGGGAAGAGGGAGAAAGAGTGAAGTGCAAAGAGAAAGACAGGGAGAAGGCCCAAGAGCAAGGGAGAAGTGTGAGGAGGAGTCCATTCCTATTTCCTTCCTCCTTTTCTTTCATGCCCAGGGTGGAGCCCAGCATGGGGCTTGAACTCAGGATCCTGAGATCAAGACCTGAGCTGAGATCAAGAGGCCGAAACTTAACTTAACCACCCAGATGCCCCTTATTTCCTTCCCTTGTCTGGAGACCACCCACCCCCACTGTTTCAGAACAGTCCTTAGGGCCAAATATTCTGTTATTTATCCCCTCAAAGGTGGGGGGGGGTGGCTGTCAAGCAACAAATATGGGTCAATACAGGCTTGGTGTCATTTGAATTTCCACTGAGTATTTTATGCCAACAGGGCAGTGATCACCCTTGATGTTTTTCCTCTTTTCAGAAGGGTCAGATCAGATATAAGAGCAAAATGAGGTCCTTGGTCCTTTGGCTTCATTCAAATAATCAAAGACCCCTCCCTAGGGGGCTGGGGCTGGGGCTGGGGAACTGGAGAGAGGTTTTCAACCCCAGAAACCGTGAGTTGGGCTGGTGGGTGTGTTCCCGGCTTCCCTTTGCCAGATGTGGCTTTGGTGGGGAAGGGACCCGGGGCGCCGCTGGGGGGGGGGGGACCAGGATGGAATGTTGGAAGCCTGTCTCAGGGCTCGCAGCGCGGGGATCTGGTGTGAGCGTTCCGGGGGGCCTCGCAGAGCTGACTCTGCTGGTGGGCCTCCTCAGCGGTAGGACAGGAAGCAGGAGCCCCCGTCCGCACCGTTTGGAGGGGCCCGGCTGATCCTCTGATTAACCAGGAGCGGGGGTGGAGGGTTGGGAGGGTGGGGGGAAGGAACAGAGCGAAGAGGAGCTCTGGAAGAAGTTCTAGAACGTCTGGCGAACCCTGCGACGAATCCGGGAGAGAGAAGATGCTGGAAGGGGAGAGGGTGGGCTTCTGTTCGGATTCTGGCTGAGCTCTGGGGAAAGTGCATTTCTGCCTTTGTTCAGGGATCGGAGTAAAGCACCTCGATGCGTCTCGACCCCTAAAGAACCCAGCGCCCCACCCCCCCAAACCCAAAAAAAGACTGAGATCCCCGGCGGCCCACCCCGCGCACTGGCCGGCCTCCGGGGCAGGCGGCGTCGCTCGCGGCTAGGCGGGCTCGGCGGGCTGGGCCGGGGACGGCGTGTTGCCGCCACCTACTGGCGACCCGCCCAAGCGCCGCGGGGCCGGGCCACACCTTGATTTTCGTCCCAAACTGGAGTTACCGAGTTACCGTCTGGGCAACCCCGCCCTTGAAGATGTTCTGGTCGCCAAAACACTCCTTTTTTGTCAGAAGCAGAAGACAGCTGCAGCTTCTGTCCGCACCGGGGGACATCGCCCAGGGGCCCGGCCAGCTGCGGTCTGGGGGCGTGGGCCGGCCCCGGCAACGCGCCCCGGGCTGGCCTGAGCCTTTGCAGATGTTGCCAGATCCACCCCCTCCTTGGACGGGAAGGAGGACAAGGGGAAATGAGGGAGAAAGAGAGAGAGAGAGAGAGAGAGAGAGAAAGAGAGAGAAAAGGGTTACTCTCCTTAGGAGCGTTTGCGAAAACAAGATTCATGCTCCTCGTTTGCGCTCGGCAGTCGCTGGTCCTCAGATTCGGCCAGAGAAGCTTACAGCCCACTCTGCCGCCCGAACCTCATTGTACATCAAGTACCACAAAGAAAACCGACAACCTCACACTAGCCCTCTGAGGTCTATAGGTCCCAATTAAGAAGTGTCGTAGTCAATCAACAAATCACCTCGGTGTACACGTTAAATATCTGGCAATTTTAATATGTCCAGTATACCTCAACAACACTGAAACTTAAAAAAAAAAAAAAAAAAAGTTGTGTCATCGGGATTTGAACCCGGAGTGCATGCTCTACCACTGTATACTCCTATCTCTGTAGAAACCACCAGCTGGAGGTAGAGGGGTTTTCCTGGAGTCAGCAGTTACTCAGAGGCAAAGTTTGTTTGAGATTTTGTCTAATAGGTGCTCCCGTCCCTCCCTTCCTCCCTCTTCTCTTTTTTCTTTTCTTCTCTTTTCTATTCTTTCTCCCCCCTTCCTCCCTCCCCCTTCTATCCTCCCTCCCTCCCTTCCCCCCGCCCCTTTTTTTAATAGCGTGCTTGCTACCCCACCCCATCCCCTGGTTCTTCATCCCTAACTATGCAAGAGTCTGTGCCCCTTTACACACCAGTGTCAGACACACCCTACTCTTTCTATAAGAACCCTCACTTATTATGGCCAGACCACATTTGGGAAATGGAACTCCCTTTCCCCCCAAGACCATGAAAACATAGTTGTTTTCCCTGGAGCATGTAGTTACTTTTGTGGATCCATTCCTGGTGTTTCTCCTGGTCATACAACCTGCCTTGCACATGAAAACATCAGGCCCCAGAATAACGTGGGTATATTGAGGGACAACCTGAAATTCTTTCCTTCCACACCAAACATCAGATATCCAGAGGCAGAGGAAACGGTCCTTTGGGATCCTTTCTCTCCCCATGTTTCCCACGGAGAAATTAACATTCCCCTCTCCCACCCCTACGTAAAAACAATATTTAGAATGGAAAGTACGCCTGACATAAAACAACAATAACAATGGCTAGAAGAGCTCATCCAAGGTCTCATCCACTCAACTTGCTTTTCATCCCAGCCTTTTCCTCCTCCGGATATATCCTCTCTGACTGCTCCCAAAAGAGAGTGTTTCCTTTTCTGCTTTTGTGTTAAATGGACGTCCACTTTGCCAACCCAAATCATCCTCCATGGGACACAAACACATCAAAACAAACCGACCAAAGCAGAATGATACTGGTGCGTAGAGGGTAGAAAGGAGAAGTGGCAGCCACTGGGCGTCCGGATGGGGAGATGACACAGAGGTGGGGGCTGACTCCCGGAGATCATCTGACCAGGGGCAGCTTTGTCTTTCATCTTCTCTGTGCCTTGCAGGAAACACCACGTCCCTCGTTGGTCAGATGGCGTGAGGCAGCTTTCTTCAAGGTTTGCAGTTTCCAGATAGAGATGGAGATTTCCTAACTGGGAAAACATAAATCAATGAAAAGACAGAATCGTGTTTACAGTTGAATAAAATGAAGACTGTGTTATGACGTGATTGAGTTTTGGGGATCTTAGGTGGTGTCCTTTGGCTAGTTCTCTGGTAGCCTGAGAGCTGAAGAGGCCGCTTTAGATTAAGGGTAGAACTAAGATCAGGGGTCGTAGTTGCCAAGAGCAGATTCTGATGTGTTGTCAGAAGGACTTCCTAATGGGAGTGTCTTGGCAAGTAGTGAGCTCCCTGTCACAGGAGTAGTTTAAGCATGGCTCAGATAGTTCTGTGATGTAGGTTTCTAGTTGAGGTTCATATATTGGGGAGGAATTTTAAGGGCCCTCTTCTCAGTCCAGAGATTCTATAACTTAAAGAGAAAAGTTAAACCTGTGGACAAATTAGTGTTTAGAAATTAAGATATTTTCTTTGTATCTATTTATTTCCTCTTAAATAAAAGGCAGCAAACACATATATACCCTTGCATATTCAAATGTCAGAGTTACTCAGGAAATATTCATATGTTTACAAAGATATTTATATAGCAATATGTAACACAGAATTTGCATGTGATAAGATGCTCAATACATAGCTATAGTAGTGTATAAGTAACTTCTAAAAATTAGAAAGGACTAAAGTTCATGTATGTAAGAAAAAAAATTGCCTTCCTAGTAACATTTATTTGCTCACTGAATGGAAGTTTACTTGGTACCTGTCGTAGATAAGACTCTTCCTTCAGAAACGTAGAACTTTAGGAGATGGGGAGCCAAATAATTCTGTAAGTAATTCTGTTACCAGACAGGCTGCCACTAGGGATTTTAATAAAGGGCTATGTAAGGACTAGAGCGTGGTGGGGAAAATGAGTACTTCTGAACTGTGTAGGCTGGGAAGGCTTCCTAGAGGAGGCAGGATTTGAGCTTTTTGGAAAAACGTTCGATAGGTAGTTCCTGGAAGAAGGGCATTTTAAAAACAGGGCTTTTTCTTTGGAAACCATATTCTCAGCATTTCCAGGGCCAGAGTAAGGTGTTTGGAGCCTCTTTCTCAGTGATGAGTGGGAGGGGTGGTGAGGTGTTTGGAGGATTTTGAGCAGAGGAGTAATAAGGTCGGATAATGCAGTGGTGCGGGGGATATGTCAGAGAGGGAGGAGCTCGGAAGGAGGATCATGCCAGGGCCTGACGCTGTGGTCCAGGCTAGGATCTGAATTGGGCAAGGACAACATGAGCAGGAAGTAAGGAATAGATGCGGGGTAGATACTGGAGGAAGAACTCATGACCTGACTTGCTTTGGGCAATAAAACTGGGATGAGAGGAAGGAGAGATGGGGGGTTTGGCAGCTGACCATCATTACTGTCCTCTCCCCAGAGAAGACGGGGTTATCCAAGGCGGTCAGGAGAATGACTAAACTGTCTTCTAGCTAGCCAGCCGATTCACATGCTCTCAGAAAGCATTCTTGCACCATCTGGTAGAAGATGCCTCCACTGTGCCTTTGTCTGGGAGAATCTCACCCACTCGCAAATGATTCATGGACATTTGAGGTCTGCGAGACTCCCCTCTGCTCAGGCAGCCCCTGCCCTCCCCACCCTCCACCCCCGTTTCTGATTATGTTACACGCCCAGGTTCAGGCTAGCTCTTCAGTGAGTCAAGCCCAGGATTTCCACCACTTCCTTTGCTGGAGAAGTGGGTTTTTGATTGTTCTGTTCTGTTGTATTGTTGCCAAATACTGTGACTTAGACCACCCTTCAAGAACTGTTTCCCCCAGACTCTAAGGCTCTGACTCTGAGGGTTGAATAAATACGCATACTCCATAGCAGGAAGAAGTTATCTGACCCTAGCTTAATAACCATGGATCCAAATTACGAATATCTAAACTCCCCTACTGCATCTTTAGAAGTCAATTATCCTCAAAGTCTCTGCAGTATTAGGTACTCATCAGAAAAGAAAAGGTGTTCACAGGGGCCTGATTGATTTCTTGTGGCTAGAGCACCCTAAAAGCAAAGGCAAAGAGGCAATGCAAAGTAGTCTCAGAGCTTTGTTCCTTTGATTCTTTCATATTTTAGGGGAGAAGGAAGGCATAAGAGGAAGGCAAGAAACCAATAAAGATTTAAGTGAATGGAGACAACTAGAGAGGACAGTAATCTCCCCGACCCCCACCCCACATTAATTAGTCATTTATTCCTCCAATCATCAGCCGTTGTAATTCTCAAGGTCATTTCCACTAACTGTAATAATTTTCTTTTAGCAAAGAACTTAATCCAAATCTAGAATAGTTAGTGGTTGTGAGGTTTGCATTAGGAGACAGCAAGCTCCTCTGTGGGCTGGGCAGTGGAGAAGAAAAGGGGAAGAATGGTCAACAGAAAAAGATGGTGGTGGTGGAAGGAAACTGGCTGGCCTGCACGTTTGGAAGAAAGAACAACAGAAAAGGGATATTAGAGAGCTGATGTGTGGCTCTAAATCTCTAACTTCCTTTTCTCTTAACGCTCAACTTATCTCTAGAGTCAACATTCATGCTTCCCATACTTTTCTCAGCTTTGCACTCAATGCCATGATAGCCCTGAGTACCCCAATCCCCAGATATCCTACTCTGCTTACAGTGATGGGTGGAGAAATGTGTTCCCGGCACCTCACATAGAACAGTCAGTGGATGTACTATCCTTCGAGAACACTGTGATTGGCTTAGCTCTGTGGGCTTGGGTCTGAGAGTTAAGGTACCAAATGTAATGTTATGGGAGTTCCCAAGTTCCCAGCAACCAGCTAACAAACTTTGGGACTGCCCAGTGCACCAAATGCTCTGAGGGGCAGGCATGGCACCTAACTGTCCAAGATTGCAATGCTGTTATTTTGTACTCTCTGGTGTGAGCTGCCCAGCTGGGACTAAGGGTTTGCTTTCCACTGGAGGGTGCTCTCCAGAACATTTTAGAGCGATGTGAGGAAGAAGCCAGTTACTGTTTTAGTGAAACAAATTGCCAAGAAAGAAAGTTGTAGCAGCCAATACCTCCAATGACATGGGTATTCAGAAATGGTCTCTTTTCAGTGCTTTTTTATGACACAAGATACACACCAGGGTAAGGAATCAGTCCCCCTGCAAGCTACACTACAAGTAGTGGGTAGGTGGAAGTTTCAAGAGCCTGAGACCTTCTGTTATTATTCCCATTATGCTCTGCTATTGGATAGATCTCTGGACATTCACACACTGGGTAGCTCTCATGGTTGTCTATAAGGATATCAAGATCTGCTCTTCTACCCTACATTTGGCTGAGGGTTTCTCTGCTGGGGGGCTCTCTAGCATAGGGACTGGGTAACGGGGGATAATCCAGGTCAGAAATTTAAGAAAATATTTTGTTCTGTTTCCAGATGTGTTGGGGGCCCACTGAAAACAATGGAAGCCCGTCTAAGCTGACAATAGGTGACACTAATGGAACCTGACAAATGAAGGGCAAATGAAAAGATGGAGAAAGTAGATGCATTATGAGCTAACTCCAGTTAAACAGCCCCTACTTCTAGTGGGATGCCGCGGCCAAAGGCAGAGGGAATTAGGCGTTCTGTACACTAAGAGCGCCAGCTAATCTAAGACATTCTGCTCCTTTCCTTGGTGGACAGACGTGTCCCAATCACAGGAATCTGAGATGAAAGAGAGTCACTTCTTTGCTTTATAACCTCACCCATTCCTCCAGCCTGCCCCAGACAGGGGAATAATGATCCTGTGGGGCTTTGGCTTAGATCAGGAGTGAGATCCTGCCTTGGTTCCTGCGGCAGTGGCAGTGGGTCTCATTTCATAAGCAGACCAGAGCACACCTAGTTAAAATGTACCATGTTCAGGCCAGGGACCAAACACTGCTCATGTCAGGCAAAGAGAGCCTCTGCAGACAACTGGTCGGAAGGATAAGTGGCCAGGACGTAATAGCAGAGCACATGCAATACACATGGGGAAGCGCCAGGCCCTGAAAAACAGGGGACACTACACAGCAGGGCACTATAGGACCTCTCATTTCTAAGGCCATTACCCTCTAGGTCAGGAGTGAGATCCAGAGGCGGGGGGGTGCCGTGGATGGCCCAAAGTGAGGTCCAGTAGGAAGATGGTGTGTGGAAGGCAATAATGATCAAGTCATCGAAACGGAGAGGATGAGCAGAGACAAAAGCAATGTGAGACTTCCTCTGCGGGGTTACATAGCAACCCAAGGAGACAGAAAGTGCTGCTGAATTCCCAGCAGCAGGTAAGGGAGGGAACTCACAGCATTTTCCCCACCTCATTTAAAAGGCCTCACTTTGCGTATTGTATTCTATTCTGGGCCCCTCAATCACTTCCCTCTGTTAGGAGGATGTTTGTCAGTTAGAAGCCAAAGGAATAAAAACGACATTTATAGAGCCCAAGTTGGATTAAACATATGACTTGTTATGCAATATTTGTAACTCCCTACAGTCAGCCTCTTCCTTTCCCCAGGAAGGGCAGGATCAGGAGCTAGTGATGGTGTGAATGTTGGGGGTGTCGGGAAGACAGCCAGGACAGGGATGAAAAGAGTGAGCTTTCTCCTTCTCATTCCCGAGGGTGTGTTCTTAGAAGTCTCCCCAGTCACAGGGCAGGGATTAGGCATAACGGCAATTTCTAGGAGATCCAAAATGGTTTATATACACTGCCCGGTGAAGTACACAGCAGATATCCCGTGACTTATACTTAACATGGGGTAGCCCGGTGACTAACTGATGTGCTATGTTGGTAACAGCTACTCTGAGTTTCACGGGATACTAATAGTAATGCTGATAAAGCAGCAGCCAAAGCAGCCCGATTAGTATCTGCCATGTGGTGGACATTGCTAGTTTCATAAACAGGGTTCATAACCCTCTTATTTTCCTATGTGATGGGCATTATGGCCCCCATTTTATATAGGAGGACACGGAGAACAGAAGGACATGACTAGGTGATTCTAACTCAACCTGTTCAATTCATAAACCTCTTTTTCCCAGTGCATTAAAGTCAAGCAGAAAATTGTGGAGGTATGCGTGAACCCTCGGAAAACAAAAATGAATTAGAATGTGTGGGGAGATTATTCATAGCAGGCATGAAATCTCCAAGCTCTCTCCTGAGGCGGCAGGATAAACTCCATGATTTTTGCCATTTTCAGTGAAGTTGGACAAATCCCTACAAAGCAGCCTGGGTTGGAGGGAAACGCTGGGACTGGGAAAGAAGGCAGGGGTTGTTGGAGCAGGTTGGAATGCAGGGTGGAAGCCGCAGTGTGCCTGTCATTCCTGACCTGTAAAGAGCAAGGCCCCTTTGTGTACATTAGAACATTCTAGATATTTTTTTGAAGATTTTATTTATTTATTTAACAGAGAGAGAGAGAGAGAGAGAGAGAGAGAGATCACAAGCAGGCAGAGAGGCAGCAGAAGGGGAGGGGAAAGCAGTCTCTCCGCTGAGCAGAGAGCCTGATGCGGGGCTTGATTCGAGGACCCCGAGATCATGACCTGAGCCGAAGGCAGAGGCTTAACCCATGAGCCACCCAGGTGCCAGTAGATTTTTTTTTTTTTTTAATGAACATTCTAGATTTTGAGTACCTGATGTGGAAAGTGAGAGGAGATAAAAGGCACTTGAAGTGTTGAGACCATAGCATCAGGGCTGGCCACTAAGTACCCGGGACAATAGGAAAGTAGCTCGAGCAGGCTCAAAGCTTCAGTTAAATTAGGTAGAGTGTGAGAGAAAAGGGGGACAATTGCAGGATGTGCCCAGCCATCTCCTCCCTAGGTGGGGACAACCACACATCCACCCTGGTGTGAATAACCTCCCGCTCTTTCCTTTTGAAGTCCTTTGAGACTGCATTGCTATCTTGAGCATGAGAATGGAACCCTCCCTCTGCAGCTACATAAATCAGAATACCCACTCCCATGTGCATCCTTCACACTTTCTTTATGATCAATGAACTCCCTTTTTTATGATTTCTTTTATGATCAGTGGGCTCCCTTCTTCTCTGCTGAGATGATGGCTGAACAGTGTGGTTTACCTAAGACCATTTTTAATCTGTATTCGTTCCCAATCCTCCCACCATGTGATTTGTGCATTTGCCTGTCTTCTCCACT
Source organism: Neogale vison (assembly GCF_020171115.1). Lineage (NCBI taxonomy): Eukaryota > Metazoa > Chordata > Mammalia > Carnivora > Mustelidae > Neogale > Neogale vison. Next base: position 56,720,918 of record NC_058102.1, read on the forward strand.
GCGTCCTGCAGGGTTGAATGGTGTGTCAATGTCATGCACAAATAGAAGGCTCATTTAGTGATGTTTCCGTCTGCATACTTCTAAAGCCCCAGAACCGACATACTGCATCAAAGGAAATACGGCATTATGCCCTAGACCAATAATAGCAGAGTCCATACTATGAGGCAGACGCAGCCCAAAGGCTCAGGTACAACAATAAAAACCTGAAATATTCAGTCAGTAGGTGATCAGACCATTACACTGTAATTAGGTTGTTATAATTATTGACTGCCAAGCAGCATTATAATAACAGAAGTTATGGCTTTTACATTTTGTATCTCACCCGGGAGCAAACTAGTAGCCTATTCAATCTATGGGCATCCAGTAAAAGCTGCTGTTGGGCAGAAGGGATCCACTTCTATTAATATCTCTGGGCGAACAGTTTGATAGAGCCATGGACACTTCCCTAGTGGAAAACGGAAATTTATATGACATCGTTGCACAGAGACTTGGAAATGATAGCTGTGAAAAGGCCTTTAAAAAAAAAAATTAAAGTCTTATTTTGGTTCTTAAAACACAAACAAAATAAAACACTGACGGTGATAAAGTTTTTTTTTTTCTAGAAACGGGCTTTATTAGAGAGGTGAGTATATAGATATTTGAGAAGCAGAATTATGTTTATATTTAGGTATATATAAATCGACGAATAGGCATTTAGGAAACTAGGTTAACATGTTTTCAGGAATTTATAATGAAATTGTGATGGTTTTTATTGCAGCTCCTCCTGATTTTAGCAGACAGTCCATACATGTGGGAACGCTAAATGTTGTGATTGAATCTGACAGTAACCTCGCCCCCCATGCCCCCCATCTTTTTTCTTTTCAGAACTCTCGTTGCTCTTCGACGCATCAAGAAGCCAAGATGTTGGTATTACTGGCTAGTATCTTTGTGGTCCACATCGCCACTTGCATCATGTTATTTGTCAGCACCATTGCCAACGTGAGTAATACGTTCTTTTGTTCATTCATTCACCCAGAAGTTATCTGAATATTTACATAAATTACTACAAAAGAAGTTTGAGCCACAATCCCTGCCCCTCGGGAATATGCAGTTTAGTCGTGGGGGGAAAAAAAACCCCAAAACCAAAAAACCAAAAAAAGAACACCAATACCCACTGGCACTTCAAACAATGAAGTAGCAGGAGGAGAAAAGCCGGTGTCTACCAAAGGGATCCCGCCAGGGCTGGAGGTGGCAAGGGGCTGGAGAAGACAATGAGGCTTCTTCAGTCTCTGGCAGAACCTTCTCCGAGGTGGAGCTGGTGGGGATGGGTAGATGGGCGGGTTTCTTGACGGAGGATGAATCGCGGAAGTAGCTGAGGGGTGCATTCCAAGCAGGGGTGCTAGCCAGGATGCCTCGGTGAGAGGGAGAGGCTTTGTTCTGGCCGAACGGTCGTCAGCACCACCCCACCACCCTCCCGCGGGGCGAGAGCAGAGCTTCCTTTCCTTCTGGGAACCCTGATTAGAAGGATGGAGGGGAGAGGGACGATGAGAAGCTTTGGTTGCCAGATCGACACGCTCGAATTCTGAGCCAACAGGAGCGTGTGAAGGTGGAACTGTGCCAGATTAACCTGGTTGCACGGAATTCACTCACTCGAGCAAAACAATGCAAAAATGTTTTTCTCTGAAGCTTGGGCTACTCTGACCTCTAGCGGCCGTTTGTAGCATCAGAGTGGCTTTTATTGTGTTTTTCTCGGAAAGAGGCAAGACCGATCCCGGCCCACAAAAATCAAGGCCACCCATCATAGGGCGGCAAACGGTGGCTCCAGAATCTGTTTGGGTCCCTGTTACAGTTACAGGACAAATGGGTTTTGAAATTCAGATAAAAGAGTTTTGCTACAGTTTGTGGGTGTGGTCGGCACGAGCAAGGCTGCCCATGAGCCCTCCTCCAGACTGCGGGTCAGCCATTCGGGGCCCCAACCCCCTGGGCTCTCAGGGTAACAAGCCTGGTAGTGACTTCACACTGCATCAGTGTTTCCCAGAGGGCTGAGTATCTGAATTATCAGCCCCTAGTACTGGCTTGGCATACCGTTGTTTATTGAATCAAGAGCAGGTGATCACACGTCCTGGGCCCTGTCCTTCCAGCAGTGCTCATTCTAACACGTGTTCTGGGTGCTTGTCTTCCAGAAGAGTTAAGTATTTTTGTTGGGCAGGGTGGGAAGGGACATTGGCACCACAGCAAGCCTTGGGGAATACATGTTGGTTACTCTTCTACGTTCAGGGGCCCCCACGTCCTTCCGTTTAGATGGAAGTGGCTTCTTCTTTTTTTAAGATTTTGTTTATTTATTTGACAGACAGAGATCACAAGTAGGCAGAGAAGCAGACAGAGAGCAAGGGGGAAGCAGGCTCCCTGCTGAGCAGAGAGCCTGATGTGGGGCTCGATCCCAGGACCCTGGGATCATGACCTGAGCAGAAGGCAGAGGCTTAACCCACTGAGCCACCCAGGCACCCCGAGATGGAAATGGCTTCTTGACACCAAGACTCATTGCTGTTTCCTTCATTGTCCATGTTTCCTAGTTGCCTCCAGTTGAGCGGTTTTTTCCTTCTTCTTTTTTTCTAACCCTCTGAGGCTGTTACATGAAACAGTCTTTTTAAAAAGATTTTATTTATTTATTTGAGAGACAGAGAGACAGAGAGAGTGAGCATGAGCAGGGGGGAGGGGCAGAAGGAGAGAGAGGAGCAGACTCCCGCTGAGCAGAGAGCCCCCTGTGGGGCTGGATCACAGGACCCCTAGATCATGACCTGAGTAGAAGGCCGACGCTTAACCAACTGGGCCACCCAGGCGCCCCTAAAACGGTCTTGAGAGAGCGACTGGATGGTACATACTTAACACCAATTGCTCATTCTGTTTCTGCTTTTTGGAACCTCAGAATTTTAAACCACTACGATTTAATTACTTCCTTTTTGTTGTTATTAAGTAAGGAGGAATGTGAAGCCCAGAGAAACTGTGTGATTTTTCTTCAGTCACACAATCTTCCACCTTTTCTCTTGGGACCTCTGTGGCTTCTGTTTTAGTCAGACCTCATTTCCACAAAAAAGTGGGGTGCTTAGCCTTATTTGAGGCTCAGTGTGGGGTGTTGCTGAAGATTCCATCCTGACCCAAATCTGAGTTGCTATTTCTTTTCCTTTCAAAGCAAAGGGTCAACTTTTCAACCATTGCTTGTTTCCTTTTGGTTTCAGGTCTGGGTGGTTTCCGATGATAGACATGGATCAGTCGGTCTTTGGAAAAACTGTACCATTGATGGCTGTGATAACGTGCTATCATATGCCAGTGAAGGTATGTCTTAGGGGACTGTGTTCAGTACTGACATTCGGGTGGTCAGGGAAACGTGCACCCTGCCCTGGACCGCTTAGCCTAATACCCTTCTTCTCTTCTTCCTTTGTCCACAGATGCCCTCAAGGCGGTGCAGGCCTTCATGATCCTCTCCATCATCTTCTCTGTCATCTCCCTCGTGGTCTTTGTGTTCCAGCTCTTCACCATGGAGAAGGGAAACCGCTTCTTCCTTTCCGGGGCCACCATGCTGGTGTGCTGTGAGTATGCTAGGGGCGGGCTCCTGTGTATGGCGGCCTTACCATGGGCATTCCTGGCACTTTGGACAGAGGAGCACCCAGCTCAGTGAGGCTGCATTGGACAATTTTCTCCTCTGCTTGTTTGTTCTCTTTTTGAGAACCCCTGCTGGAGCTTGGAATGAGTACTGTCCTGTGCTTTAAACACGCTGCCCTATTTAAACCTAGTGCTCCTGGGGGTTGGGGGTGGGGCGACCAAGTGGCCGGGCCACGCCCATTGCATGGCCTTGTATAGGAGACTCTTGAGGGCAGGGAGGTGGGTGTCCTTAGACAAAGCCACTGCCATAGTGCGCGCTGGAGTTCCTGTTCTCATCCTTCTGCTGGTCTTCCCCAACACCCATAACTGGGTGAAAGGCTGGGTCGTTTCACACCCTGGGCAGCCTGCCTACATAGGCTGGGGTCTAGAAGGAAACGCTGGGTCGTGGATGTGAAGTTCTCTGTTTTACTTCACACTTGTAGCTACACAAACCGGTGTGGGTATGGGAGTCCAAACACCTCTAGTTTTATCAACACAACCATCAAGGTTGGTTCAAGGCCAATCAACAGAACTATCCTATGGGGCTAAACAGCCAGATTTTATTTTCCCAGTGAAATTTCCTTTTACTATGAGGGAAATTGAATCTTTTAAAAGTTACACAATTATTTTTCTTGGTTTTAATAGAAAAAAAACAAAAACAAAAAATGAGGCCTTTTTTCCCCCCTCTTGTAGGGTTGTGTATTATGGTCGGAGTGTCCATCTATACTCATCATTATGCCGGTGGTTATGGGACCAGCTACTTCAAAAGTCACCATGGCTACTCCTTCATCCTGACCTGGATCTGCTTCTGCTTTAGCTTCATCATTGGCGTGCTCTATCTAGTCCTGAGAAAGAAATAAGGCCAAAGGAGTTCATGGGGATCCTGGGGCAGGGGGTGGGGAGAAGGAAGCCATTGAATCTGGGAGGGAAGTGGAAGATACCATGCTGGAAAACCCAAGGGGGGATAGGGAGGGGAAGGAGGGTGGGAGAGGCTGGAAATCCAAACTATTCCTGGGAATGTTCTCTACCATGGAGCCCCTGCCCTAGGGAGGGAGTAGTTGGCTACTCTCTGCTACTCTCTCAGCTGGAGAGCCTCTCTCCAGCCACCAGACTTGGCCTCCAGCTGTTCTTAGTTACACACACTGCCTGGGGACCCACCAGCTGCCGCACCACTGGCTCCACTCCTGAGGCTGAACTCTGGGTCTCGCACTGTGGTCCTCAGACATATTGCATCAAGTTAAAATAGCGGTACAAGTTCCAGCAAGCACAGATCTTGTTTTTGTGTTGACTGTGCCAAAGCCTGGAAGCCATCCCGCCTTTCTGGCCCAAAGCAGAACATCACATTCCAGTCTGAAGGGCCTGTAGGAGGGGGCTTTGGCCTGTGAGCCATTAGCCCTCTTTAGAACAGATATTTAACTCTGTGGAACTCAGTGGTATTTGTGATGAAATGGGAGAAAGACATAGAGTCCTAAGGCCAAATTGGTGGGTGAGTTAAACCAAGAAAGAGGACTTTTCCCAGGGGAAGGCCTGGAGGCTGGTCAGAACCCAGACTGGACCTCACACAGCTGTCCCTCACAGAGAACTCTTGTTGTGGACTTTGCTAGGCCTCTTGCTTAAAGCCAAAGCAGCTCTTTTGGCATTTCTGTAGCCACTCCTGACCAGTTCCGTGGTGAAAGCACCATGCAAATAATGAGACCAAGGGGCAGTCTTGTGACAGTGCTATAGTAGGGCTGTTTTTAGGATCCCCTGTTCATGCGATCAGTGTTTCTTTTAAGCACATACTGGGAGAGAGATGGACATGGTTCCTTGTAACATGATTTATTACTCTCCCTCTAAATTATAACGTTGGAGGACGTTTTTCCTAAAAACAAAAAATTATCCGCACTGGGGATCAGAATTCCTAGGCTCAGTGGTAGCTCCCTCTCTGACATGGGCTGGAGCCATTGCCTTTCAGAGTCCCTGTCTACCCTGCAAGTGAGGCAGGGCAATTCTGGAAGCTTAGTAAAACACACACAAACCAAAACCAAATAGATCCTTGGGGGAAAGGTGCTATATAATTGTAAAGTATTAAGCATATTAGATTTCAGTCATGATTAGAACAGAGTGCCTGCATTCCCAGGAAAATTAGGAAATTCCCACGAGACAAATAAAAACATAGGTGATAGACACATATTTTCTTTAAGAAAAAAAATAAAAAGCAAAAACTCCTGTGGTTCCCAGTCAGTTGGCAATTGGGCTGTCTGTTGCCGTAGAAGCATTTCTATATAGGACTTAGAGGATGTATGTTATTCCTAGGGAAGCAGGCATTGCTCTGGCCTGGAGCAGCTATTTCAAGCCATCTCAGATTCTGTCTAAAGGGGTCATTTTGGGAAGACACTTCCTTTATTACCAGAGAAGATCTACCCCAGGGGGAATGTGAGACATCTTGCCTACTTTTCCTTCTCCCACCTCTCTCCTTATCCCATTTCTTACACACTTTTCCTTTCTGGGGAGTTGTCATGCCATGATTGCTGGTATTTATGTAAAAGGACTATGACTAAATATATTGCTCTATGTTCATTCTGGTTAAGGGAATATTGAGGCCACCAGATTACATGGGCTGGGGGTAGAGAGATGGCAAGCAAGAACTGTGGAATGATGAACTTTTTAATACGATTTAATTATCACATGATTATAGAAGGCTGTCTTATGTGCAGAAGCATACTTACATATCAGATATACTCAAAAGAGATACTCGCATTATGTTGAAAAGTCAAACTATGACTGGAGTGAACCATGTATTCCCTTGTCTTTTACTTTATTTCTGTGACATTTATGTCTCATGTAATTTGCATTACATTGGTGGGTTGTTCTAGTACTGTATTTGGCTTCTCCTTTAATAGATTGATATTTCATATACTATAAATGTAAATATTTTGATACAAATGTTTATAACTCTAGGGACATAAAAGTAGATTCTGATTCCCTTCACCGTGTGAATGTTTTCTTCCTAAAAAAATGCAGAACAGTAGGGGTAATAGTGACATTTATACCTAATGAAGTTGTCGATCAGTGCGATTTTAACAACTTGACATTTATTTGAGACATTAAACTACTTTGTGGTAGTTTAGGCATTCTACAAAAACTCTTTCAGGCAAATGAATGTTATTAGGTATAGTTTTATTTTAACATTAATTAAACCTCTAAAGCAAAAAATAGAACTTCATAAAGCTACATCAGGGAGATGTCATGGTCTTGAATCAGCATGACTTGTGAGATACTTGAAAAGTTTCTTTGAAATAGCCAATTCCTCTAATGTGTCTTCAAAATATAAAGCAATTTACAAAGGTATGCATCACATACATACCTTTGCAAAAACCCATTCATTGCATAAACTAGGCATATCTCTATGGGACAGATGAGAAAAGGAAAGCTTTACTGCTTTCTGTGAGCAATAAGGACTGGAATTAACAATAGAAAAGCAGAGTAGACACTGTATACCCTAGCACTATGTCAACACTAATATCATACAAATGGTTTTAATGTGGTTTGGTGCTATGTTAGAACCCTGTGGTTTTGGATGAAATAACTGCACAGAGTAATACACAAAAAATACACAATGGAACATGAGAATAAAACTTTAACATATTTTAATGTCAATTAATCAAATTGTATTGATTATTGATACCCTCTCAGAGACCTATGTAATTTCTTAGATCGCTTCTGGCATACTATCACAAGAAGCTACTTCTCTCCTTTAGTTCTTCCTGGGATTCATTCTCCCATGTCATTTGCCTGGTAGTGGATCAGACCTCCAGAGGATCCTTTCTTTCTTTCCTTTTACAGATCTTTAATCAGATTCTCCAACAACTCTCCTCTGCCCGGATGAAATCTTCTATCTCAAAGACCTGGATAGTGAACGAGGGTGTATTACTTAGGATTCTCCACAGAAACACAACCATTAGGAGGTGTAAATTATATACAGAAAGACATTTACTTTTTTAAAATTGGCTCACATAATTATGGAGGCAGGCAAGTTCAAAATCTTCTGGAAGGATAGGGCTGGCAGGCTGGGTCCCAGGGAAGAGCCATTGCTGCTGTTCAATTCCAAAGAATGTCTGCTGGCAGAATTGTCCCTTGTTTATGGGGAGGAGGTGGTCACTCTTTTGTTTTATTTAACTGATTGAATGAAGCCCACACGCATAGAGGACAATCTACTTTACTCCAAGTCCACTGATCTAAATGTTAATCTCATCCAAAACACCCTCACAGAAACATCCAGAATAATGTTTTGCCACATGTCTGGGCACCATAGCCCAGCCAACATGACAAATGAAATTAGTTGTCATAGGGGAAACTTTCCAATTACGAATAAGGCACTGACTTACCAAACATTTCCAGAAATAATTTAAAAGAAGCTTAAACAGTGGAAATTTTATGTTTGCAGTTGATACTCAGCTCAAATAGTGAAATAGTTAAGACATGGGTGTTAACCTGAAAGATGATCTTGAATATCCTATGAAAAGACAGGAAGTTGTCAGAGTCTCTTATAGGGGAGCTTCTTAGGTAGGGTTAAGTTGAATTAAGGTGTTTAAGAAAATACTCTTCGGTGAAACCGGTCCAAATTTATGAAGATAGGAAAGATGAGCTACAGAGCTCTCCATTACCACTTAAGAATAGGATTTGCAGGCAAAGGAAACTTATTTATTCATCAAAGCGATTAATGTGAGGTGCCAAATGGTTAACAGGTAGCTACACCCCTCTGTGTTGGACTCAGCCATTATAGTCTCTGTGCAAAACCCCACTGGTTTTGAGGCACAGAAGAGTATTTCAGCAGGGCCTTGAAGGAAGGCATATGAAAACTAAGAGGGTATTGTGCAGGATTCCACCCTGAAAAAGAGATGCTCTCTCCTCTCTCCCATGTTTACTTAATTGTCAGAATATACCAGAACACAGATAAAATTCCCTAGCAAAAATGTGTACATGAGTTTTAAAAAAAGACTAGATTTTAGGGACTAGAGAGGAATGAGGTAGAGTGGTGGGAAGTAGGATGAAAAGAAGAAAACTTGCTGGAAATTTTGGAGTAGATTCTGAAGAGGATTGATTCATTTTAAAGAGGTACTTGCGGTCCAGGAAAGCAAGCAGCTCTTGACCACACAGCTGGTAGAGAAGGAAGTACACTGATTAGGAGGATCCCAAAGAAAGGAGTGTTTTGGAGTTCTCCTTAGTCTTGTTTCTGAAAGGGAGACATGTGGGGCTTCCTCGTGAGGTAGGAGGGTGGTACATTAAAACTTGTAATGATAAACTACTGGGTGCTAGGTACTGCACCTAGAGGCTAGGGAATGAAAGATCAAGCAGACATGTTTCCTGTCTTCATCTAATTTATAATCTAGCCTGGGGGTAAGACTCATACCTAGAGAAAACGGAAGAAGACCCTGTGGGAGCACAGAGGAGATGGGAGGACCGGCACATGGGGGAGGATAGAAGATTTTCAGGTCTTCATCCCTTCTTCATGGTCCTTATCCCACTCCATGAACAATTAGCTGACAACCCTTATGGATTTTACTTCTGCTGCTTCTCTTACCTACCCAAATCTCCCTGCCCCAAAGCCCATTGCTTTGTTCCAGGCTCTCTTTGCCTTCCATAACTGCAGGAAAGAAACATCCCAATGTCCTCCATGTCTTCACCTACTCTCTCCAACCTCCTCCTTCTGCTAATGTCAGGATGGGTATTGATGGATGCTTCTCCATCACAGGGAGGCAATCCAGGGCCTGGAGGGTCAGAATTCCCATGTAGGATGCCAATGTTTATGGGAGGTTCATACTGAGTCTTCAGTTAACTGATGACGATCAACAAGGGCTAAAGAGTGAGTCCCAAATAAAGAATGACTGTCTTCATATGGCAAATGAAGGACTTTATTATATTAAGAGATAAACTGAACAAGGGATGGGGGGTGGGGAAACAAGAACAAACTATTGAGCCCTTCCCAATATAGGAATGCATCAGGTTCCAAAAGCCATTTTCCTGAGCTGGTTATTGGTTAAACTCAGAGTATATTTTTCCATAGATGCGATTCAGAATCATTTTGCTTATGATATGGGTAAAGACTTTTGTAATCTAGCCTGGAAATAAGTTCAATAATTATTGAACAATTATTATTTTCAATGGGAATGAGTTGGTTTAAATTCTGGAACATAGAACCTTCTGTTACCTTTAAAAAATTAATTAACTATATTTTATTTAAATAAAAAATTTAAATTAACATATAATGTATTGTTTGCTTCAGGGGTACAGGTCAGTGACTCATCAGTCTTACACAGTTCACAGCACTCACCATAGCACTTTCCCTCCCCAATGTTTATAATGCAGCCACCCTGTCCCTTCTCTCCCTTCCCCCTCCAGCAACTTTCAGTTTGTTTCCTGAGATTAAGAGTCTCTTATGGTTTGTCTCCTTCCCAGGTCCCATCTTATTTCATTTTTTCCCTCTCTGTCCCCCACAACCCCTTGCCCTGTCTCAAATTCCTCATATCAGAGAGATCATATTATAATTGTCTTTCTCTGATTGACTTCTTTTGCTTAGCATAATACCCCACATTGTTGCAAATGGCAAGATTTCAGTTTTTTCTGATGGCTGCATAGTATTCCATTGTGTATATATGCTGCATCTTCTTTATCCATTCATCTGTTGATGGGCATCTAGGTTCTTTCCATAGTTTGGCTATTGTGGACATTGCTTCTATAAATATTCGGGTGCATGGGCCCCTACAGATCACTACATTTGTATCTTTAGGGTAAATACCCAGTATTGCAATTGCTGGGTCATACGGTAGCTCTATTTTCAACTTTTTGAAGACTCTCCATACTGTTTCCCAGTGTGGCTGCCCCAGCTTGCATCCCCACCAACAGTGTAGGAGGGTTCCCCTTTCTCTGCATTCTCGTCAACATCTGTTGTTTCCTGACTTTTTAATTTTAGCCATTTGACTGGTGTGAAGTGGTATTTCATTGTGGTTTCGATTTGTATTTCTCTGATGCTGAGTGATGTTAAGCAGTTTTACATGTGTCTGTTGGCCATTTGGCTGTCTTTGCAGAAATGTCTGTTCATGTCTTCTGCCCATTTCTTTATTGGATTATTTGTTCTTGGGTGTTGAGTTTTATAACTTCTTTATATTTTGGGTTCTAGCCCTTTACCTAATATGTCATTTGCAAATATCGTCTCCCATTCTGCTGGTTGTCTTTTTTTTTTTTTTTTTGACTATTTCCTTTGCTGTGCAAAAGCTTTTGATCTTGATGAAGTCCCAATAGTTCATTTTTGCCCTTGCTTCCCTTGCCTTTGGCGATGTTTCTAGGAAGAAGTTGCTGTGACTGAGGTTGAAGAGGTTGCTGCCTGTGTTCTCCTCAAAGATTTTGATGGATTCCTGTCTCACATTGAGGTTTTTCATCCATTTTGAGTCTATTTTGGTATGTGGTGTAAGGAAATGGTCCAGTTTCATTCTTCTGCATGTGGCTGTCCAATTTTCCCAACACCATTTGTTGAAGAGACTGTCTTTTTTCCACTGGACATTCTTTCCTGTTTTGTCAAAGATTAATTGACCATGGTGTTGAGGGCCCATATCTGGGCTTTCTATTCTGTTCCATTGATGTATGCATCTGTTTTTGTGCCAGTATCATACTGTCTTGATGATTACAGCTTTGTAAGACAGCTTGAAGTCTGGAATTGTGATGCTGCCAACTTTGGTTTTCTTTTTCAACATTCCTCTGGCTATTCATAGTCTTTTCTGGTTCCATATAACTTTTAGGATTATTGGTTCCATTTCTTTGAAAAAAAAATGATGGCATTTTGATAGGGATTGCTTTAAATGTGTAGATTGCTTTAGGTAGCATAGATATTTTCACAATATTTGTTCTTTCAATCCATGAACATGGAACATTTTCCCATTTCTTTGTGTCTTCCTCAATTTCTTTCGTTGAGTACTTTATAGTTTTCTGAGTACAGATTCTTTGCCTCTTTGGTTAGGTTTATTCCTAGGTATCTTACGGTTTTGGGTGCAATTGTAAGTGGGATTGACTCCTTAATTTCTCTTTCTTCTGTCTTGCTTTTGGTATATAGAAATGCAACTGATTTTTGTGCATTGATTTTATATCCTGACACTTTGCTGAATTCCTGTATGAGTTCTAACAATTTTGGAGTGGAGTCTTTTGGGTTTTTCACATAAAGTGTCATATCATCTGCAAAGAGTGAGAGTTTGACTTCTTTGCTGATTCAGATGCCTTTTATTTCTTTTTATTGTCTGATTGCTGAAGGTAGGTCTTCTGGTACTATGTTGAATAGCAGTGGAGATAGTGGACAGCTCTGTGGTGTTCCTGCTCTTAGGGGAAAAGCTCTCAGTTTTTCCCCATTGAGGATAATATTTGCTGCGGGCTTTTCATAGATGGCTTTTATGATGTTTAGGTATGTACCCTCTATCCCAACACTGTGAAGAGTTTTAATTAAGAAAGGATGTTGTGGGGCACCTGGTTGGCTCAGTGGGTTAAGCCTCTCCCTTTGACTCAGGTCATGATCTCAGGGTCTTGGGATCGAGCTCCATGTCGGGTTCCCTGCTCAGTGGGGAGCCTGCTTCCACTCCCCCGCCTGCCTCTCTGAGTACTTGTGATCTCTGTCTGTCAAATAAATAAATAAAATCTTTAAAAAAAAAAAAAGGATGTTGTACATTGTCAAATACTTTTCCAGCATCTATTGAGAGTATCATATGGTTCTTCTTTCTTTTATTAATGTATTATACCACACTGATTGATTTGCGGATGTCAAACCAACCTTGCAGCCCAGGAATAAATCCCACTTGGTGGTGGTGAATAATCCTTTTCATGTACTGTTGGATCCTATTGGCTAGTATTTTTTTTTTTCTATTGGCTAGTATTTTGGTGGGAATTTTTGCATCCATGTTCATCAAGAATATTGGTCTGTAATTTTCGTTTTTCATGGGTCTTTGTCTGGTGATGGGATCAAAGGAATGCTGGCCTCATAAAATGAGTTTGGAAGTTTTCCTTCCACTTATATTTTTTGGAACAGTTTCAGGAGAATAGGTATTAATTCTTCTTTAAATGTTCGATAGAATTTCCCCGGGAAGCCATCTGGCCCTGGGCACTTGTTTGTTGGGAAATTTTTGATGACTGCTTCTATCTCCTTACTCGTTATGGGTCTGTTCAGGTTTTCTATTTCTTCCTGGTTCAATTTTGATAATTTATATGTATCTAGGAATGCATCCATTTCTTCCACATTGTCAAATTTGCTGGTGTATATTTGCTTATAATATGTTTTTATAATTGTTTGTATTTCTTTGGTATTGGTTGTGATCTCTCCTCTTTCATTCATGACTTTATTAAATTGGGTCCTTTCTCTTTTCTTTTTGATAAGTCTGGCCAGGGGTTTATCAATGTTATTAATTCTTTCCAAGAACCAGTTCCTCATTTCTTTGATTTGTTCTACTGTGTTATTGGTTTCCCTTGCATTAATTTCTGCTCTGATATTTATTATTTCTTTTCTCTTTCTGGGTTTAGGCTTTCTTTGCAGTTCTTCCTCCAGTTCCTTTAGGTGTAGGGTTATGTTGTGTACTTGAGACCTTTCTTGTTTCTTGAGAAAGTCTTGTATTGCTATATTCTTTCCTCTCAGGACAGCCTTTGCTGTGTCCCAAAGTTTTTGAACAGGTGTGTTTTCATTTTCATTTGTTTTCAGAAATTTTTAAAGTTCTTCTCTAATTTCCTGGTTGACCCATTCATTCTTTTTTTTTTTTTTTAAAGATTTTATTTATTTGTCAGAGAGAGAGGGAGAGAGAGCAAGCACAGGCAGACAGAGAGGCAGGCAGAGGCAGAGGGAGAAGCAGGCTCCCTGCCGAGCAAGGAGCCCGATGTGGGAATCGATCCCAGGATGCCGGGATCATGACCTGAGCCGAAGGCAGCTGCTTAACCAACTGAGCCACCCAGGCGTCCCAACCCATTCATTCTTTAGTAGTATGTTCTTTAGCCTCCATGTATTTGAGTGCTTTCCAACTTTCCTCTTGTGGTTGAGTTCTAGTTTCAAAGCATTGTGGTCTGAAAATATGTGGGAAATGATCCCAATCTTTTGGTACTGGTTGAAAACTGATTTATGACCCAGGATGTGATCTATTCTGAAGAATGTTCTATGTGCACTAGAGAAGAATGTGTATTCTGTTGCTTTGGGATGGGACATTCTGAATATATCTGTGATGTCCATCAGATCGAGTGTATCATTTAAAGCCTTTACTTCCTTGCTGATCTTTTGCTTAGATGATCTGTCCATTTCAGAGAGGGAGGTGTTAAATATCCCTACAATTATTGTATTATTGTCAATGTGTTTCTTTGATTTTGTTATTAATTGGTTTATATATTTGGCTGTTCCCACGTTAGAGGCATAGATATTTAAAATTGTTAGATTTTCTTGTTGGACAGACCCTTTAAGTATGATATAATGTCCTTCCTCATCTCTTATAGTCGTTGGCTTAAAATCTAATTTGTCTGGTATAAGGATTGCCACTTCACCTTTCTTTGGTTGTCCATTAGCATGGTAAATTGTTTTCCACCCTGTCACTTTAAATCTGGAGGTGTCTTGGGGTCTAAAATGAGTTTATTGAAGGCAGCATATCAGTGGGTTTTGTTTTCTTATCCATTTTGATACCCTGTGTCTTTTGACTGGGACTTTGAGTCCATTTACATTCAGGGTAACTATTGAAAGATATGAATTTAGGGCCATTGAATTGCCTGTAAGGTGACTTTTACTTTATATTGTCTCTGTTCCTTTCTGGTCTGTTACTTTTAGGCTCTCTCTTTACTTAGATGACCCCTTCTAATATTTCCTGTAGGGCTTATTTGGTGTTTGCAAATTCTTTTAGTTTCTGTTTGTCCTGGCTTTTTTTTTTTTTTTTTTAAGATTGTATTTATTTATTTGACAGAGAGAAATCGCAAGTAGATGGAGAGGCAGGCTGAGAGAGAGAGGGAAGCAGGCTCCCTGCTGAGCAGAGAGCCCGATGCGGGACTCGATCCCAGGACCCTGAGATCATGACCTGAGCCGAAGGCAGCGGCTTAACCCACTGAGCCACCCAGGCGCCCCTGTCCTGGCTTTTTATCTCTCCTATTCTCAATGACAGCCTAGCTGGATATAGTATTCTTGGTTGCATATTTTTCTCATTTAGTGCTCTGAATTTATCATGCCAGTCCTTTCTGGCCTGCCAGGTGTCTGTGGATAGGTCTGCTGCCAACCTAATATTTCTACCATTGTGTGTTACAGACCTCTTGTCCTGAGCCACTTTCAGGATTTCTCTTTGTCACTGAGACTTGTAAGTTTTACTATTAGACAATGGGGTGTTGACCTATTTTTATTGATTTTGAGGGGGGTTCTCTGTGCCTCCTGGATTTTGATGCTTGTTCCCTTCACCAAATTATGGAAATTCTTGCTATAATTTGCTCTAGTATACTTCTACCCCTCACTCTCTTTCTTCTTCTTCTAGGATCTCAGTTACTCTAATTTTCTTTTGTCCTATGGTATCACTTATCTCTCCAATTCTCCCCTCATGGTCCAATATTTGTTCATCTCTCTTTTTCTCTGCTTCTTTGTTATCCATCATTTGGTCTTCTATATCACTAATTCTCTCTTCTGCCTCATTTATCCTAGCAGTAAGAGCCTCCATTTTTTATTGCACCTCATTAATAGTGGTTTTGACTTCAACTTGGTTAGATTTTAGTTCTTTTATTTCCCCAGAAAGGGATTCTCTGGTATCTTCCATGCTATTTTTGAGCCCAGCTATCACCTTGATAATCATCATTCTGAACTCTAGATCTGACATCTTGACATCTTACTAATGTCCATATTGATTAGGTCCCTAGCCATCAGTACTGCCTCTTGTTTCTTTCTTTTTTTTTTTTTTTTTGAGGTGAGTTTTTCCGCCTTGTCATTTTATCCAGGTAAGAATAGATGAATGAGAGAACAAAATACTAAAAGGGTAACAATGACTCCAGAAAAATATATACTAACAAAATTTGAAGAGACCCAAAACTGGGGGGGGGGAGAAGAAAGGAGAAAAAATTTATATATATATATATATATATATGTATGATTGGTGAATGGAACAGAGCCACAAACTTGAATTTGGATCTATTTTGGTCTGTTAGAAGAAACTGGCTCCCAAAATTTTAAAGACAGAAAAAAATATATATATATAATAAGGGTAAACATGATGAAGAGATGGAATATGACTATATTAAGATAAAATTTAAAAAGATTCTAAAAAATGAATTGAAAAGAAGTTGGTCAAAAAAAGGGAAAAAAAAAAGGAAAGAATGTGATCAGGCTGGAGACGAGAATAAAGCCTGCACTAGATTTAGGGTATATTTTGATCTGTTAGAAGAAAGTGTAGTCCAAAATTTTAAAGAAAGAAAAACCTATATGTACACAAAAAATAAGGCTAAATACAATGAAGGGATAGAATATGACTACAAGAATAAGAATTAAAAAAGATTTTTAAAAAAATGTATTGATAAGATACAATAGTTAAAGAGCATTAAAATAGGAAAGAGGAAACATTTAAAAATATAAGAAAAAACAAAATTTAAAAAATTTAACTTTGAAAGAATAAAGAATCATGGGAAAAAAGCCATCAGTTCTGTATGTTGCATTCCCCTAGCTCTGCAGTTCTCATTGCTTGGTGAACTTGGTCTTGCTGGATGTTCTTGCTAATCTTCTGGGGGAGGGGTCTGTTGCAGTGATTCTCAAATGTCTTTGCCCATGGAAGAATTGTATTGCCCTTGCCAGGGGCCAGGTTAAGCAATCTGCTCAGATTCATGCTTGGGAGCTTTTGTTCCCTGAACGCTTTCCGTACTGCTTTGGAGGACGGGAATGAAGATGGCTGCCTCCCAATCTCTGGCCCAGAGGAGCTGAAAGCTCAGAGCCCTTCTCCTCAGTGAGTCCTCAGGGAAAAGCAGTCAATCCCTCCCATTTCCATCATCTCTGGCCGCACTCCGTGCTTGCCCGACCTGTGATGGAGCGTTTCTGTCTCTGGTGCACAGCCTCATTTAGAGTCTCCAGACCCGGCTGATTCCTGCACCACAAGAGAAAGGTGAGTCTGCCCGGATCTGCCACTTGTGGAGTCCCTGCTCAAAGAGCAGTGACCCAACTGTGCCTCAGATCACGGTTTAGCTAATTGCGAGCTGAAAGCTCACTCCTCGGCTCCATCTCTGTAGCTGGCTTCCCTGCTTTGATACCTGGGGGCTCTGCCACCCTCAGACACCCCTCTTTTTGTGACCCTGCAGGTCCTAAGACTATACTGTCTCCATGAGGGGTACACCCCCCGCTTAGCCTCTGGAACAGTGTCCCTCAGTGGAGCAGACTTCTGATTTTGTGCTCCTCTGCTTTACTGTTTGCCAGGAATTGACCCTTCCCCCATGGTCTATCTTCCCATATATCACCTCAGATTCACTTCACATGTCCTACCTTCCAGAAAGAGGTTGCTTGATTTTCTGTTCCTAGAATTGTTGCTCTTCTTCTCTTCCATCTCCTGTTGAGTTTGTAAGTGTTCAGAATGGTTTGATAACTATCTAGCTGAACTCCTGGGACACAATGATATTAGGTCTCCTATTCCTCTGCCATCTTGCTCCTCCCTCCTCTGTTACCCTTCTAAACCTTTCATAGTAAGAGGAGTGTATCTGATGGAGAGTGGGATGGAGAGTAGATATGGGTCCATATTCAGAAGCAAGGCAACCAGTGTGCCAGAGAATCACTTAACCTGAGTGCGGTATGACATGTTCAGAGTTTGCCATTGAGTATAGGAGAACATGGTGTTTAGCATGACTCTGTCTGGCTGTAAACATACACAGTATATAGTTTTTTAAATTGGATGTTAATCTGGAAAGTCTTGCTCCACTCTTTTGGTCTCATGGCTCAAAATCAATCTTAATTTTCTAACTTATGTTATCATATCAATGGTTTTAATCCAGTCTATCCAGGGACTTTAGAATGATTCTAATGCCTTAGTATAGTAGTCGACATGCTCTTGGGCATTACGACATCTTACTATTTTAGTTTGATTTTATGACTTCTCCTCCCTCTTACAAAATGTTGACATAGGGCATATATATTTATAAGTTTTAAGGTGAATCAAGATCCAACCTGTTTTGAGTATTTGAGTACAGTTTTGCAATTGCTCTTGAGGTAACTAGGCATTGCAAAATCAAGTTTGAGAGTTATAGTACTGGATTTATGAGGGAAGTAGATTATACTAATTAATTTGACATTTAGTCATCCTGTTTTTTAAAAAGTTAGAATCTTTCTGGCAGTAATATTTAAATCCAGATTTCTTTCCATAAACCAAATTACCAGCTTCACTTCAATATGGCATACTTGCACTGACTGCTAATTTTTTTCTCCAGAGTAATTCACATTCTTTACCTCTCATTGTATTTAATATTTCTCAGAGCTCCTGGAAGGACAGATAAAAGGTAAATGCAGACAACTCTAAAATGTTCAATTTAAGTTCATTTCATTTCAGGTTCATATGACCTTCCCCTGCTCATCCCCATTCCAAGAGTTGTTCTTCCTGATTTAGAGAAAGGAACTCTCATTTTTGTGGCTAATGTCCACCACCACCATTTTGTGAATTTCATATTCTTTTATTTCCTCAGGGATGCTTTATAGATACCTTTTTTCTCTTCGTATCTCCAACTTCTCTCTCTACTGGAAATTTTCTCTTGTGGGTAAAATAAGCATAAATTTGTCTCATTGTAATAAAACAAAACACAACCAAACAAAACACTTCTTCCTATCCTAATAGTTTACCGCTTGCTGTCTCTTCACAGGTGTGCTTATTGAAAGTGTTGTTTATTGTCTATGTCTCCACTGGGTCCCAACTTGACATTTGTGGGGTCTCAGGCAAGAGTACAAATGGAGGGCTGCAAACTGGATGTCTAAATATTTAAAACTTCGATATCAAGTTAATGAGTTGTTAAGTAAATGTATCCTATTGTTCTACCTTGATGAATATATGTAGAAGGTTAAGACCAAACTTAGAATTCTCAGAGTTCTTGGAGTTCTGGGGTAGAGCTTGGTTTCATAGGGGAGAGTTAGTACTGGGCCTCCCACTCATAGCCTGCTTTTCTTACTGGTCACTTCTGCCTCCATTCCTCATAATGAGGGGCCTAGAGTGCATAGATATGGAGACCCCAGCCCACATACCTAAGACCAGTCCTCATTCCTTCCTCATCCTGCAAATGGCTACCCCTCAGCCACTTCACCCTAGGAGTGTGTACACCTGTGGTATGTTTTGACCTCTAAATAGATTTGACTAGGCCCAGATGAAGGAGGCCTAAAAGTGGTCATGGGGACTTTCCAGGGAATTTGGGGTCCTGGATAACCAGAATAGAATCTTGAAGGAGAGTATGGGCTCTAGTAGGTATGTTCCTTGGCCCCAAGCCCAAGGGTTTTTAGTCGATGGGAGGTTGTAGTGGGAGGAAGGTTAGAGCTGAGCCTTGAAGGCACAGGCCTAGTGAAGACCCCCTCACCTGGTCTGTAAGGCCACTGGCCTGTCATTTCACTTCTCCCTCCTTCTTTCATGGCTGATTCAAGCCAATCTACTTCTAACCACACCAGTTTGCTGCTCTTCTGTAGTTATCTTTAGATTCCACAGCACAGTAAATACCCTTAATCTGTATCTTCTTCTTCCTCTCCTCCTCCTCCTCCTGCTTCTTCTTTTCTTGACCCTCTACTCATTTTATCTCTGTATTCTACACGATGACTTAATTAAAACTCGTATAATTAATCACCATTTATCTTGTAACGAATCTAAAATTTGCATCTTGACTCAGACCAATTTTCTGGATTCAGGCCCATAAAAACTACAAATTCAACTGAACCCATTAGGACCTGCCCCTTTCTTTTGTATTCCCAGTCTCAGAAAATAACCACCTATCACTTAGATACACAGGCCAGAAACCCAGTGTCATTCAGATTCCTCCTACTTCATTCTTCATATCTAATTAGTAACTGTATCTTGTTGATCTAACGCCTAAATATTTCTAGACTTTCCCCCAACCTTTCCATCTCCTTTGCTGTGATACCAGTTCAGACCTTTAATAGCATTTTAAAAAAATAGCTAAATAGTCTCTTAAAAATTCACTGCTATAACTCATTTCCCACTCTGTTACAAAAATTATTGTCCTAAAATGCAAATATGATCATGCCCGTCCCCTCCTTTTAATCTTTCATTGGCCCTATTATGTTGTTAATGATAAAATTCAGAGTCCTAAACCTGTCTATTACAGACTTTTCTCTCCATGCCATTCTATACTTGAGTGGAAACATACTACTTACATCATATTTTTGGAAGTGTTTTGCACACACTATTTCTTTTCCCTGAAAATCTTTCCTTCCTCTGGTATCTGGCTACCCCCTTCTGATTCCTCAAGACTCAGCACATTCCTCATCTCAGAAAAGGTACTATATGACCACCCAAGGCCCTACTGGGATGCCTTCTATCAATGCTTACATAACACTATGTGCATGTTCCATCAGAGTATTTTTCACAAGATTTTTTTTTTAAAGATTTTATTTATTTATTTGACAGAGAGAGATCACAAGCAGGCAGAGAGGCAGGCAGAGAGAGAGAGAAGGAAGCAGGCTCCCAGCTGAGCAGAGAGCCCGATGTGGGGCTCGATCCCAGGACCCCGCGATCATGACCTGAGCCGAAGGCAGCGGCTTAACCCACTGAGCCACCGCGCCCCTTCACAAGATATTTTAATTGTGGCTTTAACTGAATGGTACCATCACTAGACTGAACTCCACTGGAGCAGGGAATTCATCTTTCATATTCTTTCAGCATTTAGCATTATGCCTGGCAATTAACAAATATTCAATATAATTGTGTGAAAAGTGCCAGGGAAGGTTGTGGGGTTATCACAATGGGTCACAGAGCCCATCCCCAAGGTGCTTACTGATTAGAAGATAATTAAACAAGGGGCTGCAGGTGGAGTGCTGCTGATGCTGAGAAGGAGGGAGGAAGGATACCTCTAGGTGGGTGTCCCTAAGGCATTTAGGGTCATTAAATTTGATAAAAGCTATCTCTGCTAAAATGTATATGTATACATATATAATACATTTGTATATATATATATTTTTTCATAAATTTAGTATACACACAAATTCCCCTGGAGCCATCCTTGGATTTCCTAAGTGGTATACCCCTTATATCTGGGCAAGAGTAGCCTCTGCCTTATAGTAACCTGCTCTGACCCTTATACAGCTGTGCTCCATGGGCACATGTATTCAGGAACATTTGAGATGAACTTGAAGGGTGGATACAATTTTGGAAGTTTTACACATGGAAGGAAGAGGGAAATTAGTTCAGATGGATGAGCCAAAAAAAAAAACCCACAAAAAACAAAAAACCCAACAAAAAACAACCAAAAAACCCCCAACATTTAGGGCTGGAGAAGCTAGCTGGGTCCAGTGATATATTTGGAGAAGTAGATTGGGATCTGCAGAAAGAAGGTCCTGACCCTCTGAGTCAGGAGTTTTAAACTGACTTGGTGGGACCATGAGGGAGTCATGAGGGAGTCATGCCCATGTTTTTTTGAGGTGGGCATCATATAATTTGGCAGATTATAGAGTGGACTCTAGGGGAGGAAAAGGAAGGTGGGGAGAGGGCTGGGAAGCTGTTTCAGTACTTGAGGAAAGCAGCAAAATGGAAGTAACTGCACAAAGTGGTTGGGATGGGAATGGAAGAGAGGAATACAAAAGACTAGACTTACATGCCATGTGATTCAGCAAGAATTTGAGGAGAAGACCTCAGAGAGTATTCCGATTTATAGGACTGGATGATGGGAAACTGGTCATGCTGTTAATGAAATTGGGAAGCTGGAGGAAGAATTAATTTGAGGCGGAAGAGGATGAGCTCAGATCTGGATATGCTAAGTATAAAGAGTCAGCTGGACACGGAGGTAGCTCTCTCCTCCAAGTCTAAAAGGTTCTAGGATAATCTTGAGGGTTCTGTTCCAGAGTGCTCCTGGAGGTCCCCAAAGCACCCCCAAACAGAAGTCCTTAGGAGGCTGCATATTTCTTATGTTTAAACTCTAGAGAGTTAAACTTTTCTGGGCACACCCATCATCCTGCATCAGCTTGCTTGGGACTGACCCTTTTTATATTTGTTTTAATTCAGTTCTCTTCCCATTTAAAATTTTGCTTTTAAATTGTCTTATTGCCAAGGTTAGCTTTCTCAAATTAGCATTCTATTTTCTCTTTATGTTAGTTTCAGTGCAGATCCTATAGGCCTGTGGAGAACAAGGTTTGGGGCGGGTGGGCATGGAGAGATGACAAAAGGACAGGACATGGATTTAGGTCACACTTGGAGTTTTAATTTGGTATTCCATGAAACTTCTTGTTAAAGCCCGATTTGCTTAAATTTGATTTAAAAAAATGTTGCCTTTTACTGAATTTTCCTTTTGAACGTTTTTAACATCTGCTTTTGTTTTAAAAATGGTTGTCTTTCTTTGTTTTTAAAGGCATCTTTTACTTTTACCCAGACTTTCTTATCCCCCAGATAGAGTCTTCTTCTGGGCAAATTATTTTGATGCTAAGCCTGTGAACATCACTCTCACCAATGAGATCTAGAATGATATCTGGATACAGGTAATAGTGACCTGGCATGGACGTCAGTCAGATGATTATGACAAAGCTCGTGTGATACCAGGATGTATGAAGAAATAAAAAAAATGAGGGGCAATAATTTCTTCATATTCCGAATTAGTCAGATTATAGTCTGAATTAGAGAACTACTCAGCGTTGGTCACCACTGTTCAAAGGGATGTGAAGAAATTGGAGTGACTGTAGAAACAAGAAACAAAGATGATTAAAGGTTAGAAAATATGTTTCAGGATGAAAGATGAAAAGGTTTTTGATGTCTTGGGAATGGAAGACAAAGATGGGACATGATTCTGAAAGGTGTTTTATAAGGGGATGTTTAATGGAGAGATAGGACACTAGAACATATGATAAAGAAAGCTTGTGAACAAACCTAAGAGAAGAAAAAAAATTCACTCTCTTAGTTTAGGCCAGAGTCAACCTTTTACCCTTTCCTGTACCCTTGACAGACATTAATAATTAATCACAACACTTTTCTGCAGTGTAGGTCAACCCTCACAAATCTTCAACCCAGAATTCCAAGCGGCCTCTACCAATTCTTTGAAACTTTCACAGAGAAAGAAATCCATCTGCCACTCTAGCTGTAGGTATTTCACTTTCTGAGGACTAGAGGTTTTACCAGCTGGTTTCTCAAAGATTTTTGCAGAACCATGGCCGACATAGTTTGCTTCATGAGTTTCATGAGAAATAGACTTAATTTATAAACAATAATAGATCTTGACCCTTTGAGCAAACTGGGACATCTCTGGAATGCTTTTAATGAAGGAGTGGGGAATTTTGCTACTAATTTAACAGATAGTTTAGTTGTCTTCTCAAGCAAGATCTTCACAGACAGCCTTTAAGATCTCATAATGCTGATAAGCTTGAACAAAAAGAAATATATGTGGATGCACCATAATGCCTTCTTCAACCAATCAGCATTGCGGGTCAACCTAGAGCCCAGTTTTTCTCCACTGGGTCAAATAGTACATTTTAAAAGATAAGGTACTATTTGAGTACATTAAAGACAATGTACTATTTGACCCAGTGGAGAAAAACTGGGCTCTAGGTTGACCCGCAATGCTGATTGGCTGAAGAAGGCGTTATGGTGCACTAATGAAGCTAATTGAAATCTCTGCTTTTTCTGTAGTTCTTTATGTGTTACTATGAAAAAAAAAAAACCCTGATCAACAGTGGTATTCTGACAGCGAGTCTCTGGGAGGTAAACAGTGATAAATGGCAGATCAGGAAGCTGAAGGGCAGAAATCAATACACCCTCTTTCTAGGTAGTAAATTATGAGAAGCTTTGGATGAGAGGGACAGATGTTGTTTTTCAAATTACACTGTTTGGACTTCAGTTGTTTAAAAATTTCTTCTTTCCCTGTGGGTCTAAATTTCTATCTTTGCCATAAATACCCTAAACATATGGTGACCTTTAGCAGGTCAATTAAAAAGGTGGCAGGTAACTCAATCTGTTAATATTTGAATTTTATTCTCTACCATCTAAAATTTCTCCAACTTTTTGGATGATGCCTAGCAGAGTTGCTTTGTTAAGAAAACTTTTGGATCACAAAAAATGGATGAAAATAAAAAAGAACTAATTGTGCTTTTAAAAAAACAAACCCTTAAGTATTTCCTAGTGCTAAGTTTCAAGGGCAGCATCTTTCTTGGTGCCATTTGGCTCAGAAACAAACATTCTGGAGTCACTAAATTTGAAATACAAAAATAAGAGAGATTTAAAAAAAGCCATTTCTTCCAATGAGGTCAGCAACAGTTTTTACCATATTTTAGACAAATTCACCGCGTTCCTCCATGTCACACATTTACATATACCAACTTGAAATTTCATCGCTGAAACATAATAAAGAAAAAAAAATCAGTCTTCAAAGATGTTTTTGCTGCTTTTTTCCCCTGTGACATTTGTTGACCTTTAGCGTTTATTGATTTTCCTATCTTTTCCTTATTTATAATCCCCCCACCCCTTTTTAAAGAAGAGCAGAGTAGCTTCTTGAAATCTGGGCTTATAAAGCTGCTGTCAGGAAATTCACTATTTTATAGTCGCCGATGAGGCTGATAGGCCGAAGAAATGTATGTGACCTCATTGGAGGAGATGTCTTGCAGCCTGTCACTCGGGTATAGGGTGTTTTTATTGCTGTTCACCTGTGGTAGCTACCAGGTGCTTTCCAGGACAAGTGTAGGTGTGGTCTCCAGAGTCGAGATTACAGATAGAATATAACCACCACAGCGCCCCCTTTCACCCAGGAACACTGCACCTACAGAGGGAGGGGTTGACTCTTTTTTGCCCCCATGTCCTGTGGGCCTATGGACTGCAGGCTTACCTGACTGACCTTAGACCAGAGCTCAGAAGGAAGTGAAGCCTCCTGCCAGACTCGATAATGATTATTTTGAAAAAGAGAGAGAGCGTGGGAGAGAAAGAGCAAGCAACCAGGAGAGCCTTACAGACCTTGGTGTTGTAAGGCAGAGAAACGAAACAATGGTTTGAAGGGTTCTGATTTAAGGCCAGATCATAAATACTGCCGAGACATGATCTAATTAACACCAAGTGTATCACCTTTGACCGTAAGTACCTTGAGGGCTTGTTCCAGGAATTTTTCCTCCATTATTTTCCCAGACCCAACATACTGCCTGGTTCATAGTAGACATTGAGGAAACATGCGGCCAACAAGTCAAAGAAGAGGATTAAAAAAAGATCTTAACTTAAAATGAGGGAGAGATGGACTTCCATTAAAGCCTCAGGGATTTAGAGAATCTCCACAGGGGAATTTCTTGGCAAGGAATATTGTTGAAGTCTGTCATTGGTTATGGAGGAAGTTTCATATAATCAAAGGACATGCATGGTCACCATAGAATTTCAACAATTCTGGGATGAGTTCAGTGGGTTGTTTGGAGTAGGGCATGGATTAACTATTCACAGGCTCTCATGCTTCCCTTGACTTTGATGGTTCTTGCCCTTAGCAAGGTACCTCTTTCTCTGCTCCCTCAACAGGCTGTGTCTATTTTCTTGGATACTTCTAATTTGCTTACATAGTTTTAATTTCCTTACAGTCACTGAAGTACAGAAACCACTCCTTTTGAGGCATTTTTGAGACTATGATATCGGCAAATGCATTTTCAGAGCAAAGATAATACGTTCTCCAACAATTAATGGTGCTATCTACTGAGGTACATGAAGGCATAAAATGTGAGATGGCCCAATGACCTCTCTGCTAAAAAATAAAGTATAACATTATGTCCTAGTGTTAGCTAGCAAGTGTTGAAAAACAGAAGTCAGAAGCTACTTCCACCTTTTATTATTTATTTATTTATTTATTTTTGCATTGGCATCTGTTGACCTATATTGTACATTCTGTGTAAATTCCATATGTCAGAGAAATTCAAGAGTAAAAAGGTCATGTGAAAGTAGAGTGTGGGTTGGAGAGGGCCCAGAACAAAAGGATCCGGAATAAGAAGACGGTTTATCAAGATATAAGCAACGATTTCTGATTTTTTCCAACAAGACAATAAATAAGCCCAGAAGATGCTTTGTCAGTGTTGGATCAGAAAGACATTTTACAGTAAGAAAAACAATGCGTTTCCATCTTCTGGGTACTTCTTTACTCCTTCTATCTTGGGGCTACCTGTGAGTTGGCAAAACCTGCCCGCTGTTTACTGATGGAAACTTTAGGGCTTTGAGGTCAAGAACCACCCCTTGAGGGGTGCTGCTTGTCAACCCAGTTAACAAATAAGATTGACATCCTTGTCCTAATGAGTGGCTGGTTTCCATTCTGTTATTTCACGCTTTGACACTAGATGTCAGAGAAAGACTTAGCCTTCTAATTTGTGGGTCTCCCACTGCTTTAACAGAAAGAAAAGGCTGCCTTGTGAGAGAAATCAGGTATTGAAAATTGGCAGATTTCCCACTGTAAGCCACTGGGGACATCAGTGTTCTTATGCCAAAACATCACTACCACACTCATGCCCTGTTAGATGTACTTTCGATGCTATTAAATCCCATGTACAGAAAGGTTAGATCAAGGTCACTTCTTAGAAATAGATTTTTGATGGGGGGTGGGGAAATGAGAACCACTGATTTACTCTTCCAATTTTATGATAAAACATATTCAATTTTACTTGGAAATAAAAGACAGATATAACATGGTCATGTTCTTATAATCCGTTTTATTAGTGAGTTAGGAAATAGCCAAACCAATTAGAAATTACATGAAAGTCTCATAAGATCATTCCAATATTCTGCGGTGGTTCCTTTCATTTTGTAAAACGGCATTTTGTTTTAAATGATATTAAGTAAAAATGCAGTTTTATTAGAGTTATTATTTTAATTATATTGCCAGATTCCCAAGGCTTTTAGCCCCTTAGCAGGCTTTCTGATGTCATAAAAAAAAAAAAAAGCAAAAAAAAAAAAAGCGTGCTTTTTCATTACTAAGGGATGGTGCATTCAAAAATTTTTCCTTTTCTCTGTTTTGTTTGGTTTGGTTTGACCTGAAAGAAGGCAATGTGAACAAACTGGAATCGGGCAGGACAGTGGTTAAGGACAAGGCCAGAAAAGGATATGTGGTTTTCCTCATCATGCACATTCCCCCCACCCCTCAATTCCGAAGGGTCACGGCCATCGTGTTCTCAACCATCTTTTGGAAATAACTAGTCATCTACCCTCCCAAGGTTAAAAATAGCACTCTTACAGTGAAAGGAGGGTTCACTCAGACATGGAGTAGCAGCCCCGCCTGTGGAAGATATTCCAGGATTTCTCTTGGTGATTCTAGAAGCCATTATGTCATCATCAAAAATAGCATTATTAATATTGCATGGGTGTGCCCTTTATTTATTTGTGAGCTGGGTGTTGTGGAAGGCACAGGGAACATGAAAAGGAAGAGACAGAACTTCTCTGAAGGCTCATGATGGAGACAGGAGAGAAAAATGCCAACCAGTCATTCTAACACCCGTGACATTACTTACAATGATCTCTGATTGTCATGGTCAGCAACTTTGACAGGCTGGGGCCATCCAAGAGGCTGGGGCCTCTGGAACTTTAAGACAGAAGTTGATGTGGACAAATAATAAAAACAATTTCCCTGTGGAACTTAGAGGATTACTCAGGCTTAAAATATGGAGGGCTGTCAGTACCATTAATTCTTGATTTATTGACTGATTCATTGTTTTATTTATTTTAAAAAATCACTCAGATGGTGCATACTGTATTCTAGGCATCGTTCTAAAAATTTTGTGACTAATCAAGCCATTTCATCCTTAAAATAACCCTACTAAATAGATACCAGTATTAGTCCCATGTTACAGATAAGAAAACTGGGCACTGGCTTGCCCAAATATTGACAGATAGGGCCAGAATCCCACAGGGCCTGTCTCACTTATCTTTTCTACTACCCAACCTGAACTCCTGCTTCACAACCTGTGCTTTTCCTCTTCTACCCAGAAAGAGCACAGTAGAGTTGAACAGATTATGATTTTGGAGTCGGTCATACTTTTGTGAGACTCTTATCTCTGCTACTTAATAAATGTGAGTTTGGGACAATTTTTAACTTCTTTGAGCCTAACCTTTCTTATAGGGAATAATGGTAAACATTTCCTACAGTTGTTGGGAGAATAAAAGGAAATATCATGGTAAGATTACATAGATTCAATACATGCTCTGGCTTCCTACGGGAAAGCCAGCTCCAGTCACCCCCACTGATTCTGGCCTGATGATAATGCCCAGTGGGTTTCCTTTTCACAGAGGCCTGACCTATTTAACCACTAGGACATTGCAGAAATGTCAGAGTGATTTCTGAAGCCAGGTCGTAAAGGACATAGCAGCTTCTGCCCGGCTTCCTCCTTGATCAGTCAGTCTGGGGAGAGCCAGCTATCACATCCGAGACCCCTCAGGCAGCCCCAGTGGAAAACTCCATATGGTGCCAGAAAGCCTCCAGCCAACAGCTTCTGCTTGCCAGGCTGTGTGAGGGAGCCATTTTAGAAGCAGACTCTCAGCCCCAGTCGAGGCTTCAAGGAATAGCAGTCCTGACCAAGATCTCGCTTACAACCTCCAAAATTCCCTGAGCCAGAACCTCCCAGTCGAGCCCCTTCCAGATTCCTGAGCCACAGAACTTGTGAGATAGTGAGAGTTTATTGCGATTCTAGACCACTAGGTTTGGGATAGTCTGTAAGGTAGCCATGGGCAACTAATATACTTTCCCTCACCTATTCTTTCTCCAGTATGTCAAGTGAGACCCTTTTCTTGTCTCCATTTCTCACAGAACATTCTGCTTCAGACATTAATTTAGTAGATGGAGTTTGCCCTAAGAACCCATCTATAGTTCATTTCACTTTTTTTTTTCTCCTGTCAACGACCAGTGTCTCCTCCCTGCTGATAGCTGGAGGGTTCTTGGTATTCTCATGTGGTCAGCCAGTCTTCACTGGTATTCAATTGCCCACTAGGCATTAGTGGGTGTGAGCTTTTGAGCTTTCTTGTGTCTCTTTATGGGGATAGCAGGACTGTAAGAGTGGATATAGATGACAAAATCCTTAACAGCATGGTGAGTATCTGTCTTAGGGTGAAGTTCTAGAGGTAGAAGTGGTAGAGCTGATAGTTTGGAGGAAACCCCTACTAGGTAGGTCACATTAGGAAGATGATTCCTGAAAGTATTAAGTTGTATGGATGACTGTAGGTGTACAATGTGGGATATAAAAGGGACTTGCCTGGAAGTTTGAAAAGCCTATAAAATTGAAAGCTTTCAGCACTTTGGGGGAGGGTATCTGTGTCCTACACAAATTTTCTTTGTCCAGCTTTCAGTTTAAGCCTGGAGCTTATAATGACCTAAGTGTTGGCCCAGAATACCCAGCCTATCACGATTCAACTCCCTGTGCTTATGGAGTATCCAGACATGCTAGTTTTGGTGAAACCAAGTCCCTGAAGAGATACCACTAACTGGAACAGATGTGTTTGGTGGAAAGAGGCAGGAGTTTGAAGTCAGACAGACCTGGACAGTAACCCTTTAGACCTGAACAATCAGGGCCTCTGTCCTGGGCCTAGAAACTCAAGAGGGTTCTGCTCTCAGGAGAGTCCAAGGGGCCAAGAGGCCATTCTTACCTGGTGCCCTGACTCCTCCTAGACCACACTTTGGGTCCTAGGGACCTAGAATTTCCTGCCCAAAGATATAAAACATCCTTCTAAGATTCTCCCCAATGGTGGACCACTTAGCTTCCTTGGCTTGAAGAGTGAGCAAGGGACGGTTGTTTGGGTTAAGGAAGGTAGGGGCAGGGAGGGCGGACAGAGCTTGGACCTAAGGGCTAGGTTGTCCACACACATGAATATGAAGTTCTTTGTGGGGCAGGATGGAGCAGAGTGGGAAGAGAAATGTGGCTTGAGGCTTCCCTTTAAACTCTTGCCCTGGGCCTTGTAAATGTGAGGTGTAGGTCTGGACCCAGGTTTGAGTAATTCCTTGTAAGTTAAAATAAAATAGAAATTCCTGTAGTAGCCTGGGATCTGGCTCCACCAATGTCTCCAGTTCATCTTTACCAGTCCTTCCTTCTTCCCTGCAACCAGCCCAATCAGGCCTTTCTATCCTGAGAGAACGTCAGGGCTAGTCCCCTCCTGGGGTTCTTGGATCTGCTGTTCTCTCACCTGGAATCTTCTTTCCACAGATTGGTTCAGTCTCACCATTGAGATTTCAACTCAATGGCAACTACTTGAAGAGGCTTTCATTTATCAAACAGTTTAAATGAAAATCTTCCCACCCACCTTCCCTGTTGTACTTGATGATACCTGCATGCTGTTATCTTAATGGCATTTATCACTATCTGAATTGTTTCACTCATTTCTTTGTTCACTTGTTTTTTGACATCCCACCCACCCTGCATGTTACATATGTTTCATGAGAGCAGGATTGTCTTGCTCACTTGTATCCCAGCTGCTATGAAGAGTACTTGGCATAGTAGTTGCTCAAGAAATATCTTAGTGCATGAACTTCTCAGACTTTGTTTTGTTGGCTATAAATGAGACTATGCACAGTTACCATGTTCAAATTAGGTCCACATTTGAAACAATAGACAAGGACCCAGCTCACATTCCTGGTATGTATTAGGAATCCAGGAAATGTTTTTCCCATTCTCTCTTGCCCATATTGCAAATACATCTTAAGTTTGCTAAAACGATGAGCATTCCATGCCTCTACCCCCGTTCCCTCTCTGGAACACTCTACTATCCTCCACCTCTTCCCGTTCCTATTCTGCTCTAATTTCTGGCGTCAACCACCATACCTGGCCTGCTGCTTTTCTGGTCTCAACAGTTGTTGGTGTAAGTGTGTCCCCTGGTGGCCACATCAGATGCAGCACATTGTGGAGAACTGGAGGGCGCTCATGAAGGAGATGAAGGAGACACCCATATATGAGTCATTCTCTAACAGTTTCAAGAACCCCTGGTTCATGGATGAATACCCAACTTTTGTAGCAACATGATGGGACTGGAAGAGATTATGCTGAGTGAAATAAGTCAAACAGAGAGTCAATTATCATATGGTTTCACTTATTTGTGGAGCAAAACAAATAGCATGGAGGACATGGGGAGTTAGAGAGGAGAAGGGAGTTAGAGGAAATTGGAAGGGGAGGTGAACCATGAGAGACTATGGACTCTGAAAAACAATCTGAGGGGTTTGAAGTGGTGGGGGGGTGGGAGGTTGGGGTACCAGGTGGTGGGTATTATAGAGGGCACGGATTGCATGGAGCACTGGGTGTGGTGAAAAAATAATGATACTGTTATGCTGAAAATAAATAAAAAATAAAAGATAAAACTGGATTGTAAATTAAAAAAAAAAAGCAACCCTGGTTCAAATGAAAGTCAGGGCCATAGAAACTACGGTCTCTACATATATTCACTGTAAAATTCACATCCACCTCTGTGATCTCACTGCCTGCCTCAGTTCAAGATCTAGAATCTTATCTGGATCATTACCTCCTTTCAGGTGAGATATCAGCCTCTGACTCCCCTTCTACACAGTCTCCTTTTTCAAGTGAACCATCTTTTTCCTCAAGTTCAGATTTTCTCAGATCATTTTACTCTGCTCATTGACATTCAATGGCTCTCGATTATTTGAAGAATAAAGTCCCATCTCCTCAGCCTGGCATCCTAGACATTTCAACATCTACGTTCAACTCAGCTTTGAAGTGCCATCTCTCCACTCTTCCCTGCCTCCTTCCCCTCCACCTGCTCTTGTTTATGCATCTTGACTACTTCTTAGAAATATGCTTCTACTTCACCAATGTCACGTTGTCTTTCATGCTGTTACCCCCGTCTGAAATGTTGTCCTCTCCCTTTTCCCTGTCAGTTTGCTCTCATGTTTCTGAAAGCCAGCTCAAGGATTTGACTTCCATGAGCTGCCTCCTACTCTCATGCCCCTCTTGAGATCCACTGTTCCCACAAACCATGGCTCATGTTTCTGCCATGACAATTATGCAGGTCTTATCATTGGTTTGATTTTTTACAGGCTTGCCCTTACCAGGTTTGTAAGTTTCTGTAGGGCAAGGATGGTGTTTCATCTGCTTTAACAGTGTCACATATGTGATAGGTCCATAAGAGTTGCTGAATGGGTAAATGAATATGAAGGCTCTGGCTGCAGTCTATGTTTTCTGGAGTCTAGTCAAACTGGCCCAAGAAGTACAAGACCACATATGATGATGCTGGGGCAGAATCTTTGAAATTGGGACTGCCTTGGGAAATCTTGGATGTAGAGTTACTCTAACCCGGGAGGAGGGTGTCCACGGCAGTTCCGTGAGCTGAGTTTCCTTAGGCGAATGATACACACGGTCATTCCTGAATCTCTTTCTTTATATTGAGAAGATGAGGGTGAGGATCTTGGGATAATGTCTCCTCTACACTGATGTGTCACCGTAAAAGGCAAAGTGTAAAACTTAATATTAGAATATTAATCCCGTATATATAGGAAACTGAATTCCTGCAACACTATATCTTTCCCAAAATTTAACTGAGTTTTATTTTTCTTTGGTAATTATATTTTATAAGTAGGTAACCATATTTTATAGTAAACAGTTACTATAACTATAGTAAGTTATAGTAGGTAACTATATTTTATAAGTAGTTGGGTGAGCAAGGCTAATGCTATGATATAATCTCTTAGCTAATTTTGAGATAAAGGACTTAGTAAAACCTAATTGACACAACACAGTTCTAGAGATTCAGTCACTAGATACATAAATTTATCTTTTTTCTGAGTCACTTCATTGTGTGTGTTAATGATCTTTTGTCTCAGTTTTCTCATCTGAAATTTGGAAATATCTGATTTCTAATATTACCAAGAAGTTAGGTGTCTAATAAACACTAATTGAATCATACCCATGACATTGAATATTTTCCAGAAAAATGCCCATTGCCTTAGAAAAAGTTAAATTTGGAGTTACATACTTGGGACCTGTCCTTTTGCTCAAAGACCGATACCCTGAGCCCAGCAATTCTAGAGGGCATTGTCTTTTGCTGTTCTTCTTGGTTGCTGGGAAGGTTTTGTGCCTGGTGCAGAGAACAACCTTCCTACATTCTTTGATTGATTAGATACCTAATTTTTACACACTAGATCCCCTTTTTGTTCAGAAGAGAGCAGTAGGTAGCTAACTTTGGAATATCTACTGTCAGGTTCTATGATGTGTCAGGGGCCACATCAGGCCAAGTCCCAACAACCCAACCTCAACAGGAAAGCAAAACCAGCTAAACAGACTTGTGGGAGCAAGTGAGCCAGTCTCCATTTTTGGATGGAAGAAAAAAAATATATATATATATATATATACACATACATATATATATTTATTTTAAAGGCACCAACTATGCTATATATTACCACTTACATGATGTGGTTTAATAAAACATACTATAAATATTTAACTCTATGACTTATAGCAATGTAAATTAAATGCCCAAGTATGAGTTTTAGAGTAATTGGAGTCTGGTGGGTCTGAAGCAGGTGTCCATGTCCCCAGCGTTTTTTGAATAATCCTAGGCCAATCTTGGATCTTAAGTACTCTAAAGACCAGTTAAATGGAGCTTGTCCTTGACTGTTCAGAACAACCTTTCATTTGGCACTGATTTGCCAGAGACCTTCAAAGTCATCCTGGGGCCAAGGTTCAGAGATTTCTTTCTTTCTTCCTTCCTTTGTTTGCTTCTTTCTTTCTTTCTTTTTTCTTTCTTTCTTTCTCTTATCGTTTTTTAATTAACATATAATGTATTATGTGCTTCAGGGTACAGGTCTGTGATTCATCAGTCTTACATAATTCACAGCACTCACCATAGCACAAACCCTCCCCAATATCCATCACCCAGCCAGCCCATCCCTCCCACCCTCCTCCCCTCCAGCAGGACTCAATTTGTTTCCTGAGATTAAGAGTCTCTTATGGTTTGTCTCTGATTTCATCTTGTTTCATTTTTCTCTCCGTTTCCCTATTATCCAGTTCAGAGATTTCTTAAGGACACTAGCTAGAACTTGGTGTTCTAAGGCCCACCATGAGAAGAAATTGTTCCTGAAAGCCCACCATGGATCAAATCTTTCATGTTTATGTCAATTTGTAGAATTAATCCAACTGTCCCAGCCACTACTTTGAAGATAATAAATAAATAACATGTTCTTGCAAACATACACCCCTCTGTACAGTTCTGCATTGTAGACTACCACCTGTAAGAAAAAAGCCAAAGTCTGCATCAACAGCATTGTGTATGTTCCCTGGAAAAGAGTTCATTTCTCACAACAGTCTTCTCACGACCAGGTCAAATACGTGAGATAAACAGTCAGTTGCATGTTGTATGTTCTTTGTTTTATTTGAAGGTGTTTCTCAAACACACTACCCACCAATACTACTACAGGTCCTAGAGTAACTGGGGAGTACTCACACCTAAGCTATCTATGAACCAAATTCAATAGCTTTCATGACTTCCCCCAAGTTCAGGGAAGAGGTTGCCCACCAGGGTACTTGCTGCCACGAGTTAAGCAAAGAAACAAATTTAACAGTTGAGGCTGGGAATGTGGGCACTTAGTGTCCTCCATCCTGAAAGCAAACAACGTCTTCCATAATATAGAGGCAGTCTAGGCTGAATGTATATTCAGCAGTGTGTGTCTCTCAACCCTGTTCGAAGGAGATAACAGATAATGCTATTCCACCAGTTGTGTGAAGTGGGAGAGGGTCAAAAAAGCACTTGCAGCTTAGAGCACAGGCTGTGAGATGCACCCAATCTTAATACAATCCTAAATCCCTGGGCGGCAGCCACGTGAACAGAATTTGTAACTGGCAAAGACATTTTTTATTTTAAGTTAATATCTATGTGAGATGGAGCTTGTGTGAATGAGTTAGAGAGAGGCAGAGAAGAGAGGAGGGGGGCGGGAGAGAGAGAAAAGTGGGAAAGACAAAGCGAAAGATGAATGAGAACCAGTAATGGCAGGTAGAGATGAAAGAAAAGCAGTATAAAACAAAGGGCGGGGGCGCCTGGGTGGCTCAGTGGGTTAAGCCGCTGCCTTCGGCTCAGGTCATGATCTCAGGGTCCTGGGATCGAGTCCCGCATTGGGCTCTCTGCTCAGCAGGGAGCCTGCTTCCTCCTCTCTCTCTCTCTGCCTGCCTCTCCATCTACTTGTGACTTCTCTCTGTCAAATAAAAAAAAACAAAACAACAACAACAACAAAAAACAAAGGGCGGTATAAACGAACTAATAACTTCTGGTGATTGCGGAGATACGTCACAAATAGAACTGGGGAGACACGGGATTAGGACAGCTCACTGAAAATTCAGAGTGAGGCTGTGGGCAGAAGAAAGACAGTGAGATAAGTAACAGGAAAACCAAAGGAAAAGGCAAAGGTAAACCGCTTCAAGAAATAGGTAGGAAACAAGATGTGTATTTGGAATTTAAATGAATTATTTTTGTCTCCCCAGTTTTTCACTTATAATGTGTTCTGCCGATGACAGTCTAATTCCCAATTAAGATATGCTAATAAGGCTGACCATATACCATGGACTCGCCAGGCCTGATAAGCAGCTTATTTTCTTTTTGGGTTAGGGGGAAGGCGGTTATCTTGTTTTTCCAAACCTAAGTTTCTCATTGGCATTCCTCCTCCAAAGAAACAAAATTACCACGTATTGTTCTAACAAATGTTTATTTTAGTCTAATATACTTTCATCTCTGGTGAATTGACTACTAACTGCTCATATAAACTTTGTATTCCCCCATTGGCTTTCAGTTACTTTGATCAAGAATAATATTCACACAAATCTCTTTTATTAATGGGGAAAATTGATTTCATTCTGGTCTACTTATCTGTGGATAAGTATAATTATTTTTCAAGACGGAATGCAACTTAGGAGGCTGCAGATATGCCTTAGAAGTCACATGGAGGGAAAAGGGGGGAAGTCATGCCACAGAGTCTGCCTCCTGACCCGCAAATAACAGACAGTGAGTATGAGCCGCTTCATGGTAATAGAATGAGAATCTGGATGGCCTTTCCAGGGATGTCAGCAGGAGCGTTAGAAACTGACAGCAAGGCTTAACATATACAGGAATGGGTTGCCGAGTGTCCAAGCATTATGAAAGGCACTGTCCACGCATCGTCATGTTTCCCAGAGGTGGAACTCGCCCTTTCCATGTGCCTGTTTCTCTAGTGACAGTCCCTGCCCTGTGGTTCTGCAGGAATTCCAGGGTCCTTCCTGAGGGCGGCTAGCATTCCCAGGAATTGCTTATATTCTGCAAATGTTACTGCCAAGCTCTTGCTACAGAATTCTCCCAGATTTCCTCTGCTGGGCTCACTCTCACCTCTGTGGTGCACCAGCATCTTCAGTCCACGCCAAGCTGTCATCTCAGAGCCTTCCTTTATTTCCCAAGCTGAGACCAACATACATAAAGATATAGAGATGAGCGGTGGTTAAGATTATGAGCTCTGTGATCAGACTTCATGAGGCCAAGTTCAGGTTCTGACCCTTACGGGTTGCATGACCTCAAGCAAGTTACATAACCTGCCTGTACCTCGGTTTCTCCATCTGTGAAGTGGGGCTGATAATAATAATTCCTTTTCAGAGTAGCTCTGAGACTCAATGAATTAAGGATAGGTGGGGCACCCAGAAGTTCACCAGGGACACTAGTGAAAGGTTGTAGCAGTTTAGAAACTTTACCAAAGATTTCAGATTATAAGAAAAATTACAAGTTGGGGAAAACAGTGTGAAACTGGCCACGAGTTATTGCTGCTACTGTACACACTGTCTCAGAGCCTCTGATGGGGGGCTTTCCTCCCTGCCCTCAGCCTGTGCTTCTGCTCTCCTGCTGGAGTCACTCTCTTCCAGCTCGCATTCCTCCCTCATCTCCCCCACCCCTCCAGTCCCAGACCAGAGTCCCTAATCTCTGAGTCCTGAGGAAGCCCCAGATCAGTAAACAGCACAACAGTGTCTGCACTCTTGCTGGACAACACTTTCACTTATATTATTTGTAACTCTTAGGTCTTCAAAGGCTAATCCCTTCTGGGATTGGACATGGAGCCTCACATGTGCATTAGTTACAAATCCCATTCAAGAATTGCCCCGCATACCCCCGCCCCCCAAAAAAACAACAACAATCTCTTACTGAGGATGAATTCTCCTGGCATTGCCGGGATGGGGACAGGCCTGGGAGAAGTGGGAGCCCATCCGCGGCTCAGGATTCACCCATCGGCATTGAAAATGTTAAATATGATCCTTTGATGAAGACAAGCTTGTTTCGAGCCCTTGAAGCATGTTCGGTGCTGCCGATGATCGTCAGCTAGAGGAAAAATCCAAGATACTTCAAGACGTGGTGGGAAACAGGATGAGTGAAGAGTTCAAGTTGGCAGCAATGACTCTGAGAACCATCCCTTGGAAATAACGTGATGAAGCTGGAAAGGGAAAGCAAAGATCACATATTCATTCCCCATGCTTCTCCTCACTGCAAAACACACCGGTTTTTTGCTGTAATTACCTTGACCTCTATTTCCTCTGCCGAATAGTTTTCTTGAAAACCGTTTCTGTGCTCCACGTTGCTGCATCCGATGGCTTTTCTTAATCTAGGTTTTCCGCCTCAACTCTTGAGAGCATTTGACATGATTGAAATTCTCTTCTCTATTGGACCTCCTGGTCCTTCATCTCCTGATTTGCCCTGAGCCTCTGATTCTGTCTCTCACAGTTTTGTCGTCTTTTCTTCCCACTCCTTTCCCCAAAGGTTAGAACCCAAGGCTTTCTCCTTGACATTTCCCCCCCTGTTTCTTACACTTTCCCCTCTAGTAACCTTATTCATTGCTGTAGTTTCAACGGTAATTTCTCTGCAGATGAGTACCAGATTCCTGTCTTTAGCATTGACATTTCCCCGTCTACACTTACTTTTTAAACTGCCTTCGTGTTAGATATTCTGCTGTAACCTTAAACTCAAACTCAAAATCTTCATCGTCAAAACTATTGGCATTTGTTAATCTCTCTCTCTCTCTTTTTAAACTAATGGTTCTAGCGTCTTATATTGATGTAGATTTAGAACCTCTGAGTCAATGTTTTCAATTTTTGTTTCTTTTAACCATGATCCATGGTAGGAGCTACTTTTTCCATCTTGACTGCTAAATATACAGATATAGACACATAAACACACGTAACTAGGAGTTTCACAAAATGGTACTTACCTCACCACGTGTGATGTCCTCTGTTTTATTCTGATTTATTCCATCCCACTAAGAACACCTGATTGTGACCCATTAAATTGGGTTCATGACCCATTAAGGAGATATAAATTGCAGTTTTAACAATACCGCTTTTAGGGTCATCTGAGTGGATCAGTCAGTTAAACGTGGATCTTGGCCTTGGCTCTGGTCTTGATCTCAGGGTGGTGAGATCAAGCTCCTACATGGAGCTCCACACTGTGCGTGGAGCAGAAAATACAGCTTCTATTTATTTATTTATTTATTTATTTATTTATAAAATACTGCTTTTAAATAGTCTTTGATTCGTCTTTCTCTTTAAGCTCCCAAACCTAATCAGTCATTAAGAAATGGCCTTATTTTGGGGAACCAGGGTGGCTTGGTCTGTTAAGAGTCTGCCTTTCACTTAGGTCATAATCCTGGGGTCCTGGGATCAAGCCCCTGTTTCCCTGTTTAGTGGGGAACCTGCTTCTCCCTCCACCTCTGCCCCCCCCCCCAGCTCATGCTCTCTGTCTCTCTCTTTCAGATAAATAAATAATATCTTAAAAAAGAGAGAGAGGGAGAGAGGGGCTTGTTTTCAAAGTGACTTGCATATTAAGTCTCGTTTTTCTATTTGCTCTCTGACTTATCCAAATGTCACCTCCATTGGGAAGTCTTCCCAGGTTTCCTTACCGGGGCCCCATCTCATGCTCCTCTAAGCAACTCTGTTTCTTTGGTTACACCTCCCTTAATTTGCTTCGCCATCTAAAGTATCACACCCCATAACTTTCTGTTTTCTTATTTTGCTTTATGTTTTTCTTCTTAGACCTTGTCCCTTGACAATAAACAATGTATTTCTATGCTTTTTTATGAAGACTTGGTATCCCTAGCACTTAGAACTGTACTGTGCTTAGAGCATAGGCCATGACTAAAATCAGGCTGGAGGGAAGAATGAATAAAGTCCTGACTCCCAGCAGCAATAGGGACTAAGGCTTCCTCCAGGGCTAAAGAAAAGGAGGTACCAACAAACTTTTTCTGTTTTTATTTTTTAGGTAATTTTTTTTTATCCACTTTGGGTCCTGTGCCTGCCCCCATGGCCAAGGGATTGACAGGTGCTGATTGACTTCATGCCTCAATTTGTTGCCCAGTATTGAATCATTCCCTATGAATGGTTCCAGTTAAGCAAGGCACATCCCAAGGAGTGGGGTCTATTTAACCCCAAACCCTGGGTGTTGCACAGTAGTAGTGGGGGAGGGATTGGAATGGGTATTGAGAGACAACCAGAGATGAAGTAAGATAAGGCCTCTTCACCCTCTAAAGCGTCACACCCCATAACCTTTTTATGGAAAAAAAAAAGAAAAAGAAAAAGAAAATCCCAGAGGAAATACTGGTTAAGTAGGACAGAAAACTGATGATTTCACACTGATAATGGTACCTGGAGTTGTATATGTGGTGAGTTAATGGATGAACTGGGATCATGACTCAGGTCTTAGAACTCCCAATCTAATATTTTTCTCATTGCATCAAACTGTCTCCTTCATTGTAAGAACTGATTTCCTGATGTGTGAAATATAGCTAGTGTATGAGATATGGCACAGCTAATAAAAATGATTACAGTTCACCTCTTGTGGAAGGCTATTTTGAACAGCCTTAATGAATCATATGAGATAAAAATAATAATCAGAACACTTTTCAAACTATCCTGCAAAATTGCCACTGGTCTTTCTCTATTCCTAAGCACTCAGGGGTGCCCCCTTCAATAGCAGGGGGTACTCACAGCCTGAAGAATCATGGGTTAAGTTCTGTGGTTCATAATTTTAAATTATATGAAAATTCTTCCTTTCACAGAGTCAGGTTTCTTTCCCAGCCAATGGCCTTTGCTAATCTGCATGGCTGTTTAGCTCCATTAGAGGGGCAGGTAGAAGAAGGTCTAAGGCGACATCACCTGTCCAGAGCATTGAAGAGCAGCCTGAAGCAATGTCACCAACAGGCAGATGACAGTAATTCAGAGTCACTGATGACAACACCATGAGAGTCAGACAGGACCATAGAGATCATTCAACCCAAACCTTGAGATATCATGAGGCTCAGCGCAGTGGAATGAGTCGTCAAAGTCACACAACAGGTGAATGTCAGAGCCAAGACCAGGTTGAGGTCAAGTCTCCTCAGGCCCAGTCTTTGACCTTGGTGCTGCCTTAGCAGGGAGAAAGAAACTAAGTTCATTTGACCAAATACATCGAGAAGAGACACAATCTAATGAAGATGAAGGAAGCCCTAGCAACGTAGGAATCCATTTTCACAGCTCCTATTTCTGGAAAGTCATTGAACCACGTCAATCAAGTTATCTGGGACACAGCGTTGTAGGCCTGACCTATCCTTTTATATTCAAATGATCTCTTACCCCATAAAGTACATGTTTTTAAATTATTTTTCTTTTTGGATGGAGTAAGTTGTGGTCTTAAAGAAGTGATGATGGGGCACCTGGGTGGCTCAGTGGGTTAAGCCTCTGCCTTTGGCTCAGGTCATGATCCCAGGGTCCTGGGATGGAGCCCTGCATCAGGCTCTCTGCTCAGCGGGGAGGCTGATTCCCTCTCTCTGCCTACTTGTGATCTCTGTCTGTCAAATAAATAAATAAATAAATCTTAAAAAAAAAAAAAAAGAGGTGCTGAAAGCTCTAGACCTTTCCCCCAGATACCTGTATGTGCATTCACAATTTTATAAACATTTTCGAGGGTTTCGTGAAATTCTTGAATCTCATTCATGGCACAAGTACAGCCTTCAGATAGCTTTAAAGAGACAGTATGGCTCAGGGAAGTTGACAAGAGCAGATCATGACTCATCTCAGCTGTCTCTAAGAGTCTTGATGGTGGGCAAGAAGGAATTCTGCCGGCAGACTGCCTTCGGACTTCAACTGCACACATGCTGTTGGTTTTCTTTTCTGGAAAGTCTTCACTGGTGTGGATTTTCTCCAAGGGTACTGATGTTAAAATCATGGCAGAAAGAATAGGATGTCCCGAGCACACCTTATTTCTTGACAGTGATAGTTGTATGTGCTTCTGTCAAGGTGGCAGATGCCAGAACTTTGATTTATGGGAGCAAAGCATAGGGTGATCAGGCCAGTCAGTAAGATGGGGCTCCAGAACAGGGCTGAATAAAATGACTGAACGACTTGTAGTTTCCCAAGTTGCCATGCATCTTCACGCCTCTGTGGCTTTGCA
The DNA here is from genome assembly GCF_020171115.1 of Neogale vison. Lineage (NCBI taxonomy): Eukaryota > Metazoa > Chordata > Mammalia > Carnivora > Mustelidae > Neogale > Neogale vison. The sequence continues at coordinate 56,762,059 of NC_058102.1, forward strand.
TATGTTGTTCCCTCCACCTAGATTATTCTCGCTCATAGTGTGCATCAGTCAGGATTCTCCAGAGAAACAGAACCAACACAAAAAAATACATATATGGGATTGAAATATAAACATATACTTTAGTAGAAATGTATATTTATGTATTTGATATCCCAAAATATGAATATACATATTTCAAAATAAAAAAAAATATACAGAGAGAACAATTTATGTTAGGAAATTGGCTCATGCAATGGTGGGAGGAGGTGGGGAAGTCCAAGTCCAAATGTTCAGGGTGAAGAGTGGCTGCTGCTGTTCATGTCTGAAGGCCATCTGCTGGCTGAATCCTCTCTTGCTTGGGGAAGGTCTATCTTTTGTTCTACTCAGGCCTTCACTTCACCGGATGAGGCCCACCCACATTATGGAGGGCAATCTGCTTTACTCAAAGTCCACCAATTTAAATGTTCATCTTATTTAATATATCCTCAAAGAAACATGCAGAATAATGTTTGACCCGATATCTGAGCATCAAGACCCAGACAATGGACACATGAAATTAACCACACACATTGTTTGCCTGGAAACTTCTCCTAATTTCTTAAGGTTCAGCCTAAATATCTTGCTCCTTCTCCGTTCTGCCACTGGACTCAGCATATTCTTATATTCTAAACTATTTTCCACAGTATTATAATAATCTGATCACAGGCCTGTGGTCTCTGTTAGAGGTCCCTGTTGAGGGCAGGGACTGCATGCAGGGTCTATTGGAGATGATATTACCAGATGATATGCTAGGCCCTACCCAATGCCTAGCATAGAGTTCCTCGGTGCGATTGGTGGAATAAGGTGATGAATTAATGGAAAGATTCAGAAGCTAGAAATAATAGCAGCATTGAGTTATTTAATCTTCAAACAATGGGCTTATTTTCTGAATCTTTTGTTGCCTCAGAGATGCAATAGAGCTTGGCCACCTTGTCCCAAGAACACATGTACACACATACCCATATTTATTTTGACAGACCCTGGGAAGATTTGCCAAGGTTGTTAGTGATGCATACAATGATTAGCCCTTCCTGCTTTTCTCAGGGCAGGATGAAGCATAGGGAAGAACCAGGTTTATAGCTTTAGATAAATTTGACTTTAATGCATGTGGAGAGCCCTTTGCTGATTGTCTGAACTTGGGTACAATTTGTATAGTCTCAAAAACTTGTACTTTTAGAAAAAAATCAATCATTTGAGAACAATAATAACAATACCTACAACACGTGTTAGAAAAATTAAGTGCCCAGTATATATAGTAGGTACTTAGTAAACATTGATTCTCCTTCCCTCTTCTTTATTTAGGTTTGATGCAATATCTAGTACATAGTGCACTAATTGTTGAAAGTAATTAAGAACAATGTTAATGAGTTCTAAAGATAGTCTGGATGTCTCTTGATGTTCTAGGCTTCCTTTCTATCTTCTTTCACTTGTTGACCAAAAGGGAGAACATAAATTGTGTAAGAGATGGTCCCATATGAAAAAAAACAGAGTTGGTTGGTGTGTGTACAATTTTGTTATTGCTATTGTTAATTCCCAATATTTTTGGGCAAACAGACACTTCTGAGAATATTCAGAAAGCTAAGGACTCCTTCCCCAGAACAATGCACATACACAGGATACTATGCATATAATCTCAGGGAGCTCATGAATCCCAGAGACTCCAGGCTAAGAACCCTGGGTCAGGGGCGTCTGGATGGTTCACTCGGGTAGGAATCTGCCTCTTGATTTAGGCTCAGGTTGTGGTCTCATGATCTTGGACTCAGGGTTGTGGAGCCCTGCTCAGGTGATAGAGCCCTGCTTTGGGCTCTGTGATTAGCAGGGAATTTTCTTGATATTCTCTCTCTCTCTCTCTCTCTCTCCCCCTCTCCCCCCTCTGCCCCTCCACCTCCCACCTCTAAAATAAATAAATCTCAAAGAAAAGAACCTTGGGTTAAAATCTCCTCATGTGCTGTCTATCTTCTGTTTGTTGCCTCATATTCCCTCTTTCTCTGTCTCTCTATCTTGTCTCTACCTCTGTGTCTGTTTCTCTTTTTATCTGTATCTTTATCTAATTAACTAATATGTTTAGGATTAGGATAAGGATTGTGGATGGATAAATGGATGCTTAAATAAAAAAAAGTAGAGGGTAAGAAAGAGCTATGGAGTTAGAAGGACTGCTTCCCCTACCCCTGTCCCCACCCCCCACCTCCCCTGGAAAGTTCCCTGGTGGTCACCTTGGAGTTGCTGATCTACTATAAGGCAGAGTGCAGTAACGGTTAAACTCATGGCCTCTGGAGTTAAACTGCTGGGTTCAAATCCTGGTTGTGTGTGACTTTGGGCAATTAGTTCTGTCTGTCTCGCAGTTTCTAAAGCAGGGCTAATGATAGTACTACCATGCAATTGTTGCAAGAATTAAATAAGCTAAGATATATATGGGTTTTAGAATAATATGTTTTAGTAAGTGCTTGGTAAACTGTTAGTTACAATTATTTATTTTGATGATTGAAAACACCAATAATATAATTACTTATATACAGAGCATGACTTATTACAAATAAGAAATTCAATATCGCAAAGAGGGACACTGTGATTAGAAATCCCCTCTTCTGAAAGATAGAACTTCCCTTCCTTTAAGGCGACTTACTCTTATATAGGAATTGTAGGCTAATAGGGTATTTGGATACCATCCTGCACTTTTTCCCCGAGACCCAGTGAGAAGTGGGATCCAATGTCCATAAGATGTTTTTTTCTATCATAACATGGTCTTCTATTAGGAGAGGAGGAGCCCAAATCTATTTCTAGACATCACTAAGAGGGTGTACTGTCCTTTTGTCTCTTACTTAGGAAGGGTCTCTAGACCAGTGATTATGTTTATACCAAGGCAAAGAGCTATACCATTATATTGAATTATAAAGCTGACATTTTCCCAGGAGAGGTTGCTTAAAAAAAAAAAAGAAAAAAAAAAAAAAAGTAAATGTGCAGTCATCACTGTTTACACTTCACAATTTTAAGGTAAAAGTCTGTCTAAAATGGAATATATTTTCCTTAATTTATAGGTCTTGTTTACATTTTGGCCCTTCATTCTTCTCTTACAACATGTGTCTCCTCACTTTTTAAAAGGAAAATGTTAACCATTGCAGAACTGCAGCCAAGCTGTCTAGTAAGTGCAGTGTTAGGAAGAGGTAAGGGCCACACAATAGAGGCCAGCTCCTGACCCAGTAGCCCCACCCCTCCCACTCCTCTCCCTACTCCCATCCCCCTTCCCCCATTCCCGGAGGGGGAGGGTAAGGCCAGTCTGTGTCCAGAAGGTGGCACTGCTTGCATAGCCCACCTGGGAGGGAAGGGTGGTGGCCCCTCCTGGGGTGGTCAGGGCAGCTGCACGGGGTTGGGGGTGGGAAAGAAGGGAGAGGAGGTAACTAGGAGGTGTGGAGGAAACACTGAGCGGTGGCAGGTGGTCGTTTTTCTACTGGTTCCAGAGCTGTGAACTGTCAGTTTTGAAGAGCGTGTAATTTAATTCTAATTGTAAACTGAAGTGGGAGGAGATGCCGGCCTGAAGTCTAAACACATTGACAGGCCTGGAGGATATCTAAAATCCCGAGGTCTCCTGGTAACCTCCTTGCATAAGAATCAAGGCTCCTCCTGAGAGGAAGTCAGTTTTAAGGAAGGAGGAGCAGGTTCTGAGCTTGACCAGTTAACAGTGTGGTCCTGGATCTCTTAAGTGCTAATTGTTAAGTCAGCCTGGCTCCTGAGTCTGCATCTTGTGGGGAGAAAGGAATCTAAGGAAACATCCAAGAGATGGTTGATGAAAAGTCCTAGGCACTGCAGTACAAGCCACACAACCTTGGGACTCTCCTGGCAGATGGTAACACCAGTGGTGGCTCAGGCCCAGAGCAGGTCCCAAGTGCTGCCTCACCAGGCACCGTGCTGTCACTGCGGTGGCGGGGACATGGCTAAAATGCTCATAATTGCCATGCACCCAGAGCTTACTTTCTGCCTGGCCCCTTGTCAAGTGCTTCAAAGTCTTCTCTCACTTAGGTTTCAAAATAAATCTAGAAGGTAGATTCTATTTCTGGGCTCGTTTTATAGAAGAGGACACAGAGCTGGACTTGACGTGAGGAGACCACAGGGCCTGGATCTTGGGCAGGCTGGGCCTTGCCCAAGCACATGGCTGCTGCCCCCTTACCCTTGGAGCCCATCTGAGCTTTGGGCAGGCTGAAGGACTTGCCCACAGTACCTGCCTGGAGGACCAGATAGTGTTGCGGTGGAGGATTCAACAGCCCGGCATCGTCTTGAGATCTTTGTGGTGCTCCTAGACTTGAACCAGGCCATGAAGTCCTTTTCCCATTTGGGAAAGGACTTTCAGGCAGGGGTGAAGGCAGGAGGGGGTGAGATGTGAAAGGGACAGTGAAAGGCCAGTCTGAGTGGGTACAGGGGTAGGGGTGAAGGCTGTGCAGGAAGAGTGAGCTGGAGGGGCAGGTTGCCATCCATGTTGCACATGTGGGCACAGAAGGACACGTGGTGAGCTGAGCTCCACTTCCGTATGACCCCAGAGACCTTCGGATTCTCTTCTGTCTGTGGCCTCACTCCCCAAACTTTGAGTTTTTGGTGCTTACCAGAAGCCATGGATTATTTATAGGCCCTGGTCTAGCTAGCCCCATGAGGTTGGCATAATTTTTTTTTTTTTCTTCCTGAAGAAAGTTGAAGAAAAAATAACTTTACTGTCAATTCTCAATTATCTGTGAGGAAATATGGTTCTGGAAATCTACAGATTTCAGTAGCTAATGGCTTTGCCTTCTTTTGCAGCCCATGTTTCGCCACTGCTTCCAGAAACCAGCAACACTGAGTAATCAGATTTTCACATTTGCTCCTCCACGTCCTCCATCTGAAGTGCTAATCAGCAGTGAAATGGCCCAAATGTGGACAGCGGGAGGGAGAGGGAGCAGAGGTCTGGAGAGCTGTCCATTAACGTGTGAAGCTCCTGAGACATCCAGAACTGAGCACTGGGACGTTTGTGCCTGTGCTGCTGTGGCTGGCTGCTGGTGGGAGCCAAATGGTGAGATGGGTGGGCAAAAATCTGGGGCACAAAGGCTGTGCCTGTCACTGAAGTTCAGAGGTCAAGGGTATCCCACAAAACTACCAGTTTGCAGGGGAAAGGAGTTCAGTCAGGAACTCTGTGTACCTCATCATCCCTCTTCTGTTCCTCTGGATAATGGCTTTGTGTGGTAAATATTTATGCAATATCTGAATTATTGGTGATGTCATGTGTGCCCTTGTATCTTAGAACATACTGTGATTTAGAATTGGAACTCTTTATCATCGCCATTTCTGCTAAGTAGAATCTATTCCTGATGCGAAATGCAGGACCTTGGGAGGAACATTAGCCAAGAGAAAAGGGCCTGGTGTGTCATCTGAGGAGCAACCCTCCTTTCTCTTGTAAGCAAGGAAGATGGGCTTTGGTCCCATAAGGAGGTTGTGAGTGGGGGGTGATGGGGCTGGAGAGAAGGAGGTCAAGTGTTTTCCACCTTTCTTGACAGTAGGAGCATACAGAGCTTACCACAGGCCACAGGTAGAGGCCCCAGGGCAGGAAGAATCTCGGGCAGCCAAGGGATGTGGAGGAAGATGGTGAGGTCATCTGGCAGGCAGAGGAGAGGCAGGGAAAGCGTGGGCTCTGTGTGGTTGCAGCCTCTGCTCGGACTTTTGTCTACTGTTCTGATCAAGTGTCTCAGAGAGCAAGCGCCGTGACAGTGCCTTTCTCTCTTGTAGCATACTGTCCATTCTTCCGTGGCCTCTGGCGTCTCACCCCTGACAGATGCTACCCTGGCCTCTTGTAGCCCCAGAGCCATGCCCAGCCATTGCAGCTTCGTACCATGCCAGACGCACCCCTGGATCTTCATCCTCAGGTGAATTCAGATCCTGATGGGGTTTGCATGGCCTGGGGGTCCGGGCCACATATCATGGTACACTGAAGCCCAGGGAAGGGCTGACACCTGCAGAGAAGATAATCTTTGAGGGCAGATATCTGTTGAGGTTCTTCCCACACTCAGCCGCCTCCCATCTTCTTATGGGACGTGAGTGACTACGATAATGGTGGAAAGACAGAGTTAGGTAGGAAATTTGAGCGCTCTTATAATATGGAGAGGGGATTTCTGTATATAAATGTTGGACGAGTTTATTCCTGTGCCCCGGGATTCTGGGAGCAGGCATTACCACTGACCATGGCCTTTCAGACCCCAGGGAGACTCAGCCCTTGATGTGCTAGGTGGGAAGTCTGTTTTGGTGCTATGTTCCTGGAAAAGCTGGGCTTGAAAATGGAACAGGTATTTACTGGATTCTCTGGGGACTTAATGCTTGCTTCTGGCTCCGTGAAGGGTTAGGTGTGTTATTTGGCCATTAATGACACAGTCCTGGAAAAAATCACGTCGCCAGCCTGACTTCAGTTCCTTCATTTGAGAAATGAGGGGATGGCAGAGATAATGTCGAAGGTTATTATTTGCCTCGAATAGGCTTTTATTGTAAGTCTCTGGACAAACAGCTTACATCTTTATTTCCTTATCCGCAAATGGGGATTAAAATACCCACCCTTACCTTTTAATCTATAGGAAAACCCTCAAACCTCTGCGGAGGAAAAGCATTATTTAAATTCAGAGTAGGATTATTATTATATTCTATTTGTTCTCTCCTAGTCATTCATCACTGCCGCGCTCTACAATTATGCTCTGGGGTGAGTTATGTGAACAAACAGTCGCACTAGGCAAGTTTCTTGAGCGATGGGCCATTCTCCTTGTGCTGGGTGGAAAGGACACCCAAAATCTTTTACTGAGTTATTTAAGTGTGGAACTTGCTATCTATTGAGTATACAAGCCAAGACTGGAATTCATTACTATTTGTATAGTATGAGATTGGTGGTTATATCTCCTTTCCAGTGTTTTCTTGTCTTTGAATTTCTGTGGGCTTTGTTTTGACCAGTTCTGACCTGGGAAAGCACAGCCTGAGTCCTCTTTGGCTCACAGCCAGACCCTGATGATGTCTAAAACGCAAAAGCTACCTGGGGTTTAGAGTAGAGTAGAGCCAGGGTCCCCACGCCTGGAAAATCTGCAGAGCCCAATGTGCATAAATAAAGGCATACCTCACCTAGCTAAACAAATACACACAGGCTTATAATTGCTTTTGTATTTTCCCATTGTAGCCACCAGAGGCCTCCCAATTGTGGGCGATTTTAATGTCAGTGGAAATCTACTGGGAATTAACAACAACAACAAAAAATCATTTTAAAATTGAATAGAATGTCTACAAAAGTTCAAAGTCTGTTACCTTGTTCATTCAACATCGCTATTCATGCAAAATGCCATGCAAATCAGTCCTTATTTACTGAGTACTTTGCTTCAGTAACCAAAAAAATGCTAAGAAAAAAATGGCTTATGTTTAGCCATCTATTTTTCCAAAAATAGGACAGCAATTAAAGTAGTACCACATGATGTGACTGATGATATCAGTGCAGGAAAAGAACACCATCTTGGTGCTGATGCTTAGGGCTGAGCCTCTGTCCTTCATCAGGGGAGGGGCAGTGTGTCCATAAGGGAAGTCTTGGAGAGCCAAGGCCATGAGCAAAGGGGCATAGAATGATGAAATTATCCTTTGTGAATAGGCATGACAACTGTGCCTTCCAATGGGAGACTTCAGAGACCTTTTGGCAATCTGATTTCACCTCTATGGTGCTCAGTTTCTTCTATAAAAATGAGAGGTTTGGGCTATGTGGTTTCTAAGTCCTTCAAAGTGTGTGACTGTTTTCCAAAACATTTAAGACCACTTACTGTGCATCTGTTATATGCAATTGCCACACAAAGGGCTTTACAAATGTTTTCTTATTCAACTATCATGACCAGTAAGAAGAGGCAGCATTATTTTACTGATGGTGGAAGTAAGCTCAGAGAAGTGAAGTTACTCACCGATGGTCACACAGGTTGTAAGAGATAAAGCCAGAATGTGTACCCACATCCGTTTTGTTCCAGAATTTCTCACTGCCCATGTCTTTCATGCATTCCAGACCGAGAGAATAAGTTCAGTTAACCTACATAATTTAACTCCTGAGGTGTAGTGCCAGTTAAGAATTGTACTGGTGGTAAGCAGCGGATAAGACAAAGGCTTATGCATTCATGCATTTATTCTTTCACATAGTGTGGCAATAGGTTGTCTGAGGCAGGTATGATGGCTCTGGGATCACCAATCATCTTAGCTCCTTCTGTCATTCTGCTTTGCTATACTCTGGGATGTTGTTTCCATCCTCTAGGTGGACCTAGGATCCAAGATGACTGACAGAGATCCAGCCATAACATCTGAGTTGCAGGCTTGAAGGAGGAAAGCAGAATACAGTTGGCAGGTCTCCAAGCTGAGTTAGCTCCACTGAAGTAACATTTCCAAAGTTCCACACAGCCCCTCTGTTTATAACTCAGTGACCAGAATTTAATGACATGTCCATACATAGTGGTGAAAACAGAAAGCTGACAAATGCAGTCTTTATTCTGGATGGCAAATGACCCAATTAAATAGCAGAGTTTATGCTATTAAGGAAGAAGGGGAAAATAAGTACTGGAAATCAAATAGTTGTCTTTGCCACAATTACCAACTTCATAGTTACTTCCAACTCTTTTCTGCTCTTGGAGCTCTGATTTTGTTCCAGTTTCTGCCTCTCCCTAAGTCTCTCTGTTAATCCTGAATGGTCAGAGTCAGTCAATGGTGGTACCATTCCCCTTGCCTGTGATGGGTTGTGATTAAGCATAAGAATTAATTCTGGATGATGAGGTATAAGAGGACTTCTGGAAAAAAATTTTTCCCCCTCTTAAAAAAGTGATGTGTGGGAAAAGACTGACTCTTTCTTCTACTAGACATTGTCATGTCTGACAATGACACCTGAAAATATAGTGGCCATCTTTTGTAACCTTGTGGAAAACCTCTTTCTGAGAACAAAGCTGTCCTCAGAGGATGGCAGAGGGGAGAGATGGAAAGAAGCTGGATTTTTGAGGATGAACTAACTCTGGAGCTGGACTACTTCTGGACTTTTTACAAAATACATTTACATATTGTTTAAGTCAGTTGAATTGGTATTTTCTTACTTGCAGCCAAGGTCATGCTGACTGACATGCAGGAGAAAGAAAGAAAGAAAGAGATCCATTCCTTTATGCCCTCAGGATGGCAAACTTGACACTAGTCTATGCCTGTCTTTGGACTGAAATCCTGCATTGCTCCATTTCTAGTAAGAGGTATTTTTTTTTAAATTGCCATTGAGAAGATACCTCTACATGGATTATTTAATAGGCTGGGGGTAAAATGAGAATATTTTGGAATTGCGAGAGGCTTAACTGCCACTCAAGACTCAAAGAGAGTCAGCGATTTCTCCATGGTCTAGAGCCATAGTTAGGGGTAGAACTGAAATTGGGGTCAGGCTGTCTGAAGACCACCCCCTCCAGAAGCTATTTCATCACACCATTGTCCCTCTTCTTTTCAGTCCACCCACTGCTGCAAGGTCTGAAATACTGTGGGCCTATCTCAGTCCCACTTGGAAGTCTTCCAAAGAGATGGCCCCTGTGGCCTTGCCTTTCTGCCCCTCCCATATAACCCCTCTAGGTTCCATTCTAGCCGTGTTGAGAATGATGACTTAAAATGATAAGCAGGAGATAATTTTTGGTTTTAGCTGTTGCTGACTATACCAGCCATGGCTGTCACCCTTGCTGTCTAACTCCTCTTGCCAAAACATGCTGGAAATCATTAAGATGGCCATGTCTCCTTCCCTTGAAATCAGACCCCAGAGGGCTTCCATGTGCTCAAGCCCCATCTGCTCTTCATTCCAGACCATATCATGTCACAATTATTCCCAATCATGTCTCATTTGGCCAGCCAGCATGCACCTTACTGGGAGAAATTCCCCCAGTGAGAGTCAGAAGTGTGTGCAGTTGTCCACGGCGGTAGGAGAGATGCTCTGGGACTTAAGTGATAGGCTCAATCATATTATATGGAGAGTCTCCAAGAGAGGCAGTGTGGTAGTGATGGGCTCAGAAGTCAAGCCAACCCAGCTCAACTACCTACTGGTTGTAAGACCTTGGATAGTCTCTTTAAATTCCCTGTACCTCAGTTTCTTCACCTGTAAATTGAGTATAATAATATCTTTATTATAGAGTTTTGGTAAATACTAAATGATACTATATATATATATATATATATATATATATAGTATCATTTAGTATTTAGTATTTAGTATTTACCAAAATCTATCTATCTATCTATCTATATATATATGGCGGGGGGAGTCTGGGTGGCTCAGTCATTAAGCGTCTGCCTTTGGCTCAGGTCATGATCCCAGGGTCTAGGGATTGAAACCCTCATCAGGCTCCCTGCTCTGCGGAAGCCCTGTTTCTTCCACTCCCACTCCCCCTGCTTGTATTCCCTCTCTGGCTCTCTCTCTCTCTCTCTCTGTCAAATAAATAAATAAATAAATAAATAAAATCTTTAAAAAAATAAATAAAGTTCTTAGACACTCAATAAACTATTTAAAAAGGCCTAGAAGGCATTCAATAAACTCTTAACTTTAGCCATGGAATTATGATAGATTCAGGCTTTAACTTGTGCCTTGTTTTTTTCTGAGTTAATGCTCTTTGCTTCTGTTTCCTCATAGCCAGGAAAGAGTTTAAGTGTCTATCCTCCCCATTCACAGATTCTTATAGTTGAAAGGAACTTGGAAGTCTGTATCCTGGTTTGCTTGATCCTGGCCTCTCATGCACTCTTGCTGAGCAAACAGGATTATTATAAAAGAAGTCAATCCAACAGGTGAAGCCCGAGTTACCATGACTCCAAGAGTTACCATCATCCTGCCCGAAGAAAATATCCCCCCAGAGGGCACCAGAAAGAACAGCACCCTGTTAAGGGCTTATGGGGGAGATCAGCCTGGCTCTTACCTCTCCCATCTCTGCCTACCCAGGCCATTCTGGTCTTTCTTCAGTTGGGGTTTCTCTGTGTGTCTGAGGTCCCCTATATATCATCTGGTCTTTCCAGAGAGAAGGGAGCTCTGGGTATTACCTTAGTTACCCTGAGGAAGAGATAGAACAAAATGGATGAATTGGGGTGAAATGGTATCCCCTTTGCTCTCAGAAGGGCTCCATCTCCTGATGGGCTGATCAACATGATGTGATCTCAAGAATGTAATATTATCTTTGATGTTTATCATCCTCCCTAGAGGTGGAGGGAGAGGGACTGGAGCCCTTGAGTTCTCCCATGAGACTCTTGGATTTGATCAACAATGACCTCATAATAGCTGGTAAATTTGGTTAATTCTATTAGTGTGCTCCATTTAATTGCGATGGTCATATTAGCTCCCTGCTCAAACACAGGCGTATCGTTCACTTCTTGCTTTTAGTTTCTTGTCTGTACTGATGACTTAGGGATAGGAACTCGGCTGTGGCGAGCCTGATGCCTGCATCAGCACAAGCATTCTCAAACTAACCCCAGCATAATTCAGGGAATGCTTTTCATGTCTTCTAACAGAAAATAGGGAATAGTAAATGAAAAAAAATTAAACAGACTCTTAAGGGGAACATTCACTATTTTTTTTTTAAAGATTTTATTTATTTATTTGACAGAGATTACAAGTTGGCAGGCAGAGAGACAGGCACAGAGGCAGGCAGGAGAAAGCAGGCTCCCTGCTGAGCAGAGTCTGATGTGGGGCTCGATCTCAGGACTCTGGGCTCATGACCTGAGCTGAAGGCAGAGACTTTAACTCACTGAGCCACCCAGGTGCCCCATATTCACTATTTTAAGATTTGAGTAGCTAGAAAATACTTTATGATAAAGTTAGGCAGTCCTCCTATCAGAGGGACTCTTGAAAAGTCCTCGTTAGGCACTTGTTCCAGAGAAAGGCTTGAATGTATGGAACAAAATCTGCCAGGACAGAGATCTCATTGCAGTGTCAAGGGGCCAGGCCCCGATGATTCTGGAAGTCCCTGTCCTATCTTGGCCATCTGGTCTTAAATACCAGCAGACATGCTGGGAATTGGTAAAGGATGGAGAAGGGTGTTCTTAGAAACATGGCTCGCGGAGGCTTTTGGGACACTGGTTGCCTCCAGTTCACCCCCAGAGATATTCAAACGGGAGGGAGGCACTGGCTCTGGGTGGCACTGATGTTACCCCAAACCTCTTTTGTCTTCCAAGCTCTATGCTTCCATTTAGTGGCAGTATATGGCTCCCTGGGCAATGCAGAGGGCCAGGCTGCTTGGGCACCCATTTCCCCATCATTTGCATGATCGCACCCTCACCTCCTTTGTTCTTTGTCTTGTTTTTCTCCCAATGTATGTTCAGCAATGTAGTTCCTTCCTTTTACATTCATTGTCTCTTTACTTCTCCACTGGCTTTTTTATGCTCCAGTTTTCAGCCTTTTCCTGGCCTCTTCCTCTCATCCTTATCCTCCAACCTACTTTCTTCTCTCTCAAGGTTTCCTTCTCATCTGGGCTCTACCCACCATTTTTATTCTTTATTCTCTCTCCCTCATTACCATCCTACTTTCTTCTTCCTGTTGTCTTTTTTTCTTCTCCACAAAACATTTTCTGAACATATTTTAAGACAGATGTTAGTGCTCTGATAAGCACCAGAACTTGACACAGAAATATTTTACTGAGAAACTCTTACAATCTCATCCATCTCTAGGCTCACAGGCCCATGGCTCAGGTTGTTATTCACCAGGCATATATTTAATGTGTGACTTTACTCCAGAATAAGATTGTTTTTTCCAAAATCAGTTATTCATTTCTGAAATGATTCTATTATTATAGATGAGGAAACTAAATGGTAGAGCTGGGTATTGTGCAAGATTATGTAACAACCAGGTGGGAAAGAACGCTCTTTCAGGTAATTGGGATGAGGCTTGGAGGCCAGAGACTTGGGGTGGCCTGGGGGTGCTCCTTGAGTCCCTAAGACAGGTTAGATGCTCCACCTGCCTGTTGTCGTGCTATGTGTTTCCCCATTGTGTAAACCCTGCCACCTTGCTTGTGCACCTGGCTCTCTCCCCCACTGATGCATAACCTTGCCCTAGGAGTTCAGTATATGAAGCCCACAGAACACCAAGAGATCCCAGTGAGAACCTTTCTCTCAAGCAGTTTCTTTGCCCCCTCATCCCCGGAGGGGTGGAATTTCTGTGACTAGGCACATTGACCCACTTGTTTGTGAAACCAGAAACCATTTCATTTTGAATAGGTATCCCAATTAATGGTTCAGCCTCTCTTTCCAACCAACACTTCCAGGCCTGTGCTATGAAATATGGGTTATCAAAAGTACCAAAAATAAATGAGCATGTTTCCTGTACTTAAAGAACTGACAGTCTGGCAGTAGGTCCTTTCCTAGACTTGACTTTAATTTTCCCCCCAAAAATCCCAAATTTGAGCTATCAGTATAGTTGTTTGGAATAGGAAGACTCCACAGCTCTGACCTTCTGGCCCCACTGGATATGAGCTTGACATCTGCGGCGTGGCCCATAGCGCCTGGACAGTGGACTCACCTCTGCTGGAATTTTCCAGTGTGCAATTAACCCATGTTGAGGACAAATGTATTTTCCTAACCAGGGCTTGTCTTGAATATGCTATCGGGTGCATTGTGGGTTTTCAGGGCATTATCGTCCTCACATGATTTTTATTTGCAAATAGGTCCACAGCCTTCCCCCCACCCCTGAATTATTTCCAGAATTGTGAACAGGCTTAATAAGCACTCGGTTGTAATGCTACATTTAGTTCACAAAAATGTCATTGAGCTCTGTTATGGTTATCAGAGACATTTTTTCCTATAAAGCTACCTTATGTAGGAGCTGATCCAATTTAAAGGAATCAAAAACTCACTTGCACCACAGGAGGAACCTTCTGGGTATGACAAATAAGTTTATTATCTTGAGTATGGTGATGGTTCACAAGTTGCTACATATGCCCAAGCCTATCAAATTGTGTACCTTAAGTAGAAGTGGTTTAATGTGTGTCAGTAATAGATCAATAAAGATGTTTAAAAAAACCTCACGGGGCCCCAGATATCTCCTTTTCCTCAAACTGAAATTCACCATTTTGTTTTTTGTTACTGTATTTCACTTCATCTGTGAGCCAGTCATTTGGTTCCATCAGATTTTATGATATGAATAGGGCTAGGAAAGTAGGAATACAACCAACAGATTCTTGTGCTCTTATATCAGTTAAATCAAGTTACTTACTTTTTAAGAACTGGGGTTCAGAGCTCTAAGTGGATGGGAAACTGAAGTTCAGATGAGTCAGATGAAGAGGGAAAAGTAATTTTGGAGTCTGGGAAAATTTGGAAGAGGACGGGACATGATAAAGTAGCTCAGTGACTGACCAGATTCTGAGGAGTTGGGACCCAGGACATAAAAGTGTTAACTTTTGTGAATTTGTGTCAAAGGTCAACCTTGTTATTGATCAACAACTCTCTTACTCTTCTTCTATTATTAGTCTAAGTGGTGGGCCTGGTGGAGGCTTTGAAGTCAAGCAAACATGGTGTGACTGACTATTCAGTTCGCCACTGATTAGATATGTAACTTTTGATGAGTTTTCCAACTGACTTCAATTTCTTAATGTGTAAAAGAGTGTAAGAGTATTTATCTCAATAGTTTATTTATTTATCTATATATCTCAATATTTATCTCAATGTTGTGAGGTCCAAACAGGATAATACAAATGGAGAGCTTCACCTAGTGCCTTGCACATAGTAGGTCCCATGTTTCTCCCCATTTCCTTCTAAACTTTTCTTACATTAAAAAATATATTATATATCTTGAAGCTTCATCAAACTATTAAAAATGTGTGTATACTTGTCTTTTTTTCTAAGTACAGAAGAAATCCACTTTAATGGGTTTGAAGGAATGCAGAATACAAATTGATCAATGGAAAAAAAAAACCCTTCCTTATGAGTTCTAGAGAGAAAAAAAAATCCCAAAATATAAAAATTCACCATAACCTTTACAGACTTCTGTTATGGGCAAGTAGTTGTGGAGTGGATGGGACCTGGGACACTGTGTCACGTGAGTTTTGTTCACTGCCTTATTACCTTTGGTCAGCTTTTGATTCTAGAAATCTAGGCTGACACTTATTTTCAGAAACAGATCATTTTAAACCAAAGGTAAAGGACAATTAGGCATAATTTTTAGATGGCAGAGTTCCACAGTGCTTGCTTCAGCGTTGAGAGTAGAGGGTGGATATGCCATGTGACTCCAAGCAGATCCCATAGTTCTGCTGTTTCCTTTATAAGAAGGCCAAACCCTCTGTAGCCAGTCCTACTCTTGACTTGCTACTTCTCCCAACCTCCAAGAACAACACAAGTGGCTTCTGAGTTATCTCTGGCCCTTCTTCCTCCTTTCCAGCCCCTTCTCAATCACTAAACCATGGTGGCCTCTCTACAGTGCACATTCTGCCTCTTCATTTCTGCTGCCTCTCCAGCTGGCACCCTCCCCTCTACACACAAAACCTCGTCCTTCCTTGCCAACCTCTACCATCACTACCTCTAGCGCCACGTCTTCAAATTCAGAGTCATGCTGTCAAGAGCTAGAAGAGACCTCAGGGGTCATCTCCTCACCCATCCTGCATTGTTTCAATGCCTAGCTCAAGTTGCCCAGCTGGCCGTGTGGCGTTTTATATTCTGATGCCCAAGTATGGGCAGCCTGGAATACACTGGAAGCATGGGTCAAGACGGAGCAGGGAGTCAGCTGATGTGTGGAACTGGCTGGAGTCAGCCGGTATCAATTACTCTTAAAGCAAGGGAAGGTTCAAGAGTTCTTTAATTTGGGGATTTTGTGTATCACCAGGAAAAACTCTCTTCTCTAAACAGTTTATCTGCGTGTGCCTCTCTTAAGACTTAAGAACTTCCTGCTCACTCCATTAAGGGGATTGATCGGAGGTTTAATCCTCTCGGGGTAACGATCTGTCCTCACAGCCTAGGCCGGTTGCATGGTGTCTTGTCCCCAGACGCATATCTCACCCTCCCTGTCCACACCTCATGCCTCTGCAAGCACTCGTCCCTCTGACTAGAATGTTCTCCCATCTTTCTCACCTAGAAAATGTGCACTCCATCACCTCTTCAGTGATACCTTGCCTCCCTTGGGGGTCACTTGCTTGTTATCATGATCCTCTTATAACCCGGACATGCGTAATAACGACAAAAATGGTAGTGAATATTTATTGAGTATGGACTGTGGTCTGGGCAATATTCTAATAAATACTTGTTATTTTATTTAATCATCAGAACCAACTTTGTTATGATGTTACTTTGAGAGATAAGGAAACTGAGCCTTTAAAGAAGTGAGTCACTTACCCAAGGTTACAGTGAGAAAATGCTGGCCTGGGGCTCAGACTTGAGTTTGATTCCAGAGTCCAAACCCTAGTGACATCACCTCACATCACTTACCGTGTTGTCTTAACAATTATCTGTGAGCACATCTTGCTTCTTGAGGACAGGGTCCATCAGTCTATCCCCCATGCCTAGAACAGTGCCAGGCATATGCTAAGTATTGAGTAAATGCTTGTTCACTTAATGAATAAAGAAATGCATTTCAATGGAGTCCTCCTCTCATCCAACAGTCCTTGAATCAAACCCAGTGACTTGGGTGGAGGCATGTCTGTCGGTGCCCAGGAGCAGCGACAGCAGATGGTGCTGCTGGGCTGTGGTCTCCACGCACTCCTGCACTGAGCTGTGCTCCCTCCATCCCCTGCCCTCCTTCTCTGAAGAAGCCCCACGTTCTAGGAAGATGGCCAAGTGAGGCCATGAGTCTTGGAGAAAGAAACACCTGGTTGGTCAGAGCCTTTTGCAAAGCTTTGTTTCCACAATTATCCTTTATTTCCCTCTCCCTCTTAGGTTTCAGGCAAGCCAACTGGTATTTCTTTTTAAACAGCTGAGAACACCAGATGGAAGGATAGGGGGAGGTGGGGGCCCAGCGAAAGGCAGGAAGGGGACAAGCAGGGGTTGTGGATGAAGGGGCAAGGTTCTGAAACATGCGGTGCAGGGAAAATGCCAGACAGGTCTGCAGAGGCAAGAAAGGAGAAAAGAGCGGTAAAAGCGAGCAGCTACCATGTGTGTGCGTGCACATACACTCAGAGCTTTCAACACACCATTAAAATAGAGGAAGAAACGTTCTGGTTTCCGTAGCAACAAGGCCTATCGGTGCCTTAGCCAGAAAAACTTATTGGAAAAAAAGGCATTTGCCTGTTAAGGAGCCTGATGAATTGGGAGATAATTATACAGCATTCTGCCACCACTAAAGACACACAAATACACTCCAGCAAATTTTTTAAAGAGCACGGATTGTCACAAATCCCATGAAGGCAGAGGGTGGGAGGGAGAGGCAGTCAGCAAGGAGAAAAGGCTCCGGGAATGATTTTAGGTGAACAGCCCAGGGAGGCGGGCACTTGTGAGGGACAGGCTAGAGCCAGCTCGCGCGTCAGTCCTCGGAGATCTGGCGTGAGGCACAGGCTTGATGTGTTTCTCTCTGATCCTGAGAGGCTCCTGCACCGAGTCCGGGTCTTCCTCGTCCCCTCCGGAAGTGGGTGGGTGGGTGTGTAAAATCTAAACTGTTCGATTCAATAGGGCGGTTTGCTGACCAGAGTGGTGGGATCTGTGTTTGTTAGGGCCCTGTTACTGCAGTGGCCCTGATCTTGTCCCTTAGATGTGGTGGGACAAAGGAGGAGATTCTTTAAAAATGAGTCACGCGATATAGGATCTTGATGAGGGTAGAAGGAAAGGAAATGCAGCATTATTCTCTACTCACAGCACAGGACCCAGGGCTGGGCATACGACAGTCGCTAAATAGAATACTTAGTGTTTGCCTAAAAGGCTGAATGGACACATGGAAGGATGGAGGTTATGTAACTGAGCTGATGAATGAACAGATAAGGGATCACGTGTAACTCTGTACCTACACTCCTTCCTCTTGCTCATGCATAGGAATTTATTTGCAACTCAGTTTTGTCCTCCGGAAGATGGCACGGAGCAGGCACACTTTCAGAGGTGGAGTCTCTGGAAGAGAGTCATGCCTGAGATAAGCCCCCAGTATCCTGAAGCCAGAGATGGCCAGCATCTGCAGGAGCGTTGGAGAAATTGGATTTCCCACCCATGTTCTTCCTCAATGTGGATGGCATACCCTAGGATGCACCTTTCTGGTGATACGTCCTGAATTCGAGAGAAGAGCTTGCCCAACTCATCAAAGTACTAGGACACTTTCTGTAGTGCATGGGTCCTCAGCTTTGATTCTCTGGTTTCCTGGGGGGTTAGTGGGCTCCTCATTTGACCCTTCACACATACCATTGATAATCATTATTTATTTTTCAGTTTTCCTGGTGCATCACACCTTTCCAACTACATGGTGCTCCTTGGGGCAGGGACCCCTCAGAGAACCTGTTTGTCATGCCAAACCCTAGCAGAGAACATTGCATACCAAACCACTGAATGTTTGCAAGTGCTAACACCATGGAGAAGGACACTGATCCACAGCCATTAAGAACTGACTGAAAGCATCAGGCTCCATCCCAAGCTAGTATCAGCTCCATGCCAAGAAGCTCCTTGTACACCAAAGCCACTTATGCCCACACACACCATTTTGTGGGTGCTGCCTCGTCCGCCTGCATGTTCAGGCAGAGGCTGTGGGAACTGATAGGAAAGAAAAGGAAGGAATCAGGGAGAGTGAGGGAGGATTCATCCTTGTGTTACTCACAGGCACTTGGCCTATTCTTGAACCGCATGTATCACAGTCATGTCCCAAAGGAGTCCTGCGAGGGAAGGGAATGCAAATAGCATCGGACAGCTTCTCTGTTCTAGAGACTGAGGGGAAGGCAAGAGCCCCTCGGACACTACTGCATCTTCATCACCACAATCCTGGAGATGCATTTTGCATACACTCTGTTTCCTAGACAAGAGAAAACAGAGGTTCAGAGAGGTTGAGTTAAGTGCTCAAGGTCACACAGCTGGTGAGTGACATACACTGGATTTATACTGTGCCTCAAGTGTTCAGGCTCTTAACTCCCATTTTATGTTGGCTCCTGTGACTCAGGCTCACTGAAGGCCCTGGAGGAAGCCCAAGTATGTTTCATTTCCCTGAATAGATAGGTGCCTCCTCTAAAATGCAGCCGGTTTGGGAGGATGAAAGAGGAAAGCAGATCAGAGCCCACTGCTGGTTAAAATGAAGACGAAGGAAGCAGAGTTCAAAGCAGGGAAAAACTTATAAGCCTTATTTTGTGTAAGCATCATATTAAACAGATTCCATTCCAACTATAAACAGATTTTCACATTTCACCTTCTCCCCTCCCATTCCCCCCTTCTCCCTTCCCATTCCTCTCCAACAGCCCCCACCACATCCCCGACAGATTGTTCCCTTCCTTCTTGTTTAGACTATAAGTAAGCAGAATTGGCTTCCCTTCCATTCTCCACCCCCTGGCCCTGCACCATCTGGGGGTGCATATTTCTTACCCCAGTTTCTTTTAAAATCCTCTCTCCCTTTCCTTTCTGTCCAGCGGCCCCTTTGCTTGGGAAGCTCTGCGGAGAGTTTCTCCTCTGGCCGCCAGGGGTCGCAGTCGAGCAGCCGGAGCCGCCTCTCCGCAGGGGCGCAGGGGCCGCTTGCCGGGAATCGCGAGCCCATCTCCTGTCCCTATCAGCGCACCGCATTAATCAGGCCGCAGCTCTGCAGTGCTTTTGGAGGGGAGTGTGAGACCAGGGCTGGGAACGAGATTGGGCTTTTTCAGGCAACCGGAGCCCGGCCGCTTCAACTCTGCTGTCCCAGGCTCGGAGTAAACAGAGCTCGATCAAGTGCGGCGGGGCCCAGCCACCCGCCCTGGCCCGGGGTCCTGCCGGTCTTTCAGGATTTCTTCTGCAGGAGAAGCTGGTGTTAACAGCTGCAGCTCTCGATGTCGGGGATGGGGAGAGGACATGCTTCCCACCCCTGTCCGCCCGCTGCCCCCACCCCTGTCAACAGCCCAGGCCCCCAGAAGCCGGCTGCGGCCCTCCTCCAGCACGCACGTGGACGCTCGCCGCTCACCAGTGATTTCTCCCGCACCTCCGAGAGACTTGGCCCAGCCTCTCATGGTCTCTGCATGTGCCTGGAAAGCAAGGCCTCTGCCAGAATTTTATCAGATGGCATGCAGAGGAGGGGAGGGGAGCACGTGCTTCCTTTAGCATGAATTTTTCAACATTACATTTTCATTCCTCTGCCCTATTTCTCTCAATTCCTCCCACTGCTCTTTTCAGAGCTGGAGCTGCTTCTTAAGATTTGGTGCAATTACTGGGCATCTAAGATGGAAACATGGTGGTGGGGGGAGTTAGAGGCAAAGGGAGAGGAACCCAAGGGGAGGGGGAAGGGATGTGCCAGCCCTGATGCCTGCAGTCATGTCAATGAACAGAAGCGGGAGGGGCTTGCTGAGGTTCTCACCACACTTGGGGAGCACTGTTGAGTGGTTTTATTCAAGCCGGTGAAATAAACCAACAGGGGTCCCAGAGGCACTTTCCTCTTTCCAAACAAGGTCCACTTTCCTTTCTCTCTTCTCCTTCCTGCCCCTCCTGTTCTTTCCTTCCCTTTGTTCCTTCCTTGAAGACAGGAGCCAGCACACAGACAGATACGCATGTGTAAATACATGCTTATAATACAAGACAGACTTTGATCTTTTTTAGTAAGTTTTAAAGGAATAAGGAACTATGGGATGAGAAATTAATGTTAATGGAAGGATCTGGTAAGTTTCTTGACAGAAGTGGGATTTAAGTTGGATCTTGAGAGATGGAATTCTGCAAGAGGGAGGAAGGCAGGCCAGGTAGAAAGAAGAGCTTGAACAAAGACCTAAAAGTGAGAGGTTTCATAACATTTGAGGAGAGTAAGGAGTAGCTACAGTGATTCTGCCAAGGTGGAGGGAAGGGATGCCTTGGGAGCCAGCACGTAGAGTAGGCTGGGTCAGGAGATGGAGAGTTCCATGTGCCCAAATAAGGAGGTAGAGCATTGTATAAGACATCATGAGGCCCCCTCCCGAAGCTTCCTGTGGCACGGCAGATTTGTGGTCCAGGGGGATCCCCCTCTGAAGGGTGGGGAGGTAAAGGGCTGGGGTTGTCTGGGGTGTTGGACAAGGGAGATCTGTTTGGAGGCCATTGTGGTGGTAGAGGAGCAGACTAAGGATCTGAACTAGGGCTGCTGTGCCGGGAGTGGAAAGAAGGTAGAAACCAAATAGAGGGGTTTCATGCTTGTGTCTCAATGCCCATTCCCCATGTTTTCCGCCTCTCCCACTCTCCATCATGGCTGGTCATCTCCTATCACTCTTCACCGAAAAATGGAAACTACTGGAGCAGTACTCCCTCTCCTATCCACCACCACGTCTACGCATGCCCCTGTGTCTGTATCTTTGTGTTCATCCTTCCTCCTCAGCGGATGCAAAAAGTCCCCCTTATCAAAGGCAAGTACTTCCCCTCTGCTCTTTAAAGGTTTTTTTCTCCCTCATTACTCCTTCTCTTTCCTGTACCATCCCTCCTCCTGTTTTTCATATTCATTCCCACCAGCACACGGATGTGCTATAATTACCCATCTTCTCCAAAGCTTCAATATATGCTACATTTCTCCCCACCTATAGTCTCCTTTACTGTGAAGCTTCTCCAAAGTATTGTCTACACCTACTGCTTCCATTCCTTCACCTACACCTACAGATTACTATTCGGTTTGCTTCAATCCGGCCCACAGTGTTGCTTTGCCGAAGTTACTCTTTAATCTTTGTTATCCTAAACCCTATGGGTAGGTTTCTGTCTTATCTTGGTACTTTAGCAATATATATCTGACATGATTGACCCCTTCCCTTCTTCACAAAACACCATACTTTCTTAGTTTTGTAACATCCATACTCTTTTGGGTTGTTTTTTTTTTTTAAGATTTTATTTATTTGACAAAGAGAGATCACAAGTGGACAGAGAGGCAAGCAGAGAGAGAGAGGAGGAAGCAGGCTCCCCGCAGAGCAGAGAGCCTGATGTGGGACTCGATCCCAGGACCCTGAGATCATGACCTGAGCTGAAGGCAGAGGCTTAACCCACTGAGCCACCCAGGCACCCCCTCTTCTGGTTTTTTTTTTGTTTTTTTTTTTTTGCTGTATCGCTGGTCTCTGCTTCTCATGCAATTTTGCTGGCTCATCCTTGCAGACAGGACTTGAAAGAGACGAAGGACCTGATTATGGCATCTCTTCTCCTCTTCCCTTCCCTTGTTTTCTCTCTCTTCCCATCTCGTTGATTTTCTTCCCTTCATCTGTGTTCTCCCAAGGCATAAGTACCATCTCTACAAGGATGCCTTTTGAATGGATCTCCAATCCAGAGTTCTCCCCATGGGGCCCCGGGTTGTTATATCTGTCAACTTGACATCTCTACCAGGATGTCTCATTGGCATCTTAAATTTAGCATGTCTAAAACAAAACGCTTAATTCCCCGCTGTACCCACTGCCAGCTGGCCCTGTTCCTCCTTTTATGTCCCCAATCACAAAATGGCATCATCAACCACCTAGTTGCTTACACCAGAAACCCTGAGTCATTCTTAATTCCTCCTTTCCCCTCATCTCCATATCCCAGCCATCAGCAAGTTCTATGGGGCTTCCTCCCCAGCATATGTCTCATATTGGTCCATTTCTCACCAGACTCACCGTCTTTCTGTAGTTGGAGCTGTTACTGCCTCTTACCTGGTCTAGCGCAGAAGCTTTGAGCTTGTCTTCCTGCTCTACCTCTTGCCCCCTCCTCTTCATAATTCATTTTCTTGCATCAGTGAAATTTTAAAAGCATAAATCAGACCAGATCCATCCTCTGCTTCAATACTAACATTTGATTTACCATAACACTTAGAATAAAATCAAAATGGCTTGAATGGTCTCCAAGGCCCTTCATGATCTGGCCTCTGGCCACCCCTCACTCTAATCCAGTTATGGTCACTCCTCCTCAGTAAGGTCGATACAAAGTTCTCGTTGCTAGTATTTGAACATGTGAAGCTCTTTCTCTCCTGATAGCCTTGGTATCTGCTGAGCCTTGAACCTGGAATGTTTGCTCTTCTCTTGGGTGTTGAGAAGACCCTCTTGGCTCCTTCTCATCGTATAGAGATGCCTTCCTGACTCACAGTTACCCACATCGCCCTACTCATTTCCTTCATAGTCTTGATCACACTTTGCAACACAATGCTTATTTATTTGTCTGTCATCTGTCCCCTCAGACTCAGAAAATCATCCTTCTAGTGCATGCTTATATTCTCAGAACCGAGCAATGCCTCTGGCTGTGAATTTGTAGTGTTGTCCATCAGGTAGAAATGGATCTGGTTATCCCATTTACAGAGCAAAGGAGAATGGGGAATTCCATTAAAGATGAGAAGGGGTTACTGGAAGACTGCAGACCTCTGTTGCTGTGACAGGGCCAAAGGAGACAGTAGGGGCTTCGGTGGGGGTGAAGGGGAGTACATGTATGATTTTGTGTTGAGTGTGAGAGGTTTGCAGGACTTTTATCTGTCAGATGTGCACATAGGTCCACAACTTGGTGAGGAAATGAAGACTAGAGTTACAGGTTTGGAAGATATCTATGCCCAAATGATGGTGAAAGTCCTGGACATGGATGAGACTGATTGTGGGGGGTCAGGGAGAAGGACAGCAGGATAGAGATGGGCACCAAACTTTGGGCCTTAGGTGGTGCCTGTAATTAGGGATGAGAATAGGGAGGAGTCTAGGAAGGAGACTGAGAGGCAGGAGGGAAACCAGAAGGAAGTATTACTGAGGTATAGAAAAAGTGAGATTTGGAAAAAAAAATAAGATAGTGAAATTTCAGTTCAATCCAAAAAATATTTATTATGCTGTTCCTCTCCATATTTTGCTTTAGGACTACACATATAAATAAACTCTCATTGCTTGTGTGGGGGTTAGAGTCTGTTAGGGGAAATAGGATATGTAACAACATTTATGTAAATAAATAATTATATATCGACACAGAATAGCACTATGTACTTTGTAAGTGTCTACCCAGATGTAAGGATACATGTTGAATATATTAGAGCAGTTTCTCATGGGGGGAGAGCAGAAGTACGGAAGAAGATTAAAAAAGAATCAATATCTAAGAAAAACAGGAGAGGGTCTCAACCATGCAAGGGTGTTAGAATTCTGTGAGTGGAGCCTTCTGATCATTTTTTTTTTTGTTGTTTTTACTTTTTAAAGATTTTATTTATTTGTGACAGAGGTCACAAGTAGGCAGAGAGGCAGGCAGAGAGAGAGGGGGAAGCAGTTTCCCCGCAGAGCAGAGAGCCTGATGCAAGGCTCAATCTCGGGACCCTGGGATCATGACCTGAGCCAAAGGCAGAGGCTTTAACCCACTGAGCCACCCAGGTGCCCCGGCCTTCCGATCATTTAACTATCTGTCCACCCCCTAGATTCTTGCAGGGTTTTTGTTTTTGTTTTTGCTTTAACACTGAAGCACCTTTTCCTTATTATAAAGTGCTAAATATTTGTTCTAAAGTCTTTAGATTGTGGAGAGAGTATAATTAAGAAAAGAAGCATCCCTTGGTATCCCATTGCCCAACTATAGCCTATGCTAATATTTTGTAACTATGTACACATAATATATAAGTGTGCCTATTTTGGGTGCCTTTCATTATTTAAAAATTGCTAGCAGTTTCTAATTCAAATCACTGAGGAACATATCCTCTTTTGGGAAGACCCACTTGCATATCTCCATGTAGACAGTGAAAGGGGAAGTACCTGTCTGTCTACTGTCCCAGGAAGAAAGTATAATAGATGTTTTGGTTTTACCAGGGTGGTGGTAAATTCACTACATTAGGTAGTGAACTTCCCCAATAACCTTCTGCATTCACTGACTTACAAAGAAGTCAAAGAACCTTCCCGAAGAAGAACATTTCTTCCATTGAGGTTATTAGTTCACATCCGATATGTTAGTGGAAGCCCAGGTGGCAGGAAAAACAGAAGGGAGACATCTTCTTACCCACAGAAGACACTCAGAGAAGCCTGGAGCCACCCACTGTTCCTACTCCCTGGTTTATGATCACATGTTAGGGAAAGTTCCTGGGTGGGTAAACACTGAAAATATTGTGACCCCAAAGAGCTCTAACATCAGAACTCAAGTCTGCTTCCTGTGATGCCTGATGTGCACACAGCTGAGCTGAACTCTGGGGAGAGACTCATCATCTTCCCTCTAACCGTGAGCAACTACAAGCAACCTGAGAGTCGCTGTTAAGTCTGGGTTACTCCAGCACTCCCTGTGGGGGGCAGGGACCTGAAAATACGGTGTTCCCTGCAGTGTGCAAGACCTAACAAAGGATTCATGGGCCTCCTCCTGCGGCGCAAGTGTTCAGGGCTGGTGACAGAAGCTAGATGAGCCTTTGGCACATTGACCGTACTTTCCATTTTCATTTGTTTCTTTCTCAGGCGGGACAGTAGTAACAGATTATTTTGGCCTCTGTCAGAAACCCCTTCACTTACCTCTGGGACTTTTGAAAGGTGTCATTTGGGGAGAAAGGGTGAATTGGTCATGATTGATGGAATGAGAGTTGAAAGCCATTTATTTGGCTTTTAAATGAAACGAACTTGGTAGTAATCTCAAATGGATCAAGTCAAACCACACACACACACACACACACACACGCACGCATGCACACACACGGCACTTCTCTGCGCCAAGACTTCACAAGACAGATAGTCTACTTTCCGCAGCCCTGTAGTTTATGTTTTAGTAGGAGAGTAGAGAAATGAGACATGCATACTAAGCAATTTGGCCTTGAGCAAAAGAGGTCTGGGCTTTGCTCCTGGAAAGTAGGCTGACCTCTAAACCCTTGGAATTTCCTGAGCGATGGGAGTGTCTGAGGCGTGGCCCTCAGACCCCACCTGATACTCTAGGCTACTGTAGGCTAACAAGATGGGTCGTGGTGGGCTCCTTGGGCTACATGATATCAGCACCACCCCTGGGGAGGTGGTGAGGCGCAGACTGAGTTCGGCTATGCGGGCAGTAATTGAATAATGAAGACCCAACACAGCTCTGGACATTGAGGCCCATGAAAGTCTTCTTGGTTGGCAATTCTCTCCGTGTAATGTTACACTTTGCTGGTTCTAATTTGTATCCTTTCCCTATAATAAATGTGGCTGTGAGTGTAATAGTTTTCCGTGAGTTATGAGTGGTTTGGGGAAGCCCCTGAAGTTGCAGTTGGCATCAGGAATCTTGGGCAGACCTGGCACATGGAAGACTGTGTCCTAAGCCCTACAGTTTGGTGAGCTTCAGGTATTAGATACACAAACCATTAAAGAAAAACCCCAATACATGGAAGAGTTACCGTCAGATAGTGGCAAGTGTCTGAAGAGAATAAAATATGGTGATGTGTAAAAGAGTGACAGGGTGTGGGTCTGTGCGGACTGGGTGGTTGGGGTCTGGAGCTGAATCTTCAGTGACAGGGAAGAACATTCCAGACAAAGCCAACCAGGGGCACACATGGTTTGTAAGGTGGGAACAAGCTGGGCGTTTTCAGAAAAAGGAGAAACAGTTGAGTGTGGATGGAGCGAGTGAGGCAGAAAGACATAGAGGTGGGTGGGGTGGCATTCCACAAGGCTTTGTGTTTTGTAGCCAAGTATGAATGGAAATTCACCAGAAGATTTAGATAAGTGAGTAGCATGACCCTCTAGTGGTTTTTTTCTTTTACTTATTTATTCATTTTTAAATTCTGGGATAACTAACATATAGGTGTTATATTAGTGTTAGGTGTACAATGTAGTGATTCAACAACTCTACTCTATACATTATCCAGTCTTCATTATGTTAAGTGAGTTGTTTAATCCCCATCACCTATTTCATCCACCCCTCCCCATCCACCTTCCCTCTGGTAACCACCGGACTGTTCTCTATATTTAAGAGTCTGGTTTTTTTTTTTTTTTTTTTTTTTTTTGGTCTCTCTCTCTCTCTCTCTCTCTTTTTTTTTGGTTCATTTGTTTTTTTCTTAAATTCTACAGATGAGTAAAATCATATGATATTTGTTTTTCTCTGACTGACTTATTTCATTTAGCATTATACTCTCTAGATCCACCCATGTTGTTGCAAATGGCAAGATTTCATTCTTTTTTTATGGCTGAATAGTATTTTATTATATATAATACAACATATAATTATATATATACACATGTATATGTATATATGTGTGTATATATATATATAACTGCTTTATCCATTTATCTGTCAATGGACATTTGGACACTTGGGTTGCTTCCATATTTTGGCTATTGTAAATAATGCTGCAATAAACTTAGGGATGCATATATCTTTTTGAATAAAAGTTTTTATATTCTTTGGGTATAAACTTTTGGGACTACATCAAAATATAAAGCTTCTGCATGTCAAAGGAAGCAATCAACAAAACTAAAAGACAACCTACTGAATGTGAGAATATATTTGCAAGTGATACATCCAATAAGGGGTTAATACATAAAATATATAAAGAAATGATACAACTCAACACAAAAAATGCAAATAGTCTAATTAAAAGTGGGCAGAAGACATGAATAGACATTTCGTTAAAGAAGACATACAGATGGGCAACAGACACATGGAAAAGATGCTCCACATCACGCATCATCAGGGAAATGCAAATCAAAACCACAATGAGATACCACCTCACACCTGTCAGAATGGCTAAAATAAAAAACATAAGAAAAAAAAAAGTCCTGGCGAGGATGTGGAGAAAAAGAAGCATTCATGAACTGTTGGCAGGAAGGCAAACTGGTACAGCCATTGTGGAAAACAGCATGGAGTTTCCTCAAAAAATTAAAAATAGAATTACCATATGACTTACTTATGTTTTCTAAACACGCATACAGAATTTTATATAAAAGGGGTTACACTACTCATCTATTTGGTAGCTTGCCATGTTTGCTCAGTAGTATGTCATATTCAATCATATTTGTTTTGTGTGAGAAGTGCAATGACGTATGTTTGCAGTGGGGCCTTTGGGAGCACAGAGAAGGGGCATTTCCAGGCGTAAGGAATCATGGAAGCTTTCCTGGAAGAGCACTCTTGAGCCAGGTCATAGAAGATGAGAGGTATTCAGCCTAATGGAGGACATAGTGAAGGGAATCTTGGGCAATAGGGGGACCACATATGGGTACACAGGAGAGAAGCACAAGAGGGGTAGCATAGGTCTCCTGTACTGAATGCTGCAAGGCGTTAGGACCACATCAAAATAAAAAGTTTCTGCACAGCAAAGGAAACAATCAGCTAAACTAAAAGACAACCTGAATGGTTGGTTGGGGCACTGGACAAAGAGGCCACTGGAGTTGATTTTTTTTAAATTGAGATAAAATTGACATATAACATTATATTAATTTTTTGGATGTACGACACAATGATTCAATATTTATGTATGGGACAAAATGACCATCACAATAAGTCTAGTTAACATTCATCTAAGCATAGTTGCAATTTTTAAAAAAGATTTTATTTATTTATTTGACAGAGAGAGATCACAAGTAGACAGAGAGGCAGGCAGAGAGAGAGAGAGAGAGAGAGGAGGAAACAGTTTCCTCTGCTGAGCAGAGGGCTTGAACTCAGGACCCTGGGATCATGACCTGAGCTGAAGGCAGACGCTTTAACCCACTGAGCCACCCGGGCGCCCCGTAATTTTTTTTTCTTATGGCGAGAACTTTTAAGATTTACGAGAGTCAGTTTTTAAGAGGAGATAACCAGGAGTGTTAAAAGATCAGCTTCAGAGATGTTGTAAAGATGTGATTTAAACAGGCATTATTGGATTACAGGGACAGAAACCACTTGACTAAGGGCAGCTAGTAATTTTAATGATATCACAGACAGTCTAATGGCTATCCAAGAATAGGAAACACTAGTGTTGTATCTGGAAAGTCAGGAACCAAAGCCAATCCCTCCGGTTTTTCATGGTGAGAATTGGATTATCTGAGCATAAGACATTGCAGGACTTGTCCACTCCAGGCCCAATTAGTTTGGGCAGGTAGCAATTGCTAAGAAAGCATGGGTTGGGCAGGCTTCCCAAATGTCTTCTGCAGCTGTCCCAATGACTGAGAGTGCATAGAGCCAGAAGTGCTCCCATCTGCTGTCCCACTTACCAGCCCTCTGATCTTGGGCTCACAGCTTAAATACTCTGTGCTCAGTTTCCTTCACTAAAACATGATAGTGTTTATCGGGCAATATTGTTATTTTAAGGGTTAAATGAGTTAATATATAATATGTAAGCACTGGTGGTTATTGTCAGGGATTGATGAGAGAATGAGAAAAATAAGAAAGAAGATTATACCAGAAGAAGTTCAGCAGTGAAGGAAAGGAGAGAAATACGGTAGTCATTTCATGGGAAATCAGTAGGGATGGGGCATGTACCTGACAGGGAGTATGAATACCTTTATTAGTTCAAGGAGCTGGGAATGATGCAACTGGTGAGAACAAGGACAGAAAACTAATGGGGCATGATTGTGGAGAATGTGGGAAGGTGTGGCATGAACAGTAGAAGTGGAGAAAGAGCGAAGTGTGATGGGGACACCGAGGGTCATTGGGAAGGGGAAAACTCACCTCTGTGGGCCCTGCTTACTGCTGTGAAGGAGTTGGAAGAGTCTCTAAGAATAAAGGTCAACAGCATGATTGAGGGCTTAAGGGAATCGAGACAGTTTCAAAATAATTTAGATGCTCCTCTTCTATAAGAAAAAACCCACAAGAACAAAACCACTTCATAAGAATCATCAGTTCCTCTCTTTTGTGGTCTCTAATAACATGCTAGACATACCTCTCTGATGGCACCTATCATATTTTATAATAATGATTTGTCTGTCTGACCCACTTTCTTAAATGCTATCTCCATGGGTTGATAAACCTTAGTAGATCAGCAAATTTTCCTTAGCTCAGGGTGTGAGTGAGAAAGAGGTACCCAGGGGCGCCTGGGTGGCTCGGTGGGTTAAAGCCTCTGCCTTCGGCTCAGATCATGATCTCAGGGTCCGGGATCGAGTCCCGCATTGGGCTCTGCTCAGCAGGGAGCCTGCTTCCTCCTCTTTCTCTGCCTGCCTCTCTGCCTACTTGTGATCTCTGTCTATCAAATAAATAAATAAAAATCTTTAAAGAAAGAGGTACCCTATATGGACAAAGGCAACTCAGAAGAAGGGGTACAGAAGTACTCTCTGTTTGTCAAGCCATCCTTTTGTGAAATAAATTAAAAATTACAGGCAAACACTGGCTTGGGTCAGAGTCAAGGACGGATGAAAATATCAGCCCTTTCAAAGAACACAAATAAATTGTGTTGATGTGGTGAATTTCATATAAATCTATTAGAGATGTGAAAAAAGTAATTGCTGGGAACATTCTAAGCACTTGAAATATGTTTGTTGAATGAATGGATGAGTACATGAGTAACACAGAAGACAGCTGGGATGAGGAAGAAGGTACTCAAGTCTTCTTGGTTTATGATTTTCATGAGCAAGACAGAATCAGCTGGTGTAAAGAGGCCGCAAAACTCAGTGGTTAGATTTATCCAGGATTACGACTTGGTAGAGTAATATGGAGGAGGATCCAGCAAACAGATTTTGTTTTTCTAGTGGTCCTAGAACCTCTGGAGTTGATCCCAGAAAGATGTCTTAAGGAGGCTTCCTCTAAACCATGCAAAGCCTGAAACCAAGCATCTTCTTGTGGATAGCCCATTAGTCCCTGAAGTGCCCTTGGATTATTCTGGGTACAGGGTGTGTGTGGGTGGGGGGGGGGGAGTTGCCTATGCCTTGTGACCACCATCTTCTGCTGGTTTGCACGAGGGTCACAGAGCACCAATTCTTCACTGTGCTAGCCCACGCCAATTCTTCCGCAGTCCTAGTCCCAGGACCTGACCATCCTTCAGTGTGTGATGGTTTAGGGCAAAAGTTCTCAAACTTTTAGTGGATCGGAATCACTTGGAGGGCTTCTTAAAATGTAGATTACTGGATTTACCCCTAGAATGTTTGACCGAGTCAGCCTGAGGAGGGGCCAGAGGATTTGCATTTCTAACAATTCCCCAGCGGATGCTAATGCTGTTTCTGGACTACACTTGGTTTAGAGTCCTCTTTCTTCACATTTTCTACCCAGCTTTGATTTAATCCAGCAAAGCACACATCCTTTGTTCTCTGTGTCCCAATTCCTCCACTCCTTCTTCAACGGCAGCC
This sequence comes from Neogale vison, assembly GCF_020171115.1. Taxonomy (NCBI): domain Eukaryota; kingdom Metazoa; phylum Chordata; class Mammalia; order Carnivora; family Mustelidae; genus Neogale; species Neogale vison. The sequence goes on from NC_058102.1 coordinate 56,793,234, forward strand.
CAGCAGCTGGGGACTCTACAGTGGGAGAAAATTTGGAAGTTAGCCACAAAAGGAGATTTAAAGTGTCTTTTCACTTAGCTGGGTCAACTTAGTTCAGGAGACGCAGAGTGTTCTCCCCACTGTGGCTGGCAAAGGCTGAGGTACAACTATAGTCTTCTTTAAAGAACATTTCTGTGTGGCTTGGGTCACTCTTGGTAGCAGAACTCTTATTTTCAGAAGACCCTGACTCTGACTGAGGAAATGACCTGAACTTCATTCACTCTTGAAATTGCCCCACATGTCTCTTGGCTCAGCTCTGAGGTCTTGCCCTAGCCCTTCTGCCCAGCTGGTCCCACCTTTTACTTTTGTCTTGTGCACCAAGGCAGACCTTGCCACGTTCCTTCTGGAAGGAAGTGCACCTAGAGGACCCACATTACCTCCCTCTGGAAATTGTTGGTTTCCTAGTTATATATAGACTCCTTCTTTCAGTTGGAATATCCCCCAAGGGCAAGGCCCATGGCTTCTTTGACTTCAACTTTGAATGTCCCCCTATACTCCCTCATTATAATAGGTAGTCCAGTGCTGTAGGGTACACAGTGGGTGCTCCATAAATACAAGTTTTCCAAATGTAGACAAAAACCTCAGTCTCATTCCACTTAGATACAGTTCACCTGATCTCCATCTGTTAATGTCCTTGTCACAGCACATGCTTGCATTTTCAGAGACCACTTAACTTGCAAAATACTTCTGTTCTTGAAGTCATACTAGAAAAGATCCAACTGCAGCTTCCAGTCAGAGGTTTGCCCCCAAGGATTACTACCACCAGGGAAATTCTTTTACTGGTGTTTGGAATGAGATGGGCCTGTTTTTTCACTCTAGGTGCTCTGCAGGCACATGGATATTGAAGACTGCGTGGGAAGAATGAGGTTTATGATTATTGACAATGAAGTAAATACTGCTGCGAGCCAGGAAAATTCAGTTCTACATCTTTGTATTTCATCTAATTGAATAATGACATCTGCAGAACACATAACTTTACTTATGCTTTTAAAATATCTAAGACTATGAGAATGCTTTGAAACGTGCAAGGCGAGAGGTAGATACAAAGTATGTATTCTGTTTCTGCCTGCACACAGATTTGAAGGTTTCAGTTCTGACATGATATGTCTTCATCATTGGCGAATATCTCTGGGCCATTCTGTGTGTGAAATATACAGACTCAGACACACAGACACCCCCATCCCCCAATCTGCAGTAGGGTTTATTTTAAAGTAAATGTTACAGATACAGTTAAAACCCACTAGATACTCCTCCTCAATCTCGTTTCTCTCTTTCCTTTCTTAGAATTAGCCAACAGCCTGGATTAGGTTTTTGTCCTTCCCACACATTTAAAAAACTTTCTACTATATATATGGTCATAAATAATATATAGAATTGGCTCTCATGTCCTGGTCACATGTCTTAGCCTCATGTATGCCGTACTTACCATTCTGCAACTTTCCTTTGTTTGCTCAGCATTTATATATGTGTATACTTTTATTGAAGTGTGATTGAGATACAAAAAGTTGTACACATTTAGTGTATACATGTTGATGAGTGTGGAAATATGCATACATTTGGCATACCATCACCACGATCAAGATTCTAAACAGATTCATCAACTCATGGATACTTTTAAGTAGTCTTGCCTGTCTGTGTCTGCCTATTTTTATACTAGCAAGGAATGCTTTAAAGATCTGTCCATAAGCAAGGGTATGCCAGGGATATCATGATTATATATTTATATGTCCAGGAGGGAGGTGAACTTGAAGCTTGTCTTTGAACATACCCAGGCGAGCTGACACATGTTTGTCAAATTTATACTTATAGAGGCAGATACACCATAGGTCATCTTCTGTCCCTTCTGAATACAATAGGGACATATTGCCAAAGACTGATTTAATAGTTAGCTTCCTAAGGTGGTGTTAATGCTCTTCTCCCATTCCCAACATTTTAGAAGAAATTCTTCTGTGCTTTAGTCTTTGATTTTTGGATTACTATCCATAAATTGGCACTAACTATTGCAAACCTATTTCTTAGAGAGCTGTTTACATATCTTCTTATTAAAGATAATAACTCACCAGCCTGAGAAAGGTCCTGTGCCTTGGTGGGACTGTCATTCCAGGAAAAGGTCACTGAGACTGGGTCTTCCCAGTAGGAGTAAGACTTTGCATTTCAAACATTCTTGGGAAGTTCGAGCACACTGCTTCTGACTTACAAGCAGTACAGGCTCATGATAAATGAAGATCCTATTTCACATAACTGATTGCATTTGACATGAGAAGGATAGACCAGACCTTGACCCCAATTAATGAAATTGCCAATTGCTATTTACAAGGGTTAGCCCAGTGTCTGTGATATGTTTGTAAAATCTCATTAATTTGGATTTTGGATTCCTTTAGAGAGGGCTGTCCTTTGCATTAATCTGTAGATTCTGCTACAGGAATGGTCAATATGGAAAGTTACATTGGGGCTACATTTAACACACAGAAGCATCATTTAAGCAAACAGAGCCCTCTCAGTGATGTTCTGCCAGTCTGTATTTGAGTTGTTGCCAGACAAAATGGGTGCAGAGTGGATATAGCAGCATTGCATGAAGACTGTGACTAAGTGCTGTCAGACCCAAGGCTCTTTCTTCTCTCCTACACCAATATATTTCTTCCTTATGGCCCCTCTTCTTTTTTCTGAGATCTGCTCCATATTCTTTACTAACCAGTTTCTCTGTATGCCTGGGGATTGACAGCTCTAGTTTGCACCTGGCCATTGTGCTCTTCCTGGGTCCAAACACCAAATGCCCTGTCTTCTAGCGTTGCCTATTCCAAATTCCCTATGTAACCACTTTCTTTAATGCAAAGCTTCAAGGGCCGTAGCTGAGGGCCAGACCACATATTATAGGCCTTGTTCTAAGCAGTGTTCCGCAGTTGGGAAACAGTCAAGTGTTACAAGTCTTGGCCACCTGAGCAGGACAATATCACTTAGATTTGAGCCATTGGCCAAGTCAAGCATTTGGCAGTTGGCTCCTTCGGTCCACTTGTGTCAAGGGAAAGAAACAGGGTCCACAGAAGAGGAGACTTCAGTCGTAGGCACAGTCACACATTCACGTAGCACTCCTTGATATCTCCCTCCATCTTTGTTTTGATGTCATGTAAAATCAAGAATTTTGACTTGGAGTTCAGTTTAGTAGTGAGGCACAGGACCCCAGAGGCCCATGTTGCCTTCCATTATTCTTACTTTTTGCACTGGCCCAGGAATGGTCTTCACGTTCTTCTCTTCCTCAGACTCTCCCTGAGAAAACTTCTGAGCCTGGGGCTTCAGCCATCCTTATGATGACTTCAAATCTATGTCTCCCACTCAGCTCCTCTCCAAGTCCCAGACCCTCGTGCCCAGTTTCCTCTTGGGCAACTTATCTGTACCTGAAGTTCACAAGTGTAAGTCAAAACTGATAATCCCCAATGACCTAAATTTCCCATTTACTGAACACCGGAGCTTTTCCTCACTTGTCCAAGTCTGAAAAGTCCCAACAGTTTTCAATCTTCTCTACCAGTGATACTCATTCAGCATCACCCCTTTTTCATAATACCTATTGCTGCTGCTTTTGTGCACATTCCTTCCATTTCATTAGATTTGTATAATAACCTCCTCACTAGCAGGTCTGACCCATTTTTTCCTCTTCTAATCTTTCTGCCACACTGCGATCAGAATTCTCTTTCTAAAAATGACCTAATGTCAATTCCCTAATTAAAAAACTTCAATAGCTCCTCATTGCCTATAGGACAGATTCTGAACTCCCTAGCTTAGTTTATTACGCCCTTGACAGTCTGCTCCTAACTGCCTATCCCTCCTTACACCCTTCTGTTCCCCATCCGTTTCCAGTTCTCAGTCACCCATTATCGCCACATGTGCCAAGTTCTTCTGCAACTTCATGTGTCTTTATAATGGCTCTATGCCTGGAATATTATTGCTCTACTGATTCATAAGGGCCAGCTCAAAATCTTATAACTCAAATCCTTTGGTCCACTTGTCTTAAGGCAACTGCTTCCTCCTTCCTGCTCCTATCCATTCTTCCATTAAAATACTAGAATTGTTTTCTAGTGGTTAGCAGACATGGCCCACTTAGGGTCCAGAGATATAACACTGATGGTTGGTAGGACTGAGTACATATAACAGATATTGTGGCGACATGGAGAGTACAAGGACTGACCAAAGGCCTCTTTTGTGGACACTTTTCCCGCAATCGTCTTTTTCCCTTACCAAATTTGAGTACTTTTCCTATATTTCCATAATTTCCATAAATCATGAGTCTTGCCAAAAACCCAAAACTCTTCTTCAGTGAGGGGTGCAGGTATGAGACCTCGGTTCCACCAACAGGAGCAACTGCATGAAGCATGGGTCTGGAAGTGAGCAGTGTGAGGGGTCAGGTGATGCCAGGGCACTGATTTGGCTAGCCTGGTGATGAGGGCATCTGGTTCTGTGGAGGGCCGTGCTGAGCTTCAGGAAGCAGGTTCTCAGCAGTAAGGGCAACAGCATAAGCAAGGGAGGTCTTCGTGATACCACTGGGCTTGTTTCTGGCTGCAAATTTTCAGACTCAACCTCTGCAACTCTCCTGTGGAGTCTATGACCCACCTAATATCTTGCAATGCATTTATTTTATGTTGCAACTAGCTAGAGTGGATCGTATTATTCACCACTAAAAGCCCCTTATTGACAGATAAATAGAATGAATATATATATATATATATATATATATATATATATATATATATAACCACAGTAACAAATAACCACAGATTCAAGGTCTTAAAACAAATTTATTATGTTATAGTTTTATAGGTCCTAAGTCTATTACAGGCGTCACTGAGCTAAAGTCAGGGCATTAATAGGGCTGTATTCTTTTTTGGAGACTCTAGGAAGAATCTATTTCCTATCTGTTTTTAGTTTCTAGAAGCCACACATACTCCTTGGCTCTTGGAGCTCTCCTTCCATCTTCAAAGCCAGCAACAGCAGGTCAAGTATATTTTATGATTCAAATTTCTCCTGCTTCTTTTTTTGTCCTCTCTCCATCCTGAGGCTGGAAAGGTTCTCTGCTTTTAAGTACTCGTGACTAGATTGGGCCCACCTGCATGGTCCAGGACAGTTTCTCCCTCTCAAGGTCCATAAACTTAATCCCATCTGCAAAGTCCCTTTTCCCATTAAGATGAGGTATTCACAGGCTGCAGGGATTGGGACGCAGACATCTTTGGAGGGCCAGAATTCTGACTAATATAATAGTCACTCCACCTAATAGTCACTAATATAATACACTCCACCTCAGGGAAGAAATCCTGTCTTACTCATCTTCATGAGCCCAGTATATAGTTCTACTTACCGAATAGATTGTTGACTGTAACCTCAACCAGAGGAACTCAACTAGAGAGCTGCGCCACCTTCCCACTCCTCCCTGCAGGCGTGGCTGAGGCTGTATCAGTGTAGATGAGGCCCTGGCTGGTAGGCAGCCCCTCTGGGCTCTGTTGTGGCCCTGCTGGGTGCTTTTCTGTGGCATTATCTTCTATTTCCATGTGTCAGGTGTTATGTTCAGTACATGAGAACATCATACTTCATTTAATTATTTCTCCAGCATCCCAGGTATGTGAGGCAGACTCAAGTGTGGAGTACAACAAAGGAGATACAGGATCTTGGACTTCACCACAATCCCTGAACCGGAGTCTGGAGAGGTCAGAAGAAGGGCAGACCTATTGACTTGCTGACTTCCCTCCACTGGGCCTCATGGCTTTCCTCCTGCCACTTGCAATCTGTCACATGGTACCTGGGTTCAGTGGCAGAAAGACAGACTGTGAGGGACAAAGTAAAAAATGTCTTCTAGAAGCCCAAGGGAGCTTTTCAGAAGACAGCACATCTGGCAATATTTCAAACTAACACTGGCCTAGATTCTGTGATGAAATAATAATAATAATAAAAATAAAAATAAAAATACATGGTAGATTCTTTTAACCCATAGAAACCTGGTTAGAGATCTTGAATGACTTCCCACTGCTCTTTGGAAAAGTCCTAAATCTTTAACAAAGGCTCACAGTGCTCTGCATGGCCTGGTTCTTGCCTACCTTTCTCGTTTCCTCTCTTACCAGTATTTTCCCGGCACTCAACAGCCCAGCTAAGCCAGCTGTCTTCCAATTCTTCAAAGTGGTCATGCCCTGTACTTTTGCTATTTCCCCTCCCTTGATCAATTTCCCATTCCTTTTGCTACTTTGTCACCTAGCTAACTCACTTAATTTTAGATCTCTGCTTACATTTGCTTATTCATGGAAGGCTTTCCTGATACCTTAGGCTAGTATCAGTCAGTGTTCTTTAGAGAAACCCAATCAGTAGGATATATATACAAATCAAGGTATTTATTTTAAGGAATTGGCTCACATGATTATGGAGGCTGAGGAATCCCACATTCTGCTGTCTGCAAGCTGCAGGCTCAGGAAAGCTGGTGGTGGAGTTCCACTCTGAGTCTGCAGGCCTGAGAGCCAGGAGCATTAATGGTCTAAGTCCCCACCCAAGGGTAGAAGACCAATGTCCCAACTCAGCAGTCAGACAGAGAGTGAACACGCCCTTCCTTCTCTGTTTTGTTCTCTTTAGGCTCTCAAGGGATTGGATGATGTCTATCCATGTTGGAGAGGACAATCTACTTTACTCAGTCTAATCTCAAATATTAATCTCATCCAGAATCACTTTTACAGACACACGCAGAAATAATATTTAACCAAATATCTGGGTACCCCGTGACCTAATCAAGTTGACACATGAACCGCCAAAGTCCCCCTGTTATGCATAACAGCATATCACAATTGTAATTAAGTAATTAATTATCTGTAGTGATGTGATTACGACCTTAAGGTCTGTCTTCCTTTTTTTTTTTTTTTTAAGATTTTATTTATTTATTTATTTGACAGAGAGAAATCACAAGTAGATGGAGAGGCAGGCAGAGAGAGAGAGAGGGAAGCAGGCTCCCTGCCGAGCAGAGAGCCCAATGCGGGACTCGATCCCAGGACCCTGAGATCATGACCTGAGCTGAAGGCAGCGGCTTAACCCACTGAGCCACCCAGGCGCCCCTGTCTTCCTTTTTTTAGACTATAAACTCCACAAGGAACTTATTTTATTCACCACTTTATCCTCAGAGTATAACACAGTGACAGAATAGAGTTGGCACTTAAGAATTTATTGAATTAATAGCTTTCTAGTAAAGTCCCACCAATTGCTAAGGAAGATATTACTGAAGAGATTGTGAGGTAGAGAGTTTCCAACTCTACTGCAATTTCAGAGGTGAAGCACTTCATACTACATTACTTTATCTCTCAAAATGGCATCGCCCTTATTCCTAAGTCGCAGCAACTATTGAATAAATACTCAGTGATGGAAGGAAGAGAACTAGTGGCTTGGCATTGGGAGTGGGGGTGGGCGAAACCTCTAAGAGCGGGCCTGAGTCTGGGACTGGTGTGTGAGAAGACTCTGTGCGGGTGCTTCATTTTCCCCTGCTTTTACCTCCCAGTTTGTTCTGTGCCTCAGCACTGCTGCTCTCCGGGCCAGGAGCAGAAGGGCCTTTTCATCTCTGCTTAGCAGGGAAGGAATGTCTTCCTGTGAGTCCCCATTAAGAAATGTTAAAATTGCTCCCCAACTTTGTAAAAAAAGCAAGGAGAAGGGGAACCTAGGTGGCTCAGTCATTAAGCATCTGCCTTCGGCTCGGGTCATGATCCCAGGGTCCTGGGATCGAGCCCCGCATCGGGCTCCCTGCTTGTCAGGAAGTCTGCTTCTCCCTCTCCCTCTGCCTGCTGCTCTGCTTACTTGTGCTCTCTGTCTCTCTGTCAAATAAATAAATAAAATCTAAAAAAAAAAAAAAAAGAAAGGCAAGGAGAAGTCAGCTAATTAAGGGAGGGTAAACTCAAATGGTCATGGCAAAGTGGAAAGGCAGAATGAGCCCCCTGAAAACCTGGAGCTGGGAGGACCATAGAATTTATCTATCCAGATCTATCTTTTATGGGTGAGGCAGCTGAGGACCACATAAGCTCACTGGTTCATCCAAGATTAATGACCAAGCCAGACCTCAGATTCACCTCTTTAGACCTCTAACTCAGGGCTCTTTTCCTCTCATTATTTCCCCCGTCCACTGTAATGACTTGTGTACACACCTGAATGCAGATACACATAATCAACCCATATAACCCCGGTGCTAGATGGGGTCTCCTTTCTTTGGAAATGCAAATAATACTAGTTTGAGACCCTCCTTCCATGGGTAATGGAGATCTACCTTTTCTCCAATCTTTCCAGAGATACTTCCAGAAACCTACTCTTCTGCTGGTCACCTCCAGCTCTGGGTTCCTGCTTCAGCTGGATTAACTAAATTTACAGATCACGTGGGCAAACTCTGCAAGATTTGCCTTTTCCTCTCTAAGTTACCCCTTGCTGGGCATGACTCGTCCACCTCTCCCAGGTGACACCATCACCAAGCCGATGGACGCTTGTGTGTAGCAGACTCGGATGAAGGTTTGGGGCCATGGAGGGAGTTTACCTTGCAACATCACAAAAAACTTCACTGGACCATAGACACACTGTTCTCAAACATTCTTGGGCATTCCTCTTGACCATTGTTTTCGGTAAGGGTCCACTTCAAGCCACATTACACAGGCCCCTCTTCCTCCTTTCTCTTTTCTCATCTTACCCCAAGTACTATTACATTTTTGGGCAAAAAATTTTTAGTATATGTGCTGCCGAAGCGAGAACTGTGCAAAAAATTTTTAATTATGTCACAGATTATCTCTTTTCTCATTGACCAAGCTCTTGGGGTCCATCTTCTGTACTTTAGTATGCGTATCAAGGTGTTTCCCTAACAAAAGGCTTTTCTCTTCCTGAGATGAACTTTCTCTGGTGCCGTGTGTGTGTGTGTGTGTGTGTGTGTGTGTGTGTGTATGTATGTGTTGGTGTGAAATATAATGTGGCTCATTTGTTCTTAATTTTCTACCTGTGACATTAGTTTACTAGTCCAAGATACCTTTTACAGAAAGATGAGAGCTCAAAGAGAAATCAGGAAGAGAAGAATATAAATGGCCAGATCAGGCAGATGAATGTGCTACAGAGAGGTGGGAAACCTCTGAGAACAACAGAGCTAGGACAAGGTCAAGGCCCAGGTTCGGCGTAGCCTCTGGAAATGGGTATGTCAATAGAGGGGCACATAAGGTAAGGTTTGTGGGAGGTGGAGTAGTTGAGGCTGCTCAGATGGGCAGGATGTCTGATGGAGATTGGGCAGAGATGAGAGGACTCTTTGAACCAATTGTCCAAAGCCTCCAACTGCTGTCACGGCAGCTATTGTTGCAGTCCCAGAGTCTGGCAGTCAGTTATCATGAAAACAGCATCTTGGGGGTACTTCACCGAGGACAGGGAGTCAGGGGCCAAGGCAGAGTCCAGAAAGGGATTTTAGGAGGCCATTCTCCTCAGCCAGAGAGAAGAGTGCCAGAGGCAGCTGCAGTATTCGTGAATAGGAGGAGGGATCTGGGAGAGCTGGTGGTGGAAGTTTTTAGAGGAGCATAACTTCAGGGTCTTACCGCCTCTTCTTAAAACATGGGTCTAGTCCAAATGAATGGGCTCTCATTTGCTTCCAGAAGCTCCTCCTTGCTCTGTTGACAGCAGCCCCAGACCTGGCAGGGGATACTGTTTAGATGACCATAGAGCAGGTGCGGCTTTCACCTTAACAATTATAACAATAGCTGATACTTACACATGATTTACCTGAATTTACTCATAACAAGCTCATGAAAGTTGGCATTATCTGTATTTTACAAGGGAGGAAACTGAGCCAGAGAAGTTGAGGAGCTTTTCCAAGGTCACACAACCAGCAAGGGGCTGCGAATGTCTCCCAGGCTGTTTAGCATCAGAGACACTTTACCAGCTGCCTTTTCGTAGACATTTGAACTGTGTAAAGACACTCCAAATATATGGTCAATCCAAAAATGTGATGTATTTCTCAATCAGAAAAATGACAAAAGAGATAGTTTGACCACTTTGAATATGCAAACTTGTATATAATCACAAATTAATTATTTATATAAAAATTAGATAGGGTTGTGCTAGGCAGTGTTCTGCATTCCAAGGAGTAGAAACTGATTCTGGCTGCCATAAAGGATGTTGGCTGTCACATAATCATCTGAGCCAGTTCCTCCTCCTAAAGGGGAAGGGAGAGAACCAGGAATGAGAACAGAGGCCCTGTCTGGCCAAGCCTGGCTATGAGGACACTGCTCACATGACTTCCTTTGCTGCTGTGGTGGTCCTGACAGCAATGAAGTTACATGTTAAAACATGTATTCAGAAAAGTACATTCTCATAAGCATACAGCTCCAAGAACTGACAGAGACAACATACCCATGTGTGTACCCGGCTCCCACCAATATGCAGAATATTACAGCATCCTATATGAAAAGATTCAGTGTCCATAAATATTTGAAGCAATTTTCTACAGTGGATGCCCATTTGTATTCCTACCAGCAGGGCGTGAGATTTCTAGCTGCTCCACATCCCCCCCAATCGGGTCCTGCAGGCTTCACTGTAGCCTTTCTGGAGGATTTGTAATGGTATCTCACTGTGGTTTTAATTTGAATTCTCTGATAATTAGTGAGGCTGGACACCTTTTCACATCATATTGACCATTTGGTATTCCCTTTGGTCCCCCCACCCCATTCAGTTGTCTGCCCTTTTCTTATTGATTTGTAGGAGTTCTGGATCTGTAGGAGTTCTTGTATTCTGGATACAAGTCCTTTATTGATGCCTATTGCAAATGCCTTCTTCCACTCTGTGGCTTGTGTTTTCACTCCTCTTATAATATCTTTGAACAAAAGTTCTCAATTTTAATGTAGTCCAATTTATTGATTTTTCTTCCCTCTATCATTAGAGCTTTTTGTACCCTATTTAGGAACTCTTCGCCTACTCCAAGGTCAAGAAAATATTCCCCTATCTTTCCTTCTAAAGTCTTTATCATTTAACCAGGGTATTGCTTTTTTAAAACGACCTTTAAGTGTTTCAATTATGACAATAGACAGTTGCAATTCCCCTGAGAAGAGCTGCTAAATTTGTGTTAAAATAGTTAGTCCTCTCTTTTAAACAGACCATGTCAGATTTATGTCAGATAACCTCTGAAAGCGCCAAATATAAGGAATGATTAAGATCATTGTAAGGCTAATGGGTTTCCCCAAACAATTTTTATTGTTCCAAATAAAATAATTAAGCAGGACTTCTATTGGTAAAGAAGAAACTCTCACTTTATATCTCAGCAAAAGTGGTATATTTCAGGCCTGTTCTGATTGCAAATGACAGGAATTCAAGTACAAGTAGTTAAAAAAAAAAAAGATAAAAAGAAAGGAAGGAAAGAGAAGGGATTTAACTGGCCCTAAGTCCTAATAGCCAAGAAGAACAAGATGGGGCTGACTTCAGGCACAGCTGGATCCAGGCACTAAAACAACATATTAGAGCTCTACCTGTCTCTCTCTCTATATATAACTTTACATCTCCTTCTCTATGAATTTTTGTTTCATAGTCAAGAGGAAGAAAAGATGGCCATGAATAGCTTTAAGTCTATATTTTTATAACTTATAAACCAGGAAGAGAGACCCTTTTCCTGGAATTTATTCTACCTACATTCTACCTTAGGGAACTCTCTGACTGGACTTACTTGTGTCATGTGCCCATTCCTCAACATACTGCTGTGGTGAGGGAGTTGGAATACTCCCAACAGTCAGGCTGAGTCACATGTTTACCCTATGACAGGGGAGGAGAGCTGGGTCACCAGGAATGACAGCACACTTGGCACACAGGGTGGGTAGCCGGTTCTCCAGTAGGAAAGTGAGGCAGTCTTTTCAAACATTCACCAGCCCATATTTCTGTTAAATTAAAGTGGTAAGAAAAGGAAGAATCTTTCGGTGTCAAGGGGTTTCCCTAGCCTTTCTGCTTTTTATAAAATTCTATATGACAAGAGCTGTGCTAGGTGCTGAGGATACAGACATAAAAAAGCCATTTTCTGTGCCTTAAGGCCCACATAATCTTTTACTGGAATAGAAACCTCAAAAGACAAATACAAGACAGTGTGAGGTTTGCGAAATGGACCTGCACAAGTTTCAATGGGGGCCTCTAATGGTGTCTGGAGTACCAGATGGGGAGCCGACTGAGCTAACTCTGGAATAGGGGAAGTTCTCTGGCAGGTGAAGAGAGGAAGTGCAAGGATGCCTTCCAGGCAAAGATAGCAGGTTGACAAAGGCAGAGAGGTAAGGTGACATAAGAGTGTGTTCAGTGGAAATCCAAAGTAGGTTACCAGTGCAGCCCAGACCTTTTTTGCACTGCTGGCTCCATGCAAATAAGGCAGGGCGAGGGCATTAAAGGGGCAGGTGGGAGACAGTATCTTTGGTAGGCAACCTTAAAACTAGTAGAGGCTTTTGCCTCTAGAGCTGGTTACATTTCCGCCACACCAGAATGGAGTCCTGTCCAAAGAGTCTGTTAAGGGCTTTTGGGAAGTGTGCGTGAAGAGGCTCAACCTTCTGACGCCTTCTTACCAAAACAAAAAGTGTACTGCTGAGTTTGTTTGCTACTTTTTCTGCTTTGAGGCAGGTTTACATTTGAATTAAATTCAGCCAAAAAAAAAAAAAAAAATTGGAAGGGGAGGTGAACCATGAAAGACTATGGACTCTGAAAAACAATCTGAAGGTTTTGAAGGGGTGGGGGGTGGGAGGTTGGGGGAACCAGGCGGTGGGTATTAGAGAGGGCACGGATTGCATGGAGCACTGGGCGTGGTGCAAAAACAATGAATACTGTTACGCTGAAAGAAAAATAAATAAATTAAAAAAAAATTCAGTGCTGCCCTTCCACCAAGTCTTCCTCTCTTCTCTGTGTGCATGCGTGTGCGTGCATGGCCAAGTGCGCATGCTCCTGCCTGCTGTAGTGTCTCTCACTTTGAAAGACCGCCCGTCCTGTATCATGTTGACAAGGAGAAGATATGCTGGGAAAATGTCACAGCTGAATGGCCCCAAGGGAGACAGCTTTGTCAAATGCCAAGCGTGTGAGAAAGATAAGGCCCACTGGGGTCTGGGGAGGGGGTGACTAAGGGATAGTAGGCTAGGGGTTGGCAACGTCGGTGCCCCCAACATGGTTTTAGTGCCTGTTTCAGAGCAAGCCGGGGGCAAGGGCTTGTCATTAGGGAAGGGGTAAAGTGAAGCTGCGTTTAAAATTCAGGGCCCAGCCCTGCCAGTCTGGGCTCTGGGGATGATGAGGGAGCCTGACAGATGAGTTTGGGCGTGGAAGATCTGCAGCCCCTTGTGGGGTTTGGAGGGAGAAGCTTCTCAAGCAAGGACACATTTGAATCCTCCAAAGGGCTTTTGAGCAGACTTGGTAGGAGGAGACACGGAAGTCAGTGGGAAGATGTCAGTTAGACATCAGGACTTGTACTCCGGTTCCAATACACATTCTCAGGGCACCTTTTCCGGGACCTTGAAATTTTCCAGTCGCAAATGAAGACGGCAGTGGGAACTGCTGTGAAAGTACCACATCTGTGGTCTTTGGCCAGGAATTGATTATGTTCTGGACGTTCCCTGAGCTGTATTAAAACCAAATCCATGTCATCAGCATGCAACAGGTTGGATTCTGTAAGAAGCAAAGCTTATGCTTTTGGGAAATAGAAAGGCTGTTTTTCTCCCTCCCATGTACTAAAGGGTCATCTTATCAGGAGAGTGTCAAATACTGTTTATTTGACAAAAGCTACATCTGTCCATATCTCTGTACTCCAGCTTGGCACAGGCATATAGAAGGGAACAGTCAGGGAGAACTCAGGTACCGGATAGAAAACTGTACCATCATGCTCTAAAACACTGATTTAGGCAGCGATGACTTCCTTTTATTCACAGGTATTCCCCAAATTCGTGAAGTGCCTGATCATGGGAATTGTACAATGGATATTTCCTATTCATCCATTCATTTAATGAACATATTGTAAGAACTTATTATCTTCCATGATTGGGGCGTTGGGAGAAACCAGAAAACACTAATTCATGATCTCTCTCTTTAGGAATCTCATAGAATCATAAGAGAAAGAAGACTTGCGGACAAAAATGGGTAATTCAATTTAAGAGGTAATTAGCCTCATAACAAAGGTCTAAATAAAGGCTTGTGCATGCTACTTCTTATGGGTTACAAGCAAACTAGGACCACCCTAAGCAAAAAGATTTCTTAAGATCCTGAGATAATTCATAAACTAAGCTTCAGAAAGAGAAATGAGAACAACTCCTGGGAATCCCAGACGTGGACTCAGTTTTTAGGAAACTACTCTAGGCTCCAATTACATTTCTTCTTGTTACTCCTTTTCTGTTCCACTCAGGCCAGCTTGTGGCAGTCTCTTGCACTGTCTCATACAGTGTCCAATCAGAGGCTGTCAGAAATAGCTGCACACTGTAACATCGAAGCCCAGAAGGAAGTGGCTCATATTGCCACCCATCCCTCATCAGTGCAGACTAGCGGATATTTTAGGGAGCTGTCACTTTCATCATCCTATTTCCAGGTGAGGTGGGGGAGGTGCTGTGCTTGGCTTACCCTGGATCAAGGGCCTAGGGGTTAAGGAGGCATCCTCAGAGGAAGAAAAGATGCTCAGCAGAAAGGGTACCAAGGCATCACTTATAAGGGATATATAGATACTCAGAGGAGAGGTTATGTTTAGATGGTGGAATCAGAAAAAATCTTGAGAAAAGGCTGGAATTTGCATTTTTGATGTAGGATTTAGGATTGATGTGGGATTTTTGATGTAGGTCAACTATTAGTGAGTCTGCCTCAGTCACGCCCTGCTTCTATGAGAAGCCCCTCCCAATACAGATCTACCCCCATAGAGGCACAACCAAGTCATAACTGATGACTTTCATTCCTTGGCCATGGCCGACCAGAATGGATTGAATAGCTGAGTGTCAGTCCAGTGGGTAAGTTGATCCAATGAAAGCTCCTTCCCCATACATTGGGAATTGGTATACCCTACAGGATGCTAGTCATTTGGTTAGTGGGCTTAGAGTTGAGAAAACATGTAAAAGCCTGAGGTGCCTATGTTTGGTCAGTATATATGGGAAGGTAAGAAAACAGAATCTGAAAGCACCAGATCAGACTCAGAGGGAGGAAGTAGAGATAGAGCGTATTTGACTAGTGAGGAAGTGTGGCCAGAGTGTGGTCAGAAGAAAGAAAGAGAGGAAAGAGTCATTGCTCCCTATGGTTTTCCAATTTATTTCAATGCCTTATAAGGTCCTGTTGTACTGGTACTTTTGGTTTTCATGAGATATACTTCTATCTTTCCACTTAATTGCTTTAGTGTCAATTTCTGTTTCTTGCTACCCATGGAGGACAGTGGTTATGGACTTGTCATGATGGACCGAGAGGTGAGGAACAACATGACAGGCAGCTTGAGCAAAGCTTAAAGGTGGGAGAGTTTGGGCGTTAATTAAAAAACAGTAGGAATAGTTTGTTTTGTAAACAAAAGCTAGGAAGTGAGATGGGGAAGCGGGTAAGCCTAGACTGCGAAGACTAAAGGCTTCAGAAGTAAACATGGAGCACTCGGTGTGGTGAAAAAATAATGAATAATGTTTTTCTGAAAATAAATAAATTAAAAAAAAAGAAGTAAACAGAAGTGTAGGAGTGGGCCACTGAGTTTTTGAGCTGGAAAGAGTTAATCAGATCTGGTCTTTGGGAAGATCACAGTGAGTGGACATCACTTTTGTAAAGAGAATACAAAACCCCTGCTTTCCAAAGAGAGGGAGAGAAATTTCATCTGTGCCTCTCTTCCCTATCTGGCCTGGGATAGCTTATTTCATACTGGATGTGCACCCTTTTTCCTTTCTTTAGAATGGGAAGCACGCCAAAGAGAATCTGAGACTCTTCTGCTCTGTTTCCCAGATTAGTCATGTCTAAGCTGGGTGTAGGGAATGGGAATAGAAATTTTAAAAACTCTGAATGGTTAAACTCCTTGAAATATCTATTGTCAGGGCAAGTTTCTCACCTACAAGAAGCAGATTGTATAAATCAGTTCATTCTGACATATTCTGCTTTTGAGAACATTATTTGGACAGCTCTAAAAAGGCAGAGAAAAGTTGCCTAATGATGGAAGTTGCTAATGACTTTTTAAATTACCAATGGTACAGAAAAACATCTTCATGCCCACACCCCAGCTTATCCAGCCATGGACAATAAGTAAAGTACGGATCTGCAGTCTCAAATTTATAAGTACTTTGCTTGTCACTGTATGCATTCCCTTTTATGAGTCCTCTGTGACAGGAGGAGAAACATAAGGACTATAGGAACAGTGAGTACCAACTAATTTAGCAGGCAGCCTATTCTCAGCGGTGATAGCTAATAACCAGGTGAGAAAGCAGGGGTGATTTTAAATAAAAATGATTGCCAGCAGTAAGTTGAAAGAGTCCAGGAATGGCTTAGTTAGTCAGGTACATTCTGGGGAAACTCGGGGCCCAGAGGAAACTCCTTTGGTGTGAGGTGGGGGATTCCACATGGACAGGATATGAAGAAATAACCAGAGTCATAGTAATCATGCTCAGCCCTATCATGGCTTCCTGGTGACAGCAATTCCAGCCAATTAGCCAGGATTTGTTTATTTATTTATTTATTTTTGCCACTTCTTATGCTTTCCGGGGCTGCTAATGGTGGTGAGGTCAAGAGTGTATCCTCACTTCAACATCACCTCATCATCACTGCCTGGCAGTACTTACTAACAGGTAATTCTGCAGGCAACAGTTCTTGGTGGCCCAGGTTGAGGTGCTAGTGGGAATAATCTCAAGAGGGAAATGGAGAGAGGTCTAAAGAGGGGAAATGCTGACAAGAAGCAGAGTTGTCCATGTATTTTTGCCCATCTTGTGTGGAAAGAGGGTGTTGCTGTGGCACAAGGGATGGAATTCCATTCAGGGTCTCGGTCCCACGTCCTTTAAAATATAGAGCTGGGAACAGAAGACCTTCAGGGCTTGTCCCTTCTAATGCTTACATGGCGGATATGATGCTTCTGTCCAATCCTGTGGATGACCGACCTCATAGGGGTCTGTCCCCATCACTTGTGGAGGAAGTGGGAGGGACATCATGGCTGCGGGTGAGGTCTGTAGTTGGAAGAGGAAAACAGGCATGATGAAACCTGACTGATTTCTTGGGGGATTTTGGTGGCATTCTGATAAACTGACAGAAACCAAAATCTTCCTCTGCCTAACTTTTTCAAGTAGAAGTCAACAGCCAGCACTCTTCCCTGCTATTTGGGTAGGCAAAAGTGGAACTCTGTATAACCAAAGCATGTGGAACAGGAAGAGCGCACCACCCTCCCTTGACATTTGAAAATTATTGTGTTGTTTTTTTTTTAAACAGTGGATTCCATATCTCCTTGGTCAATATGAACAGCACTTTGGTTAATCCAATCATCTTACCAGTCAGAAATCCTGTCTATACTTTATTCCTCCCTCCTTCTGTTCTCCCTTCCAAGAGAGAGTTCTGAAGCATGAGCTCAGGACAAGGTAATAAGAATGGAGAAACTTTCAAGGGCTTTGTATGTCCAGTGGGGACAATAGCCATGTAGGTGCAGCACAGTGAACTAGCACATGGTGGGTATATTCAGTACATTTTTGTCTAAAAATAAAAATAAAGGAAAGATCACACCCTCAGTAATTTTGCTCTCTACTTTTTGAGGTAATCCTTTTCCAGTAATTCTCCCCTTCTTGAACTGATTTATGTGTCCCCGTATCTTTGGCTGGCCCTTGTTCAGTCTTCTTCTCTTCCTTTCAAAATCCCCTTCATCCTGTAGGAACCATCTCAATGATGGTCTTTATTTGCCTTTCCCATCCCATAGTTCTCCTGCATTGTTGGCCAGGGAAGAGAAGGAACCCCCATGAGATGCTTCAGAGAAGGAAAGTTTTGGGTTTGCTTGTCTATCTTTGTGAATCTTCTATACCTGGTTTAATTTTGTGGAGGCAAAGATACAAAGACTGATTGGGCTTCCCGTGCCGTGGCCAGTGCACCCCGAACCTGTAGCCCTGCAGCCCAGCTACCATGTACCTGCCTAGACAGCCCTAGACGCTCTTGGTAATACCAGAAATACTAAGCCACCCAGATGCCTTGGTTTCACTCTTTGCTGTGCTGCACCTTTAAGGATTCTGTCATCATTTAGGGGTGGTAAAATGCCACAGCCTATGAGCCCAGCTACGAAATTTTAAAGCTATTTGTCCCAAACCGAAAGGGAAGTGGACACACCTTCTAGTGTATAACAGCAGTAAAGGTTTGTGAAGAGGATATTCAGCTGTGATTCCCAGTCTGGCTTGAGCATCTTTCTCTCCCAACTCTTCAACGTGACACAGACCTTTCTTTTCTGAGTCCGTCCCCTTGGTGGCTTATATCACGTTAGTGGACTTTAGGTCCTTCGTCTTCCTTCTGAGCCCAAGCTTCAAGATTGCTTTAGATCATCTAAATTTGAGTTTTTGCTCCCAGCAGACCTTGTTAGTTTACCAGGTCACAAAGTTTCTTTAAAACAAAATCAGACATTTTTAAATTTATGAGGCTGAAGTTTCTTGGCTATGTAGTGGCAGCAAAAGGGAGTCAGGTTTTAAAACTTGCTTTAAGATATTGAGCAATTGTGTTTGTAGTGATTTTACAATCCTGTGGGCATTTATTTTGAACTTATCATTTGATGCCATAGGTTGGCCACTTCTCTTGTCTCTGTCTGTTTTTCCTCTAAGTTTTGTGCCTCAGCTCAGCACAGGATGTCACTCCTTGAGACAGGACAGTGTTGCTTTATGTACTGGTTTTCTGCACCCTGTTCCATTATAGGATTTTAACAGGTGAAGTTAGAGCCGCTGCACCCGGACACTGAGGAGGCAACACGTGTTCAGGTTGGGCTACACAGTCATAGAACCCACTATCCTCACCAGCTCTAGACATGCTGAGGCAGTGTTTTCCTTTTTCTCAATATAATTCCACACTCCCAGTGTATCAGCCCTAACTAATAAGGCTGGGGAAGTCAGAATAGTGCATGAGTCTCACCAGCACACAGAGCACTCAGAGCTTTGGGTTTTGCCAAGCTGACCAGGTGGAAACTCATCAAGATGTAGCAGAGGAGAGGCACCCACATCAGTGCAGAGCCAGGGGAAGAGGGAGCAAAACTGAGCACCATTTTAACTGTTTACCATGTGGCCTGGAGAAGAGTCTACAGAAATAGGAGGGATTTAGCTCTCAGAGATTCAGTTTTCCATTTTGGTCTCTTCTTCCTTATAAAAGATCTCTTAGGTCTTTATTGACATGAGAAAAAAAACCTTAATATCTCCATACAGATATCCACTTGTCTTCATGACATCACATCGGCTGACTAATGGATAGTTCACATTTAATGTGACCAACCCAAGGTGCTGAGATCCTTCTTCCAAACTTTCTTCTTTGACAGTCTTCCCCTCCTAGTAAATGCTAACTCCAGCCTTCTGTTTGCTGAGGACTCATACCTTGGAGTCACCCCCGGAATCTGTTTCTCACATTCCATATTATTTACAACTGTAATCTCACTGGATTTGCATTCACACCATATCCCAAACCTGATCACTTGCCACTGCCTCCATTTCTCCTGTCCTCATTCAAACCACTGCAATTTCCTCCTTGGGTTGTTGTAATAGTTCTCAACCAATTCCCAACTTCCATCTGACTCCCTAACACCCTGTTCACAGCACAGGACACGGAATGATCCTTTCCAAATTAAGTCAGACATTGCCACTCCTTTGCTTCAAATCTACCTATGTGACCTAAAGGGTCCCACTTCTCCTTGACTTTACCTCCTACTTCTGTGCCTTACACTTAGTCCTCCTGGCTACTCTGCCTTCCTTTCTTCTTATGAACTTGCGGGGCACACTCCTGCTTCAAGTGTTCTCCTAGGGAAATCTGAGTGGCTCATTTCTTCATTTCCTTCAGATCTTACTCCCATCTTACCTTCCCAACGAGACCAATTCTGATGGTCCTCAATAAATCGTGTCCCCACTGAATACTTTCTGCTATGTTTCTTTTGCTTTATGTCTTAGGACTCATCACCACCATGCCAGTGTCTGGCATACTGTTAAGAGTTGGCTAGTACTGAGTAGCAAACCTTTCCCACCCCCAAAACCCAGTGACAAGAATCATTTATTTTTCCTACTAGCACATCTGTGCATTGGCTGAGATTTAGGCGGTCCAGGCTGAGTTTGCCTTCATGGTCCGGTCTGGCTTCCACCTTACCTTGCAGGTAAGACTCAGGTGGCCTCCATGGATTTCATTCAGGGACCCATGTAGGAGACACAGAAAGCTCTTCTCATAGTGATGCAGGGGTACCAGATGAGACCAATCTCCAACACATTTTGAAGACATTTCTAGCTGACTTTGGTAATGATAGCATATTGAGGGTCAGTTTTTGTGTGTGTGATGTGTTCATCATCTCTGTTTCGTTTTGAGATGCAATGTTTCTGTTTGTCAGATACAACCCCAACACATGGCTCACTGTCACTTCTTTTGTTCAAATATAACCTTTTCAGAGTGACTGTTCCAGACAACTCTTTCAGAGATAACACTCCTTATTCTACTTCCTTGCTCTGCTATATTTTAAAATGGCATTTATCTCTATATAACGTTATAACAAACATATGTTTGCATGTTTCTGTTGTCTCTTCTATAGCATTATAAGCTTCATGAGGGTAGACTGTCTTGTGCACTGAGGAATTCTCAATACCTGGAACAGTGCTTGGAGCTTCAAAGCCTTTCAATAAATATTGCTGAATGAATGATGAGAAACCATTACCAAAAGGGTCTAAGACTGTGTTAGAAGAGAGGGCTTTGTCCCTGAATTATGTGGTGTCACTCTGCAACAGTCATTTATTCCGGGAAAAGCTCTTTTTGACACAACATCAATATTTTTGGCATTTGTATGTTTTTTTTATTTGCTCATAAAACACTGCACCCCTGCGAGAGAATCTCTATATTGTTCTTGATACTGCATGTGATGCTTTGATTATTTCTGAAGACATTCTCTGAGTCTGTAATGTATCTGTACCTCTTGTCTGCAGATACTTTGAAAATGGAAGAGCTGAGCTAAAAATATTCAGATGTAGCTCAGCAGTCAGCATTGCTTCAACCTTGCACACTGACTGCTTCTGTGTCTTATCCTTGCATCTGGTATCAAAACAAAAATCTTTAACATGGGAAGATATTCTAGTCCTAAAGCAATCTATTATTGTCACAGATAATGAACAAGGCAGTTTCTGAAAACAACCAAACAATGTTCCCTAACCTGTCTCTCTAGGCACCCACCTTGCTCCTACAATGAGAATGTTACAGTCAGATTGGTCCTAAATAGCTTTACTTTTATATAATTTAGGACTACAATAATTTTAAAATCTCACATATTTGTATAGCACTTTTCCTTTTTTGGAGCAGTTTCAGATCACATGCATTCCCCTCCCCCTGCCCTGCCCTTTGCATCAAAATAGCCCCATTTGACACAGGACAAATGAGGTCCAGAAAACTTCATTGACATCTTTAAGGTCACTTGGCTAACTAGTGACCAAGTCAAAATCTCCAGCCTTCTGTGCTGTATAGATTGTGAATACTGAAATATTAAAGTAACCCCTTCTGATACCCAGTATTGACTTTATTTTTTCTAGATTTGAAAATATATCAGTACGGTTAAAAAGTAAACTTAAATAAAAGTGTGCTTTGGCAAAGTCGTAGGGCCAGGTGATCAGTTATGATCTCTCTCCCTATAGCCCCATCACCATATTTATGAGGACAAAACCAGGGTGGTTTTAATGGAGTGGGATGAACACAACAAGGTAATATGAAATGTCAAAGAAATGTGTTTAAGGGGAGGGGGGTTTTGCCCAAATCATATATAAAATGAGAACATGTGTATTAATGCACTAGAGATTTCCTTGCCAACCCTATCTCTCTCAAGCCCTCTCACATGGAGGCTTAGTCCTGGTCAGTACTTGAGCCATTCCTGACCAGGGGATCAAACCTCCATATGATGTGATCTAGGGTTTTCTGTCATGGAGCAACTGTCTGGTATGTGCTATGGGCACCCATATCCCCATCAAGTCCATATCTCCTTTTGGCCACTGCAGGGGTCAGTTCCAATGATGGGGTTTCTGTTTGGAACCCTGTCCTGATTATTGGACCATTTTTCTGGGGACTCATTGCACTACCCAGCTCCTACTAACTAACTCCTATCCTAAGGGGGTGTCTGGGTTTTGGTTTCTGTGGATTCAGGTATTGTTTGGGAATAGGAATAGATTAATTGTTGGTTATGCTGCTACAACTGCCTACCTGATTTTAGGTATAATTTGTAGTATTCATTGCTAAAACCGCAATGCCTGACATCCTACCTGGAATGTGGTAGATAGTCAATAAACACGTGTGTGAAAAAACAAACACACTCCCTGGATTCCTATGCCCACTCACAGGAGAGATAGGACAGCTCTCTGGACAAAACCTGAATTACATCATCCTTTTGGACTTTGTGAGTCTTGGGCTTTCCATCTGCACTCATGGGGCTGTTTACAGCTAATTCAACACTCCCACTTCCAGAGTCAAGAGCAAGTACGTGCCTTGCAAAGGTCTATGATTCACTCACCCTCTTATCCAAGATGGCTGCCCCAGCCCCGTACCACCACTGCTTGAAAGTGAGTGGAAAGAGCCCTCCTTTCACTTTTGGGGGCTGTGAAAGCCATTTCTGAAACCAGCAAGTGTGCCCTTACTAAATGAATTCTAAAAATGCTTTTTGAAGAGAAGGAAGGAGAAATCTCTGGCTCATGCTCAGGATTTTGAAGGCAGAATTAGATCTGGCAGTAGGAAAAATTCAATTCCATTTAACAGAGATTTATTTATTTTAAAAGAACTTTTATATGCCTGAAACCACAAAGTTGAAAAAAAAGGAGTTGGTCATGGACTCTGCTCTCTAGGGATTAACAATCTAGTGACTGAGGAAGACCCAGTAGTAGTTGAAGTGGGTGCAGTAATTCTAGCACCAGGCAGGTTTAACAAATGCTATGGTCGGGCAAGGGTGGAATGCCTGTAAGGCTTAGTGATTATCAAATATTTTTGGAGGACTGAAGAAGGAAGAAGTCTGAGAGTGCTTGGTGTCTTGGTGTCTAAAGTCCTTGGTGTCTTCCATTTGTGGTGTCCTTGGTGTCTTCCTATTTCCTTTCTAGAGTCTTTTCTTTAAATTAAATTACATTAAATTAAAATTTTGATTAGTTAATACATTCCAATTTTCAAAAACCAGAACAATATCAGTAGATGTACATTAAGAAGTCTTGCTCCCACTATGTCCCAGAAATTTTGTTTTCACTAGGTCCCATTTAGATCATTCCCTCCATTCCTGTTTCCTGTAAGTAAGCTTTCATATTGGTTTCTTTAGTATTCTTCTAGGGCTGTTTTATGTAAACAAAGTGGATAAGAATATTCATTTTTATTACTTCCTTTTCTTCCACAAAATTACATTATATACAGTGTCCATCTTGCTTTTTTCCCTTCACAATATACCCCAGAGATGATTCTATTTCAATAAATGAAGAGCTTCTTGATTTTTGCTTTAAGAATCTTGCTTTAAATCTCTTGTTTTATAAATGCATAAAAATCCTTGCAGTTGGGTAACAACCCCAACTGGTATCAAAACAAAAATCTTTAACATGGGAAGATATTCTAGTCCTAAAGCAATCTATTATTGTCACAGATAATGAACAAGGCAGTTTCTGAAAACAACCAAACAATGTTCCCTAACCTGTCTCTCTAGGCACCCACCTTGCTCCTACAATGAGAATGTTACAGTCAGATTGGTCTGACTGCAGGTGTCAGTTCCAATGATGGGGTTTCTGTTTGGAACCCTGTCCTGATTATTGGACCAGTGCTTCCAAAGAGTGCTTCCAACTCTTTGCTGATAAAAAAATTGTTGCACAAGCCATGTACATATATCATTTCACATGTGTGCACGTGTATCTACAGGGCAAACACCCAGAAGTAGAATTGCTCAGAGATCCACTCTCTTTTCTTTTTTAATTTTTAAAAAAATCAAGTTCATCATTATTCTACAGTCTCAGGGATAATTTACTTTGCCATATAGACTCTCAAAGACCAAAGGAATGGATCTCATAGGGTTGAATTCTAGTTCTATGGGAAAATATTAAGTGGGATCCTAAGACACTTTCTACACCTTAAGATACGTCGGAAGCCATGTATTTCTACATAATCCTCTTATATGATCGACACTATTATCAGCTCCTGATTTCCAATTCCATCAATATTTGTTGTGGCCTGGTTAGTGGCTTGTTCTGTCTTCATTCACCTGTTCAACCAACAAATGGTTTGGGGGCACTTACTAGACCTTAAGGTCTAGTAGACGTGGGAGTTAAAGAGCCCAGGACCTGACGGATTCCCTGGGGAATTCCACCAAACCTTCAAAGAAGAAATAACACCTATTCTCCTGAAGCTGTTTCAAAAAATTGAAGCAGAAGGAAAACTTCCAGACTCTTTCTATGAAGCCAGCATTACCCTGATCCCCAAACCAGGCAAAGACCCTACCAAAAAGGAGAATTTTAGACCAATATCACTGATGAATATGGATGCTAAGATTCTCAACAAGATCCTAGCCAACAGGATCCAACAGCACATTAAAAAGATTATCCACCATGATCAGGTGGGATTCATCCCTGGGCTACAAGGATGGTTCAACATTCGCAAATCAATCAATGTGATACAACAAATTAATATGAGAAGAGAGAAGAACCACATGGTCCTCTCAATTGATGCAGAAAAAGCATTTGACAAAATCCAGCATCCGTTCCTGATTAAAACGCTTCAAAGTATAGGGATAGAGGGAACATTCCTGAACCTCATCAAATCTATCTATGAAAGACCCACAGCAAATATCATCCTCAATGGGAAAAAGCTTGCAGCCTTCCCGTTGAGATCAGGAACAAGACAAGGATGCCCACTTTCACCACTCTTGTTCAACATAGTAGTAGAAATCCTAGAAACAGCAATCAGACAACAAAGGGAAATAAAAGGAATCCAAATTGGTACTGAAGAAGTCAAACTCTCTCTCTTCACAGATGACATGATTCTTTATATGGAAAAACCAAAAGACTCCACCCCCAAACTACTAGAACTCATATAGCAATTCAGCAACGTGGCGGGATACAAAGTCAATGTGCAGAAATCAGTGGCTTTCTTATACACTAACAATGAAAATACAGAAAGGGAAATTAGAGAATCGATTCCATTTACTATAACACCAAGAACCATAAGATACCTGGGAATAAACCTAACCAAAGAGGTAAAGGATCTGTACTCGAGGAACTACGGAACACTCATGAAAGAAATTGAAGAAGACACAAATAGATGGAAGACCATTCCATGCTCTTGGATCGGAAGAATAAACATTGTTAAAATGTCTATACTGCCTAGAGCAATCTATACTTTTAATGCCATTCCAATCAAAATTCCACCGGTATTCTTCAAAGAGCTGGAGCAAATAATCCTAAAATTTGTATGGAATCAGAAGAAACCCAGAATTGCTAAGGAAATATTGAAAAGCAAAAATAAAGCTGGCGGCATCACGTTACCTGATTTCAAGCTTTATTACAAAGCTGTGATCACCAAGACAGCATGGTACTGGCATAAAAACAGACACATAGACCAGTGGAACAGAGTAGAGAGCCCAGATATGGACCCTCAACTCTATGGTCAATTAATCTTCGACAAAACAGGAAAAAATATACAGTGGAAAAATGACAGTCTCTTCAATAAATAGTGCTGGGAAAACTGGACAGCTATATGTAGAAGAATGAAACTCGACCATTCTTTTACACCACACACAAAGATCAACTCAAAATGGATAAAAGACCTCAACGTGAGACAGGACTCCATCAGAATCCTAGAGGAGAACATAGGCAGTAATCTCTTCGATATCAGCCACAGCAACTTCTTTCAAGATATGTCTCCAAAGGCAAAGGAAACAAAAGTGAAAATAAACTTTTGGGACTTCATCAAAATCAAAAGCTTCTGCACAGCAAAGGAAACAGTAAAAAAAAAAAACAAAGAGGCAACCCACGGAATGGGAGAAGATATTTGCAAATGACAGTACAGACAAAAGGTTGATATCCAGGATCTATATTGAACTCCTCAAACTCAACACACACGAAACAGGCAAATATATCAAAAAATGGGCAGAAGATATGAACAGACATTTCTCCAATCAAGACATACAAATGGCTATCAGACACATGAAAAAATGTTCATCATCATTAGCCCTCAGGGAGATTCAAATTAAAACCACATTGAGATATCACCTTACACCAGTTAGAATGGCCAAAATTAGCAAGACAGGAAACAACATGTGTTGGAGAGGATGTGGAGAAAGGGGAACCCTCTTACACTGTTGGTGGGAATGCAAGTTGGTGCAGCCTCTTTGGAGAACAGTGTGGAGATTCCTCAAGAAATTAAAAATAGAGCTTCCCTATGATCCTGCAATTGCACTCCTGGGTATTTACCCCAAAGATACAGATGTCGTGAAAAGAAGGGCCATCTGTACCCCAATGTTTATGGCAGCAATGGCCATGGTCGCCAAACTATGGAAAGAACCAAGATGTCCTTTAATGGACGAATGGATAAGGAAGATGTGGTCCATATACACTATGGAGTATTATGCCTCCATCAGAAAGGATGAATACCCAACTTTTGTAGCAACATGGACGGGACTGGAAGAGATTATG
Source organism: Neogale vison (assembly GCF_020171115.1). Lineage (NCBI taxonomy): Eukaryota > Metazoa > Chordata > Mammalia > Carnivora > Mustelidae > Neogale > Neogale vison. The sequence continues at coordinate 56,820,050 of NC_058102.1, forward strand.
CTGAGTGAAATAAGTCAAGCAGAGAGAGTCAATTATCATATGGTTTCACTTATTTGTGGAGCATAACAAATATCATGGAGGACAAGGGGTGTTAGAGAGGAGAAGGGAGTTGGGGGAAATTGGAAGGGGAGGTGAACCACGAGAGACTATGGACTCTGAAAAACAATCTGAGGGGTTTGAAGTGGCGGGGGGGTGGGAGGTTGGGGTACCAGGTGGTGGGTATTATAGAGGGCATGGATTGCATGGAGCACTGGGTGTGGTGAAAAAATAATGAATACTGTTTTTCTGAAAATAAATAAATTGAAAAAAAAAGTGGACTCTTATCTTACTTGGTCCTGTTTCCCAGATCATAGTCTAGATAGAGATAAAAATATCTAGGTACACATTTAGTACGGTAGTTGTTACAGCACACACACATGTATGGATGGAGTTTTGCTCCCAGTAGCCCCACCTTCTCTGTGTATGTTCTTGGCAACCTATCAATAGGCAGCTCTTATAGCCACTGGCCATATGCTTTTCCTAATGCCCAGCAATTGGGGTCAGAAAACTTGGATTTTGGCTTAATCTATGTTACTAATAAATATTGTAACATAAGCACATCAGTAATATTATAAGCTTGTAGTTTTTAGAATATCAAAATTCTTCAACTAAGATGTATTAAATGATATCAAAGCTTAAAAGCACTGTGCAAATTATTGTTTACATCCTTCTTCCCCTAGGAAACAGAACTGTGAGTGAGAACAACCAAGGATTTGGGGAATAATTGCAGTGGTAATGATAATATTTGTTTCTGGACTGACAGAGCCTCTCAAATTCCTTCCGTTTCCCAGCTAGATTTGTCCAGGTCACATGCAGCGAGAGGCAGACTTTAAAGTTCTCTTGAAACAAAGTCATTAATGAGATTTCTCTGTTCCACCAGGTGGGCTTGATGTGTCACTTATGGAAGGCACCAACACTGGCCCACATGTCCTTGTCACTGTCAGTGTTGACTTTATCACCACTGAGCCACTTGAACGGACCATCTTGCTCTTACTAAGGTGGGGAGAGTTTTTGAGACAATGTCTTTGGAACTGTAGTGTTAGAGTTGTACCCAAAGTATCCCTACACACGGGCAGTACACCAGCGCACACGGTCAGAATCTAGTATCTGCACTAGGGTATAGTGAGGGTGAGAAAGCCAGGTCAATCAATCCAACAGAAGAACTGTAATATGGGGGAGCACCTATCAAAAGTGCTAGAAGAACTGAAAGTCAATGTAGAGAGAGTGAGACAACTCAAGAGGTTAGCAACATTAGCAACCTGCAACCATTCCTAGGGGAGTAAGTAGCACTGGTAAAGCCCAAGAGGCAGACCCGCCGTGGGAGCGTGGATCACTGAACAGTCCCAGTCCTTGATGAGGCTGTGCCCCAACCCAGAAGCAGACGGGGAGAAATCCCCTGTCTTCTTTCTTCCTCCTATTCTCCACTCTCCTCTTGGTGTCCTCCATGAGCTGAGCCTGGTGAGAAGACACTTGGCAAGGGAGCCTGGGAAATCCATTTCGCTGGAGAAAGTCAGGGGACGGATCTGAGAGCTAAATAGGCAAATAACCACCCTAGGAGCTCAACTGATTCTTAGAAAGTGTTCCCACTATGAGGGGAAGGTTGGCTCTAACTTTCCTCTTGTTTCTGAGGCTGGATATTGTGTCAGTGTTTGTTTATTATTTATTTATTTTTGGATTAAAAAAAAAATTCCTTTCAGTGTTCCAGAATTCATTGTTTATGCAACACATTCTTTGTTATTCTCTTTTTCCAGCAGGCCCACTGTGTCCTGTGCAGAGAGTGCTCCTGGGAGTCTCCACCTGGGACCACTGATACGTGCTATTCTACCTGTTCTCTTTGATGCCTACAATTGTCTAGCTAGCTCTTTCTTCAGTGTCTTGATTGGATTCCAAGGTAGGAAAGGGGAAAGCCAGAATGAACAGGTCACCTACAAGCCCAAGTGCATTAACTCTTTGAATCATAGAGAAGCCAGAAAATTCTGAGAAGGAGCAAGACAATCGTTGAGGTTTCATTTTGATAATTACCTATCACTCCTTAAGTGGGTTATAGGGAAAACCTCTCTAAATAGCTTTAGCTTTAGCCACAATCTTCCAGTCTTGATTAGAATGGTCAATTTTGGATCTATAAGTGTTAGAAATCAGCAATCTCAACATTTTCTTCTTTATTTTTATAAATAGTGAAAATGAGGTCCAGCAGTGTTAAGTGACAAGGTCCAGATCACATTAACAAGTTAGTAGTGTGAACCAATTTCCAAACATTCCTTTTCCATCTGCATGTATCAATTTCACTTATATTCCAGACCGATTCCTATCTTTTTTTTCCTTTACCTTATTTTTTTTCAATTAACATAAAATGTATTATGTGTTTCAGGGGTACAGGTCTGTGATTCATCCATCTTACATAATTCACAGCACTCACCATAGCACATACCCTCCCCGATGTCCATCACCCAGCCAGCCCATCCCTCCCACCCTCTCCCCTCTGGCAACCCTCAGTTTGTTTCCTGAGATTAAGTTGACTCCCTTCTTAATACATTGTTTAAGGGGTCTAAACAGTTCCTCTCCTCCCACTTGGGAGTTTCTCCTGTAGAAGATCACTTCAGGGAGGTCTCTTGGGTTTTGAAGAACACGTTCAGCAGACTTTTATTTTCCTTTCTGCCTCTACCTCACCCAATACAAATTATTCTGAGCCTAGGAATATCTAGAATGAGCTCAGGTTCAAACTGGTCTGTGGTTTCTGTTGTTCCAGGGAAGGGTATGGCTTTCCTTTCTCCAAGGTTGTTTGTGGCTCAAGCATGCCAGGGCTCTTTCTGTGAGAAGAAGGTCTGTGATCTTATTACCAGTGAAGTAAAACAGAAAACCAATACTATCATTTTCACTGTAGGTTTTATTTCCCTGGTGACATATGAAGAAATTGGTTCAGTGAAGAGGCCAGCTATAAGGGTGGAAATCTACAGATGGCCGGTCCAATGGAGCCTTGAAAGAGTGTGGAGTCAAGTGAAGGAGGAAAATCTGATCCTTTGTGGGAGAGCTGATCTCACTAGCTTCAGACAGTGGCTTTCTGTAGTTTAGTTTTTCTCTGAATAGCGAAGGAGAAAAAGGCAGAGACTCCAAAAGAATAAAGAAGGAAAGAAAGGAGAGAGGATACAAAAGAGATGGAGAACACATGAAAGAAGGACATCGAAGAAAATACTCCTGTAGGAATGAAGAAGCCATGAGAAAAAAAGAATCGAAGGAAAGAAGGCCATGTGTCACTCAGTAGTGTATTTAGTGTAAATATGACTTTTTTTTTCTGTGAGTGTGATGTAATTAGACTCAGGCCATATTTCTTTGCAGAGGAATCAGAGTGATCAGAAGACTAGGTCAGACCAGTGTTTGTCTACAGGGACTAATGTGCTAAGATCCTACCTGGGATGAAAGGTGAGAGTGAGGAGGTTAGGGAGGAGGGTCAAAGGGGAAATACCTTAGTCCAATGAGAATAGAGGCTCCCATATCCTGGGTGCTCAGCATGTACTTGCTAAACTTACTTCCTCCCTTGGCCACTTCCTCTGATGCAGTCATGGTGACACTAACTCAAAAAGAGTACAAAGATCGATTCATTGTTGTGGCCAATACTTGGTTAGAAATTGGGCCTCATCCAGTTTGGAAGGTAGAGGAGTGGATGGAAGGAAAAACTTCATGGGTTAACGGAGGTAGAAAAGAGGCTTTTCTGGGTGGTAGTAGAGAAGGAATCCTCTAGAGTGGGCTGTGGCCCTAGGGCTGCATAAAATGGAAAACTACTGGAGGTTAGTTACCTGGAAGGATAAGGGGATAGCTGGTTGAATATTCTCCAAGTGCTTCTGCATTACGTTTGTTGGTGGGACTATCAGTCATGATGCTTCAGCTGGTCTCTCTCCTGAAACTTGGAATCATCGGTAGATGGAAAAAACAGTTGGAGCTAAATTATCCTGACAAGACCATCAGTTGGCTCCTCTTACCTGGATTCCCAGGGCTGCCCTGGCCCCTACCCTTCTTGATTCTGTTTGGCATCATTATGCATTTCTTCAATTTTGAGAGCTACCACCCATTCTTCCAGAACCTTTTCTTTTTTAACTTGAGGCAGGAGGAATCTGTTTCTCTTGCTTGAAGTCAAAGGACCCTAACACAACTAATAGATGTTCTACTCCACTGCCAAACCATTGACTCCCCCGACTGGACCTTTTAAAGCTCTAGCTTTTCTAGTAATCAATACTCCCTATACTCGAAATAGACTGATGTCTCCTCAATTGAATGGTAAATCTAATAATCCCTGGCTTCTCTCTCAAATGCCTGAATGAGCCATTTAACCCTTAGAGGCTCCAACAGAAGGTTTATAAACATCCACAGATAAGCATATGGATCAGACTAAGAAAGGCAGCACATTTTGGAAGGTGAGTTCTAATTCTGAAACTAGTAAGTCTCTTACTATCTCAGGGCAAAATGATTTTCCTTTTCCATGACATGGACTTCACAAGATTGATAAGAAAAAGGATTGAACTCACTTATGTAAGGAGTCACATGGCACCTGACACATAAGGGAATGAGTCTCCACTGTCCCCTATTGGAATAGAAGGGCCAAACACTTGGTGCCTGGGGGAGTGCATTTAGCAATGCCCATAATGAATCCAAACTAGGGGCTTCATAATCCTTGGAAATGTGGGCACTTGACCAGAGTCACTGATCTCAAAGCTTCTGACCGAAGGACACAGAAAAACACTCAGGAACTTAAAGACAGGAGGAGGGCCAAGCGGCAGTGCTGCAGGGATTAAAACAACAAAAGGATGGCCTCACAGAGAGGGAGGTGGATGGGTCAAGATAAAGCATGCTGAAGGCAGAGCACGGGACAGAGGTACAGAAACTTATAGCCAGATATCAAATGCGTCTTGAATTTTTTCCGGTCTTGAGCTCCCAGGTCGTTTTGTAACCTGATGCCTATAGGACCAGAGCACTAGGCTCGAAAGACTGGAGATGGCAAGAAGCTGCCTGAGCTACAATTTCTGCAAAAGACCCAGGCTTTCATTAAGCAAACTTTAATTTGTGTGTGTTCTCTCCACTGTACCTTAAAATAAATGTATTCTTTATGATCTGGAGAGATGCCTACTCTTCTAATTTGGAAGAAATATAAATGCTGGTAGGATCGTCTCCGGAGAATGTTACTACCTATCGTCATTAAGGGAGAAAGTAATGAGAGAGCAGGAGATTAACTAGTTAGTTGGGGAATCTACAAGCAGAAAGGAATTGACACCTCAGGGCCTAATCTTGAAAATTGCTCTGGTACAGACAGCAACATGCTGAGCAGAGGAGGAATGAGATAGGGAATGTGGAAAAAAAGAAAAGAAAAGAAAAAAGGTAATTATTAGAAATGGTAATCAAAATATAATGAATATAAAGTGCTAAACTATTTTAAATCACAACAGTTTTGTTCTGATATCCTTATCTATCCAGTTATATATTACATTTATTAAAAATGTTTCCATTTCTCAAGCTGTTTCAGCACCTGGGCCAGATAGAGAAAGCCCAGAATTAAGTTGGCCAAGGCTACAGCTGAGCTCCTCCTGTCTCTGTCTGTTGTGTGGGATTCTATGCTTGATGACAGCAACAATAGCTAAACACATCTCTGAATTGTAACTGTCATAAGGCTCTTTCCTGGGCTCATCTACCTTGCTTTGCATTTTAAGTCTCTCCTGCCTAATGAAATGTCATCTTTTCAGAGCTGGTGACCAAATAATTGTTTAAAGTGAGTCAGAATGTGAAAGGTGGAGGTTTTTATAACTTGGAGTTTAATTCACTGTGATACTAAAGGATGTCATACAGTCGGACATGTGACCTTTCGTCACTCCACATTTCACCAATTACAGCAGATTTCCCTTTGGCCAGAGTTGCTGAGATGGGTGGATTCAGTTTCCAGGATTCTGATTAACTGGGCATTGCTATATAATCCAATCATCATGGAATGAAAATTTGTCTTCTGTGGATGATGGGCTCAGCCTTTTTTTTTTTTTTTTTAAATCCTTCTGTTCCTTCTAGTCTCTCTTTAAGTTCTCATGAAGAGTAACTCGTTTCTCCCCAGTTCAAAACCTTCAGTGACTCTCATAACCGATGGGATAAAGCTGTCATTCAAGGTTGTTCATGGTCATTCCCACATAGCTATTTTCACCCCCTGTTTCTCTGCCCTCTGTGCGCTCACATTCTTCTTCATAAACACTTTGACTTTCCCCATTCTTGATGTTCCCTCCATAGAGGATGCCCTTCTAGCCTGTTTCTGCATATTCACATCCTGCCCATTCTTAAAAGACTCAGGTCAATTCCCTCTTCTTAGGAAAGTCTTCCTTCTCCACCTCCTTTTTTTTACTTACATATTTTTCTTTTCTGAAATTGTGTATCCTTGATCTCTGCCTCTCTTGGGAAATGACTTTCTCCTTTCAATCATTGTCATATACATCTACTTAATCTTAAAAATTAATCACAAGTTTCTTGAATATATTATCTATGACAGACACATCTCTGTCACCCCCCAAGATGCTACCACATGCCTTACACACAGTAGGCATTCATTAAATGAATGAGCCATCAGGACCATAATTTCATCACTAAAATGGGTCAGAAAGTGCTTTTATCTTTCTTAGATGATTCATAGAACACCTCAGGATCTCACAGTTCTTTTGATTTATTATGATTAACATCAACCATCATTAGAGAGGTTGCAAATAAGTCTGGGTATTTGAATTTTCTGGTTTGGATTTCTGAACAAAACTGGAAGCAGGTGCATTTGGCAACCAGGGGACTGACAGAACTTAAAGGAAAAATGTAGGTGTTCATTGACCTTACATAAGATGTGGTAAATGGCACAGGGAATTAGGAGAAAATTAAGTATCTAGACATGGAGTGATTCTGTCTGAGAGAATCTAATTAGTCATGTCAGAATGTGATCTGAATCTCAGTGTTGATATTGCTCACCCATACTCACTCCCTGAGAACAATGACTTTAGGAAGGATAGCCATACCAAGAGACAGTACCAAGCAGTAGGCAGAAGCTAGGCAGATTCCTTCATGATTACCAGAGACACAACTGGGAATTGAAATTTCATGGCAGTTTCCTGCTCCAAGGGCTGCAGGGGATGGCAGTTAATTTCAGAATGGGCACAGTTACTGTCCATGATACCTCTTGCAGATAAAAACAGAAAACAGGGTGGTCACCAAGCATGGGTCAGAGGGCAGTATTCTTGATGTCAGGTCATGGTGGGAGCAGGGCTCAGGTCAAGAGATGTGAGAAAGGAAAGGGAAAATTAGGAGCTCATGAAAGGATATGATCAGTGTAGCAATGGGATTACTGCTAAATAAGCTAATAGAACTCAATCAAAGAGACGTAGATTTTGACGTAGATTTCAGGAAAAAAATAGACCAGCCCAGGCAAATAGTCGTCTCTGAAATCAACAGAATTTGAAGGAAAGATGGGTCATCAGTATGGAGCACCCTGGAGCATTCTGGAGTGTCCTCTCCAGAAATCAGCTCTATGGTCCCGGCATCCAGGAAAGAAACCAGATGCTAGGGGAACTTGCTATTCAAGCCCAAGCTGTGCTGACATGCTCTCTCACTCCAGTGAAACCCATTCTGAGGTCTTCTGCTTTTGAATTGGGAGCAGGGGCTCACTGAGAGCTGGTGACAGGAAGTTGAAGGGGTGATCTCTGGAGATGATTCCCTAGAGAGATGATTTTCCCAGCACAGGGACACCCAGTTGTTTGGAAATGGACCCCGTCTGGAGTGTTAAGCTTATCAGGATAGCTAGTAGGGATTCTCTTTCTTAGACTTTTTTGTATGATCTTTCTTCAGAGGCTGTGGGAACCCAGAGTTCACTTAGAATCCTCTCCAAGCTCTCTGTTTTGGCTTTTGACACTGGCCAGTGCTAACTGTGTTTCTTCCCACAACTTGTTATGTGTTTTGACAGCAATAGGTGGCAATGGGAGCCAGGTCCGCATGCCCTTCCAGAGCAGCCCCCGCCCGTTCCGGACTAATATCCAGGTGGACAACCAAGTGTAGTTTGTTACATAATGGAATCTGCTAAATTATAGATTCTGTAATGTTAAAGCTTGGATTCCTGTCTATTAAATCATATTCATGTGGCCTTCAGGGATCACACCAATTCGAAGTCAGGCTTTTATGTTCCCATCCAAAGGGAAGAGGAAATTCTGTTCCATCTTCCACGAGGAGGGAACTGATTCTTGGAAATGATTATTGTGAGTGTAGGTAAAGATGGGTGAAGACGTGACCTTGGGAAATTTAACAAGCCACTCCCCAGTTTTCTTTGGAAAATGGAGACCCATCACTCCATTCAAAGGATTATTGTGTGGATTAAATGTGTAGAAATGTAGACAGAACACTGGGTACATGATGGACCCCTACATTAACAACAGAAAGATTCAAGAATGTTCCATTTTGGTGCCATGTTTCCTTATATTAGGATTCTTGGAGCTCAGTTTACTTCTACAGGTTTCTCTCTCTCTCTTTTTCTTTTTTAATGTTCTATTGACCAGAAAGAAGCACAGTGTATGAGAGGACTATGTACTTACTAACTAGACCGAGAATCAAGACATCTAGGTTCTGATTCTTGCTCTGTTACCTGCTAGTTGGGTAATCCTGTATAAACTATATAGAGTCTGCAAACACCAATTTCCTTCCTTCTAAAATTCAATAATAGACATGACTTCCATGTTTGTCTCATAGGACTACAGTGAAGATCAAATAAAGTAATAAATGAGCTATTGTTATCACCATTAAAACATTGACTGAATGTTTCCACTGGTCCTTTAATCTCCACTGTGACCCCATAGAGCAGATATAGCTTGTCCCATCTGAAAACCTGAGCTCAGAGAGACATTCCATGACTTGCTAAAGCCTAGAAGTCACAGAGCAGGGGGTCAGTGTTCAGAACCCAAGTCTTTTCTCACTATTATTTTGAGTCATGTGAAATTGCTATTTTTGTAGGTTAGTAAAAATCAAATGTCAGCCATTTCATATGGTTTAACCTGATATGACACCTCTGTGTAAAGAACTAATATTTATTTATTTAATTTATTTTTAAATAACATTAATTCAATTTTTCTTATTTTTTATTTTTTAAAAATTTATTTTATTTTTTCAGAGATCCAAGATTCATTGTTTATGCACCACACTCAGTGCTCCATGCAATCCGGGCTAATATTTATTTATTTTTATTTTTAATTTTTTAAAAATATTTTATTTTATTTTATTTTTGACAGACAGAGATCACAATTAGGCAGAGAGTTCGGCAGAGAGAGAGGAGGAAGCAGGCTCCCGGTGGAGCAGAGAGCCTGATGCGGGGCTGGATCCCAGGACCCTGAGATCATGACCTGAGCCAAAAGCAGATGCTTAACCAACTGAGCCACCTGGGTGTCCCAAGATTAGTTTTTTAAATGTGGACTTAAAGTGGTCTGTTTATGAAAATCTCTATGTTTTGGGGGAAAATCCTCAAGTATTTGCTCACAGGAGACTTGGAATCCCATGAAGAATGCTGATTTGAGTTTCTCTGAACTTGTGTTTAAAAAAGAACTGTGAACTGGTTCTGGAATGGGGTTGGCCTAGGGTTATGTGGACTGGAGGTCCTTGCTGTACCCCAAATGATATAATAAAAGATTGGACAGCTGAACTCTAGGGAAATGTATACAGAACATCATGAATGCCTTGTCTGAATCACTAAGGCCAGATTATACCGTATGGATAAAATTGGGAAATTTTTCGCTAAAAATAATAAATATTCCTACTCTTGGTCATCCTGAAGCAGGGCAAGAGGTCAAACTGGAGCAGGGCTTTGGACCAGGGAAAAGGCAATTTTCTCACTGTGAGTTTAAGGGCAACTGGGGTCCAGGATTTCAAGGTAGGGAGAAATCTGGATATTATTGCAGGATTTAATTCATCTGTCTACTACCAGATAGTGGACCTGCATTATAGAATGAATTTCTGAGGTGTTCAAGATTGTGCTTTTCAGAATAGATACTCAGGCTGTTGTTACACAAAGATTAAGAAAGGAACCCATGAAGGGTTGAAAACATGTACATCTGAGTTACATGCCTATGCAACGAATATCACCTGACATCTAATTACATTATGAATTTACACAACATATTACATATCATGCTGCCTTACAATGTACCATATGGCCCATCTAAAATGATTGTGTATATTCTGTATACAAATATGTGTGATCTTTTGTATGCAAATCCTCATTTTCCTGCTAAGAGTGCATCTAGGCCACTCAGCCCTAAGTAGATATTGATAATTTTCCTCATTGATACACAGGAGCTTTGGGTTGTTCATTAATTAGTACTCAAAGAAGAGTGTGTCTATTTTATGTAAATGTTATTTAAATCACAATCAACTCTTCTACTTCAGCATGGAGTTATTTATGCCGTAATGCTAAAATGCTACAGGGCAGGGGTCCGTCCTGGGGATGCCGGGCCAATCTACTTAGCCTGGGAAAAGTGTGAGTTATACATCCTTGGAAATAAAGCCCCAGGGGTTCGTTGCCTGATGGGATTGTAGCCAGGCTTCAACCTTCACCAGTACTTCATTGGAGAGTAAGGCAGAAACCTGTTTGGTGGGTGAGTTAAAAAGCAGCACTCCCCACCCCCCACCAATCCGTAGTTCTAACAAGAACAAGAAAATCAAACACCACAAAAATACCGAGCAATGCATCAAAGTACTATTTCTTTAATGCACTTATTTTCATACCCATGACATCACTGATTCTCAGATTCCTTTTACTAACAGCATTGGAACTCCAGACTGGGCTTTAGGAGACTAGATTTTGTTCTGTTAGCTTGCTGAGTCAGAGAACAATAAGCTGGAAGGTATCTGTGAAATTCCATGAGCTCTGCTGATTATCTTATTTAAATCTCACGACAATTTTACTTAGAAGTTAAAAGACTTGCTGAGGAGGATCACACAGTTAAGAGAGGAGAGAGAGAGCGGCAGAGCAGATGCAAGAGCCAAGGGTTTCGGACGACAGAACTCTTCTCATGGCACCAATAACCTACAGAGAAGGAAAGGTAATACAAAGACACACTGCCTGTGTTCTCTATCTCCTCATGCCTTACTCAAGGACTCACTGTAATCCATATAAAAGACATAGTGTGCAAGGGTGGGAGCAGAGGGCTTCATTCATTCATTCATTCATTCATTCATTAAAAATGTATTCATTGAAAAGGTAGATTTTGGCTACCTATTACAATTTGGATATCATGGCAGGCCTATACCTGGGCTTACATAGTCTGGGCTTACATAGTCTAGACAAACTATGTAACAATGGCTATGATAGAAGGAGGCACAGGCCGCTGGAAGTACTAGATTTCTGGACATCTCCCTTAGGGGATGCCTTAAGATGGAAAGTTAACTGCTCAAAGACAACTTTGCTGGGGAAACCCATAAGTGGTGAGCACAAAAGAGGAGAGATGCAAACCTCCTTTTGTGACCCATCACTATTATAGGGGATATCATCTGATCTAGCTCAAGAGGCTTTCCAGGTGTTTCTCAAATAATAGATTGGTCGTATCTTGAAAAAGTTTCTTAGTTCACAGAAGACTGAAAAAATTTCATTCTCCAGGGCTGGTATGTATCAGTCAAGATAGGCTAGATTATCCTATCGTAATAAATAGCCCTCAAATCTCAGTAGTCTAACACAACAGAAGTTTATCTCTTGTGTGTTAGCCAGAAGCTATGCTCATTAGTCATTCAAAAATTGGGACTGGTAGGGGCACTTGGGTGGCTCAGTGTGTTAAAGCCTCTGCCTTCGGCTCAGGTCATGATCCCAGAGTCCTGGCATCGAGCCCCACATCGGGCTGTCTGCTCAGCGGGGAGCCTGCTTCCCTTCCTCTCTGTCTGCCTCTCTGCCTACTTGTGATCTCTGTCAAATAAATAAATAAAATCTTTAAAAAAAAATTGAGACTGGTAAATACTCCATCTTTACATATTTTTCCACATTCCCAAGATAGGGAAAATAGGATATAGAAACATAAGTTGTTTCTTAAAAACTTTCACCTGTAAATGATACATTGCACTTCTGCTTACAGATCATTGACCAAAGCAAGTCATATGGTCATGTCTAACTTCTCAGGAAGCAGGGAAATGCAACACTCCCTTATTTTGGGAAAGTGAGTAGAACTGGAGTATTTCTAAATATCCCTAAAACTAGCAGTGTTTTAAGAGCCTGCAGCAGAGTCCTAACCTTTCAGAATTCCCCATCAGCCTGTGAGCTCCTATACCCTGTTAGTCTCTGTATTCCAAGGACCTAACACAATGCCAGGCATGGGATCGGCTCTAAATAGATACTTGCTGAATGATTAATGAGTAAATAGAAAAAGTCTCTTTCCTAAAAGAAAAATCCTTCCCACCGGTGGCCAGGAAAATCTACATCACCTTTCATATTTTAAAATTAAGCTTCAGGGACTGAGTTTCATCCTTGTTTGTGCTCTTCTAACACGTCTAGAAGGACACCTTGAGGGCCTATGCAGTTCTGCCAGGAGGACCAAGCTTGGGTAACTGTATTTTGAGCCTCACTGATGACATTAGGGAATTATAGCCACAGCAGTCTCTTGTATGCAAGTCTAAAGGAGATGTTTAGGAGAAAGGTGGGCAAGCAACCAAGCAACTTCCAAATGTGAGAAATGATGATCAAAGCATGGCCCTTGGGGAACAGCAAGGGATGTGGATTATCTTCTCCAAACAATGAAGGTGGTAACAGTCTGCTGAGACCAGAGCTCTGGATCTTCTTGAATAGACACCCTTAGCAAGGCTCCCAGGACAGATTCTCTGTTTTCCAAAGTAACAATGCCAGTGCCAAGTTTCTGGGATTGGAGTAAAGGCCACAAAACCAAATAACATTAGCTATATTCAGAAGACAGTTAAGGTGCTGGATGATGGCTAGAGCGTGTGTATGGAGGCAACAGAAGTCGACAGACAAGGATGGGTAACAGTCAGGCCATAATCTGATACACTACTCATCCATCACTCCCCTTCACGTACAACAGTGTTGAAGCTCAGGCAGTGATCTCTGTCTTTGTTGCGTTGCTATAAACAAAAAGCACGACCATGCTCGTGTATGCGATGGAACTGACAAGAGACGTGGGAGAAAGAACCGCATTGGCCCAGTGCTGTATGCAGAGTATGAACCTGAAAACAAGGCCCAGAAGCCCCAGTGGAATGTCTTCCCTTGGGGCTGTGAAACTAGGTAGCGAGGACAAACAAGGCAGACCTTTTCTTGAAGAGGAATTTGGTGCCATTCCAGTCCCTGAAGAGTGGCATAGTTTATGGTCATCTTTTACTGGTCTCAAGATCTTCAAACTTCCCCAGTGTAGACTCCCCTGGTACTACTCACCTTGCCGAGCTTCCATGTTTGAACACAGACCTGTTGTGCCCTCCTGAGGGGCTGACCAATTGTGCATGTGTCTCTGAAGTGTTCTGGAATTACATTGAAGTGGAAAGAGGATTAAGGTGGTCCACCCAGATGTATGTAATGACTGGACTTTTTCTGTTTCTTCCAACCATTCTTCTTAAGCTGGAAGCAAGGGTGCTGTGATTCTCTGTAACCTGAAGCTGGTGAGACATCTTCTCCCATCCTTCTTTCAACAGGCTTGGCTGGAGCTGCCTGGACAGATGTCTGGATGGCTGGCCTTCCCTATGCCTGGCACTCAGGGGGTGAAGGCATGGATTTGACACTGGATTACTGAAGAACATCACTGTGACTGAGAGGTTACCTACAAAACTCTACCTGATGCTACAAAGGCAAGAGTACCTCCCTAACTTTATGATCCATCAGAGTCTTAGAAAATAAGGTGAGTCTCAACTTCATCTGGAGAAGGATAATCTAGTTAAACTGACCTGATCTGAGTGAGCCTTTCGAGATAATAGAGACTCTCATTCCAAATTATCTTATGATCTTGGTATAAGAGTTTCTTGCTTACATTTTCTGAAAAAGGTTAAATAGTAAATATTTTAGACTTTGCTGGCCACATATGGTCTCTATATTCCTCTTCCCCTCCCCTTACCTCTTTCTCCTCTCCCTCCTCCTCCTCTCCTTAAAAAACCTGAGAACCATTCCTAGCTCAAGGACCATATAGAAATTGGCCTTGGTCTAGATTTAGCCCACAGGCCTAAGGTTCCTGATTCATGTTCTAGAGTATAAATGGAAAAAAAAAAAAACCCATCTAGTCTCATACAAGACATGACGGTGCTCGCCAAGGACAAACTCGAGTTGGACCACAACTCTAAGTTTGTGGTTCTTGACTGGATCAGTTGCACATGTACATAGGTCAAGATTTGAGAGGACCTGGGAATCAAAAGTACTTCTCCATCAATCTAATAAATCTTACCATTGAAATGTTCTTATAGCTCAAGGTTAACACATCAAGGGTGTCCAGTTAAAAGATAAATAGCCGGAGGGGTAGGGCAACTGGGATTCATTTCTCTGGTGGTTTCATAGATTAAGAAGTAAATTAAAAGGGAATGAAATGCAAGACCGGTAGGTTGAGATACTTTCTTGACAAGAGTAAATATTGTTAATGTCTGTGGTTTAAATAGGAAGAGCTAGGAAAGTAAGTCAATCACAATTTTCTGTCCCTGCCACCCCTCGGCTGAATCTTGGACTAAGTATGTGGTAAAAACACAGAGATAGGATTGGGAAAATCTGAGACTTTTGTGGATGGAACTTCCCCAGAAGTAGCCTACTGAGGCTGCGCTGGCCAGAGAAGCCCCATAGTAAGCCATGCACAGCAGGAAGAATGGAGAACACCGGTGGCCTGTATGGGCCTGGCCAGGTAGTCCTTTGGTTCATATGACTTGTGTGTGACATATAGGGGACCCAGGAGTTCTTAGGATCCCCAACTGGGAGATAGAAAGTCTTGGAACTAGGTGAAGAGCTTGAGGGAGGTATGTATTAGTTTCCTAGGGAGGTTGTCATGAAGTACTAAAAACTGGGTGGCTTTAAACAAAAGAAGTTTATTTTCTCACAGTTCTGGAGGATGTAGGTTCAAAATCAAGGTGCCAGTCAGGCCATGCTCTCCCTTCCTTACCTTGCCCCCGCTTCTGGTGGTGGCACTAGATCCTTGATGCTCCTTGGCTTATGGCTGTATCACTCTAGTCTCTGCCTCTGTGGTCATGTGACATTCTCCCTGTGTGTCTCCATCTTTATATGCTGGTTTCCTCTTCTTACAAGGACACCAGGCATATTAGGTTAGTGTTCATCCTAATGACCTCATCTTAACCTGATTACCTCTGCTAAAACCTTATTTCCAAATGTGGTCACATTCACAGGTACGGGGGGTAAGCACTTCAGCATATCTTTTGGGGAAACACAGTTCAACAGGTAACAGAGTGTGATGGTAGTCAGGTGAGAAGAGTTTCCTAACTGTTACCCAAGCAAGGGACACAGCTGGGTCTCAAAAGATCTGCATGTTCAGCAGGAGCCAAAGAGAATGACCAGCCAGCAAACAGATTGCAGCAGCTTCCGCTGAGCTTAGAGGTGAGGACATGAGCATATCACAGTGAACTCTAGCAGTGCAACCAGCAAGAGATGGAAGGAGGGGTAGGGGTGGATGTGTCCGCTTTTCCCTGACCACTGGCACCACAAAGCTTCTTAACACCTGGGGACTTAG
The DNA here is from genome assembly GCF_020171115.1 of Neogale vison. Classification (NCBI taxonomy): domain Eukaryota; kingdom Metazoa; phylum Chordata; class Mammalia; order Carnivora; family Mustelidae; genus Neogale; species Neogale vison. Next base: position 56,835,766 of record NC_058102.1, read on the forward strand.
ATCCCTCCTTGGGTAAAAAGAAGGAAAAGAGAAGAGGGAGGAAGTAGTGACTATCAGATGACCCTCACTTTAAAGTGATCAAGCTTGGGGTGCCTGGGTGGCTCAATGGGTTAAGCCGCTGCCTTCTGCTCAGGTCATGATCTCAGGGTCCTGGGATCGAGCCCTACATCGGGCTCTCTGCTCAGTGGGGAGTCTGCTTCTCCCTCTCTCTCTGCTGCCTCTCTGCCTACTTGTGATCTCTCTCTCTGTCAAATAAATAAAATCTTAAAAAAAAAAAAAGTGATCAGGCGCCTGTGTGGCTCAGTGGGTTAAGCCTCTGCCTTCTGCTCAGGTCATGATCTCAGGGTCCTAGGATCGAGTCCCGCATCGGGCTCTCTGCTCAGCAGGGAGCCTGCTTCCTCTCTCTCTCTCTCTGCCTGCCCCTCTGTCTACTTGTGATCTCTGTCTGTCAAATAAATAAATTAAAATCTTAAAAAAAAAAAGTGTTCAAGCTCAACCTGAGAAAGACTTTCAAGCCAGAGGACACTGAATTACTGTCAGTTGGTAAGCTTAAAGTTCTCCCCTTACCTCCGTTATGAAGAAGGGAGTATACTTATCATGATTAGCTCTGAGTAATGTGTGGAATTATTGAGTGCTTATATTGTACACCTGAAGCTAATATAACACTGCATGTTAATGATACCTCAAAAAAATAAAATAAGTAAAATAAAACTCCAAAAGAATAAAAGAATAGAGGCTTTGAAGTGGAAAATAAAGCTCTGTCCATATATTTCTATCCCCATCTGAATCACACTTTGATGTCCCTCTAAATATTGAACCAGTTATCGCCAACCATGTGTAAGACCCTGCTACTGCACAGACAAAGATGAATATGACCTTCACCCTCACAGAGCTGATGCTTCTCTCTCATTGCAAATGCACTGGCCACCCCCTTTCCCCTGTAAGTGGGCCTTGGGGTGACGCACATTCTCCCCCGGCTGCTACCATGCAGCTCCAGCTGTCAGAGGCAAGCTCTTAATTTTCTTTCTCACTCTTGGCTCAGCTGAGTTTCAGTAATAAACGCAGATGTCACAAGCTTAGATCATTTGAACCATCGCCTGTTGGCCACTGAGTGGCCGCTTGATTTTTCTCTCATCTCTTCAGTATTCAGGATGGCTCTCAGAAGACAGTTTCCTCCTGTCAGTCTAAACACCCTCCCTCTAGAAAAGTCACCGATCTAGTACTACCTACTCAAACCAGATTTTTGAGTGCTTCCATAACTACTCTAGATTACACCAATGGGTCATCCCTGATTCTGGCTTCAAAACCTCCTCTCCATGTCCTTCCATCATCCCCAGTGACACTGCCCTCAAAGCCTCCCACTGCTCCTGTGCCAGCATTTTCTCTGCTGAAACCCATTGTCCTCATTGCTTTTAGATACTCTTTCTAAAAACTGCAAATCTAATCTTGTTCCTCTTTTGCAAAGCATTTAATATATACAATGCGTAAGCATTAATAATTATGCCATATCCCTGAAACTAATATAATATTGCATGTCAATGATATCTCAATAATTTTTTTAAAAATAACATAGTATTGAGAAATAGCAAAAAGAGACTATGACAAAAAAGGGTCAGTGTATGTTATATAACTGACAATTTGTGGGGTAGTTTCATTTACCAAATTTTAAAAGTGAGATGTAAGAATAATAAAAGTAAATAAAGGTGCAAAAACAGAAGTTGTTATCACTTTTTAAAAGGGAAGAGTTAATAAGAGTTAAGAGAGTAAAAAAAAAAAAAAAAAGCCTGATATTGATGTGACCCTCAGTTATACAGAGGAGCAAGATACTGATTAGCTGATCTCTGCAATTAATCTACAAGATAACATGGGCTTAAATATGAAAACAAGATGCATTTTCCCAGGAATTAACAGCGAATCACCCAACACATACTTTTTACAAGAAGGAAGAGGAGGAGGAGGAAGGAGAGGATGAAGAAGGAACATTTAATTGGTCCTTTTTTCCCTACAGCGTAAAATCCTAACTTCTCATGTGTAGACCATCTCCACACTAATCCCACCCTAAACATAAGGAATTCTCAAAATTCTCCAAACAGATCAAGCTTCTTTGAGTCTTTAGAGTTCTGTTCTTGGTTCACTGTGTCCTGCTGTGTCCCGGAAACTTCTATTCATTCTTCAAGCCTCCCTTTAGGTCAATCTGCTTGAGCTTTGCTAAGAATGCCCTTTTGTCAACCTCCCACAACACCTTGTGTTACCAGAGCACTTACCCTGCTGAAGGGGCATTGTTTATTTGTTTATGTCCCCCATTTGATATCCCTTCCTTGACTTGTTCATTCAGTTAATACTTGCTGAGGACCTCCTATGTGCTAGATATTGAGAAAGCATGGTCCTAGCCTTTAAAGAGCTAATATTTTTGTGAAAGGGACACTGGATAAGTTTGGAATGCACAATAGACAGTGAGCATTGTGGGGTCAAGAGTAGGAACTTATTCATCTTTCTGTCCCTGGTGATAAGCACATGATTGGCATGTACGGGTCCCTCAGTAATGCTTGTGAATGAATGAGTGAGTGAGAAAAAGGGATAGAATGTTATAGTATTGGCTGCATGAGTATCCTGAGAAATGGTGTTTGGATATTATTCTGGGTACTCTGAAAGTCTCCCCTTTCCTTGAAATGTTCTTCTGTCTTCCCCACTAGAACTCTCACTTATATTTTCTAGAAGGCTTTTTACTAGATTCCTTTGATTTCCCCTTCCTTTTCATCTCTTTCTGTCATCATTGTCATTCCTTCACAACATTCACTGCTGGGCAGATTTCTCATTCTTCTCCAGACAAAGTGAACCGTCAGCCTTTCTGGGAAAAAGAGAAGCACCTCCTGATGTTCTTTCCTTTCCTATTTCATGAGACTGAGTATTCTCATTATCATCCATGATAGCGTACTCACAACAAAGAATGATGGGGCAGAGTCAACCTACACTTACATAACTGAATCTCACTAATTTCTATTTCTCCAAAGGCTTGGAGAAGGCAAACATGCTACACACAGAAATGCATGTGTCTCCCCAGGTGGGGAAATTTGTAGGTACCCAAGCATGACAGCACATAGCTATGCCCAGTCACCTAATGTGGCACCCCCAGCTCCTGAGATGTTTGTCTGAGAACCTTTCTAAATTCCTACAGACTTCTCTTCAACTGCTGGTGGTTCTTCCTAGCCCTCCTCCACTTCAGAACTGTTTCAAGCCCTGTCCTTGTTTGTTTGTTTTTTTCCCCTATTCTCTTGGGTCAATAACCCCTCTTCTTTTGCAACACCCATACAGTGATAAAATCCACATTTACTGATACTTCTAACTGTGCTGTCACTCCCAATTTATTGAAAGTTAACTATGCAAACCACTCATTGACACAGTGCTTTTCCATGGGGCTTTTTTTTTTTTTTTTTTTTTTTTTTTTTTTTTTTGCCATAGTCACCATGCTGCAAAGATCCCACACTGATAACAGGATAAATTGTACAGCCTGGTCCTCTTAGGGAGGCCCACAGCATGAACTGATGACACTCAAGCTAGCTTAAGACATAACCTAATAAATAGTGATCCTAGAAGCTTCCAAATAGGGCTAGACAAAGATGGTTAGTCTTTTCAAATGGCCTCTAGTTAAACCTCATGTAAATACAATGCCCCCTCAGGCATCTTGAACCAGTCAAGATGAGCTAGATTATGCTATGTTAATGAACACTCTTCAAATCTAAGTAATCACAATAGTAAGGTTTCTTTCTCACTCATTCTACTTGTCCACAACTTGTTGATCACTCTCTCTGCTCCATAAAATGGAGACTCTAGGGGGCAGGGCAGCAGAGCAGACTCTAAGTGGAACACAAATCTTATGGCAGAGGAAAACGAGATCAAAGAAAAGGTGGTTCTCAAAACATCCATCACACTTGCTCACATTTCACCAGCCAAAACAAAGTCACATGACCAAGACTGATGGGCATCCTGGGTGATGGCCAACAAATAATTTGGTTGGCCGGTAATACAATCTATCACATGTTGGAAGCTTAAACTATCCTCTGAATAACTCCTCCTCTTTCTCATCCTAGCTACGTCTTCCTTCATTCAAATTTGGGTGAGTGGAACTGACATACACTCTCCATGTCGCTGTCAGATTTATTGCTTCAGTTCATAACATGAATCATATCACATCTCTGTCTAAAATCCCTCAGTGTGTGTCCATTCATTGCTCATGGGATAAAGTCCCAGCTTCTCAGGGTGGTGATGAAGAACTTCACAATATGGCCCCTGCAAACCTTGTAATCTTTAGCTACGCCTTCCTCTTAACATCCTGCTCTGCATCGAATTCTCAATAACCTAAGGTTACTTTAAAAAAAAATCCCATTTTCATGACATGTCCATTTTTATGGTCCTCCTTCCCCAAAGTCTAGTATACTCTTTCTGTCATTGGCCTAGAGAAGTCCTAACTATCTTTCAGTAATCAACACACATTTTACCTTCACTATAAAGTTTGGACTCCCAAAACTACCCAGGTAAAACTAGCAACTGTTTGCTTTATACATCCACTACCCCTTATAGAATTGAAGCTTTTACATTTTTTTGGTTGTACCTCTCTAAGAAATATATTTGATATCACAATGCAGAACACACATACCTATACAGATAGGTAATGCACATATATATGAGTGTGTGTATGTACATACATATGTGTGTGTATACACACACACACACATTAAAGTGAAACAAGACTCTTAGGAAACAGTATCTGCCTTTAAAACTTGTAATAATTTTTTTTAATTTATTTTTTATTTTCTGCATAACAGTATCATTATTTTTGCACCACACCCAGTGCTCCATGCAATCCATGCCCTCTATAATACCCACCACCTGGTACCCCGACTTCCCACCCCCCCGCCCCTTCAAAACCCTCAAATTGTTTTTCAGATCCATAGTCTCTCATGGTTCACCTCCCCTTCCAATTTCCCCCAAAACTTGTGATAAATTTTTAAATTTTCTATTCTTCCTATTTCATTTAACCAAACACATCTAGGTCCCACTGGAATTGGCTCTGTGACTCACTAATGGGTCACTGCCCAAACTTTGAAAAATACTGCTGTATAACATAGATAGATCTTCAGAACATAGTGCTTGGCCAAAAAGAAGTTAGAAATAGATGGTGAGGTGTGATTCAGCACCATTTATTTGAATTAACAATACATGCACACAGAGTAACAATATGCATCTTGCAAGAACATATACAAAGAAAAAGGATATACTTTGAAAAGGTTGTTGGTGAGGCAGGGAGGAAAATGAGAGTGTGGTACAGAGATATTAAAGATAAATAAGTGAATAAATGGATCAATCAATAACTGGAGAGGCCTTGTGAGGACAATGATAATAATAGGTATTGACTTTGCCTCTAAGATCCAGAAGAAACTAAAACAAGGATTCACTATAATGGAAACTTTTATAATAATATCTAAGATCTTTTCCTTTATCTTTGGTGTTCTGCAGTTTTATTATGATTAATGTAGAGTGTGTATTTATTTTTATTTATCATGTTTAGGGTACCTTGTACTTTATGAGTCTGTAGATTCATGCCTTTTCTGAGGAAAATCCTCAGAAATCAGCTCATCAAATATTGTTCTTTCGTTCTCTACATTCTTTCCCTTTGGAACTCTGAGTAAACATATATTAAATGTTCTCTTTTCTTTTCCATATCACTGAACCTCTCATAGTTTTCATCTCCTCATCTGTCCATGTATTTTATGGCTATTTTTTTCAACTTTAGTTTACGGTTTACTGATTCTGTGTTTAGATGTGTATCAGTTGCTGTATAACTAAGGTTCTATTTGATTCTTCTTTCTCGATAGTTTCTTATAGCATACTCAACTTTGTGATTCCATTCTTTATTTCTACAAACATTTCATACCTAGCTATTCTACACTCAGTTACTAACAATTTTATATCAGAAGCCCTTAAGGTCTAAATTTATTATCTGTCATTTCAGCTAAAAGTAAATGACAAACAGGAGTGCCTTTGGATGATCCTGCATTTTCTGAGCTCTCTAACAATGTCTTATGGTGTAGGAGGGACCAATGACTCATATTCTCATAACCAGAAGGGCTATAGAAGCCCAGGGAATCAGGTGTTATTTTATTCCTTACCCAAAATAAAGATGGTTCAGTGGAACCCAACTTCTATAGAATGGCGGGCCCCAGGATTTGCAGTGCCAGATAGCTGCTGCCATTTCCATGCACTGCCTTAAACAGATGGCCCCTTACATAGGCCCTTTGGCAGTCAAATCCAAAATTCTGATGAAGTGGGGTTTTTTGTTTGTTTGTTTGTTTTGTTTTTTAAGTACTCTTCATCTACAAAAGAAAAGAGGGTAGCAAGTGGCATTGTCCATCCCCACAGTAAATCCAGCTTTGCCCTTGCACAAGCACATCTCCCTCTGGAATGTTAAGAGTCTGGAGGACATTTGCTTACTGATCTTCTGCTGATAGTTTCTGCCTGCATGGATATGAGCAAAAGGGTATGCTGGACCCTTATTCCATAAGGGTCCGTTTGTTGTGGTGGCTTTTGGTTGTGAGTTCATTTTTGCTTGCTTTTAATCTGTGGGAATACAGAGGGCCTAAAATCAGGGCTATTTTCCTCCAGAAAGGATCTGCATACTTTTGCTAACAGGTGGCATCTTCTACTGATGTGTGACTATGTGAGTTCCCTTCAAAAACCTGCAAGTATTGTAGGTTTAATTTCCCCATTTGACTGCTGGCCCAGTGCTAATATCCTGATAGTACTGCTATTGGGATTTTCCCTTAAGGTGATTCTGTCTTTCCCATTTGCTTATAGCTTTTCCCTCCCATCAGCTCATTTTTGGGGGGGCAATAGGGAGGGTTGGTGTGAATAATTCATGGAGATTTCTTGTGAGTCCAATAAGGAATTACAAAGTGTGTTGTATCTGGGATCTAGTTGTTTGGTAATTAAAGGGTCCTTTTATTGCCCAAAGGAGAAGGGTTTTAAAACACATATTTGTCTCCCTCTATTGGACTACGAGCTTTCTTAGAAAAGAAAATATGCTTATATACAGCACCTAGCACAGTGCCTGGATTATGATAGTCCCTCAAAAATCTTTTGTTTAAAGAATTTAAGACATAACAACACTTTTTTTTCTCAAAACATTACCAAACATAACTGTTGTTTACCAATACCCCCACCCAAACATACAGTATATACTCCTTAGTCAGAATTTTTTTTTTTTAATTTGTTTTCTGAATTTCTGCTTTTCTGGGGGAGAGAGAAGGAAGAAATTTGTATTAGGTCTAAACTACCACTCCTAGCCTGTCACCCAACTTCTCACCCCTCTCTTAGGAACAATAGATGGTGATTATTACTGCAAATTTAAGAGGCGGCAGAGAATTTTATAATAAATTTCAATCGGCTCAGCTGCTTGGGAATCCTTAGGAATGCCATTGGTGTATGCATTTTAAATACTTCTAATATTCACATTTATCACTGTTGGTATCCAGAGTCCCTTGCAGCATCCTAGTTCAGACATTCTGATTTGTCCTGCATTTCCTGATCCCCAGCAAAGTAAGGATTATTCCCTGTAACTAACTCAAAGTGATTGGCAGAATTCCAATGTGGGTATTATTGCCAGGCTAATAGTGCTTAATAATCAATTAGCCTTATTCATTAGTATTAACTCTCTCCCCCCAGCACCACCTGCAATCAGTTCCATGATGGTAGACAGATGCTTTCCAGATGTTCACTAGGCCACTTTTGTGGATTTTCTTCACTCTAATCAGGCAGTCTGTGAAGATGCCTGAGGTGGAGGAAGGGTTGGGGTTGGGGATGGAGAGATGGTTAGAGCAATGAATAAGCAGACATTTTCAAAAGATAAGTCATGTAAACCACGTCTGCTGTTAATTAACGTTGGGCTTTTGAGAACATGGTGTCCAGGCTGTGGCAGACAGAAGGTGCACCCCATCTGTGATAGGTCTGGCCAGGGAAGGGCTGATGACAGGAAGCCACTGTTCCCTCCCTGGGGCCCCCCTCCCACTTCCCGGTGAGCATACTCTACCTCCATGTCATGGAATGGTGGTGTGTTTCATGGCGCCTCCAAACACTGCTCAGTTGTCTGAGAACCGGAGATTGTGAGCATCTGAGTGAGTCACCATTGCAACCGTAGTTTATAGACCTAGGGACAGCTTTTCCAGAACGCGAAAACTGAAGACTTTTACCGCAGCAGCTTGGATGATTAAAACTGCTCTGTAGCAGTGAAGGGATCTGGTCTGGTGAGGCCGATTCTGCAGGATGGATTTGTGCCCTGCTCGTGCCTTTGCGCCGGTGGAGACTATGCGTCATCAGGGGCAGACGGGGCCGAGCTGCACCCTTACCATGCCCTACTCGGAAGCCAGAGCCTGCAGGCTGCCTTTCTGGAAGCTCCCCTTCCTGCTTCCGGCAGCAGATGGAGAGAGGGAGTGAACAAACAGTTCAAGCAGCCACTGAGCCCAGGTGTTGGACGGTTGCAGTAATTATAATAATAAAAATAAAATTGTCACTAGTTAGTGAAGGTTTGCCAGGCATGTACTTAACCTTCACAACAATCCAGTTAGTGTTGTGGTATCATGGTTCCCATTTTTTGGAAGCAAAACCAGTCCATGCGCATCATTGTTGTAAGTCCACAGCCATATATATTGCTAAAGGTTTCATGGTCAGAATTCAAATGAATATTGTCTGATTTCTAAATGTGCTTTTTTTAAAAAAAAGATGTATTTTTCAGAGAGAGAGAGAACACAAAGAGGGGGAACAACAGGCAGAGGGAGAAGCTGGCTTCCCACTGAGCAAGAAGCCCAGTTCCGGGCTCGATCCCAGGACCCTGAGATCATGACATGAGCCAAAGGCAGATGCTTAACTGACTGACCCAGCCAGGCACCCCATCCTAGTTGTGTTTTTCTATAAAAACCATTCTTGACCCTAGGATTGTTTATTAGTTTAAAGTTGGCAGAAGGTTTAATGCAATCTTATTTTTGGTAGGGATGTTTAGAATGAAAATATTGTGCAGCCAATGGACAAAATACTTTTAAGCTAAGAACATGCGACTCTATGCAGTGTCAAAAGAAAATTCAGAGAGTCTTACTTACTATGAATATTTTATTGAGTGAGGAACAAATGGTTTGTGAACAGGGAGACTTCAAACTTGAACCTGGTATGAAGCTCCGAGGTATGGTGTAACAGGATGGCTTATAAAATGAAATGAGAAAGTTGTTTAACCTTTATAATGATTGGCTATCCCAGTGGGGGTTTCCAGATGGCAGGGGGTTGGTTAAAAGTGATTATCTTACATCATTTTAGGAAGATGACTTAAGTTTTTATGATTATCGGAGGCATTTACAAGAATAGCCTGTTAAGTTTTGCTTAATTTTGCTTATGTTCATGAAGTAAGCTAGATTGTTTTGCTTGTATTGCTTAACTGGTTTCTTTGCTTGGAGGATTTTCAAGACAAGTCTCCATTTTATTTTATTTTAGCAGAAGGTAGATTTAGGTAAAAAAAAATTGGGGGGAATATGTAGATGGCACATATATGCATATCTTTTTTAGGATTTAGATGAGAGAAAACACACACACACACACACACACACACACACACACACTCCTTTGTAACTGAATAACCAATTTGGCTTCCTGTATTGTTAGCCTTGGCTGCTTGGGAATAAGAGGGCCTTGGGGACAGAGAACAAGCACAAGAAAAGCAACAGTCATGGAGAAGCACAGCCAGTTGTACGGTTTGGAGGCAAAGCCTCTGCTTCCACGGCTGCCCCTCAGACTTTTCAACCTGGGGGAGTTTACCCATCAGTTTTCTGGATGAGGTCCACTGCGCCTCCGGGCTGTTTTCCTACTGGAAAATCCCTTATATCTGTAACAAAGACTCTTCAGTGTCAGTGGGAAGTACCAGGGCCACGAGGGATGTGAATTCATACACATGGAATTGCTTGATGCACTTGCCACACATGAAAGGGTCTGAACACTGAACACTGAACTCCTAGTACACCTCCAGCCTCCTGGCCAGAGGTACTCCCGAAGACTGAGATGTTTGCTGGGAACGCTTGGCTTGCTCATTTCTCTATCATGACATATAATGGGGCTAACACATACCAGGCACTGATAAATGTTGCTAGAATGAATTAATAAATAGCTAACTCATTCCCTGAACAAGAAGACAGAGATCAAATGATGGGAAAACATTTCACATCATATTTAATAACATTATTCTTTATCCATTGAGCTCCTTTTAACATAGATCTTTGTAAAACATTGTGAGAGATATAAAAATAAAACATATGGTTCCTGTCTCTAAGAAGTGGAAACTCTAGTTGAAGATGAATGATAATTATATATTCTTCCCTTTACCTGGATTCTTTTCCCTTAATCTGATGCCTACATTCTTCTCTTCCTTCAAGACCCTGTTCCAATGCTCACATGATGCTTTCTCTATGGCACTTCTGCCTCCTCTGCATTCCCGGGGTATAATTGTTTCTATAAATGCATAATCTATTATTTTAGACTGTAAGTTTCTACAGAATATCATTGGCATTTGAACCATTGCTTTGTTTTCATACTAGAGCCTAGTGTAAACATAGAACATAGCAAAATCTCAATGGTTTTTAAGTGAATAAACTATTGAACCAATGAAAATACACAAACAGAGAACATAAATTTTGAAGATGATACAGGAATGGGATAGGTGAAGAGGAAAGGAGGAAATTCAGAATGCTGGAAAAGGATTCTCCACTCCATGGGAAAGAACCATGAAGTCTACCTAAGGTGGTGTTGGAGCAGGTCATGGAAAGGATGCTTGACGCTGGCAATCAGAGGTTTCCCGTTCCCTTTCATCTTTAGAATGTGCATTCTGCTGGCCTTCCCTGATTCCAGAAGCTGCCCCAAGGACATAGTCTTGAGGTAATGATGTGGTGTATGGATCCAGGTAAGACCCCTATATCTACTTTTAAGACTCTGGTGGTGGGAATGGAGATGTACCCGTCTTGCAGTCACCAAAGACAAGGTTGGTATGTAAGTTCCCCTGCTTATTAAATCGGTCAGCTGCCAATGTGGAGTGGTCTGACTCTTTCTTCAGTCTCTCTCTGCCCTGCAAGTATGGAGGCTACTTTGAAATTTTACCTAGGAAGCTCCTGAAGTTGTGAACCATCAGGTGGGGATGAAACAGAGAGTCAAGGATGAAACAGAGCTTTTTCTGTGATGTTATCGAGAAGGAGAACCTTAAAGTCAAGATGCTAAAAGAGCCTCAACACGAATTTTCAGGCCATCAGGAATGTAGAACAGATTAGAGAAGAAAAAAATCTCAGATGCTGTAGTGACTTAGAAGGCGTGACTATGCCATGGTAGAGCTGGGAATTAGGATGGGAAAGGAATACCGAAAGAGCAATGGTTTCGCAAGTGGAACGACTTATTTCATGTGTAGGACTACTGTAAAGTGAAGAGAGGCTAGAATCTTCCTGGTCTGGAAGGAATAGTGGGAAATGTTAGCTGTTCCCCTGGGCCCACAGAATCCAGAAGAGTGGAAAAATATCCAGGTATTCAGAGAGAAATAAATGGGAGGGTTTAACATACACTGAAAGACTAATTATATTTTATTTTGGACAATAAGATCCAAGGCAAAGTTGATAGGTAGGTTTAGGCTATAAAAGAGTTCAAGAAATTTCTGGGTAAGATGTCATGGGAAGGCCACTCTTTGAAGTTTTTCATTGACTTTCTACATATAGAATTTTTTTTAAGGGAGACTATTTCAAAGTCAAAAGTATATTCAAACACAAACATCTCTGTGCAACATAAGAATAATCTACAGTTTCCACCTCACAAATGAGGGTAAGCAGTACTATAGACAGCTTTATTAATTTAACATGAGGCAGGCAAAGAGAGGCAATGAAAGAAAAAAACACGGAAAAGAAAACACAAAATAAGATTGAAATAAGTTTGAAAAATATATTAGTAGATAAAAAATGAAAAGGATTTTCCTTACTTATGATGGACCTCAAAAGCACGATATTAGGTCGAAAAACCAAGTTGCATAATAATATATAAAGGAGGGTGGTACTATTTGCGTAAAGTTTATATTTTTAAATGAATAGATGAATGCTTGCAGAGTAAATATTTAAAAACATGAATGGAAAAGATACATACTACTTTCACGCCAGTGGTTTGTTTTGGGGTGGGAAAGGGAGCAATAAGACTGGAAGAAGAGAATGTGGAAACGTTAGCCTTTTCTGAAATATTTTATTTCCAAAAAAAGAGGAAAAATTTGAAGTAAATATGGTGAAAATGTTAACATTTGGGTAGTGGGTATGGAAATGTTCATTATATTAGCCTTCATACTTCTCTGAATAGTTAAAATATTTTAAAAAAATCATTGGAAATGAATTGAAAATAGAACAAAGCAGTCCCAAGAGGAGATGATAAAAGATGGCATTTTGATAGAACTTTTAGAAGTAAACCTGCATTTTTAATGATGATGCTTCTTTGAAAATTTAGTTTCATTACTTGTTAAAGATGTCTAGTAATTATTGTAGACTGCTGTATTTAATTGTATATTATTCCATTTCTATCAGATAGTTGTATAACAAATAGTATAATAATTTATATAAAATCAACCAACACATCGACAAATAAATACATTCATAAATCAGTAAATACATAAATAAAACATCTCAAATTATCTCATAAGAGAATGCAGTGTCTGCAGGACATAGTGGAAGGAAGTCATAGACATGACATGTATAAAGGGGAGATGTCTGCTGTCCCAGATTTGCCATGTGGAACTGTGGCTAAGTCATGTAAAAACGAGAACAGATTCCTTGTAAAAAATAAAAGACGTTAATACTTGCTTGGTATATGGTTGAAATGATGAGGAGGAAAGCACTATGTAGATTTTAACAAGTAGAGTTAAATATCTGAAATAGGAGAACTGAGCTGAACTGAGTTGGCTGTGAAAATTCGGGTAGGGGAAAGGAGAGTAGAATGTGAAAGCCCTAAATGGTGGCGTACAGGGAGGAGAGATGCTTGCAACGTAGGGGAACATTTCTACTCCCTGTTGAACGTGTACCTTAAGCTAAAGCAGACTAAAACTAATTGCAAGCATTCTATCCCAGAAGGCATCTCCTTACCTGCTGTGAGAATTGGGTAAAAGGCAGTGATGCATGATGGGTCAGTAGGAATACGACACTCATTGGAGCAGTTGGTTGATGAATACAAAGAGGCCATGTGTTTTATAATATTTATAATATTGTATATTAATTATATACATACACACACATGTATGTGTGTGTGTGTATGTATGTATGTATGTGTGTGTGTACTGACAAATATATCAGTGGAAAGTATACTGAGAAGGGTAATTGTTTTAGAGGCTACATCTCCAAATACGGACCCAATCCAGAAGTGTTAGCCTCCTAAGTGTATTGTCTCCTGATCCCTGAGGAGGTGGAAGGCATGCTTGCCATAGGCTGAATGAGTTCCCTCCCAAATTCTCTGGTCACCATCATTCTAGCAGTTACTGCTATGCTGGTCCCTCTGGCAGCTGGGCAGCAAGTTATATTGGTTTAATATAGTTCGGAAATCTATAACACTTCATTTTCCTATGCATCCGAAAGCATTTAGTGCTGAAAGAAATGAAGTCAGAATTTTCTCCAGACTATAATTGGAGCAGCAGAGAAGAAAAAGAACTCTGATAGCTGCAGTGCATATGGAAAGAGGGAAAGAGGACTCACAGAAGTCCCTAGTGGTCCATAAAAAAGATGCCGAGTTAAAAGCTTCTGTCATTCCCCAAAACAACGACCACAGCAATAACAACAGCAAATAGCATTTTTGAGTGATTACTATGTGGTCTGCACTTTTCTGAGTGCTTGAGATGGATTATCTCATTTATACTTCACAACAGGGAGAAGCAGACTCCCCTCTGAGCAGGGAACCTGAGGTGGGACTCCATCCCAGGACCCTGAGATCATGACCTGAACTGAAGGGAGACACTTAGCCAACTGAGTCACCCAGGCACCCTTTAATCTCTTTTTAAAAATGTCTTCCCTATGACCCTGCAATTGCACTCCTGGGTATTTACCCCAAGGACACAGATGTCGTGAAAAGAAGGGCCATCTGTACCCCAATGTTTATAGCAGCAATGGCCACAGTCGCCAAACTATGGAAAGAACCAAGATGCCCTTCAACGGACGAATGGATAAGGAAGATGTGGTCCATATACACTATGGAGTATATGCCTCCATCAGAAAGGATGAATATCCAACTTTTGTAGCAACCTGGACAGGACTGGAAGAGATTATGCTGAGTGAAATCAGTCAAGCAGAGAGAGTCAATTATCATATGGTTTCACTTATTTGTGGAGCATAACAAATATCATGGAGGACAAGGGGTGTTAGAGAGGAGAAGGGAGTTGGGGTAATTTGGAAGGGGAGGTGAATCATGAGAGACTATGGACTCTGAAAAACAATCTGAGGGGTTTGAAGTGGCGGGGGGGTGGGAGGTTGGGGTACCAGGTGGTGGGTATTATAGAGGGCATGGATTGCATGGAGCACTGGGTGTGGTATAAAAATAATGAATACTGTTTTTCTGAAAATAAATCAATTTAATAAAAAAGTGTCTTTTTTAAAATTTATTTAAAGATTTTTATTTATTTTATTTATTTGACAGACAGAGATCACAAGTAGACAGAGAGGCAGGCAGAGAGAGAGAGGGGAGAAGTAGGCTCCCTGCTGAGCAGAGAGCCCGATGTGGGGCTTGATCCCAGAACCCTGGGATCATGACCCTAGTCGAAGGTAGAGGCTTTAACCCACTGAGCCACCCAAGTGCCCTAAAAGTGTCTTTTTAGTTTTAGGTTACAGTTTTGATCTCTCTGAGGGCAATTATTTTTTCTTGGAAGGGATGTTATTCTGCTCCACATCCTTTTTCCCCCCTACATTAAACATTTCTCTTTTTTTAGTGAAATACTGTTGATACACAATGTAACATTAGTTTCAGGTGTACAACAGAATAATTTGATGACTCGTTACTTACATCATGCTGTGATCACCCCACGTGTAGCCACCATACATTGACTATATTCTGTATGTTGTATGTTCCATCCCTGAGACTTACTCATCCCATAACCGGAAGCCTTTATCTTCCACTCCCCTTCACCCATTTTGCCCATCACTCCCCCACCATGGGTCTGTTTCTGCTTTTTGTTTCTTTGCTTGTTCATTTGTCTTGTTCAGATTTCATATATACATTCCTTATTCTAACTTATTCTAGTTTTTAAAAATTACAATTACTTTGTTTGGGATTTAACCTCAATGTTATTTTCATGCTCTTATTTACATAAAATTGTTTTCCTGAAATTTTAGGAAATAAAATCTGTGTTCAGGTCAAGATAGACCTTCTAACTTTACAGCACTCTTTCTTCTGTAGTTTTGTGTAGTATTAAAAAAAACAAAAACAAAAAACAATTTGTTGCCTGAGGTCTCCTGGCCATGTTATTCTTCCCTAATTTCATCTATTTTAAAAATTCTTTATCTTATTTTCCTTATTCTGTTCAATTTTTATTCCATTCCATCCGTTTCCAGCACTTTCTTGGAAGAGATCGTTAACTGGTTAGAGTTTACAGAAGGCTGATTTCTTCATTTTCTTTGAACTCTGCTGCAGCTCACTTGTACTCACCCACAATGAAGGGCAAAATATCCTGTTCCAGCTACATTTGTCAAATTGGCCTTCCAAGCTTTCCAGTCAACACCTGTTACTTATTTTGGGTTTCTCCTCATGTTGTCTGTGAGCTTTTGGTTTTGCTCTCTAGTTACATTCTTTGTTTTAGTGTGAAGATTCAAGATGACTAAAAAACTGGGTTCTTGTTGCCTTCTGATTTTACCAGGATCTTCTACTAACTTTTTTATTTTGAATTCTGTTTTTTAAAAAAAATTAGATTTATTGAGGTGCAATTTACAAGTAAAAATTCACCATTTTATGTTTCTTGAGTTCTTAGAAATGTTGTTTCACTGTTGAGTTGCTTTGTATATTTTTTTGTGAGAAGCTGGAGCCTGGCATGGTATGTATCCATTCATTGCAAATGACTTGGTCTTTATGTCCAGAGTCCTAGAAACCTTTTTTTCATTAAACTCATTATTTGGGGGGCACCTGGGTGACTCATTTGTTAAGCATCTGCCTTTGGTTCAGGTTATGATCCTGGGGTCCTGGGATCAAGCCCCGCATCTGGCTCCCTGCTCAACGAGAAGCCTGCTTTTCCCTCTCCCACTCCCCCTGTTTGTGTTCCCTCTCTCACTGTCTCTCTCGCTATCAAATAAATAGGTAAAATCTTTAAAAAGGTTCATTATTTGAACAATTTTACTAGGCCATATTCTGGTGTTAACTATTTGGAATCAAGTTTTTTGAAGTATACTTTAGACTCTTCTGATATGTAGATTCAGTTCTTTTTTATTTTTAAAAAGTTTTCTTGCATTATTCAGAAATCTTTATTTTGTCCTTCTGTCTTACTTTTTTTGTTTTGGGATCTCCAATTATATATGTTGGATATCCCTTGCTTGTTTTCTATATATCACTTTGTCTCTAATACTTTTTATATACTTCTTTCTTTCTTTCTTTCTTTTCTTTTTCTTTTCCTTCTCTGGGCTGTTTTCATTTCTCCTATCAATTTTATTTAATATATTTTCAATCAAAT